>NC_052161.1:22846470-23530311 GCF_902713615.1 Scyliorhinus canicula | reverse complement strand
ATAGTTTCCAAATATCAAAACATTTTCTGTTACTTTCTCACTGGTTTGGTGCCATAATACAACTGCAAAGAGTAGAGTAAAGGGACCGGGTACTGATGTAACTATCCTCCTATGTCACAGGACTAAAGAGACTATGACCTGCTGGGAAGCAGAAATATAACCTCATGCAGAGTACTAAAATGTATATATAATCATGGAATCCCTACAGTGCAGAAGCAAACCATTTGGACTATCTAGTCTGCACCAATCCGTTTGAAAGAGCACTCTACCCAAGCCCACTTCCCCACCCTATCCCAATAGCTACTTAATCTAACCTACACATCTTTGGACTGTGGGAGGATACCTCAGCACTCGGACGAAACCCACACAGACACGGGGAGAATGTGCAAACTCCACACAGTCACCCAAGGTGGGATTTGAACCGGGTCCCTGGCACTGTGAGGCAGCAGTGCTAACCACTGTGCCATTCAACATAGATCTGCAAATAAACAAAAACAGTTTTCATGAATAACTATTTATGGTAGCATTCTTAGGGTAACATGTAAACCCTAAAGAAACCCCATCTAGACCCCGAACACAAGACAAAACACAGCGAAACCTGAAAATTACCTCAATGACTAGCGTTAGCTTTTTACTAATTCAGTAGAATGGGGAATACTTCATCCAGCATCCTTAGTGGCAGAGAAACTGTATTATTCCTGAGATGGAGCCATGTAAATATTCCCTCCCAAAACTAGGGTGATTTCTGTGTGGCTATGAATGCTGAGTAAAGAACTCCCCATTCCACAAAAGCCGAATCGCAAAACCAGTTGCCAACACACGCTAACTGATGCATGTCCCATGTTTTAAATTGTAATCAGGGGCGGAATTCTCCACCACGCGGGAATTGGCGGGGGTGGGAATCACGCCCCGCCGATCGGCGTGCCCCCCGCTTCGATTCTCCGGCCCGCGATGGGCTGAAGTGCCGCCGCTGACAGGCCTGTCCCGCCGACGTGGTTTCAACCACCTCTGGTGGCGGCGGGATTGGCGGCATGAGATGGCCCCCGGGGTCCTGGGGGGGGCACGGGGCGATCGGACCCCGGGGGGTGCCCCCACAGTGGCCTGACCCGCGATCGGGCCCACCGATCGGCGTGCGGGCCAGTGCCGTGGGGGCACTCTTTTTCTTCCGCCGCCGCCAAGGCCTCCACCATGGTGGAGGCGGAAGAGAACCCCCCTACCGTGCATGACCCGGTGGTGACGTCAGCGGGCACTGACGCACCGGCGCATGTGCGATCCGGCAAAGGCCTTTCGGCCAGCCCCGACGCCGGGCGGCAGGCGTCAAAGGCCGTTGGCGCCAGTTTTGGCGTGGCATCAACCACTCCGGCGCGGGCCTAGCCCCTAAAGGTGCGAAGAATTCTGCACCTTTGGGGAGGCCTGACGCCAGAGTGGTTGGCGTCCACTCCGCTACGCCGGGACCCCCCGCCCCGCCGGGTAGGGGAGAATCCCGGCCCAGGTCTTTGTGCATCGAAGATACACTGTGATTCGTAATTTGAGAGTCTTTGGATTCAGACTGCCTCTTACAATATTCCTTGTAAACTGTGTGGCCATGTAGGAACCCAAGATTTTCTGCATAGGTTGCCCACATGTTGGCCCCTGTACGTGTGTGAGAGACCTCCAGAAACAATTGAAGCACTACGAAAAAGAATTGGAGCGTACATTGTCTCTTATATATTTTGCCATGTATGTTATCAGTGTCTTAGAATAAGTGTTCATTTTTTGGAGTGTCCATTTGTACAAGTTTTCCTGCTATTTTCATTTTTAAATAATCAACCATTTAATATGAGGGTAAGGAACCCAATACAAATGTGATTGTATTATATTTTTGTTCTAAAACGATCAATTAAACTCCATCTGGAACACGGAGAGAACAGATAAATTGACCTTTCAGGTGTAAATCACTAGACAAATTATCTGTTCTCTGTTTCAGATTTTCAGCACAGCATTATTTTTCTTCATTACTATCTGAAATATTGTATATAGTTTGGACATTAAAATGAGATATTTATACCATTGGGAGAGTGGAAAAGTATGAAGCAACTACATTATGAGAAATGGTTAAGTTCAGCTTGTATTTTTTGATTTAGGAGAGACACTAACGTTATGTATTTCAAGTTACTAACAAGGGGAATGGCAAAGATAATCTTGACAGGTTATTCACTGCAATGAAGACAATTCCAGTCCCTATTAACCTGGAGTTGCAACATAATTGAATTAACCAATAATACTTAGGAAAATACCCAACAAACAGAGACAGAGAGAGAGTAGTAGGTTTCTGGAAATCATCCTACTCAGGCAGGATCCAATCACTACCTGTTGCCTTTTGGCAATCTCAATCTTTTGGCCATCTCTTGGGAGCCACATAGTCTGGGTTCTGCTGTCCAAAGCAAGCAGCACCATATGCTATGTTGCAACTTCTTGTCTTCCTCATTCTCTCTGTTGCTTGACTTAAAGAGACATGTCCATTAAACATCCATGGATGAAAAAAGATAACGGCAAAAATAAAGAAATGGGAAATACGGGGATCATCAGGAAGGATCCTTAAAAACACTACTATTTAAAAAAGGAGGCAGGGCAAATATGGAATTACAGGTGGTTAGCCTAACATCAGTAGTAGGGAAAATTTTGGAGTCTATTATAAAGGCTGTGATAATAGGACACTTAGAAAATACCAATGGGATTAGACAAGGTTAACCTGGATTTATGAAAGGGAAATCATGTTTGATAAACTTTTGGGTGTTTTTGAGGACATAACTATTTGAATAGACAAGGGAGAAGTAGTGGATGTGATGTATTTGCGTTTATAGAAAGCATATGATAAAAACCCATGTAAAAGGTTATTATGCAAAATTAAAGTGCATGGGATTGGGGATAATTGGTTGTTATGGATTGAAAATTAATTAGCATACAGGAATCAGAGAATCGAGATGAAGGTGCCGTGTTAGGGTGGAAGGTGGTGACTCGTGGGGTACTACAGGGATCAATGCTTAGGCCCCAGCTGTTCACAATATATATAAATGGTTTGGATGAGGGAATTAAAAGTAATAATACCACGTTTGCTGACATCAGACAACTAAGCAGAGTTGTGAGTGGTGAGGAGGAAGTAAAGAGGTTTGAAGGTGTTTCGGCCAAGTTGAGGGAGCAAATGAATGTCAGATGCAGTATAATGTGGAAAAGTGTGAAGCTATCCACGTTGGTAGGCAAAATAGAATGGCAGAGTATTATTTAAATGGTAATAAAAACAAAATGGTGCGGATGCTGCAAATCTGAAATAAAAACAGAAAATGTAATGTATAGTTGGCTGAGGTCAGAGCTAAGGAGAGATTGACAGAAATGTCATTGACATAAGACAAAGGAAATCTGAACGGAGCCATAAAGGACTGAAGAAGTGCTACTGGTGGCATAAAGGTAAGATAGCAGAATATATTAATAAGAGACAGAAGGTCAGTGCTCAGTGGGAGCAAAACTAAAATACAAGGGACAGATGGCCATGTGGGGGTGGGGTTGTATTGGGGCAAACCAAGGGAACCAAAAAGTAAAAAGGGTTTCAGGATGGAAGGGAACATTCAGTCTAAAGTTGTTGAACTCAATGTTGAGTCCAGAAGACTAACGTTCCAAATCAGAAGATGAGGTGTTGTTCTTCCTGTTTGCATTAGGCATCACTGGGGCATTGCAGTAGGCCGTCGGTGTACAAGTGACGTCTTTTTTTTCCTCCCCATTTATCTTATGTCCAATACATCTTTGTCAATCATTACAAATCTATCCCTCTTCAGTTCTGTAGAAGGGTCATATGCACTCAAAACATTAGCTCTCTCTGCCGATGCTGCCAGCCCCACTGGATTTTCTGTTTTTATTTTATGTATTATGTTATTTAAATGGTAATAGAGTGGAAGATATTGATGTGCAAAAGAGACAGGGGTGTCCTTGTACACCAATCATTGGAAGTAAGCATATAGGTGCAACAAGCAGTTAGGAAGGTAAATGGTATGCTAGCCTTCATTGCAAGAGAATTTGTGTACAAGAGCGCACCTGTCTTACTGCAGCTACGTTGGTGAGACCACATCTGTAGTATTGTGTGCAGTTATGGCCTCCTTACCTCTGTCAATATATACTTGCCATTGAGAGAGTCCAGCGAATGTTCACCAGACTGATCTCTGAGGTGCCAGGATTGTCGTATGAGGAAAGGTTGTGTCGACGTGGCCTGTTTTCACTGGGGTTTAGGAGAATGAGAGGGGATCTCATCGGAATATATAAAATTCTGAGCGGGCCAATAGACTGGATGCAGGGATGTTGTTTCCGCTGGCGAGGGATCTAGAACAAAGTGTCATGGTCTCAGGATACGGGGTAGACCATTTAGGACAGAGACAAGGAGAAATCTCTTCACTCATAGGGTAGTAAAGCTGTGAATTTCTCCACCACGTAAGTCACTGAATGTATTTAAGAAGGAAATGGATAGATCTCTGGACACTAAAGGGAGCAACGAGTAGGGAGAGAGTGCGGGAGTATGGCTTTGAGATCAGGGATCAACCCTAACCACATGGAATGGCAGAGCAGGCTCATTCGGCCGAATGGCCTACTCCTGCTTCTATCTTCTATGTTTCTGTCTAATCCTAGAAAATGATCAGTTGAAATGTAGGTATAATAGAGTAGCACCATATCAAAATCAGACAAATTGGCCATCATCACTGGAATGAATTTCATTTGAATGCCACTTTACATCAATTAGTGCTTCTACATCATTTTTTGATTTTAAAACAAATTCCATTATGTCAGTGATGGATGAATGAGCCAATCCATTTAAACTTGAAAATATACCTCAGCATGATTGTTATCTCTGACCCAAATCTTCTGATTCACTTCACGTTTGAGCATTTCGTAAACAAATCACCTTATAATCTGTCAAAAGTTATGACTGAAAATACCACTATCTCATTAAAATCTTTTGAACTGTGCATTATGTTTTTGCATTTATTTTTTTCCGGTTATTAAATTTATTTTAGCTGGTTTACAGTTCAGCTTTAAGATTTGCATGACTTGTGTGAAATCTTGAATTGCACTGAAGCTTTTTTTGTACATGTCTTTCATCTACTTGGGCATTGAAATGCTATTAAATAAACTAAGTTTAGTTCTTGTGTGGTTCCACTTAAGCTGCAAGCTTTGATTAATGTTGTGGCCAGTGTAGTATTAAAAATTGGCATGTTGTGAAAGTGAAGAAGAAACAATATACCGTACCTCAATATTTACTGGACAATCTTTGTTTCACAGCTTTGGTTTTATATATAGTGTTTCCTATTTTACAGGGAGCCCCCAAACCTATTGCTGTGGAGCCTTGCTCAGGAAATAAAGCCGCAGTTTTGACAGTTTTTATATGTCTACCACGAGGTCCGACAGGCACCCCTCCTCCTGGTCAAACAGGTAAGACGAATCTTTCGGTTTGGTGTTGTGTTGATGATTGTTCTCTCAAAATTTAGCTGATGAAGTAATTTATATGGGATTACATTTGATATACAGCACAGAAACAGGCCATTCTACGAAACCAGTCCATGCTTCTGTTAATGGTCCACTTTAGCTTCCTCCCGTCTTTCCCCATATAAAGCTATCATTATAATCCTCTATATCCTTCTGCCTAATTTGCTTATCTATCTTTCCTTTCAATGCATTGATACCATTTGCTTCAATCAGTTTGCATGCTCGCACATTCCACATCCTCACCACTCTTTGTGTCAAGAGGTTTCTTCTGAATTCACTATTGGATTTATTGATGAATATCTTATCCCGATGGCCTTCAGTTATGCCCCACAAGTGAAAACATTTGTTTTGTACATACTCTGATCAAAATGTTTCATAATTTTAAAGACCTCGATTAGGTCACCTCTCAAGTCTTTTTTCAGGACAAAAGAGACTCCACCTGATCATCGAATTTTCTAATATTTATACCCATATGTTTTTGATATCATCCAACTAAACTTTCTCTGCACCCTTCGGGGCTGACTTAGCACAGTGGGCTAAACAACTGGCTTGTAATGCAGAACAATGCCAGTAGCGCTGGTTCAATTCTTGTACCGGCCTCCCCGAACAGGCGCCGGAATGTGGTGACTAGGGGCTTTTCACAGTAACTTCATTGAAGCCTACTTGTGACAATAAGCGATTGTTATTATTCAGTGGCTCCGAATCCTTTTCATAATATTGTTACAATTAGGAGGTTTATAAGATTGTTATGCTTTGGGTCTGTGTCTTTAATTTAAAGTAAAATTAAGTGGGTCATGTGACATGTTCTGCAGTCTGCCTGACAACCAAGCCTGGTTGCTTTGATTGTCAGAGATTAATTGGCTACTTAAGACCTGGCAGCCTACCCACCATCCCTTGTAAAATCTCATACAAGTTAGGGGCAGGCGGTGTGAAGGCCACCCTTTGGATTTTACAAAGCTCCCCACCCACTCTGAAACCTACTAGCAGAGGACTGGTAAACCCAGCCAATATATAGTCTGGACGCTGGCTGCTTTCAAGCAAAGAGAGCTCCCATATGTTGAGCTTCTGTTTGTTTTTATTTTGACAATATTTTGATCATTTGTTATTGATAGTGTTTCACGCAACAAGTATAAAAATTACACTTTAGTAAGGAGGTGTATTTGTTTCAACTTTCTGATATCTGACATTCTCAAATAATCAGCAAGTATCACCAGCGGCACGGTGGCACAGTGGTTAGCACTTCAGCCTCGCAGTGCCAAGGACCCAAGGGTCCAATTCCAACCTTGGGTGACTGTCTGTGTGAAGTTTGCACATTCTCCTCGTGTCTGCATAGGTTTCCTCCAGGTGCACCGGTTTCCTCCCACAGTCTAAATATGTGGCAGTTACGTGGATTGACCATGCTAAATTGACCTTTAGTGTCCATGGTTAGGTGGCATTACAGAGATAGTGTGGGGGAGTGGGCCTATGTAGGGTGCTCTTTCAAAGGGTCAGTGCAAACTCGATGGGTCGAATGACCTTCTGCACTGTAGGGATTCTGATTCTATAAAATAAAAGTTGGGTTAACTACTTTATTTGACCAACTATGCATATGATTGTTCCTCATTCTGTGATCAAAAATTATTGTCATTTACTCCAGTTAGAGAGAGGCTGAGCTGCTGACTTCTTCAGTAATTTGGCAAATGGCCTGTTGTGTTCTTTGTTTCGGTTCTTTCAGGATGGTGAAGGTTGGAGTGTCACAATATGCAAGCAGTGTTTAGCAAACAAAGCTAATTTATTACACTGCACTGAATTAGATTTGAACATATTACTAAGGAATTAGTTAAGTAAAAGTTACACTGCACATCTACAGTACTAAACTATGCTATTAGTTAAGCTATCTCACACCTACTCTGTCTCTACTTCTCTTGCTCTTTCATGCACTCTTCCCCTCTCCCCCAGAAGTCAAGGAGGCATGTGATGTTCATATGGCTGATCTATTGCACCATCTAGTGACTAGTAGTAACATTACATTAACCCTTTATGTACTCTACAATAGTCACATATTGTGACATGCACAGCACCCAGTCCCCGCCACCTACCCATGCCCCCAAATATGTCGTCAGTGGCTCGGGGTTGAGGAAAGTCCAGAGAGAAATCTATCTGGCTTAACTGCACACATCCTGTCGCTCTTCAAACCTAAACAAAATTGCTTTGTCTTGAAACAAGACCCTTTCCATGATGAAAAAATGATTAGTAATCCCATGAATTAACAATAACCATTTTTTAGTGAATCCAGTACCCACCCGTATCAATTTTGTGAGACACCTTTTGCTTATTTCAGGCTGCCTGTACTTACTGTCACAAATTGCCATAGCTGGAGTGAAAAAAAGCTGCATGCTTAGCATTGTGTTTTCACTTGTCTGTAAACTTTCCTGCTAACCATAGTTAATGTTTCAAGGTGTCTGTTCCCTCCCATCAGAATGAAAAGGAAAACGCATCTTGTGCACATTGTAGGGCAGTTAAAATTACACATATTACGAATGCCAGTCTGAAATCTCGTCAATTTTATAACTCGAGATTCCACACAATTTCTAACAATGTAGATATATTTCAAATAATAATAATAATAATTTTTTTTTATTGTCACAAGTATGAAGTTGCTGTGAAAAGCCCCTAGTTGCCACATTCTGCCGCGTGTTCAGGTAAGCTGGTACAGGAGTTGAACCCACGCTGCTGGCCTTGTTCTGCATTACAAACCAGCTGTCTCACCCACTGAGCTAAACCAGCCCATTAAAAGAAGGGAACTCAAGCCAGTGTGTCAAACCAAAAATAACCCAAAGCATTTGTTCTTTATTGTGACACGTTTGCACCCTTCAGCGCGAGAGAAGCATTACTCTGCATTAGAAAACAATTCCTTAATCTTGTGAGAATTCTAACACTTCATTCAGGGGAGAGAATTGCTGGCACTGTGATTAGACAAACTATGAAGCTTATCGCAGAATCAATATTACATGAACTGGCAGAAAGCTAAAGTAAAATCAAACGTTACTCCAGCATATTCTTCCCAAGAAGATGGTATTGGTGATATTTGGAAGAATGATGGCTGCCGGAGTGTATGTTTCCAAGTAGGCTTGCTGCATAATAATAGTGGAATAAGAACGAGTTATGCTCTTTTTGAAACATTTCTTACAAATTGCCGTAGAAACATCTTTATATAACAAAGATGCACATCATTTGGTTTAGTAGTAGGCAATTTTGTATTCTGACATTTTCACATCAGGCTGTAATTCATTCTCTTTGTTAATACACCCCTGTGTATGCAATCAATAGTAGGGTCGATATAAGGCAATGAAACATTCATCTGCATATAATTTACTGAATTCAATGCGGCATTTAATAAAACTATATCATTAGATTTGACTGCCTTCAAAAAGTATCTGCAGGGAGAAAATGGGAGTTAATGGACTGAATTTTAATTTGGGGTCCCGATCCTTCCGTCAAAATGAAATGTGTTCAACGGCATTATCACATCACCCTGGGGTTCACCAGTGACCAGAAAGTTAACTAGACCAACCATATAAATATTGTACCAAAATTACAGATCAGAAGCTAGAAACTCTGTGTTAAGTATCTCATCTCCTGACTTTTTAAAGCTGTTCATCATTTACAAGGCACAAGTCAGCAGTGTGATTAAATACTCTCCACTTGCCTGGGCGAGTACAACTCCAACAACACTTGATAAGCTTGATACCATCCATGACGAAGCAGCCCGCTTGACTGGCACCCCATTCACCACCTTAACTATTCACACCTCCACCATCGGCACACAGTGGCTGCAGATGCAATGCTGCAATTTGGCAAGCCTCCTTCAACAGCGCCTTCCAAACTTGCAACCTCTAATGCCTCGAAGAATAGGGGCAGCAGAGGTAGGAATGCCATCATCTGCCAGTTTCTCTCCAAATCACACACCAACCTGACTTGGAATGATATTGCCACAACTTCACTGCGTTGTGGATGTACCTACAAGAGATCAACGGCAATGTTTCAAGAAGGCAGCTCACTGCCACTTTCTCATGGGCCTTGCCAATGATGTTCACATTCCAGGAATGAATTTTTATAAAAGATCGGCAGCCCCACTGTCAGTAGGAAATGCCTCTATTCCCAGTTACTAGCCACAAATCAGGTAAGTAAGAAGACCAGAAGTGTTTGGGCATTTGGAAATTAAAGTCCCTGACAGTAATAGGCACTGCTGCGGTTGCAAACAATTTTCAAGGTGGAGACTTCTCTGGCTCTGACGTCTATCCACCATTCCACTGAAAAGCTTCATGGGCAGAGATCCCATGCGCATGATCAGAAATCCGTTTGGTGTCAGGATAGTGCCCATATCCCATCAATCTGACTCCTCCAAGATTGCTCGGAGATAGGAAAGTGTTGTTCAGCGAGCCTGACAGGCAAAAAGGGGCGAGAAGGAAATAACAAAATGGAAAGTTTGCGATAGGGTGAAAGGAAGGAGAGATTAAATGACAAAATGTTAAAGATGGATGATGATGCAAGGCAAAGAGCTTTGTGGCCTTGCACCATCATCCCTCTCATCTCTTAACATTTTTTGTTTCTGACGAAAGGTCATCACCTGCAACATTGGGTGGGATTTTCCAGCCATTCCTGCCAGTGGGACTTTGCTTTTGTCTTTATAATTTTATCTTATCATAAACAAGAACTTGCATGTTCTTGTCATCATACTTTGCAAATGGGTGTTTCTTTGGGAAATCTGTACATTGTGTGATAAGATGCTCTAACTATTGGGAGATTTACAACTCAGAAACAATTACTATAGCCCCTAAGAGTGAGCACTCATACACTGAACATCAGGTCACAGTCTTGCATAGAATGTATCTAACAACATTTAGAATCAGGGCTTCTTTTAGCCACCCACCCAGATCAATTAAAAACATTTTTTTTTATTCCAAACCAAAGTACACAAATGCCATCATCTTTCAAAAGCGTAACACAATCCAGCTTATCATTCCCCCCTTTTTCTCCCTCTGACACCCCCCACTCCCTCCCAAAACCCCCTCCTCCCCTCTTCGTCCCCCACCCACTGGCGACAAACAAATCCTTGAATAGGGACAAAAACATCCAACATCTTACAAAGAATCCCTCCTCTAACCTTAATTTTGTCCAACTTGAACTCGCCTCATCCACCAGCCATGCCGACACCCTCAGCAGCTCCACCATCCTCCACCCCCAATAGAATTCACCGCTGGGCAATCAGAGGGGTGAAGGCCACAACATCGGCCCACTCCCCTTCAGTAGCTCTGGCTGCTCCAACACTCCATAGATCGCCACCAGCGGGCACAGCGACATCCTCACCCCCAAGATCTTCGGTAGCACCTCAAAGATCAACGTACAATAACCCCCTAATCTTGGACATGAGCAACACATATGGACATGATTTGCTGCCCCCCCCCCCCCCCCCCCCCACCCGCCCCTCCACATCTCTATCACTTATCCTCTGTCTCTGGGAAGAACAAATTCTTTTTTTAAGCCTGCTGACAGGTGGGGGCGGGGGAGGGTGGGGGGGGGGGGGGGGTCTCTGCTTGTTTATGAACACAATTGTCCTTTTCAATACCTCTGATGTCATATTCAACATTCTAAATCAGTGACAGAAATACTGCCTGGAACAGTCTAATTCTAGTGCTATTTAGGCAGATCATCAACTGCTGTGAGGTAAATCATTATTAGTTCCGTCAGGCTGCTTGTGTGTTTCTTTTGAAATTTGGGGCTGGATTCTCCAGACAACACTGCTCCAATCTGGATTCCTGATCCAGATGGAGTGCAGCTCCCAAGAGACCTTATCTCTTTTGGTTGTATGGACCTGAAACTTCATACCAGGTCTAGGATTTACCAGGACTCCCGTTACCAAATGTTGTCACCTTCTGCAGCACCAACTACAGATCAACACAAGGTTGGGTATGTCTTTGCCAGTAGATTTAAAGTCATTGTGTAGTCTTGAACTTCTTTCTGTGTAATTATTTTGGGATGCAGCAGATGACATCAATTGGTCATCTATACTTGCCAGGTGCTGGTGCGGGTCTTCTCTTTGCTAAAGCCAATGACTTCATATCCTTCTCCATGGCCACCACAAAGCAGGAAGTCAGGGCTATGGGCTTTGAAAAACTTACGGGCTTCTCCAAGGTGCAGGACATCACTGACTGCACATATAAAACTTTGCTTGCTCCCAGTAGGAGCCATGAATAGGCAGGGATACCACTTAATCGACTACAGCATGATATCATGCATCTGTTTTCCTGGTCACTGCCATGATGCCATCACCCAGACGTATTGGGTCAGAGATGTGCCTCTGATGTCTCATTGATGACAAAATGAATTTCAATATGTGTCAACTGGAGTTGTTCTGCAATATATCTCCAGAGAGTCTCTGGACCGTCACTGTGTGCTGCATACTTCCCAACTTTGTTGTGTGGTGGGGTCAATCCACCAAGTCAGTTGAGGAGGAAGATGTGGGGTACAGCAGCACGAGTGTCAGTAAGATGCAGAGGATGAAGGAGTGCAAAGCCCATCTGTCCTGCCAATTGTAAGAGATATCTGACACCAGTTTCATTGCCACTTACGGGGGATGCTGGCTCAATACTCCTACCGGCCGGATTTCCGGTGCGGCGGTATGTAACAGCCAGTCGCACATTAGGTGGCTCACGCGCATGTCCTGATACTTTGGGCTTTTTAGCTTTTTTTTCATGAATGTTCAACCTCTAACCCGACGGCATGGCAGAGCAAGCGGAATTTGATCAGAGGATGTTGAGGCCGACATTAAAGAGAGGCTGAGGAGGAAAATCACAAGAACCGGGCCTGACTAAAGATTCGGTAAAGGTGGCAGGGGAAACGACTGCACCCATCACCCTGGATATGATGGCGGAGGTGATTGTAAAAGAACTGGAGAAATCCAGTGGGGAGATGGACGAGCGATTTAAGAGGCATGGCCAGGAAATGAAAGTGTAATTTAAAGCTATGGTGGAGGAGGCTTAGGGCCCGATTAGGGAGCAGCTTGGCAAGGTGGTAGGTGAGTGGGCTGAGAAGTTGAAGGCCTAGAAAAGGCCTTGTCTCAGCACAAGGACCGCCCTCGTCGTTGGAAAGCTCAAATGGTGTTTGTCTGTGATCAAAATAAGGGCCTCAAGGCAAAACTAGATGATATGGAGAACAGGTCCAGGCGCATTAACCTGACACTGGCGGGTCTGCCGGAGAGAGTCGAGGGCTCAAGGCCAACCGAATACTTCTCTGCAACACTTTCTCAGCCGATGAGCAGAGATGAGGTGTTTGCTACACCAGAGCTGAACATGGCGCACCGGGCCTTGAAGCAGAAGCCGAGACTGAATGAGCCAATGCTTGCAGTGATCATTTGGTTCCACGGTTTCGAAAGAATGGAACGGGTCCTGGAGTGGGCCAGGAAATGGCACGGCATTGGGACAGTAACATGGTAACATCGGCACTGAACTGGTGAGGTGACGGGTGGCCTAGAATAAGGTGAAGACGGTCCTGTACAATCAAGGAGGACAGCACGGTAGCACAAGTGTCTAGCACTGTGGCTTCACAGCGCCAGGGTCCCAGGTTCGATTCCCCGCTGGGTCACTGTCTGTGCAGAGTCTGCACCTTCTCCCCGTGTCTGCGTGGCCTTCCTCTGGGTGCTCCGGTTTCCTCCCACAATCCAAAGACGTGCAGGTTAGGTGGATTGGCCATGATAAATTGCTCTTCGTGACCAAAAAAGGTTGGGAGGGGTTATTGAGTTACAGGGATAGGGTGGAAGTGAGGGCTTAAGTGGGTCGGTACAGACTCGATGGGCTGAATGGCCTCCTTCTGCACTGGATATTCTGTGTCCTATGTCCTAAGGAGTGCGTTTTGGGGTGGTGTACCGTTTGAGAGTCACATTTGACTCAAAGGATTTTTACTTCAAAACTCCGGAGCAGGTGGAAATCTTCATCAGGGGTCATGGACTAGGCACGATTTGGGAGGTGTGGGTGGGGTTTTTGGTCGGTGGGGTTTTACTGTTCATGTTCGTGTTGATTCGAGTTGGGTTAGATCATAGATCATAGAATTTACAGTGCAGAAGGAGGCCATTCGGCCCATCGAGTCCGGTTAAAGAAGGTGGGAGATTTATAGTTAGAAGGTCAGTTTGTTAGCCTGGGGAGCTGTAGGAGAAGTATGGGCTTACGGACGCTGATGGGTTCAGGTATTTCCAGGTGTGTAGCTAGGCCAAATCGTACTTTCCAGCCTTCCTGGTGAAGCAGCCTTTTGCCTTGCTAGAATGGATTTTACCCTGTTCAGGGTCAGAGGTGGCCAGTACATCAAATGCATTACCATTGGATAGTGGGGGTGGAGATGGCTCGGTTGAGGGAGTGAATGCAAAGTGGGTAGAAGAGCTAGGGCCAATTTTGGAGGAGGAGGAGGTTTGGAGCGAGGCACTGAGGAGGGTGAACGCGATCCTGTCCTGTGGGAGGCTGAGTCTCATTCAGCTAAAAGCAGTGTTTCGTGCACGCCTCACAAAGGCTAGAATGAGCCGGTTTTTCAATGGGGTGAAGGATTGATGCGATCATTGTTCGAGAGGGCCGTCACACCAAGCACACATGTCCTGGTGTGCTCAAAGCTGGTGGCTTCTGGAGGACCTTTTTTGATACCATGTTGGCAATCCTGAACAATAGGTTAGAACCATACCCACTGGTAGCGATTGTGGGGGTTTCAGATGTGCCAGAGCTCTGAAGGGGGCAGGGGCAGACGTTCTGGTCTTTGCCTCGCAAAGGAGGCGGATCTTCTTCGGCTGGAAATCGACTACACCGCCAAGCACCTCGGCGTGGCTGCGTGACATGATGGAATTTTTGCACTTCGGGAAGATAAAGTTCACCGTAAGAGGGTAGTTTATATTGTTGTGGGGGGGGGGAAGCAATTATTACTGTTATTATGTGTTATTGTGCGGCTTTTGTAAACTTTGTATAAAACATTGTTAAAATTTCAATAAAAAGATTTCCCTCCAAAATAATTCTCCTACTGGCCTTAGGAGAACAGGCTGTTCGAGCGCTGCCATATCTTTGAAGTCCACACTATGCTTTTCTTCAAACTTAGGAAGCCGGAGCAAAGAGTAGGGCCCAGAACCTGACTTTATACGTGCATCATGGAGAGATGGTACCACTGGTCCTGGAACATCCCGGATGTCCATGCAGACCACATGCCCCATTGTAGACTGCAGCAACTTGATATCTTGCATGAGTACAGTATTACACACCGGTTGGATGAAAGTTCCCTCGCTCTCAGATCTGGTGGGTAGAGCCTTAACAGGCACTCCAGTGAATATGGCAGCTTCTTGGGCACAGCTATTATGCATGTTTTTTTTTATCGTGCATCTGTGGTGATACACATTGTAGGCTTGTAGGCAAAGGTTTTCATTGGTGCTGTCACAGTAAAGTGATGCAGGAATTTAAAACTAATCTAATGTGTTTTGACAAATGCCAACAACAGAAATTAAGTGTTACAGTGCTGTTTTTATAAATCTCATTTGATTCTCCTTGAAATAGCCCCGTGATCCTGAGATAATAGAATCCCGTCTGATGTCCACAATGCTCTGTGCAAACACTTAAAATGTGTCAGTGGGAAAAGCAAGAGAGTTAATGCTGATATTACCTTTGGCAGAGGAGAATCTTGAATCATATTTATCATCACAGGGTTCAGCAGAGCCTATTATTTGAGCCAGTAGCTCCTGATCACATGAGATTTGTGAACTCTTGTGGGAGTTTTTGTTACATCCACAATTTTGGTTCCTGCACTTCAGGTGAGATTTATAGGATAGAATGTCATTGTTGAGTATGCATTCTTTTTGTATTGTATGTGGATAATTAAAGAAAATTGGAGGTTTCTGTGTGGTTGTGGAAAATTATATATTGGCAGATCCACAGAGCTATATAAATAGCACCTGATTGATAATGTGTTAGTGCCATCATGCACAAGTGTGTGTCAACATAATTGTTCTTTCTTACAAATTAAAACATTACAAATAATTTATCCTGTTGATCTTAATAATGATCTCAGCAATGAATACTGACTGTGAAATGTCAGGAGCTGTCTTTGGAGGAATTACTTTTTAAGTCAGATCAACCTGGGATAATGACCATCTCCAGCAATATTAATTCAGCTCTTCACACTGTCACACCTAATTCTTCCAAAACAGCATCCTGATGGCAACAGTAGGCACAATTCAAGCAGCATGTCGCACTCCAGATGTCACACTTTGTTACAGATGTAACTTAATTAAAAATTGCAGGAAACCTAACATCGACAGGCACATTCCAATCATCATATTACATCAGGATATGAAATCATGATGATTAACCCGAACTAGAAATTCCATGACACTGGCATCAATTTACAGATGTGAAGTTGGTGCAAAAGCATCCAATTTGGTGGGTGATGTGTTTCTGAGCTGGATGTGTGTCATCCTCCATATTGATAAAGACATCAAATAAAGTGTCGAGGACTCATGCTTGAAACCGACTTTAGGAGCTTTGCATATGCAAATAAGGACTCAACATGTTTGATGCTCTCTTTAGTAAATTGCTTTGGCCCAGACACCCTGATGCATTCAGTAAAACATGGTCTAAACTGCAAGCTTGTCTCTGGTCCATTAAGGGATGGCTGACAGCTGTCACCAAAAGATAAGGGGCAGGATTCTCGGTCCCTCGCACCCCTCTGGTCGTGGGATTCTCTGTTCTGCCAGCCAGCCAATGGGGTTTCCCATTGTGGGCAGCACCATGCCGTCGGGAGAAGATTGATAAAGCCAAGTGTCCCATAAGCCTTTTCACTAGCCTATTAATGTGCCCTCCCGCCTTCAGAGATCTATGGACAAACATGCCAAGGTCCTATCGAAAATAGAAAAGGTAATTGGCAGTCACAGTGACATTCTTCAATATGAAAACAAAGATTTCTACAAAAGATTAGGAGTTGTCTCAAAAGGTGGACAAACCAAAAAACTGCAGCTAAGCTTTTTCAAACCAAAAAAGATTGGACCATTTGGTGAATGGCTGGTTGATAAATTTCTATAGTGGCATTGATGCTTGGTGATGATGTTACTATCATTGTACTTGACTGCTTGACCTATACAAGTCAATTCTGCAGCTGTGTAACTATGTCTGGTGTCAGTATATAAAATGTTATAAGCAAATGAACTCAGTAACAAATCATTACCTACTGTTAGTCTTTTACAAAAAGACTCCTGTTACTTCCTTCAGCAGATTAGTTTTCACAGTGACAATTGTTTTACAACATAAAACATATCATGTCCTTTCCAGAAGTATGTCCAATTCACAAACATTCAATTATGAATAGAAAGGTGGCTAATACAACAGTACTGTGATGAATGTAGAAATGTTTATATAGATTGTATTAGATATATATCTGCTCCAATGATGCTACTAAAAGCCTGGATTAATGCATATATATCTATTGTAGTAATATTTTTTTTAAATCTTGGTTTAACAGACAGGCAGGCAGAGTGTCTGCAAAAGATGCAATAAAGATGTCATTAAAGTAAGATACGCATTCATTCCAACCATGTATTTGTTTTCAAAGAAATGGCGAATGGAACTTTGGTACGATTGCTGGAGACTCCACGGAGGGTAGATAATTTGAGACATTGGTGTGAACTCTCCACTTCCCCAGTCACGTGCTTCTCAGTGGCAGCAGAATTCTCCATTCCCGCCGCTGGCCAATGGGATTTACCATTGTAGGCATGTCACGACGTTGGGAAACCCGCAGGGGTGCGCTGCCGGAGGAATGGAGAATCCCGCTGGCGGAGAATTCCAGGTCTGTCTGTAGTTTTACAGGTTTGGCAGTCTGCTAGGAGTCAGATTGAACATAGTTTTCCTAAATTCTGTCAAGTTGAGCAGGAGTCTGACAAAGACAGAAAGGATCTTCAGGCTGCCCCTTAAAGGATCTCTCTCTCTCTCTCCAAGCAGTCTTTCTAAGAAATCTCTATGGAAGTGTATTGCAAGTATCCCTATATTTGCTAACATTATTTACAAGTCGTTTTTGACCTGTATTGGACTTTGCTTAATTGGAGATGGAGAAAGTATAAGTTAATAGTCAAAGGGCGGGATTCTCCAGCCGCATTTGCCGAGGTCAATGGATTTTTCCATTATCAACATCTCGCCCATAGCGTCCTTGTGGCAGGCGGGGCGGGAGAATCCAGCCCAAAGGGTTTCCTTTTATTTTATGAATTGTTTAACTGTTAATTGAAAAGCTATTTTCTGTGATGTTAATGTAGTTACTCTTGTGTTAATAATAATGTTTGTTTTAACATAAAATATTCCTGTTTGTCAGTGGAATCACTTGTGGAGAGAAGTATCCTTTCACAGTTTACAAATAGACAAATTGGTTTTTTTTTAAATTTAGAGTACCCAATTATTTTTTTCCAATTAAGGGGCAATTTACCTAGCCTGCCCAATCCACCTAGCCTGCACATCTTTGGGTTGTGGGGGCGAAACCCACGCAAACACGGGGAGAATGTACAAACTCCACACGGACAGTGACCCAGAGCTGGGATCGAAACTGGGACCTCGGCGCTGTGAGGCTGCAGGGCTAACCCACTTCGCCACCGTGCTGCCCTCAAATAGACCAAATTGTTGGGGATTCTCACCTGGTTTCCTGACATAAATCGGGCTATGATCTGGTACCATACAGAACTCATACTTTTTTTAAAATGCCAAGTATTTCATCATGTTGTGCAGTTTGTCAACATGGGTTAATCTTGAAATTTAGCTCTCAATGTTAAAAACGCATTGCGATGTGCATAAATGTCAGTCTGACTCCAAGCTGTCCATGTGTAAGGCTGATAGACACTGCTCAGGCTGATCAATATAAAATACTCGATGTTTACACATTCTGTATTGATTGCTACATTTCTACAGTTAGTTCAATTTAAATTTTAGGACACAGTTTTGGAGCAATTAAGTGTTGAAATGCTGCTTCAAATTAAGTTTTAAGATATGGAGATAAGCACTGCACGTCGATGATAGAATTTCACATTGGAATTTAGATTCAGGTTTTACTTTCAATTTTTATTATTTTACAACCCTTTTGGCTGAGGCGACTAATGGGCAATTGTGGATAAGTTCACTGTGAAAGAGAGCAAATAGCTCATCATCCCACATGGAGTTCATGATGTTTCTCTTTCCTCCTCATTCCCACACCAGGAATTACTCCATTGGGGATTATGAACATTGCAGTCAGGGTTATTTTGAATATTTATCGCTGAATGAAATTTCGAAGGAGAGCTGCTTATAGCTAGGTTTATTTTCTGCTAATTCTTTTCCCTCCCCTTCCTGGAATCTGTGGATTTTCTCACAGTTTCTTAGTTGAAGAGAACAGTTAAAAACCTTGGTCTGGACTCCCCACTGTCGGGATTCTCCATTGCGCCGGCAGCACACCCACGTCCGGGGATTTCCCGATGGTGTGGGGCTGCCCACAATGGGAAAACCCATTGGCTGGCTGGGGGGACAGAGAATCCCGCTGCCGGGGTGGGCGCACAGCACCAGAAAACTGGTGCGGCAAGACAGAGAATCTCACCCCTAATACCAGTGGCAAAATCACTGACAGCTTCTTGCACAAGAACACTAAGACAAGCCATGGTTTGAACCTCAAAGCCTTTTCTTTTAAGATCATTAACAAAGAATAATCAGCTAAAATGTCATAAAAAATATAGAAGAGAATCAAAGCTCAATGTTGAACCAAGCATTTTGAACTTTTTTTCATCATTGTTTTGCTCTCATCAGCATTGTCCAATATAAGTGAGTTCTGTTTTTTTTTTATAAATAGTATAAATTGTCAAAGGATGTTAACTTGCTTTTTAAAAATAAATTTAGAGTGCCCAATTATTTTTTCCAATTAAGGGGCAATTTAGCGTGGCCAATCCACCTACCCTGCACATTTTTTGCGTTGTGGGGGTGAAATCCACGCAAACACGGGGAGATTGTGCAAAGTCCACATGGACAGTGACCCGGGGCCAGGATCGAACCTGGGATCTCAGCGCTGTGAGACAGCAGTGCTAACCACTGTGCTACCATGCCACCAACTCGATTTTCAAAAGGCAAATTACTCACCATATTTTTAAAAAGAAACCAATAATAAATCAGACTATGAGAGAGCAAAGTGGCTATTCTTCCAGTCTATTCAGCAGACTGAGTAATAAAAAAGTTGGAAAGACAGATCAATAAAGCTTTTTTGAAAAATTGCTAACAAATGAAATTGGGGAGCCATTCACCAAATAATTGAGAACATTTCATTGTTGAGAATTGAAATAGAAGGCAACTTAACTCTGAATGGCTTTGGGACTGGTATCATTTTGTAGATGTTCCTCTATCAGCATTGATTTCAAAGTTTTATGAATTTGTCTACCCAATTGAAGAAATCATTAACCCATAAGAATGTGCTATTATTAAGTGGATTTTTAAAAATGTGTTCCATGACTTACCATGCCTGAATTTTCAGCATGTGTACGCAGAGCTGCACAAAAAGGAAGTCAGCCTCAAGTAAAGAATAAAATCAAGCATAACTCCTAGGAGTGGCTTACAGATCCTGGGTCTATGAAGGATACCTGTCATTATAAGACTGCTCACACACACATTGCCTTAATGGATGGAACTATTCGTTAGTTATTGTGGCAGCGATAGGCCACTTGGTGCCTGTTGCTCAACCATTGCTTTTAACATGTGAATTATGGCAAAGACTCTGAAAATAATTATTTAAAAAAATATATTTCTCTCAGACCTGTTGAGCCTGCTCCTTCTAAAGTCTGGGGACTAGTTCCCAAATTGGGACTACTGTTCACTGCTCTCCATGCAATATCGATATAGTCACACTTATGTAGTCATATCTATCGATCAACATTCCAGACTCCTCCAGCATCTTCCCTGTGTTGTCCTACAGACAGGAGAGGCCCACCTCTGTGTGGTGGCACAACTGAGTGAGAGTGATCCTGGACTTCCTCAGCTTTGTTTGTGAACCATATTGATGTCACATGACCTCAGATAAAACAAAGCCAAAGAAACCTTGCACAGACCACCACTTTTTGCCCCTCTTACATGTATCTTGTTGTTACAACCACTGATTGAGCTGAATGAATGCTGAAGGATATGGATGCAGCTGGGCCTTTATCAAATGGTGAGAAAGCCAACACTGGGGAGAAACCCACTTGGTCGTGCTTATAGCAGTCTATTTATAATGATAATATTTATTGTCACAAGTAGGCTTACATTAACACTGCAATGAAGTTACTGTGAAAAGCCCCTAGTTGCCACATTCCGGCGCCTGTTCGGGTATAAGAGGGAGAATTCAGAATGTCCAAATGACCTAACAGCAGGTCTTTCGGAACTTGTGGGAGGAAACTGGAGCACCCCGAGGAAACCCACGCAGACATGGGGAGAACATGCAAAACCTGGGACCATGGAGCTGTGAAGCAACAGTGCAACCCACTCTGCTACCGTCACAGCACATAATGTTAGGAGGAGCAAGCACTGAACTGTCTGTGTGAAGAACAAGTATCATCTCTATAATGACATGTCAAACACACTAATAACAAATTTGGTACCCTAAAACTGGGAATTCATGAGGTGTTGTGAACCAGCAGCAAGGTTTTACACCATCACAATCTGTAACCTCAACACCGATGGATATTTCTCACTATTCTGGTCTCAGAAAGCTGGGAGAATAACTAGTTTAATGGCAAAATTGGGAGAGCATGCCTGGAACAGTGCTGTGCGTAACTTAAATGAGATAATTGACCTAGTGAAGTGACAGCACATGGTTACCTGCATGCTCAGATCCACAAGCAGAGCTAAGCCGTTCTAGAATCATTAGAGCAGACAAAATATCTCTGGCTGCACCCCATCCAGTTAAGAATGATGCATAACATCTGGACAGCTTACAGGAGGAAGAAGAGGCTCAATGATCACCCTAGCCATATTGGAGTTCAGCACATACATACTGGGGGTAAAGCTGAAGTATCTTCCAGCATATTAATCTAAAAGAGCCGGCTGGATAGATCTACCCAGCCTCATCTTGAGATCACCAAGATCATAAATGCCAATTTAGTTCACCCCATGTCTCATTAAGAAGTGGCTCATATCATTGCTCTGAGGGCCTCAAGGAGCTGCAAGGGGCTGGTCCGGGGGGGGGGGGGGGGGGGGGGGGGGGGGAGTGGAGCACAGAGTCTTGCTGTATGCGGATGACCTGCTTTTGTACGTTTCAGATCCAATGGAGGAGATGGAAGTAATTATGGGAATTTTAGGGGAATTCGGCCGGTTTTCGGGGTATAAGCTTAATATGGGGAAGAGCGAGATGTTTGTGGTCCAGGCTAGGGGTCAGGAGAGGCGACTGGGGGAACTGCCGTTCAGAGTAGTAGGGGACAATTTCAGGTACCTGGTTATCCAAGTGGCGAGGGACTGGGACAGGCTACATAAATTGAACGGCCCGGTTGGTGGATCAGATGAAGGGGGATGTCCGGAGATGGGATGCGCTCCCGTTGTCTCTAGCTGGGAGAGTCCAATCGGTGAAAATGACGGTCCTCCCGAGATTCCTATTCGTTTTCCAATGTCTTCCCATCTTCATCCCGCGGTCCTTTTTTAAGCGGGTCAATAAAGTTATTGCGGGCTTTGTGTTGGGGGGCAAGTCCCCACGAGTGAGGAAGGTAATGCTTGAGCGAAGTCGGGGAAATGGTGGGCTAGCGCTGCTGAATTTCAGCAATTATTACTGGGCGGCTAATATAGCCATGGTGAGGAGGTGGCTGGTCGGGGGAGGGGAGTCGGCATGGGTCCGAATGGAGGCAGCTTCTTGTCTGGGCACAAGTCTGGGGGCATTGGTGATGGTGCCTCTGCCGTTTCTGCCTGCACGGCACTGCGCCAGTCCAGTGGTGGTGGCTGCCCTGAGAGTCTGGGGGCAGTAGAGGAGACATGTGGGAGCAGAGGGGGCATCGGTCTGCTCCCCAATCTGCGTTAATCACCAGTTTGCCCCGGGGAGGATTGACGGGGGGTTCCGAATTTGGCAGAGAGCGGGGATCGAGAGGATGAGGGACGTTTATAGAAGGGAGATTCCCGAGTATGAGGGCGCTGGAGAAATTTACACTGGCGGGGGGAAATGAATTTCGATATCTGCGTGTACGGGACTTTCTGCGGAGGCAGGTACCAACCTTCCCACTCCTACCGCTAAGGAGGAGTCAGGCCAGGGTAGTTTCCAGAGGATGGATAGGAGAGGAGCGTTTCGGACATATATAAAGAGCTTATGGGATAGGAGGAGAGGCAGACCGAGGAGCTGAAGCAAAAGAGGGAGGAGGAGCTGGGGGGAGAAATAGAGGAGGGCCTTTGGGCGGACGCGTTGAGTAGGGTCAACGCGACCGCAACATGTGCCAGGCTCAGCCTGATCCAATTTAAGGTCATTCACCGGGCTCACATGACAGTAGCCCAGAGGAACAGATTCTTTGGGGTGGAGGACAGGTATGCGAAATGTGCGGGGGAGCCAGCAAACCATGTCCACATGTTCTAGGCATGTCCAAAGCTGAGGGGATTTTGGCAGGGGTTTGCTGGTGTCATGTCCAAGGTATTAAATACAAGGGTGCATTGAGTCCAGAGGTGGTGATTTTCGGGGTGTCGCAGGATCCGGGAATCCAGGAGGAGAAAGAGGCAGATGTCCTGGCCTTTGCTTCCCTGGTAGCCTGGAGGTGGATATTACTGGCACGGAGGGACTCGAAGCCCCCAAAACCAGAGACCTGGCTATCGGATATGGCTGGCTTCCTCTGCCTGGAGAAAATTGAGTTTGCCATGAGAGGGTCACTTTTAGGGTTCACCCGAAGGTGACAACCATTCGTCGACTTCTTCGCAGAGAATTAATCGTCAGCAAAAGGGGGGGGGGGGGGGGGGGGGGTGTTAGGCTAGCGTAGATTAGGGGGTAAAGTAATGGTGGGACCTGTGGGAGAGGGAGGTGGTATTTGCACTATGTTAAGACTTTCCTTTTTATGTATTTTGTTGATTTTATTGCTGTTATAATGTCAAAGAAATACCTCAATAAAATGTTTAATAAAAAAAAAAAGTGGCTCATATCACTGGTTGTAATGAAAGTGATCGATTCTGATGGCATCCAGGCTGCAGTGCTGAATACGTGCTTAACAAAAGTAGCATGCCCTTCGCTAAGATGTTTCATTGCAGTTAGGGCACTGACATTTATACAACGATTATTAGAAATCCTACGAGGGAGGCCATTCGGCCCAACGAATTTGCACCTACCCTCAGAAAGAGCACTCTACCTAGGCCCATGCGCCCACCCCATGCATTGATCATGGTCAATCTATCTAACCTGCACATCCCTGGACACTAAGGGGCAATTTAGCGTGACCAATTCACCCAACCGGCACAGCTTTGGACCGTGGAGAAAATCGGAGCAGCTGGAAAAAACCCATGCAGACACGAGGAGAACGTGCAAACTCCACGCAGAAAGTCACCCAAGGCGAGAATCAAACCGGGTCCCTGGTGCTGTGAGGCAGCAGTGCTAGCCACAGTGCCATTGCAAAGTATTTCTGCAAGGGAAGCACAGTGCTACAGTGGTTAGCATTGCTGCCGCACGTCGCCGAGGTCCCAGGTTCGATCCCGGCCTTGGGCCATTGTCCGTGTGGAGTTTGCACATTCTTCCTGTGTTTGTCTGGGTTTCGCCCCCCCATCCCAAAGATGTGCAGGTTGGGTGGATTGGCCCCGCTAAGTTGCCCCTTAATTGGAAAAAATGAATTGGGTACTCTAAATTTTTTTTTTAAACTAAAATATTTCTGCAGGAATTTGGCAGACTGACTATCTTTAATTGAGCCATCATAGGGTCATAAGTGTGACAAATAGCTGATGATATCATCGTGTTAGGATTCATTCACAATTCATGCCAGGATTGAATAACATCCATTCTTGGGCTGACAAATGGTAGCTAATAGCCATGCCACATGGGTAACAGGTTATAAACATCTCCAACAAGAGTTAATCTAATACGATTAATCACTTCTCGCCCGTTTCTGCACTGGCCGTGGTTTTTCTGCAGCAAATTAGTACAAGTGGGGTCTTGTACAGTGAACTGCAGCAGTGAACTGCAGCTGTGGTGCACCCCAATAAAATATCTCGCAACATTGAATACTGCCCCCTGACAACATTCAGGGGAGGGCTCAGAGAGCTCCATTTAGCCACTGCGGAAACTAGTGCTGATTACTGCACACAGTAATAATAATACTTCCTCTGTCCTTCAAAAGCACTACAACCACGAACATCTCCAAGTTTTACACCTGCACGTTTATAACTCAGTCAGCAAAATGCACTGCCGATGGAGACCACACTTTTCCCCTACTTGGGAGCACAGTTAATTTTTATATGAAATGGTACTTGTTTGATTGTAAAAAGAAATGTTTTAATGGGATCATCCTGTCGTAGAAATATATATCATAGAAGAGAACTGGAACTCGGACAGATTACATTTAAAACATTGAAGTTTTGCAATATGGAAATTAATTCAGTTTTGCTTTTTTGTATTCTTATCAAACTCTTCTAATTAATTAACAGGGCAGTAGATAAGTGCGACAAAATAGTGCCCCAAATGGTACAAATCACTAGCTAATGGTATCAGAAACGAATAAGCAATACTCTAAGGCCTTTCATGTGGTGACCATTAAGCCTTGTATTGACAGCTAGATATATATATTCACAGTGGGGGTGGGAGATGCAGATAGAAGAAATTTGCTGTACCATAGTAATGGGACATACGGTGGCCCTAAGGGTTTCTCGGCTTACGGTTATAGATAATGAACCTCTACTTGTGCTGAGAGGATATTTTCCATTGCGGGAGAGAGCTGAACTGGGGGACACAACTTAAAAATAAAACGCCTCCCCTTTAAGACGGAGATAAGGAGAACCTTTTTCTGTCAGAGAGTCATGGAACCCTCTTCCTCAAAATGTAGTGGAAAAAGTATTTTCTTATTTGTAAGGCAGAGCGAGATAGTTTCTTGATTGACAAGAGGGGTGAAAGGGTATCGGGGGTAGGTGGGAATGTGACGCTGAGGCCGCAGTCAGATCAGTCATGATCTTATTGAATTACACAACAGACTCGAGGGGCCAAATGGCCAGTCCTGCTCCTAATTTGTACGTTCGTATGACTTTTTATGGCAGAGCTTCTGAAACCTGTCCAACCTGTCCTTTTGACCTTCCTGGAGGACTGAAGGAACCCCTGAGAAACATTCTTATTCTGTGGAAGAACCAAATTTTAAAAATGATTGTTCATCTCACGAATGCTCATTAAATATGCTGCTCACCAGAATTATGTGATGCCTTCCAATCATGCACCATGCCAGCTGGAAATCGCTTCAGTCGGAATCACATTTGAAAAAGCGTGGTGTGCAGTGGTCAGACTTCACTTTGCTTGTAACCTCAAAGCGGGGTGGGGGGGGAGTGGATGAATAGCAGACACACAGGGGGCAAATGTACAGAAAGGCATATTGCAAAGAGTTGGGATGGTGGGTGCATCGAAAGGGATTTCCAAGCAGTTGCGTTAAGAGCAAGTTCAGCATTATGACTTGCACCTTCCAGTTCCATGATTCACCAGGCCATGACCTCAAAATAGAACAGCCATGCACCCTGTATACACTCACTCGAGGAAGGGCGAGTTGGCACAACAGTGAGAACACAGCAGCATCTAATGTGATGCAATTGTTGCCACATTAATGAGATGCTCCAGTGGCCAGTGAGATGAGGACATGAGTGGGGATATCATCCTCCCAACCAGGTCTTCCCTTTGGCCTACCACTGAGGAGAAACAATTGCCTCAACGTCCTTCAAGCCTGCTGAGCTGCCCTCACGCAATGGTATGTCAGGAAAAAGGGTGATGAGCACATTAAGCACACAGTTCCAATAAAGATTTTAACGTATCTCCATGACATCACATAAAGGTACAGAAGCTATATTCAGTGAAGTTGACATCACATGAATGTTAATCTCACAAAGAGAGACTATCACTGAATGGGAGGATGGCAAACCCTGGGTCTGCGACAGGTGGTGAGGGAACCAAAAAGAGGGAAAAATATACTAGACCTCTACCTCATCAACCTGCCTACCGCAGCTGCATTTGTCAATAACAGTATCAGTGACCACCATAGAGTCCTTGTGGAAACAAAGTCCCGTCTTCATATTGAGGATATCCTCCATCGTGTGTGGCACTACCACCATGCTAAATGGGATAGATTCAGAATAGACCTAGATATTTAAGACTGGGTATCCACGAGACTCTGTGGACCATCAGCAGCAGAATTGTATTCAACCACAATCTGTAACCTCATGGCCCAGAATATCCCCACTCCACCATTGCCAACAAGCTAGGGGATCAACACTGGTCAATGAAGATTGCAGGACTGCATGCCAGGAGCAGCACGAGGCATACCGAAAAATGAGTTGCCAACTTGATGAAGCTACAACACAGAGCTACTTGTGTGCCAAACAATATAAGCATCAAGTGATAGACAGAGCTAAGTAATGCCACAAGCAACGGATCAGATCTAAGCTCTGCAGTCCTGCCACATCCAGCCGTGAATGGTGGTGGACAATTAAACAACTCACTGGAGGAGGAGGCTGCACAAATATCCTCATCCTCAACGATGGAGGAGCCCAGAACATTTGTACAAAAAAACAAGGCTGAAGCTATTGCAATAATCTTCAGCCAGTCGTGCCGAGTGGACGATCCATCTCAGTCTCCTCCAGAGGTCCCCAGCATCACAGATGCCAGTCTTCAGCCAAATCGATTCACCCCATGTGATATTTGATTTGATTTGATTTATTGTCACATGTACCGAAGTACAGTGAAAAGTATTTTTCTGCGGCTGAGGAACGATAGTAGACACAAGAATAATCAACAGAGAACATTGACAAATGGTACAGCATTATCAGAGCATTATCAGAGACCCCTCCCACCCAGGTATTGCTTTCTTCCAGACCCTCCCATCAGGCAGAAGGAACAGAAGTCTGAGAGAACACTAATCACGATGCTCATGCTGCTCTAGCTCATTTAGAACGATACAGCGCAGTACAGGCCCTTCGGCCCTCGATGTTGCACCGACATGGGAAAAAAAAAACTAAAGGCCATCTAACCTACACTATGCCCTTATCATCCATATGCTTATCCAATAAATTTTTAAATGCCCTCAATGTTGGCGAGTTCACTACTGTTGCAGGTAGGGCATTCCACGGCCTCACCACTCTTTGCGTAAAAAACCCACCTCTGACCTCTGTCCTATATCTATTACCCCTCAATTTAAGGCTATGTCCCCTCGTGCTAGCCACCTCCATCCGCGGGAGAAGGCTCTCGCTGTCCACCCTATCTAACCCTCTGATCATTTTGTATGCCTCTATTAAGTCACCTCTTAACCTTCTTCTCTCTAACGAAAACAACCTCAAGTCCATAAGCCTTTCCTCATAAGATTTTCCCTCCATACCAGGCAACATCCTGGTAAATCTCCTCTGCACCCGTTCCAAAGCTTCCACGTCCTTCCTATAATGAGGCGACCAGAACTGTACGCAATACTCCAAATGCGGCCGTACCAGAGTTTGGTACAGCTGCATCATGACCTCATGGCTCCGGAACTCAATCCCTCTACCAATAAAGACCATAGGCCTTCTTCACAACCCTATCAACCTGGGTGGCAACTTTCAGGGATCTATGTACATGGACACCGAGATCCCTCTGCTCATCCACACTACCAAGAATTTTACCATTAGCCAAATATTCCGCATTCCTGTTATTCTTTCCAAAGTGAATCACCTCACACTTCTCCACATTAAACTCCATTTGCCACCTCTCAGCCCAGCTCTGCAGCTTATCTATGTCCCTCTGTAACCTGCAACATCCTTCCGCACTGTCTACAACTCCACCGACTTTAGTGTCGTCTGCAAATTTACTCACCCATCCTTCTGCGCCCTCCTCTAGGTCATTTATAAAAATGACAAACAGCAACGGCCCCAGAACAGATCCTTGTGGTACGCCACTCGTAACTGAACTCCATTCTGAACATTTCCCATCAACTACCACTCTCTGTCTTCTTTCAACTAGCCAATTTCTGATCCACATCTCTAAATCACCCTCAATCCCCAGCCTCCGTATTTTCTGCAATAGCCGACCGTGGGGAACCTTATCAAACGCTTTACTGAAATCCATATACACCACATCAACTGCTCTACCCTCGTCTACCTGTTCAGTCACCTTCTCAAAGAACTCGATAAGGTTTGTGAGGCATGACCTACCCTTCACAAAACCATGCTGACTATCCCTAATCATATTATTCCTATCTAGATGATTATAAATCGTATCTTTTATAATCCTCTCCAAGACTTTACCCACCACAGACGTTAGGCTCACCGGCCTATAGTTACCGGGGTTATCTCTACTCCCCTTCTTGAACAAAGGGACCACATTTGCTATCCTCCAGTCCTCTGGCACTATTCCTGTAGCCAATGATGACCTAAAAATCAAAGCCAAAGGCTCAGCAATCTCTTCCCTGGCTTCCCAGAGAATCCTAGGATAAATCCCATCTGGCCCCGGGGACTTATCTATTTTCACCTTGTCCAGAATTGCCAACACTTCTTCCCTACGCACCTCAATGCCATCTATTCTAATAGCCTGGGTCTCAGCATTCTCCTCCACAATATTATCTTTTTCTTGAGTGAATACTGATGAAAAGTATTCATTTAGTATCTCGCTTATCTCCTCAGCCTCCACACACAACTTCCCACCACTGTCCTTGACTGGCCCTACTCTTACCCTAGTCATTCTTTTATTCCTGACATACCTATAGAAAGCTTTTGGGTTTTCCTTGATCCTACCTGCCAAAGACTTCTCATGTCCCCTCCTTGCTCGTCTCAGCTCTCTCTTTAGATCCTTCCTCGCTTCCTTGTAACTATCAAGCGCCCCAACTGAAACTTCACGCCTCATCTTCACATAGGCCTCCTTCTTCCTCTTAACAAGAGATTCCACTTCTTTGGTAAACCACCGTTCCCTCGCTCGACCCCTTCCTCCCTGCCTGACTGGTACGTACTTATCAAGAACATGCAATAGCTGTTCCTTGAACAAGCTCCACATATCCAGTGTGCCCAACCCTTGCAGCCTACTTCTCCAACCAACACATCCTAAGTCATGTCTAATGGCATCATAATTGCCCTTCCCCCAGCTATAACTCTTGCTCTGCGGGGTATACTTATCCCTTTCCATCACTAACGTAAAGGTCACCGAATTGTGGTCACTGTCTCCAAAGTGTTCACCTACCTCCAGATCTAACACCTGGCCTGGTTCATTACCCAAAACCAAATCCAAAGTGGCCTCACCTCTTGTTGGCCTGTCAACATATTGTGTCAGAAAACCCTCCTGCACACATTGTACAAAGAACGACCCATCCAATGTACTCGAACTATATCTTTTCCAGTCAATATTAGGAAAGTTAAAGTCTCCCATAATAACTACCCTGTTACTTTCGCTCTTTTCCAGAATCATCTTCGCCATCCTTTCCTCTACATCTCTAGAACTATTAGGTGGCCTATAGAAAACTCCCAACAGGGTGACCTCTCCTTTCCTGTTTCTAACCTCAGCCCATACTACCTCAGAAGAAGAGTCCCCATCTTGCATCCTTTCTACCACCGTAATACTGTCCTTGACTAGCAGCGCCACACCTCCCCCTCTTTTGCCCCCTTCTCTGACCTTACTAAAGCACCTAAACCCCGGAACCTGCAACAACCATTCCTGTCCCTGCTCTATCCATGTCTCTGAAATGGCCACAACATCGAAGTCCCAGGTACCAACCCATGCTGCCAGTTCCCCTACCTTATTTCGTATACTCCTGGCATTGAAATAGACACACTTCAAACCACAGACCTGAACACTGCCGCCCTCCTGCGAAGTCAAAACTGTGCTCCTGACCTCTCTACTCTCAATCTCTCGCACCCCAAAACTACAATCCAGGTTCCCATGCCCCTGCTGAATTAGTTTAAACCCCCCCAAAGAGTACTAACAAATCTCCCCCCCAGGATATTGGTGCCCCTCAGGTTCAGATGTAGACCATCCTGTCTATAGAGGTCCCACCTTCCCCAGAAAGAGCCCCAGTTATCCAGAAATCTGAATCCCTCCCGCCTGCACCATCCCTGTAGCCACGTGTTTAATTGCTCTCTCTCCCTATTCCTCATCTCACTATCACGTGGCACGGGCAACAACCCAGAGATAACAACTCTGTTTGTTCTCGCTCTGAGCTTCCATCCTAGCTCCCTAAAGGCCTGCCTGACATCCTTGTCCCCTTTCCTACCTATGTCGTTAGTGCCAATGTGGACTACGACTTGGGGCTGCTCCCCCTCCCCCTTAAGGACCCGGAAAACACGATCCGAGACATCACGTACCCTTGCACCTGGGAGGCAACATACCAAACGTGAGTCTCTCTCGCTCCCACAAAATCTCCTATCTGTGCCCCTGACTATTGAGTCCCCAATTACTAATGTTCTACTCCTTTCCCCCCTTCCCTTCTGAGCAACAGGGACAGACTCCGTGCCAGAGGCCCGTACCCCATGGCTTACCCCTGGTAAGTCGTCCCCCCCACAAGTATCCAAAACGGTATACTTGTTACTCAGGGGAACGACCGCAGGGGGTCCCTGCACTGACTGCTTCTTCCCAGTCCCTCTTACAGTTACCCATCTATCTCCAGTCTTTGGTGTAACTACTTCCCTGAAGCTCCTATCTATGACCCCCTCTGCCTCCCGAATGATCCGAAGTTCATCCAGCTCAAGCTCCAGGTCCCTAACACGGTTTTTGAGGAGCTGGAGTTGGGTGCACTTCCCACAGATGAAATCAGCAGGGACACTGACGGCGTCCCTCACCTCAAACATTCTGCAGGAGGAGCATTGTACTGCCTTCCCTGACATCCCCTCTAGATTAAAAAAAAAACAAGAAAAAGAAAAAGAAAGGAAGAGCTTACCTGATATTACCTCAAACCCTGATCCCGCTGAAAGGTAAGCAAATTTAAAGGCACTCACTCACCTTCACGACAGGCCCCTGCTCCCGCTTCCCAACCACCGTGGGGTGTTTATTTGCTTTGTTTGCTTTGTTTGACCCCTTGTTCCGCACTGTAACCACTGATATCAAGAAATGACTGAAGGCACTGGATGCTGCAAAGGCTACGGGCCCTGACAATATTCCGGCAAGAGTACTGAAGACTTGTGCTCCCGAACTTGCCACACTCCTAGCCAAGCTGTTCCAGTACAGCTACAACACTGGCATCTACCCGGCAATGTGGAAAATTGCCCAGGTATGCCCTGTACACTAAAAGCAGGACAAATCCAACAAGACCAATTAATACCCTTTGAATCAACTCTCAATTATTAGTAAAGTGATGAAATAAGTCATCAACAGTGCTATAAAACGGCACTTACTCAGCAATAACCTGCTAACTGAGGCTCCTGAACTCATTACAGCCTTGGTTCAAATAAAAGAGCTGAACTCCAGAGGTGAGATGAGAGTGACTGCCCTTGACATCATAATAATAATCTTTGTTATTGTTACAAGTAGGCTTACATTAGCTCTGCAATGACGTTACTGTGAAAATCCCCTAGTTGCCACACTCTGGCGCCTGTTCGGGTACACTGGGGGAGAATTCAGAATGTCCAATTCTCCTCACAAGGACGGCTTTGCGACTTGTGGGAGGAAACCTGAGCGCCCAGAGAAAACCCACGCAGATACGGGGAGGATGTGCAGACTCCGCACAGACAATGACCCAAGCTGGGAATCAAACCTGGGACCCTGGCGCTATGAAGCAACAGTGCTAACCACTGTGCTACAGTGCCGCCCGTACAAGGCTGAATTTGACCGAGTTTGCATCAAGGAGACCTAGCAAAACTTGAGTCAGTAGGAAACAGGGAGGAAACTCTCCACTGGTTGGAGTCATACCTAACGCAAAGGAAGATGATTCTAGTTGTTGGAGGTCAGGCATCTCAGTCCAGGAACATTACTGCAGGAGTTGCTAGGGTAGTGTCCTAGGTGCAACCATCTTCAGCTGCTTTTCAATGATCTTCCTTCCAACATACAGTCAGATATGGTGATGTTCACTGATGATTGCACAATGTTCAGCAGCATTGCCCCAGACACTGAAGTAGTCCATGTGCAAAGGCAGCAAGACCTAGACAATATCCAGGCTTGGGATGACAAGTGACTAGTAACATTCGCCCAACACAAATCCCAGGCACATCTGCAATAAGAAATAATCAAACCATCACCACTTGACATTCAGTGGCATTACCATCACTAAATCCTCCACTATCAACATCCTGGGGGTTGCCATTAACCAGAAACTGAACTGGACTAGCCATATAAATACTGTGACTACAAGAGGAAGTCAGAGACTCGGAATCCCACAGCAAGTAACCCAACTCCTGACTCGCCAAAGCCTGTCCATCATCTATAAGGCACAAGTCGGATGTGCGATGGAATACTCCCAATTTGTCTGGATGAGTGCAGCTCCAACAGCATTCAAGAAGCTCAACACCATCCAGCACAAAACAGCATTCAAACTCCACCACCAACACATAATAAGCACTGTGTACATCGACATGATGCACTGCAGGAACCCACCAAGGCTCTTGCCCCCTTTCAAGCCCATGACAACGACCATTTAGAAGGACAAGAGCAGCAGATACATGGGAAAACCACCACCTGGAAGTTCCTCTCCAAGTCATTAATCATCCTGACTTGGAAATATATCACCTATCCCTCACTATTGCTGGGTCAAAATCCTGCAACTTTCTCCCTAAAAGCTCTGTGAGTGTACCAACACCACATGGATTGCAGCGGTTCAAGAAGGCAGCTCACCATCACCTTTTCAAGGGAAATTAGGGATGAACAACAAATGCTGGCCTAGCCAGTGAAGCCTACATCCCGGAAAAATTAATTTTAAAAAAGAGGGTTCATATGTACATCATCACAGTGCCTTCAGTTCACCAAGCTAGTTGCATAAACATCAAATGCATTGACAAAAGTTATATACTTGTTGCACGCCTGAACCCAAATTGATTTCAATATTACTTAATTTTCCTAATCCTACCATACTCCTAGGTGCAGCCCTGACATCGTAGTTGAGGCTTATGCCGTCTGCTGACTGCTTTGTCCTGACATCTGTGACGACCTTTGCAGACACTCTCTGGCGGCCTGAGGCCTGAAGGACCCTGGCCTGATAACAGTCTTCTACTTATGCACAGATACACCCTCCTCTGCCTGAAGAGCTGAACTGAATAGGGTCACAGGACAGATGAGATTCGGAGCGGCTGAACATCCTAAGAGTGTCCTGAGTGGAGGCCCCTGCGTGTTTGGCATGCACGCATCCTCGCGCAGTGCTCAAATGCTCCTCCCTGACTCCTTGAGGAGAAGGTGCACCTGGAGGGAGGTCAAGGTGCCTCGTCGTGCTCTTGCTTAGACACTGATGATGGCCACCAGTGTGTGTGGCCATGGGGTCCAGAGTCAAGTGCACCTCCAGCAAAACCTGCTGGACCAAGATCTCCAGGGTGCTCGGCAACCTTCCCATGGTGACCTCAAGGTGCTCGCATGTTGGAGCCACGACATCAGAAGACGTGGACAGTATCCTCCATGCTTCACTCTACTAAGTGACTACCAGATCTCTGCCTGATGTTTCGTCTTTGCCTCTCCAGTAGCCTCTCATGGGGCTGATCGTCTGACTCGGATTCAGCGGGTTTTGTCTTTTTTGAGTTTTATTCATCTTGTATAATAATAATTTATAATAATAATCTTTATTGTCACAAGTAGGCTTACATTAACACTGTGAAGTTATTGTGAAAAGCCCCGAGTCGCCACATTCCGGCGCCTGTTCGGGTACACTGAGGGTGAATTCAGATTGTCCAAATTACCTAACCCATCACTGGAGAGAGTGCAAGTGAGAAGGGTACAATTTGGAGTGCCCTCGTGAAGGGCAAGCATTATGATGATGGACAAGATGACCTTCTCTGCGGTGAACCACTGTGATTCCATGATTTAAAAGGTTCATAACAAATTCAAACATAACAATTCATGATTTAAACCTCAAGTATCATTTTTCGACCAAATCCATTTCAAATCTGAACTAGATCTTGGGTTACACTTACGCTGACAGTAAACGCTACTCTTCAGAGTTATACTATAATTCTATGTGGGATGTCCACAGTGGCACGGTGGTACAATGGTTAGTACTGCTGCCTCACAACGCCAGGGACCCGGGTTCAATTCCAGCCTTGGGTGACCGTCGGTGTGAAGTTTGTTCGTTCTCCCCGTGTCTGCATGGGTTTCCTCCTGGTGCTCCGGTTTCTTTCCATCGCCCAAAGATGTACCGGTTAGGTGGATTGGCCATGATAAATTCCTCCTTAGTGTCCAAAAGATTAGGTGGTGTTACGGGGATAGGGAGGCGTCTAGATAGGTACTCTTTCGGAGGGTCAGTGCAGGCTCGATGGACTGAATGGCTTCATTCTGCACTGTAGGGATTCTATAATTCTATGACTTAAATATTTTAGACTTCACTATTAACATCTGAAGTTTCAAAAGTTGGATGAAGAAACAGTTTGGACTGAATTTTGCATGCTTCAGACAGTCATATTTCCAGTGGTTTTGAGGGGGGGGAGGTGGGGGGAGCACAGAGAGGAGGGACACATAAAATAGGGTGGGCTCCCATTCCACCACCATCCCTCCTACCCCCAAATTCTCCCTCATAGTCCGGGGGGTGGGGGCTGTCAAAATCAGCAGCCTGCCACATTGAAATAAATAAACAAGGGTCAATTAATAATAATAATTAGGCTTGTATTAAGCCAATTTGATTCTGATAATATGCTGTCACATCATAAAATGTTAGGTGTGTGCAGCCAGGTGAGAGTGGGAAGTCCAATTTTTTAAATCAAATGCTTTAGTGGAGGAGTCATTCTTCGTGGATTGCCCTTTGTCGATCGCAGTGCGGCACATTTTAGGTTGCCCCACACCCCCTCCTTTCCTTCCTACCTGCTCTCTCCCTTAAAGCCAATCCCCCCCCTCTCTATACTGTCAAACCCTCCCGCCCAAAACACCTGACTCAGCTGCTCTGAAAATCCACGGGCCTTTGATCTCCCTCTTCTCCTGTAGTCCCAGCAGCTACCACTGATGTCCTCCTGGCGCTGCAGTGACTGATGGAGCTGCTGGCCAAGCCATGCATTTTTTTTTCATTTGTTCAAAAGGATGTGGGCGTCGCTGGCTGGGCCGGCATTTATTGCCCATCCCTAATTGCCCTTGAGGGGGCAGTCAGTCACATTGCTGTGGGTCTGGAGCCACATGTAAGCCATGCCAGATAAGGATGGCAGATCAGATTTCCTTCCCTAAAGGACATCAGTGAATCAGATGGATTTTTACGACAATGGTTTCATGGTCATTTTGATTCCAGGGTCTCTGGGTTGGGGGCGGGTGGGGGTCTGTGATCTTCACCCCTGTATGATTCAGCCCTTGGTCTGAGTGGGCCAGTTATGAATTGGTAAGCGGATGTATCCTGAACCAGAAACTTGCCAACACATTAGATGTGAAGTGTTTATTTATTATCAGGGCAGGGTAATTACTTGTTTATTATTTGCAATCTTTGGAGAAAATTTGCTTCTTAACCATTTTCAGCTCAGTGTATTCTGTCAGATGCACCTCCTGAATATGTCTCGCTTTAAAACAGCATCATTTAATGTACGGGAACACTTCTAACCCAAATCCTCTCTGTGGGAGAATGGTCAAAACATTTCTGAATTATGGCTTCCAGTGTTCAGCTCATTTTGTAAGATCTGTTACTAGAGGCAGGTAAGGGTCAGAAAAGTCTCCCTGAATAGGAGAGCTGGTCATTACACTGCAGAACTAATTTTGATTGGATTTAATGACAGGATTTACCAAAGTGTTGCTTACTCCACCAACCAGAAATGAATGGTATAGTTTGTTGCTTTTCTTGTTCAGAAAAGTTTCTGAAGTTCAGTTGAAGCCACTGTTTTGGTTATTCTGCACATTTAATTGATTTATGCAAAATTAAGCTGCATAACAATTCATCTGGCTTCACCTCTCGCCTACGTGTTAATCATCCTTTCAGAAAATCAGAGAAACAGCCGTGAATATTAATATCCAGCCAATATGGCAAAAAGGTCTCACTGTTGAATCCCCTGGATGATACTCCCATACATCTAAACATTGAGTAGCAAAAGTATACTTGATGCAAGTGGATCCACTTCTGGGATACTAACCTCAGCCAAATCGAGGGAATACCTGGGGCTGGATTCCCCGCCCCGCCTCGCCACATTTCTGCCCCGACCCGCCGGCGGGATTCTCCATTACGCCGGCCGCTCAATGGGGTTTCCCAATGTGGGGCAGCCCCACGCCGTCAGGAAACCCCCGGGCGCCGGCAAAATGGAGAATCCCGCCGAGAATCCCACCCCTGAAATTTCTAACAGGTTTTACTAAGACTTTTCACGCTTTTGTGGCCTTTTCCTTCTTTGGAATTCTTGCTGTGTAATAACTATTTGATGTTTATATATTTAATGGAGATAGAAAGTTTATGTATCTTTTTATAAAATGTGGTATATATAAATTAATATAAAACTGCATTTTAACACTGTCATAACCAACACCGTACGGGACTTACAGGCTGGGGACAATTGTATTCCCCGCTTCCTTTCTGGATGCAGATTATGACAAATACCTAAGGCCGGATTCTCCGCCGGCTAACGCTGAAATCGAGAAATGCGATTGGGCACAGAATTGGCTTTGACTTCGAAACCGTGGCTGACGCCGGATTCACATTACATCACAATTCCCCGGTGCTCCAACAGCGGCGTCAATGTGTTCCACGCCGCTCCGATATTCTCTGGGGCCTCCGTGAGCCTGCTCCGGGCTGGCTGTGGGGAGGAGGGGTGGCAAACAAGGGAAGGGGTTTCCTTGCATAGACCGCCACTGCCGCGGCCTGCAAAACAGCCAACCTGCTGCGCCCCCCACTGACCGCTCACCATGGCACATGGTTCTGCACAGTGCCATTGGCCACATGGGTGTACCTGCACTCCGCCTTCTTGCCCTCTGCCATACCCCCCCCCCCCCCCCCCACCAACTGGCCACCACCTGCTGGCACAATTGTAATGTGGACTCCAGGGTTCGGGACAGCAGGGTTCGCCGCCATCGCCGAGATGCCCCGGATCCAGGGGGTGATCGACGGGATGTATAATCCCCTTACGAAGACCTGCAGATGACTGGCTGATCTTAACAAACCAAATAATAATAATAATAATCTTTATTGCCATAAGTAGGTTTACATTAACGGTGCAATGAAATTACTGTGAAAAGCCCCTAGTCGCCACATTCCGGCACCTGTTCCGGTTCACAGAGGGAGAATTCACAATGTCCAAATTACCTAACAGCGCGTTTTTCGGGACTTGTGGGAGGAAACCGGAGCACCCGCAGGAACCCATGCAGACACAGGGAGAACGTGCAGACTCCACACATACGGTGACCCAAGCGTGAACCGAACGTGGGACCGTGGAGCTGTAAAGTAACAGTGCTACCCACTGTGCTAACGTGCCAACAAAGGGGTTCCACTTGATGAAAGGACATCTGGTTTGTGGCCATGAGATGCACCTCTGCGCCCGATACCCAGGCAGTGTGCATGACGCTTCCATCCTGGCAGACTCGACGTTTCCTGACCTCTTTGAGAGCTCTCTCTCTCTCCTCCCCCCCCCCCCCTCCCCCACCACCACCGATTGGGGTTGGCTCCTGGGAGACATCGGGTTATCCACTGTTGTCGCGGCTGATAATAATAATAATCTTTTATTGTCACAAGTATGAAATTACTGTGAAAATCACCTAGTCGCCACATTCCGACGCCTGTTCGGGTAAGCTGGTACAGGAATTGAACCCGCGCTGCTAGCCTTGTTTTGCATTACAAACCAGCTGTCTGGGCCAATGAGCTAAACCAGCAAGCGTGATGACGCTTTTCCGGAGGCCACAGACCGACGCAGAGACCCATTTACAACGACGCCCATGCCGCGACCAGGGACATGACCAAGCGGTGCTTCGGCATCCTCAAGATATGCACGGGACACTCGAATTTCCTCCTGGTTCACCGACTAGGGGGCCTGGCTTGTGACTCGGAGAACCCATCCCAGCTCCATTGCCCCCCCCCCAGTTGACCACCGCCTCCCATGAACACTCCCCCTTGTTCCCCTCCCCTTGCAACCACCTCCGTGATTCCTACCTGCCTCACTAAGGGGTGCGGGCCCTGGGTTGGCAGTAACAGCGGGTCTGGTCAATGGAATGGAGGGTGTTGACGACCTGCTCTGTGAAGAGTGCTGGTGCTTAGCAACGTCTGGCTCCTGCCCAAAGTAACACTCTCCGCTGTTCACCTGGGTGATCCCTGCATGCGAGCTGGTCGATAGGCTGAATGGCCTCCTTCTGTACTGTGGGATCCTATGATTCTAATACATGGAGACAAATTTTGCATCTCATTCGTCAATTTAACTCTGACCTGGGATTGAATGTACATATGCATGAGCAAAATTAGAAAGATGGGAACTGTATCATTTATTGAACCTACCTAGCGGCAAGCCTATGATATCTTTATTCCATGTATGGAGGTTTGTATTTCCACACCAGATGTTTTTCAGTATTAATTATTAATTCTGATTAATTATGAGACAACCCCACAATAAAAACAGATCACTCAGCGCAAAAAACAAAGACTTTAGAATTTGCGTCTCCAGGGCAAAGTTTGGTGGAAATATTACTGAATTTTTTTTTTCATGTAAATGGGTCAACAAGAGAAAGGATGACTCTCGGAGTCTCTGTTAAAGAAGCAAGTTGGTTTCATGTCCACATATATTGGCCTAATGTTCATAAATTCTGGCCGATAAACTAAGACGACAATGTGCATATGAAATCAAAGTTTCATAACTAAACATACTATATCCCTGAAGTACTATCTTGCCAGAAATATGCCCTTGTACTGTAGGATTGTGGGTTGACGTACATGCAAGTCTATTTGATATGGAATTAGCTGTCCTTCTGGGAAGTAATGTGAAAAAAGAAGTAAGATCAATTATTCATAATTCTGCTGGTTATGCTAGTGGACTATCTTTTTTGCAGTTATTCAGCAAAGTATTTCAATTGGAGTAAAGTTTTATGCATTCTCTCAGAATCCGCATACATCAGAAGCTTTTGAGTGGAAGTAGAGCACAAAGACCTAGAGAGTAAATTGCCTAAATCTGTTGATCATAAATGTTCAAAGTTGTTTCATTTTGAATAATTATTTTCCATGCAAACACAAGGGTGACACGCTGGCAAGGTGACACAGTGTCTAGCACTGCTGTCTCACAGCACTGGGAACCCAGGTTCAATTTGACTTGGGTGACTGTGTGAAGTTTGCATGTTCTCATGGGTTTTTTTGTCTGCATGGGGTTTTTTCCGGGTGCTGTGGTTTCATCCTACAGATCGATTGGCCATGCTAAATTGCCCTTCATGTCCAGAAATATGCAGGTTTGGTGGATTGGCCATGATCAATGTGCGGCATTACGGGACTTGGGCATGTAGTGGGCCAAATTAGAATTCTCTTTCAGAGACTCGGTACAGTTTCAATGGGCCGAATGGCCTACTTCTGCACTGTTGGGATTCCACGGTAACAGAGCAAGGCCCTGCAATTAATGATCAGATAACCTGGACCAAATGGACTCTTCCGGGCCATGAATCTTTCCATGTTTCTATGTAATCCAGCAATGGTGGAGTTAACAAGAAAAGATTGTTACTCAGGACACTAGGAAATAGTGACATTTTCAACATCCCTTTCAACAGGACATTTGTTCAACATTTAATTTGTAAACTGGCAATGCAGCATTCCCATTGAACTATGCTGATTATGTCCTGAAGTGGATTTAAACTCATGAGTTCCTGTTTCAGAGACAGCTCCACTACCAACAGAACTAAGCTGACTCTTGTACAATTATAGGTTCCCATTATTTAACACTGAAGATTTATACACCGGAAGCTTGTATTGTACGTAAAGGCTGCAAAAGAAGCATAAGTTCAAAAGAATACCTTACATTTTCTGAGACAAGAAGAGTAAAAGCTGGAAACACACAAATTGTTAAGACAGTACAAGCAATCGAGGGTCCTCTTTCAGAACACTGTTTTTTTAATGGAAGTGAGTGCTGCAGTTTTGATCCTTGGGATTTGCTCCGAATATTTGTAGAGTTTGAGTATTGCATTTCACGTTCTGTGTTTCATAACTCCTGATTTCAAAAAAAATGTATTTGCAGTTGTGGGAAGTTTGTGGCCAGGTTCTTCAAGCCTTGCCATATTTATTTATATTTTTGATATTTTGTATTGCTCCTCTGCCTTCCCAGAGGCCTCATATTTACAGTGTTATTTTTTAACTCCTGCTGCAGTCACCAATGTACGCTTTTGAGACTACTCAAGGAATCTTTCAGAGGATGCTGTAGGCATTTTGAATTTTATTGAACAGCCTGTTGATTTACCAGTGATGCAAAATGAGTTTTTAAGCAACTTGGAGACAGCACTTGCCATTATGATCATATTTCAGTGCAGGAGAGTAATGATATTAATACTGGAAACTGCATACACTCCACTTGAATGTTAAATAGCCACTCTTTCACCTTTATGATTTATATTTGAGAGATAATGACATGACAAAGAAAGTTCTCATTACATACAACTCATCTAATGACCATAATTAGCATTTGAACAGTTTATTAAAAAAACATACCTTTTTATGTGACTGGATAATGTATATTAATATAAATCAGTACAAATTTTGGTTGTAATGAAAAGGTAGTTTCTTATGATTTATTGGCAATGACTAATCCTTCCTTAGATTCTTTTTAAATGATGTGTTTTAGGATTATCAATGGTTTGTTCACGGAACTGTGGCACGGTGGTTAGCACAGTTGCTTCACAGCTCCAGAGTCCCAGGTTCAATTCCCGGCTTGGGTCACTGTCTGTGCGGAGTCTGCTGTGTGGGTTTCCTCCAGGTGCTCCGGTTTCCTCCCACAGTCCAAAGATGTACGAGTTAGGTGGTTTGGTCATGCTAAACGGCCCTTAGTGTCCAAAAAGGTTAGGTGGGGCTACTGGTTTATGGGGATAGGGGCTTAGGTATGGTGCTCTTTCCGAGGGCTGGTGAAGATTCGTTGGGCCGAATGCCCTCCTGCACTGTAAATTATATGATTAAGTGCAACAACATATAGGTCCAAAATTACTGTGGAAGGGCAATCAGTGGTGCCCATTGTTAGTTAGTCATGCCCTTGCCTGTTTAATGATGGTGATATTTTGCCCTGCAAGTTGCTGGATATGTGAGTGTGGCAATAGAATGGCATCCTGTACAGGGCATTTGGGGTCCAAGTGAAGAGGCAAGCAACTGTCTATCTCCTGAAAGAACCAGAATGAAGGATTGGGAAATGAATAGGGCAAGGTCTGACCAAGGAAGCGTAGGTTAGAGTGATATCAAACCCGATGTGAAAAGAGAAGGGGGAAAAAAACAAAATCAAAGAGAGAAAAAAGATACAGAAAGTAAAAGCTTAAAAATGTTATTTTCAGCTTGTTTTCATTTCTGGCAAGAATTAAAATCTGAAAAATGAGACACTTCTAGCCGTTAATAATCAGGGGCAGAGAGCCTTTGCCTTTGCAGCAAACATACCCCATTGAAAAAAGGTTGCTTAGACTGAAGTGGACAAGATCTAACTTTCCATGGCGAATTGAATTCATATCAGTTGTGCAAGTACATAAACCTCAAGCCATTCATTGCATTTCAATGATGAGCCATGAAACATGACTTAGTTGGGTCAGGTTCTGGTGAGAAAACATTGACAAGAGAAACCTGTGCTGGTACAAAATCTGACCATAAACCCTTTTCCCTCTTGTCATGACTTTTCATCATGTTTCTGTGCCATATTTGCTATGACAAATTGCTATGCCAACTACTTTCATTTTCAGACCACAAGGTGGGACAAGTTTTAAAAGCAGCCCACAACTTCCTCACCGCCTTGGATAAAAACATTGTTGCCACCATCTCAGAATTAAGCTAGTGCGAAAACGAACAGATACCTAGTTATTCAGCCTACACCCATTTTTCTAAAGATGCACTTTCTCCTTTCTGTTGCTCACCTATTTCCTCTGTGTTTTCATATGCTAATTATACCATATGAACACATTATTCTGCTCAGAATAGCGCTCAAGAGGATTTAATAGAAATTATAGCTAAATGATGCAATTTTTTATGAAGCGTTGAAACCTCTTGTCAGTGACTCTAGTTGTGGCATATAATTAAAACAATTACTTCATCAAAAAGCGTTCTGCTCTCCTGTCTTGTATCTGACAGTGATTTCTGCTCTGTTACTTTCTGTTTGAAAGTGAAACGATTAGATTTAGTTAAATGTAAGTGCAACCTAGCAGTTATATTTGAACATGATAGAAAAATATAGCATGGCTCCCACTTAGTCATGTTCTAATTCCTGCACATGCCGTTATAAAGGCACATACTATGGAGCTCCTAAAGTTGAGCCAACATTTAATTTGTGGAATGCTTTTGGATATTACATTGTCCTACTTCTGGTAGTATTTGAGCTGTTTGGTACCAACTAGTGATCGGAAAATGCAGAAGGAGGTGATGATGGTCACAACTGAGAGCCATGGGGGAGGTAACTGGGAGCCAAGGAAATCTACTTCGGTGAACACACTTGTCCAAGCCAGGCAAGTTCACAGAAACCTCCAGAGCTTTAACTGACCCATTAGCCTGCCTCTCTAAAGAAAATTGATGGAGGAGAATTTCCTGGAATGTGGAATTCTTCCCACTCAGCTCCAGTAAACCCTGCCAGCCACGAGTGTTCTGTGCTGCTGTACTGTTTAACCATATTATACTCTGGCTATGCACACTTTGGGGCCCCTCAGTTTTGGCTCAGCCAATTTGCACCTAAGCTCTCTTAATTTGGAGAAGTGGAGTACAAAAGCAGTGTGTGCACTCTCTGTTGGGTAAACAAAAATTCTACTTGTTTGGACTTCTTAGTGACTGATTAAAGACGTTTCCATGTGTGTTGGATACTATAGCTGACGAATAAAGTATACAGCTCTGCATAGTGTGTAGGGTGATCAGATTCCTCACAATAGGGTTTAAATGGCATCAAGGATTGCTCATCACCCTATTGTGAAAAGAATGCTTTCTAAGAATGGGACATAAAGAAGTAGGTTTTGGTTTACAGACAAAAAAAAGGTACATTTTACTGTATAAGGACCGTGATTGAAGGATTTGGGGAAATTTGACTTCCATTTTACAATATTGATGTGAAAAATGGCTGAAAACTGAATGACAAACAGTCATGCCTCTGGAGTTCCGTATAATGTAAAAGGGGCATTGTTTTCCTCTGGAACATGAGAACATAAGAACATAAGAACATAAGAACTAGGAGCAGGAGTAGGCCATCTGGCCCCTCGAGCCTGCTCCGCCATTCAATTAGATCATGGCTGATCTTTTGTGGACTCAGCTCCACTTTCCGGCCCGAACACCATAACCCTTAATCCCTTTATTCTTCAAAAAACGATCTATCTTTACCTTAAAAACATGTAATGAAGGAGCCTCAACTGCTTCACTGGGCAAGGAATTCCATAGATTCACAACCCTTTGGGTGAAGAAGTTCCTCCTAAACTCAGTCCTACATCTACTTCCCCTTATTTTGAGGCTATGCCCCCTAGTTCTGCTGTCACCCGCCAGTGGAAACAACCTGCCCGCATCTATCCTATCTATTCCCTTCATAATTTTAAATGTTTCTATAAGATCCCCCCTCATCCTTCTAAATTCCAACGAGTACAGTCCCAGTCTACTCAACCTCTCCTCATAATCCAACCCCTTCAGCTCTGGGATTAACCTAGTGAATCTCCTCTGCACACCCTCCAGCGCCAGTACGTCCTTTCTCAAGTAAGGAGACCAAAACTGAACACAATACTCCAGGTGTGGCCGCACTAACACCTTATACAATTGCAACATAACCTCCCTAGTCTTAAACTCCATCCCTCTAGCAATGAAGGACAAAATTCCATTTGCCTTCTTAATCACCTGTTGCACGTCTCATTTTATCATTGGAATCTTTTGGAGGCAATGGGAGTCTCAACGGCTGCCTAGAGAGCTGGCAAGAATCCCACGTCATCTCTTTCAGGAAAGGCCTGCTGCATCGTTTTCCACTTAGACACTTGATATGGCTCAGGCGAGCATTTCCCGCAGACCAAAGACCTTGGGGACAGAAGTCCTACCTGCCAAGATCTGCCAGTCAGTCACTCTATTCAATGGCACTGGGGCGGTGATGGCCTCTGCCAGTACTACACCTGTTGGAGGCCTTGTATTGCAACTGGATCCCAGGCTAGAGGTGAGTGATGAGTTGAGAAGGGGTTCAGCAACAAGGGAAGATGGGGTAGGTTCTCAGCAAGCCCACCACATTCCCAATGCCAAGGTTCTCGATAAAGCAATGAGTGCTTTTGAATGAGACACACTCCCATCCCAGGAACTCATAAACAACCCCACATGAGCCTGCTTGTCCTGTGTCGTGCATGGCAAACACCCTGCCAGCCACTGGGTTCATGGTACGTTTGGTAAAACAAATAAGCCAAATCAACAGATTGAGGGACAAATTAAAAGGGCAACCCCTTGAATGGATATTATATCAAAATAAGGAAAATCACAAAGAAGACTTACAACATCAAATCAAAATGTGAGTAAAGGGGTCAATAAAGCACCCAACACCTGCAATTCCCACCAGGCATGGAAACCCTCAATTGTGCTGGCAGAGCTACTGAGTTTATACCTGCAGTGACAGGATGAGATGCTTTAGTGTTTAACGGTCACAACTGGGGGCAGAGCAGGAAGGCTGTCCACAAGCCTTCCCCACCTGACTTAATTGAGGTGGCGCCAGTATAGCGGTAGGAATCCCAGCTGCCATCCTCCTGCCTGATTAAATGCCCCCCCCCCCATGTCACAGGGCATTTCCATTCCTTTCCATTCCAAGCCTTTCCATTCACCTGAAGAAGGAGCCGTGCTCCGAAAGCTCATGTTTGAAACAAACCTGTTGGACTTTAAACCTGGTGTTGTAAGACTTCTTACTGTGCTCACCCCAGTCCAACGCCGGCATCTCCACATCACAGGGGAGGACACATTCTGCCCTTTGATTGCAGGCTCGATGATGTGACATAAATTGTATGAAATCGATTCATAACATTGTAGTGAAATTGCTACATGTTTTTTCAGATCTTTTCATAAGACTGGTTTGCCACACAACAACCCATTTAAAAACACAGAAATAAACCTATTTGGCCAAGACTTGTCCTCGGTTTTCTTTGACACATCCTAAAATTATCCATGACTTATTCACGAGACGCAATACATCTCCGATCTGCATATTTGATCTAACTTCACAGTTATCAGCAACACTATCTTGTTATCAGATATGCCAGCATCTTCTGGCTAAGAAATAGATGCTTAAGTACATTGCTTCAATGATTGCCAGCCTACGTTTACCCCACCTGCTAATGTGATTTAACTGAAAGTTGGTCATAACAAGGAATCAGAATTGTCAGCCCCTTTAAAACAGAGAACAAAGAAGAGCACAGCACAGCAACAGGCTCTTCGGCCCTCCAGGCTTGCACCGACCATGCTGCCTCTCTAACCTAAAACCCTCTACATTTCCAGGATCCGTATCCCTCTATTCCCATCCCATTCATGTATTTGGCAAGACGCCCCTTAAACGTCACTATCATACCTGGTTCCACCACCTCCTCCAGCAGCAAGTTCCAGGCACCCACTACCCTCTGTGTAAAAAACTTCCCTCGCACACCTCTTCTAAACCGTGACCCTCACACCAATCCGACAGAGCACCGACGCAGGTTGTAACAGTGTGAACAGGAGTTTAACATGCACAAATATTTACAGATATGTATCCTAGACCCTATAAATAAACTGTGCCCTGACCCCATGGCAACTTAACTGGTGTCTAACTTTCTGGCCTTACGGGCCCTAATGCTACGTCTAGGTGGATCCGAGATGGCACGTCATAGAATCATAGAATTTACAATGCTGAAGGAGGCCATTCAGCCCATCGAGTCTGCACCGGCCCTTGGAAAGAGCACCTTAAATAAGCCCACGACACCATCCTATCTCCGTAACCCAACCTAACCTTTTTGGACTCTTAAGGGCAATTTATCATGGCCAATCCGCCTAACCTGCATATCTGTGGACTGTGGGAGGAAACCGGAGCACCCGGAGGAAACCCATGCAGACACAGGGAGATCGTGCAAACTCCACACAGACAGTGACCCAAGCCGGGAATTGAACCTGGACGTTGCACGCTCACTCAAGCGAAAAGAGGCCAGTGAATAGCTGGAACGGCAAAAACGAGAACCAAGCTCCAAACAGATTGTGATGCAACCAGCCTGCTCCTGTAGATGAAATTGGGATCTCGGCGTAGAGTGGCTAGAAACCAATCATCAACACTTAAGCCCTGTTTCCATACAATTAATGGAAGTGACCTCGTATCCAATGGCCTCCCGAGATTTATCGGCCTCCACAGCATGTGGTCACGTTGGTGCCGATTAGTACTCCTTTTGAAAACCGTTAACCTGGCGTAAGGGCTTCTGTGAGGAGACGAAGAGATGAGTAGCCATCATTGCCCACAGGCAATGAGCCCGGGGGCACTGGGCTTGCTGCCCCAGTGCTCAGCGGGGGACCCTTGTCCGGGATGGGGGGGCCACCCTCCGGAAGGGTGGACCACCATGGGAAGGGGGGTGATGCACTATCAATTACGACGAGATGAGAGTAGAGTGTAATCGAGGCTTTATTAAGCAGAGATGTGTAGCCTCCTGCAGCTGGTGCTGAAATGACTGCAGCTCGGTGAGCACACACATTTACACTCCGCCTACTGGGCGGACCCAGCAGGCAGGGAGCTACCCCTGTATCTGTAGTACAGGAGCCTTACCGCATTACATCTCGTATGTGAAATATACAACAGTGGTGACTACCACAGGGGGGGAACTGGGCTGGTGGGTAACCACATGCGGAACTAGAAAGCCAACTCCTGGATTGTGTGTAACCATTCTGGGCCGAACCTGACCCCTGCAACGTTCGCACCGACTGCCGAGGCCACTAGCCTTGGGGTTGAAGGCTATAGCTCATAGGGAATTTGCAATCATGGTGAAGTGAGCACTTCACACAACCCAAGTGAATTCCCGTAGGCTGGTGGGCCACGTAGCATTGGGGGGTCATTGCCCAACATCCCGATCACACCTAGATGCATAGACACTGTGCTTCAACACTGCGGGAGGGACAACCAATGGATGGGACACTGCTCCGGAGAAATGTCCATAGCTGGAGGGTGGGTGAGTGCTACGGGGAGGGGGCGATGCCTGGAGAGATGGGCCAAGGGTTCAGATGTTGGCCAGCATAGCGAAAGAAAATAGTGGCTGTGCTCACGAGGTTTTAATGTGTCATTCCCGATGGTGCCACCTCACTGCTGTCTCGCCTGGTCATTCCTGCCTCTACTGATGTACATCAGCAGCTGTTTGGTCTTCACCAGGTTGTGCCCCAGAAGCCTGACCACTAACAGTTCCCACCGAGGTGCATGTATCTGCGCTGGTGGAGGGTGGGGAATCACAGCTCTGATGCGTCGATCATGTCTTCCTCGGAGTTCTCCTCAGGTTTTTTCCTGGAAGGCAGGAAAGGCACCATTGGCTGAAGGACTTGTGGGAGAACGGACATGTGGTTAGTGGGAGGGACGGGTCAGTCCATGTGATAATAACAACTCACGTGTGACAGGCCCTCCGAGTGGAGCCCGGTGGTACCTCACCTCTGCAGCTTCCACCAATCTCCGCATTGGTGCATGCTCTGTCCTCAGTCACCCCCACCACCTCCAGGGCCCGTTCCTCAAAGGTGGTGAGGATCCGTATGTCCGGGATGCCACCACAAGTCTGGGCCCTCTCCTGATGATTGTGGGAGAGCTTCCCCTGCGGAGACAGAGAGAGGGCGTCATTAGCCACACATGTGGTTTACGGTGGTGGGAGGGGGTGTGAAGGAAGGGTTAGGGGGTTGAAGGGAGGGGTGAAGGGAGGGTCAGAGGGTTGGTGCTTGTGTGGGGGTGAAAAGGTCTTGGGGGGGGGGCGGTGTCAACTCACCCATGCACCCAGTGTAGGCCGTTAAGCTTGCGACACTGGAGGACAGTGTTTCTGGTCACACTCCCCGAGCTTACGGTCACCGCCACCTCGTCCTAGGCGGCAGTGGCTGCCCTGTGGCTCACCCTTCTGGACCCTCAAGGGAACAGGACATTGCTCCTGGCCTCCACCGCGCCTAACAGCCTCCCCAGGTCTCCATCGCCGAATCTTGGGGCTGGTCTTCTTGGTGTCATGGCTGTGAGCTGAGTCAGGCCGGCTGTGCAAGTGATGGTTAAGTACGGCTCAACATTGTTAACGAGGGGCTGGTGAGCGCGGTACCGGCGAATCAGCTGACGAGCCTTCATTTGCGGCGAGAAGCCTGTAGATCTCATTAAGTGGACCAATTAACATTGAATAATGTTGCCACTCTCACTGGGCTGAGCGCTGCGAAGCTCGCGGCACTAGCTACCACACTAAGAAATCTTTCCGGAAAATCGCACCCATTGCGTTTCATCTTAGGTAAACAGGTCAGCGGCTCTGAGTGGGCTAAAGATGATATAATTAATAGGAAGAGCCAGGTCGGTAGCAGGAAGTTTAGTTTTTGTTTTGCTGTGAGCTTTGAGCTGAGTAGCAGCTTTTTCAAAAGACTGTTAAGTTAAGCACTAGCCTGACACAGTCAAAAGTCTATCGGCTGTTTCCTGACAGGATTTGTCTCTCTCTTCAAACCAAGAAATTTCTATTCAAGTATACAGAAATATCCTTATGTTTGCTAATTGTATTTTCAAGTGACTTTGTATCTGTTTTGGGTTTTGCTTGATTGGAGATAGATCAATTAGAAGTGTTTCCTTTTATTGTTCAGAATTGTTTAACTGTAGTCGTAAGCTATTTTTTGTGATGTTAATGTAATTTAATACTGTATTAAAGTATATTTTGTTACAACATATTTCTATTTGTCAGTGGAATCACTCCTGGAGCGCAGTATCCTTTCCTCGCAGTTCTAAACCTTTTTTTAAAAGTGTTTGGGGTCTTGCCGAATATGTTAACACGTGTTGGGATCTGGTCCGGATTCTGAACAGTTGTAATATAAATTCATCATAATTGAAAACATTGAATCCGCAGTAATGTGGTTTTATATAAAAGACAAAGCTGTGCTGTGCAATATTTCCATTGGGCAGTTTATTGTAAGATGTGTGTAGCTCGGTAGATCTCACAAAGAGGTTCTGTCTCTTGTATAGTTCAACAGTTAATGTTTATTAACTACTAGCAACTATATACATATATACAGTATAAGGTCTATGCTAGGAGTTTCTTCCGTGCTTGCCTCTACACACATCTCCGTGCAGTCCCAGACTGCCTTCAAGACTTATGTTCGTTTGCATCACAGTGTGTGCAGTACTGTACGCAGTCCCATATTAACCGTTGCAATGCCAGACCCTTATACTACACCTCCCAGGTCTTTATCCAATGTATTTACAATGCAGTCCTGTTTACTCAACATATTTATGCTACTTCTACGATCCCTTCTCCCCTCTCAAGTCTCTTCCAGGTTCAGGCAGTCTAGCCTAATTATAATTATCTTTACAACACTTGGAAGAGTGATGTGCTCTATTGTAGTGGATAAATCTGGCAGTTGTTTTGGATGTCATTTTGGCATCAGGTTGGCTGTTCTTTATTCTCTATTTTTGTTCTTTGAACAGCTCCTTATCAACTCCCCATCCATCGTTACGGATGGTCATCCGTTTAAACCATTCTTTTCAGGGGAATCAAACTTTCCACTCATTTGTAATTCTCATTCTGTTTCTCTTCCTATGCTCACCGTAATGCATGTGTGAGTTTACATTTCACGAATAGAACCTTCATTCTTACTTGTTTCATAACTGTCGCCAAAAAATTGATCACTCTCTTATTTTCCAGTTGTTTTTTGAGCTTATGGATTTAGTTCAGCAACTACTCTGATAACTTTATTTGTTTTTGTTTCAGTTATCTGGGGAACTCTTAATATTAGTTAGTCAACATCACCTGGGCATTTTGTTCTTAGAATGTCTATCCATGGTCACTGACTGTTCGTTAAGCTCTTTCAATTCAGTTGTTAGACCTTCGATCTGCTTCATAGAATTTTCTTTATCAGCTGTCAAAGTCTGGATTTGCTCTTCCATACTACACATCTCATCCTTCATGTTGTTCATATTGGATCGAAGTTCAAGAATTTAATCAGTTTCGGTTGTTAATTCCGCTTTCAAGCAAATGTTCTGCGTATCTCCTGTTGCAGGCAGTTTACACGATGCCTCCTGGAGACCTCTGATATTTTGAAGTTCAGCATTTTAATTGAAGATCTACCATTGCTGAATTTGTTTCTACAAAGTTTAAGTGTTTCAAGTCCTCCTTCAAATTTTCTACCTCCTGTGCGTAAATTCCAGTGTTCTCATCAGTTCTTGTTTATCCTCATCAAACACTTCTTTAGTGCATGATAGTTGGTTCTCTACACTGAATCGTTTTTCCTTCGCAGAGCATAATTCCTCTGCACTATCCTTCAAGCTCAGATTCTGTAATCACAGTTCTGCACAATGTTTCTTAAATTCTTCATGCTCTTTTGTGAGAACTTACACTTTTCCTTGCCATTCTAGGTTCTTGATTTTCACTTCAGCCCTTTCTTTTCTCAGTGACGCAGGTTTGAGGTACCTGGTGTTTTTAGTTCTCATTCCTTGGTCTTTGGCTCCAAATCTACATTTTCTGATCTTGTTTCCTTTCTTTATCTGCCTGCACTTTGGAGCACTATTTCTTTGCCTGCAATCATTGTCAGGTTGCTCAGCACTGCCACCTGCTGTTGCAGTTCAAGTAATACCCTGGAATTTTCAAAATATTTATTTTTAAGAATTCCAGAATGTGCTCTGACTCTCTGAAGCAATTGTATGATCTGCTTGGGAAATTTATTTTCCTTTTCCTTTTCGTAGTTTTCCTGGGGGGTTTCTTTCACTCCCTTGAAGCTTTGTGGGCTCCATGACTCAAAGGTTAAAGTTTTTGTCAAAGGCTCTTAATATTTTATCAAACTGGTTGAGGATTCATCAATTCATTAGGATTACATCAGCAAGTTCGCCAAAAGAGTTTTGCAACGTATTAATCTGGACTTTTTATGATTTCCGACTTGGACTTGGTATTTTAAAAAAAGATTCTGCTCTAGGGTGCTCAATTCTGCATTAGGTATGGCCCTTGCATGAGTCCAAACTGATCTGGTATGGTAGTTTTTGATCCATGGTCATTTAAAATTAGAAGTGTGCAGAGCTTTAAATTCTGCGAGGAAATCCAAGGCGACACTCCAGTGTATGCCTTCTCAATGAGGTTTTCCACACTTGTCGGTTTTGTTGGACTTCCACAATAATGGTGGTCGCGATTTCTGTGTTCTAAATGTTCAGCAGCGACTCCCATGATCAACCTTTCTGAGTCTTCCCTGCAGTATCTGAGTATTTTTGGGTCATGAAAACATCAATTCCTGGCTTTTGCTGCATCTTTTAACTGCAGCTTTATTTGTGAATTAAATTCCGAACGAGCCTCGGCTGGCACATGGTCAGGCATCGACTCGGGACTTGGGCTGTTCATGGTGCATTTTAAAATGTCCAACCTGACTGCCGCTGACTTAAAAGCTTTTTTAAACTCATTCTGGCTAAGAGCTTAAGTTTTGTTTAGCTCGCCCCTGCTAAATCGTCTGACTGCAGTCTTTGGGCATTGAAGCTGCACTGCCATGAGATTCAATGGAGTCTTCTGCTGCAGTGTGATGATTTATTTCTGCTTCCTGCTTTCAGTTTTCTTTGGCGATCTGTACGTTTCCTTCTGGTGCCTTTGTCAGGTCAGAATGCTGCTTTTTCTCTCTTCCAAGTTTTAAATTTCTCCTTCAGTTTCTGTGTGTTTCTGGGTTTTTCTGGTAGCTGCCACTATGTTGCAAGATGTGTGTAGTTTGATAGATCACATGAAAGGTTCGGAGTCTTGTATATTTTAACAGTAAGTTATTATTAACTGTGTACTGATATTCAGTATCTAAGTCTAAACAAAGAGGTGCCTCCATGTTTGTCTCAACACATGTCTTTGTTCAGTCCCAGAATGCCTCCTAGTCTTCAGTCTTGTATCCTTTTACATCACAGTGTGGGCAGTACCCCAGGCTCAAGTTAGTCTTTTCTATGCTGGACCCTTATACTACAGAGTTAACACCTTGGCTAAAACAACAGAGAAAGGGAAATAATTGAACTCGAGCATTAACAAGTTTCAATGGTATTGTCACACAGTGGGGATAATTATCCCATTCAGAGACTGTCAGCCTTTTGTAGAACCTGCTTGATTTTAATCCTGACAAAAGGTATTATTAGCCGTTGCTGAAAGGGTTGCCTTAGTGTCTGAAGTGTAATTCTGGCAATCTGTGATCTACAGGGATGGGTATTTGCCTCAGGACTAAAATATTGTGGCTGGGGTGTGAAAAGTGTGCAGTGAACTGCATGATATAGTGTTGGTGGTCACAAACCAGCTTTACATTAAATAGAAGCATTTATATTCATGTGAGGAAAGTATAAAGAAAGAAATGTATTTTGTATAGAATTTATCATGTCCAAAATATCCCAAGAATTTCCCAATCAGTGCATCATTCCTGAAGTGTAGTCGCTGTAATGGAGACAGGTATGACAAAAACAAGCAGTAACTTGATTTTCAACAGTAGTGTTTTCGGGATTGTCATCCAGAACACAAAAATAAATCTGCTGGATGTTGAATGGATTTTTTGCATCTCCGAAATAAAGATTTAGTGGTGGGGTTCAGTTTCAGATCTAGCCCAAAAGATTGTACCCCAATGAAACATTCAATCGCTGGTTTGTGATGCAGAACAAGGCCAGCAGCAGGGGTTCAATTCCCGTACCAGCTTACCTGAACAGGCGCCAGAATGTGGCGATTACGGGCTATCCACATTAGCTTCATACTTGTGACAATAAAAGGCTTTTTCGTATTATTATTAATGCATTAATTCTATGTTATGTGGTCGATTACATCAGTGTTCTTCAAACTTTTTTTCCGGGGCCCCATTTTTACCACCCGGCCGACCTTCGCGACCCACGCCGGCCGACCTTCGCGACCCACGCCGGCCAACCTTCGCGACCCACGCCAGCCAACCTGAGCGAACCACCATTTTGTCTTACCTTGTTTGCTGCTGATAAAAATGGAGGAAATGGTTTTGAGTCCCTTTGGCCTTCGTACACGCTCCTCCAATGGAATCTGTTGGATGAAGGTGAAGCCTTCCGGTATCAGAAAGTATGGAGTCTCCATGGGCGGGATTCTCTGACCCCCCCCCGCCAGGTCGGAGAATCGCCGGGGGCAGGCGTCAATCCCGCCCCTGCCGTGTCCCAAATTCTCCGCCCCCCTGAGATTCGGCGGGGGTGGGAATCGCGGCGCACCCCCCATGGCGTTCCCCCCATGGCTGTCAGCAGGCCCCCCGTGGCGATTCTCCGGCCCGCAATGGGCCGAAGTCCCGCCACTGACTAGCCTCTCCCACCGGCGTGGATTAAACCACCTCTCTTACCGGCGGGATTGGCGGCGCGGGCGGCCGCCGGGGTCCTGGGGGGGGGGGGCGCAGGGCGATCTAACCCCGGGGGGTGCCCCCATGGTGGCCTGGCCCGCGATCGGGGCCCACCGATCGGCGGGCGGGTCTGTGCCGTGGGGGCACTCTTTTTCTTCCGTCTTCGCCATGGTCTTCACCATGGCAGAGGCAGAAGAGACCCCCTCCCCTGCGCATGCGCTGGTATGACGTCAGCAGCCACTGACACTCCGGCGCATGCGCCGACTTTCGCTGGCCGCCAAAGTCCTTTCGCACCCGGCTGGCGTGGCGCCAAAGGCCGTTCACGCCAGCCGGAGGAGTGGGAACCACTCCGGCGCGTGCCTAGCCCCTCAATGTGAGCGCTTGGCCCCTAAAGGTGCAGAGGCTTCCGCACCTTTGGGGTGGCCCGACGCCGGAGTGTATCACGCCACTCCAATACGCCGGGACCCCCGCCCCGCCGGGTAGGGGAGAATCCCGGCCCATCTGTCCAAAGTTCGGCATTTTTTCCTGTAAAATTGTATCAAAATAAAACCCCCCCGAACTTGTAAAATAAATAAAATGAATAAAATAAATGAAAAAATTTAATGAATAAATGCCCCCCCCCTCCCTCCCAACGAACTTGTAAAACAAAAAGCTGCAACCATTTTAAAAAATAGTGGCCGACTGCGCATTTGTGCCTGATCATCGGCGTGCATACACGCCGGCGTTATTAAAAGCTGGCTGCTGCGTGGGGATTAGCGCGATCGGGCACCACCGTGAAGGACGGCTCCGCGACCCTCCCGTCACCCGCCCGCGGGTCACGCCCCCAACTTTAAAGAACACTGCATTACATTATGCATCAGAACCGGGATGGTCACACAAGTGAATGAATGTTACTTGCTTGAGAAACCCCCCCCATTGTTGGGCAATTGGGAAGCCTTATTAGTTTGCATGCCAGTTGAGTTAAATGTAGTGATAAGTTTAAGCTTATATCTAATAAACTATGTTGTATTGTAGTAAATACAAGCTTTTGAAAATTCTTTAAAGACACATTCTTGATGCTAATGGTTTTGAATTCACTACCCTTCACAGAACAAACATAGCTATGTGTTCAGGTAGCAAAATGCCTATTTTACAGTCAGGATTGCATTTTTCTCTAATTCTCCTTCAAAAAAAAACAATAAAAAAATTGATGGTAACAAAAAAGGAAAACGCAATGAAATAAATTACTGTTCAACAAATCTGCTCCAAAATAATGTCCCAGCTTTGTTCACAGTTGCATTTGTCATTGCAAAGAATTTGAAGAATTGAACGCAATTTATTGCAATGAAATGTTCTTTTTGTTTTTCATTGTCCTGTAGTGTATAGTTTTCGCATTATTTGGAAAGATTCAATGTCACCATCTCTGGAGACGATCTCTCTCAGGCTGGAGCATGGAGTAAAAACAGATTACCCTTAACATCACCAACAGAAAGATTTATTAGTTAAAAACCTACAGTGGAAAGCTGTCAGATATATTTATATGCATTTTCAGAAAGCTATTGGTTAACAGATGCACAGTAGCACATGCATTAGATTAACTGCTTCTTGATAGAATTCCTTCCTTGAACTTCGGCAAAGAGCATTTTCTGCATGTAATCTTAACTATTTCCAGTCCATGACCCTGTTTTATTAAAAGGATTGAATAGTTCAGAGTGGCAATCCTTTCATCTGTCATGATCATTAATCAAACTTTGATGCCCAGATGTATGTCCTAATCGGACTGACCAAACTTGACTGATTTATCGAATGTTGATTAAAATCTAACATCTTAAACTTTTGTTTAAACTCTGACACTCTTGTAATCTTGCTTCATCAATGATTGATCAATTCCAGTTTTTGTAGCATCCAGCATAAATTAATCATTCATGTAAATGATGGAGAAGATGCTTCAAAACTAGAATAATCTGAGGCATAAAATGAAAAATGTTGACAGCAGAATCAAGTGTGATATATTAACTTTGATTCTCCGTTCCTTCAAGCCAGCTGAATTCTCCATTCCTGCTGCAATGAATGGAGGTTTGGCTTAGTGCCAAATTCTCCGTCCTCGCTGGCAGCGGTACCGGGGCGGACTCCCAACGGAAAATCCCGCCCATTATTTTTCCTTTGTCTCCAAAAGATATGAGATGACTAGTTCAGACTGAGTAATCATGAGTATAGCCAATGAATATTTAGGAATTTAAACAAAGTGCTGGAAAGATTCAGCAGGTCTAGCAGTTGCTAATGATTTTCACTCCCAAGGCGGGTAGCGCAGATCGGGAAATATGAGCGAGCGGAGAAATTTCCCTGAGGATCGGGTCTTGGTTCTGGGGGTGGGGCGGGAAAGTGGTGGTGGGCGCAGGGTGGGGTCGTGCCCACTACCCTCGGTTGCAGATCAGAGTTGGCCACAGAGCCTGCGAAGAGCCAAGGCAGGCTGTTTAAAAGGCTTGCCTTAGCTCTTTGGGACTTTATTTCACATTCCCTCATATTTTAGGTCCTCTACACCTGATTGCTCATACACCCTCATTCCCTGCCCAATTCCCATGTTCTATCCATGCCAACACATGTTGCCCAAACACTCCAAAGGCTTCTCATCCTTCCTCATGCCCTCCACCCATCCCGTGCATTTCAGAACCTCCATGCTAACTCATATACCCCCATCCAACCCAATGGTCCCTCATATCCTCTATGTAACTTAATGCCACTAACCTTTGCCCTCACACCTCACATGCCAACTCACTCAGTATTTACCAAGGGCAGACCTCAGGAACCGTGATGAGATGAAAGAAATCAGAGTCCTAAATATCTATTACAGCCTCACTATATTAAAAAAAATTCTCATTCATGAAAGCCCTTTCAAAACTTTTAAATCTCCTCTAGTACTCCCTTATAATCATTTTGGAAAAAAACATATTTGTATTCATAACCCTACATTAAAGATAGCTAATCTTTTAATAACCCTTTGAGCTGTTAATTGAACTGTGAACTTTGGATCTTCTAATAGGATAATAGGTTGTGGAAAGCAGCCAAGCATTAATGATGTAATGATTGCCCTTAAGGTAATACCAACAGACAGCTACTGTAACTGCTCAGTCAGATTTGCTTTAACCTCTCACTGACACAGGCAGCTTATTTTTTTTTATTTTTCAAGGGTTGGGGATTTAAATAACTTCACAGCTTTACAGTTTTGCAGACATATTCCTCCCTTCAGGAGCATTTAAGTCAACTCTGAAAATTGTAACTCCCACATTGCGGGTTAAGGCCTTTGTGATGGCATAAATGTTTGAAAAGTTCAAATGGCCCTTCTGAGTTTGCGTTTGTATGAGTCACACATGCCCCCTTTTCTCCTACGGGTGAACGTGGGATTTGTCGAAATGGGAATGGGACTTCCAAATCTGCATCTCACCCGCCATTTTTAAAGCTCTGCAGAGTCTGTGCAGAAATCCAGGCCAATGTTTCAGGTCATGACCTTTCATCAGAACTGCTTTTGGATTGAGTATCTATGATTTAATTGTGTTGAAAAATCCTAATAATTTAACTCAAAATTGTGCATGCACCAATGCAAGTAAAATTAAAAGTAACTTTTTCTAACTAAATTAAAATGAATTTCTGAATGTATTGTTGCCAACTCTGGCAGAAATTGACTGTATTGTCAAAATGGCTTGAGAAAAAAACCCTTCCTCTGATTTCAAAAGTAAAAAGAGCTTTCAGAAATTAAAGAAAACATGTAGTTCAGTACAGTGAAACTGCTGAAGTTGGTGCAGGTTGGTGTCAAGACCATCATATCACCTAACAAGCACAAACACATTACAAGCTTTTAACTGTAAGACATTTTAACACTTTTATAAGGATAATATTGACCTGTGAACAATGTTTCTACAGTAAATAAGAGTTTGGTGTGGCAATAATGAGCGGTTGCTGGATAAGTAATTAATTTCTTTTAACACCCCCATCAAGACATTTCTTTAGTGAGGAAATGGGAGCTTAGGGGTAAAATAATCTCCGCAACAGCAGATAATTGATATAATGAACCAATGTGAGAAGGAACTTTTCACTTCTAAAGCTCAAATTTTAATAATCAATCTTTCACTTTTTCCAAGAACACCAATATGTATTTATATAGCGCCTCTAAAATAGCATCCCAGACCACTTCACAGAAGTATTATGAAACAAAATATAGAACATAGAACAGTACAGCACAGAACAGGCCCTTCGGCCCTCGATGTTGTGCCGAGCAATGATCACCCCACTCAAACCCACGTATCCACCTTATACCCGTAACCCAACAACCCCCCCTTAACCTTACATTTTAGGCCACTACGGGCAATTTAGCATGGCCAATCCACCTAACCCGCACATCTTTGGACTGTGGGAGGAAACCGGAGCACCCGGAGGAAACCCACGCACACACGGGGAGGACGTGCAGACTCCGCACAGACAGTGACCCAGCCAGGAATCGAACCTGGGACCCTGGAGCTGTGAAGCATTTATGCTAACCACCATGCTACCGTGCTGCCCATATATGTTGCCGAACTACACAAGGAAATAATAGGGTAGATTACCAAAAGTTTTGGTGAAGATAGAAGTTTTCTGGTGTGTCTCAAAGGGGTAAAGAGAGGTAGAGAATTTCAGAAAGGCAATTTGTGACATCCAACAGTATGGCCATCAAAAATGGAGTGATTAAAACGGTGATGCTCAAGATTCAGAGGAGGGTAAACATCTCAGAAAGTTTTCTAGAGATAGGAAAGGATGAAGCTAAGATTTGAAAACAAGGATGGGAATTTTAGAATCACAATGTTGCTCAACTGCAAGTAGGTTAGTGAAAACAGTATGATGGGTGATCGTGACATGGTACAAGTTATACCAGAGGCAGCAGAGTTTGTGATGGTATAATGATTGTGAAGGGTAAGCTGGCCAGGGCTGCATTGAAATATTCATGATGAGAGGTAACAAATCTTGGTTTAAGGCTTCAGCAGCAAAGGGACTGAAGTAGAGGGAAGGTCAGATCATAGGGAGTTGGAAACGGTTGGTCTTGGTGATAGTGCGTGTAGTGCTCAATGGTTTGTTTTACCCGTGTTTCATTATTGTAATCTGATAACTGATCTTTGAACATTTGCTTGATTGCCATGTCTGTGGATAGAGCTACAGAGTTAAGAACTGACACCAGGCTGGGGATGTTCAGGAAAGGATCTGGGAGCTAAGATGCATGTTTAAGTTCCTGTAAGTTCTGAGATGTTTTAAAGTATTATGAATAAACATTTATAGCTAGAGTCATATCTGCATTATTCAGAGATAAATACATAACAACCTGGTGAATACAAAAGTTGGCAATGAAGACAGTTGGGAAGAGTTTAACTTTATCAGCTCCAGACCATTGCTTCACCAGGAGACCTTCCCATGTTGTGGGAGCAATTGTTTCAGTGTTCAAGACCTACTTACTTGCCACCTTGATAGATGGTCTGAATGTAGCAGCAATCGCCTAGAAAGTAATATTTGTGCACTGTCTTGGAGCAGGAGGCCAGCAAATATGCAAGCAGCTCAGAAGATGCAACTACTTTTGATACAGCAATAAGTGCCCTCAGAAAATACTTTGTCCAAAGAAAAGTGTGATGACCGAACCAAATATATTTCATCAGAGATCCCAGGGAAACAATTAGTCCATGAAATGATATGTGGAAATATTGTAGCAATTGGCTTCTACAGGTAAATTTGGTGCACTAAACAATTAACTAATTTGTGACAAATTAATTGAAAAGACATCAGTGCAGTGAATTGGGAACATCTCCTTTTATTCATAGGATGTGGACATCAGTGGCTGGGCCAGAATTTATTGCCCATCCCTAATTGCCTTTGAACTGAGTGGCATTTAAGAATCAACCACATTGTTGTGGACCTGGAGTCACATGTAGGTCAGATCAGGTAAGGATGCAAATTTCCTTCCCTAAAGGAGATTAGTGAACCAGATGGGGTTTTATGACAATCGACAATGGTTTCATGGTCACAATTAGATTTTTAATTCCAGATTTTGTTTTTACTGAATTGAAATTTCACCATCTGCAGTGGCGGGGTTTGAAACCGGGTCCCACAAACTTTACCCCAGGTCTCTGGATTACTAGTTCAGTGGCAGCACCATACGCCATCGCCATGTCACATAACTTTGGGGTAGAAAAACAACCTTGGCTGTCCAAATTGAATCTACCATGTTAGATTCCGAAAGGAATGCACCCTTAAACTCAGGGCCAAACCCAGGGTCACAAACACAACTTGCCCAACTAGGTGCAAAAGTTATGGACAGGAAGATCACAGGAAGGTCTCAGCAATCTCATCAACACACACCCATCACGGTCAGAGACCTTCAAAACAGTGCCGAGATTTTGGAAATATTCATCGAGTCACAACACCATGCCCAGCTTGAACGAAAATATATAATTCATGCTAAAAGTGGAACTATTTTGCAAAGGCGTTTATGTTATCAAAGAAGACTTCATCGGTTTGATATGTAGAAGCTTTTTCCTGAGAGTGTGGTGCCATCATAAAAGGCAAAACACCATCTCATTTTAAGGAATACAACATTTGTGGAAAAGGATTTACTCACCGAAATGTGTACAAGGACCACAAAAAAGACACACTCATAAGAGAGACTATTCTAATATGAGGTGGGCAAGATTTTGTTTCAAACCCTCTTCTCCCTGCAGCGACATCACCTGATGCAGAACAGTGAATGAACTTTCAAATATGGTCCATGTGATAAAGCCTTTGTGTGTCTCTCTCTGTGTTTACGAGTCATAAAGTACACGTACTGGAGAGAAGGCAAAGATTTGTCCATATTGTGGCCAGAAATCTGCCAGCAATGGATCCTGTGTCGCATTTGTTGAATGTCCTACCAGTGTCCCTACTGTGATAAAACTTTCATCAAGAATGATGGATTAAAGATGCATATTAGAACACACATGGGAAAGCCCTTACCAAGTGCTCAGAATGCAACAAGACGTTAGTCAGAAGAGGGGCTTACATATGAAGACACCAACTAAGCTTACGATAGGTCGCAATTCTGTATGCCACTGGCCATTCTTAAACTGTCACCACCAGTTAATGAGAACGTCAGAATGAAAACAAATGGAATTGCAACGTGACAAGGTAAAGCAAAAAGATATTTTGACAATTGAACAAGTGCAGGAGAACCACAACTTGTGGTTGGAGATCGGATTTGAATCAAATGGCCAAATCACAACTGCAAACCTACATCACCTTCAGCAGGTCCAAAGTCGCTTAGTGTCAAGAGAGTTCATCAATACATCTATGGCTACCATTTTTTTATCGTCACTGATCACAAGCCATTGCCTGGCCACTTCAATGAAGACAAGACGGTTCCGCCAATAGTGCCGGCAAGGATTCAACACTGGGCTCTGTTATTGGCTGCTTATGAATATTCTTTCGAGCACCTACCAGGGACCCAAATTGCACATGCCGATGCATTGAGCCATTTCCTCTGCAGATCAAATCGGCGAACTCCCCCACAGCGGACAAAGTGATTCCTGTACTGAACCTCATGTTCTCCTTACCTGTCGCTGTCACGTGTGTTCGCGACTGGATACAATCTGCTCTGTACTTGCCAAGGTGTATCATCTGGTGCTATACGGTTGGCAGCATTGACAACTATCAGTGGGGTTGAAAGCTTTCTCCTCCAAATTTTCGGAGCTGACTGTGGTGAACAGCATCCTCCTGTGGGGTACCACCGTTGTTGTCTGAGTGAAGGGACAGGCTATCATGTTGAAGAACCTTCACAACGGACATCCCCGAGTGTCCAAAATAAAGATGCTGGCGAGAAGCTACGTCTGGTGGCCGAGTTTGGACACGGATATCGGGACTTTGGACCAGCTCTATCTGCCAGGAGCACCAGAAACTCTCCGTGGCGGCACTGCTACAAACTTTAGAGTGGCTGGATCGCCCTTGGGTTCGCGTGCACGCCAATTTCACCCGTCCCTTCTTAGGTTCGGTGTTTCTTGTCCTGGTGGAGGCTCACTCAAAGTGGCTGGAAGACCACAAGGTGCTGTTGATCACTTCCCGGGTGACTATCTAGCGATCGCGCATTTCGTTGTCCACCCATGGAATCTCTGAGGCACTTGTGACCAATAACGGGGCCTCATTCACAAGGGAAGAGTTTATCGCTTTTGGAAAAAGCAACTGGGTTTGCCAAGTCCCCACTGCCCCGTACCATCCGCCAACGAATGGTTTGGCATAGAGGGCTGTGCAGATGGTTAAACGGGGACTCAAGTCCAGCTTGATGGACACAAGACTGACAAGATTCTTATTCTCGTACAGGACCATACAACACACAGTAACTTGGGTAGCTGAGATGTTAATGGGTAGATTTGGTACCTGACTGAGTTTGATTCTATTGGACATCGGTGAGAAGATGCGCCATAACCAAGATTTACAAGGGCGTTGCCCAATTTAAAAAAAAAATGTTTTTTTTCCAATTAGGGGGCAATTTAGCACGGCCAATCCACCTACCCTGCACTTTGGATTGTGGGGGTGAGACCCACACAGACACAGGGAGAATGTGCAAACTCCACAGGGACAGTGACCCAGGATCAAACTCAGCACCATGAGGCAGTAATTGTAACCACTGCGCCACCATGTTGCCCTGGGCATTGCCCAACTTGACGTTGGTCTGTTCGACACTTCGCACCTGACGGCGCAGTGCTCGTAACTTCAACAACGGTGTTCGCTGAATCTCTGGGACTGTTGTCTGTCAAACAGGACCGGTCTCTTACCAAGTTCTGGTTCGGGGGCAACTAATGAAAAGGCACCTGGATCACATTTGCTCATGGAGGTTGCTCTCTCATGAAGTGCCTCAGAAGAATCCTGTCCTAGATTCTCCAGCTCCATTGCCGAAGCAGACTGCTCTGACACCTCCATTCTGACATGCCAGATGTGGTGTCTTCCAACTCCAAAATGGAGACTTGGAGGTCTCGGACAACGATACCGTAGTTCAGCAGCCTCCTGACGATCTCCCACCATGACGCTGCTGCCGCAGACGGCGTTCACCAGCGAGCTATACGCCAACTGATCTGGCGCATCTTCTCCATGAAGATGTACCAGAGCCAAAGAGACTCCGACGTCCTCCACCTGCTCCTCTGCTATCTCATTGCTTGTTGAGTATCTTACCCACTTTGAATGTAATATCCCGCACAGGATCGATGGGGTGGGAATACCTGTCTTACCCATGCTCCTTGCAGATTACGAGCTCTCCCACTAGGGGCAGGATATCTCAATTAACCATTGTATATAAGGACGGCCAATCAGTCACCGACCAGAGAGGAACCCACAAGGTCGCACAGTGGTTAGCACTGTTGCTTCACAGTGCCATGGACCAGTGACCGATTCCCGGTTTGGGTCACTGACTGTGCAAAGTCTGCACATTCTCCCCGTGTCTGCGTGGGTTGCCTCCGGGTGCTCCAATTTCCTCCCACAAGTACTGAAAGACATGCTTGTTGGGTGAATTGGACATTCTGAATTCTCCCTCGGTTTACCCGAACAGGCACTGGAGTGCGGCGAATGGGGTATTTTCACTGTAATTTCATTGTAAGCCTACTTGTGATGCTAATAAAGATTGTTGTTATTAATATTATCATTAATAATAACGTGTAAATCGGTCTTGTAAATAAAAATTTGTTTGTACTTTACTCAGTATGGACTCCCTGTGTCCTGATTGAAGGTGATTCAGTAGCTACACAGAATATATTGCAGGAACAAGAAATCTTGGCACCATTGTGAAGCTTTCTCATGATCAAATGACATTCAACTGAGGAGTAGAAGTTTTAAACGGAAAATTCTAGATTTTGCTGAGCCTGTGTTTAGCCACTAGACTAATACTTTTGACCTTGCCGTTTATCAGTTAATGAACATTTCTATTGTAAAAAAAAACAGGAAAATATCATTGGGGATAATTGAATTGCTAAGACATTTTTTATTTGGAAATACAGCAAGCATTAAAACCCACCCAGAGAAAAATTTTATTCTGAATATTCGCCCTCATATTGGACTCATGAAGCAGGGTGATTCATCTAATGGTTGATTTATCAGATAGTTATTTGAAACATGGGCCCAGATATTCTGAAGAGTGCTAATCTTCGTCAGACTCAAATATTCTGTATTCAAATATTCCTCAGACGTGATGCTGCTCTGCAATTCTTACGGGACCTTTTAAGCCTAGCTTTCCTTGAAATTTAGGACGCAGCATCCCTCCAAGAACTCCTTCAGATCAAAGTTGATTAGGGGAGGCCAGGATGTGCTCCCTTTTACAGCTATAGCTGCCGTATGGTTTAAAGGTCCAGTTTGAATGTTGATGAATGGGTGAGTGGATGAATGAGTGAATTAGTAAGGTGGGTAGTTGGGTGAGGTAAGTGGATAGGGTGGCAGGTGGGCGAATGAGGTGGAAAGTGGGAGAGATGGTATGAGTGAGGTGGGAAGGTGGGCGATGTGGCAGGAGGGTGAGTTGGGTGAATGGGTAGGTGGCTGAGATGGTGACTGGGTGAGTGGGAGTGGTGTCAGTGAATGAAGGTGAGTGAGGTGACGAGCATGTGGTGGGTAAATGGGTTTGGGGTATGTGGCTGAGATGGCAGGTGGGTGGGTTGGAGAAGTGGATAGGTGGTTGGTAGTTGAGGAGGCAGGTGGGTGAGGTGATAGTCGCAGAGTTGACTGTTGGGGGTGAAGTCGGTTGTTCAGCGTGAGTGATTGAGGAGATCATTCTGTAGTTACCTTGGGAGTTAAGCTAGGTTTTTTTTTTGTCTAACATTTCCAGGGTAACTATTACTGTCCAAAGTCTCTTAGTCATACATTCACAGAGGGTGCTGGGAAGCCGGAAATTGCTCATCAGAAGTGAAATTTCCACGAGCACTTCCCAGAAAGGTCAGTACTTCAGGCCTTCCACAGGTTCCCGATGCTCATCTTCAAATGTTTATCTGTCCTCCAACAATATAGAAACCAGACGGTATGGGCCATGGTTTACAGGAGGCCTGATTTGAAACTTGAGCTGCAGAGTTAGCAAAAAGCAAACGCCATAGTTAAGACTTGGTTCCACTTTGACTTGTGCATGTTTTGAATTGATTGTGACAAAGGTTTAAGGTCTGTGGGGCAAAGTTTAGAGGAGATGTGTGAGGCTGGTTTTTTTTACACAGAGTGTGGTAAGTGCCTGGAGCGCATTGCCAGGGGAGGTTGTGGAAGCAGAAACATTAACGGTGTTCAAAAGGCATCTTGACAAATACAAGGATAGGATGGGTACAGAGGGATACGGCACCAGGAAGTGCTGATGGTTTGGCCAAGGATGTTATCATGACCGGTACAGGCTTGGAGGGCCGAAGGGCCTGTTCCTGTGTTGTATTGTTCTTTGTAAATAAGTTAGAATAAAGAAGATCTAAAGTTATGACTCAGACAATTTTGCCAATATGTAATGAATGTTTTAATATAGTAAAACCAGATTGCTTTCAAATGAGGGAGAACATCGTGAGGTTCTGTGGAAAGTGAAGGCATAACATCTGTAAAGTTATGAGGATTTGATAGGGTAGGTGTTGACAAAATGGTTTCACCTTGTGGGAAATTCAAAACTAGGGATCAGAAATATAAGACAGTGGCTAATAAATTTAATAATGAATTCAGGTGAAATTTCTTTGTTAAGAGCGTGTTTACATTATGGACTGTGGTGTAGTGCAGTGTTCGTCAAACTTTTTTTTGGGTACCCATTTTTACAAACCGGCCAACCTTCGGGACCCAACCCGACCGACCTTCGCGACCCACACTGACCGTCCTTCGCGACCCACGCCGGCCGACCTTCGTGACCCACCATTTTTCTTACCTTGTTTGCTGCTGACAAAAATTGAGGAAATGGTTTTGGGTCCCTTTGGCCCTCGTACACGCTCCTCCAATGGAACCTGTTGGATGAAGGTGAAGCCTTCTGGTGTCGGAAAGTCTGGAGTCTCCATCTGTCCAAAGTTCTGAATTTTATCCTGTAAAATTTTATCAAATAATCCCTCCCCCCCCCCCCCCCGAACTTGTAAAAAAAAATATAATGAATAAAATAAATGAAAAAATGAATAAAATCCCCCGAACTTGTAAAAAAAATATAAAGAAATAAAATAAATGAAAAAAATGAATAACCCCCGCTCCCTGAACTTGTAAAAAAAATAAAATAAATGAATAAAAACCACTACAGAACTTGTAAAACAAAAAGCTGTAACTGTTAAAAAAAATAGCGGCCGCACTGCGCATGTGTGCCCGATTTACGCATGCGCACCAATCATCGTGTGCGCATGCGGAATGCGGCCAATTTTTTTTGACATGTTCGCGGAATGCGCATGCGCGCCGATCATCGTGTGCGCATTTGCAATGCGGCCAAATTTTTTTTTGACATGTTCCCGGCTGCTTGCAGCCAGCGTTATTAAAAGCTGGCTGCTGCGCGGGGATTTGCGTGATCGGGAGCGCCGTGACCCACCCGCAGGTCGTGACCCCAACTTTGAAGAACACTGGTGTAGTGGAGGAAATTAGCACATATGCATTTCAGGGAAAGCTACCTAAGTGAGGGAAGAATAGAAGGATATGTTAGCGAGAGATAAAAGTAGGTGGGAGGAAGATTGCATGGAGTATGGACACAACATCGACCAGTTGGATTGAATGGCTTTGATAGTACTTTGAAGAAAATGGAATTACAGATTTTCGTGCCTGTATTTACAAAAGGTTCTTTGAGCCTATTGAGTATTAAAAAGCATTTGTATTGAATACATTGATTTGCATTTTGTATTAGGGAAGAAATCAGTTAATTAGAACTACTTTATATAATTAAACGAGAGTCCTGTGGGATTGATTGGAATATCTGAATGATGTACAAGTGCTGCATACTACTACTTCTTCATGTCTATACATGAAAGCCAGGAGAAATTATTTTGCCCATGCAGAATTCATAAGAGGAAAATAACTACTGAAAAAGACTGTTGCATGGAGTTTGGTTAAGTGTCTAACTTACTCTTCAAAAAATATTTCAGACATATCTTATAACATGCAGAGAGATAGTCCTGATACTAATTTTGGTGAAGTATTTTGTTACCCATGTGACATTTCATCAGGTAACCAATCTCTGTAACCTTGAATTCACTTCTGTATTTAAAACATCTCCATGGCCTGTCTGAAAAGTTAGAAACTAAAATACTTCAAAGCATTCCAAATGAGTTTATAAAATGAGGTGCTTTCAGAACCGTATGAAATTCAAGCTCTGAAAGAATGTACATGCTGTAATGAACATTTGAAGCACAGTATTTATACAGAAGGTTTAAACTTGATATTCATTTAAATTTTATTTGACCGGTGCTTCTGTGAATCATCTTGACATAGTTAATGAAATTCCTTCAGACCTCAGGTTTTGAGTAATGAATTGTTCCTCAATTAATTGTATTGCTTTGATAACTAGGAACAGTACTGCACTAGAGAGAACAATAAATGAATTTCGCAAGATGATTTATGTGACGTTTTGAAAAATGATCTTCTATAGTGACCTGATTTAATGGAAATCAAACAGCATTGCCATATTGAATACTCTATATCTAAGTTGGAGTGAATGGTCTTTTTACTGTGGTGTTGTGCAGAGAGGCGGCCGACATGTACTAAAGTCTAATGGAGCTCCAAGTAAATCATTTTTCATTTTTGTATCTGCAGGTCTTGCCATAGCCAGCGCACTTATAGATATTTCTCAACAAAAACCGAGTGAGTGCAAAGAGAAGACCTCAGCAGTTAGGAACAGAAAGCAACTTCCTCCTACACATCAAGGAACTTGTGTATAAAAGATATAAAAACTGCACTTGTTTATTCTTTACTTTTTTCCCCCCTTTTGATATGGCTTTAGTTTAAAGCCACTCAGCAGCCTCAGTTTTTGTAGGGGCAACAGCATAAGAATATTAAAACATGTGCCCTGTCATCTCTACATACGAAGTCAGTGATGGGTCCTGTACCAGTGGACGAGGATTACACTTGCCTTCCATGCTGTCAATTTGATTTATTACAATTTCAAATCATTAGCCATATTTGTGAATATGATTATGGAAATAAAATTTAAAATGCTAAATGACCGCGTAAAAGGTGATTTCCATTTTAGGCAAATGCTGATGGCAATTGATTGTTGTTTGAATAACTTATCAGTTTTTAAGATTGTCAAAGTATTAATGCAAATATGTTAACAGAGGAATGAATGTTTTTGATATATGTGGTACTGCGACTCTGATAACTGTGAAGGGGAGGAAAGAAATGTGTAAATGTGGAAGCATTTGTAGCCATCCCTGAAGTCTCCAGTTATTTTTATTCTGCAGAGGTCATATGAATACCACTGTGGGCAGTTTGATTCATTGTTACTTGCATGTTACAGTGGGGCTGGAGCAATAATTAGAAATCAATAGTATGCTAATAATTTGAAAAAAAAATACAAGGGTTGCAATTTATGATATTCCTGGATTCTGTGTTTACATTTCAGTCTTAGTGGGGAATGCAAAAAAAATATTTCACGACTGTGCTGTGCAATTGAATCGCAGTACGGCAGAGCATTTGTAAAAATGTTATTTATTGCAGATATCTGAGGGAAAACTGCACATAACTACATTTTTTAAAACAATTTCTATTTAGCAAATCCATTTTGGTGTAAGTTTACCTTGACAATTGTATATTACAGACGATAAGAAAATACATTTAAGCATGGAAAGCAGATTGTGCAGTTACTGTTGGTGTTCATTATGTAAGTAACTTTGATAAACATTTGATTGAAATGATAGACGAGTAACGGTGAAGGACACAGGGTAGAAGAATAAAGTGAATTTGGGTTTTTTTTGGGCAGGTTTAGGTGTCTGAGTTTGTCACATTACAGTTTAGCCAGTCAATGAATTCTGTTTTTTTTTTAAATTGAGACATGCTGTAATTAAAGAACATGCAATAGCCTGACATGGGACACTTAGTTCAGTACAGTATCTGATTCCAGTTTTCATATTTGGAGGAAATTTTCTAGTGGAATTATAGTAGACAATGATTTTGAATTTTTCCCCACTATGTAAACAGAAGCTGTTCTTTGTATGTAACATTTGTGTTGAATTGCACTGATCTATGGGATTTTAGTTCTAACCTATATTGGAAAAGCAATTCTGTATTAAGGATTGATGGAAGCCCAGTTTTGGTCTCATATTTTGGACAAGGGTTCAGTGATTACCTTATTTTTTTTACTCATTTGTTCCATTTGTGTCTTGCCACGTAATTCATAAAACTGTAAAGTTGTCACATCTGTAAATACACATCTGACAGGGGCAGTCAGGTGATTGCACAAAGAAGTATTTTACACTGAAATGTTTAGATTTGTATCATTAAATAACAGCTCACATAAATTATGTGTTTACCTGGGCCTATGTAAAACAATTTTGAAGCTTCAACATAATAAAACAATTGAAAATAATTTTCCTTGAATTTCTTTCCTGTTCGAGTGGACAAATCCTTCACTTGTAATGTTGCATAGGTTTTCTGATAGTGTATTAGTGATAGCCCCAGGCATGTTAAAAGAAATAAAGCTGACCGTGTGCATAGAATGACAATGTAGAAATTGTTGGATCAATGGTACTCTTTGAGCTTTGATTTAATATTAACCCTGTGCTTTGTGATGTTCCTGAACGCCTCTTTGTTCTATTAATGGGGAAAGTGCACAGCAGAAAATTGTATGTTCCACCATATTGCAACGAAAATGGATTCAGACTAACATACAGCTTCCAAGATAGAGTGCGAGGAGAGGAACAAGCCGACATGATAATGACCAGAACTGATGTTTGTTACACAGATTACAAACTTGTTAACATGATTGGGGGGGGGTTAATTTTCTTAAAAGATAATACTTGAAGTTTTGGATCACTGGTTAAGGGCCAGGCCTCATGATTAGTAGTTTCAATAAGTAAGGATTCACTGATTCCTCCATTCTAGAAGCTACTGATGTAGTGGAAAGTATCTTCTGAATCCAATGTTCACATTTGCACCAGGTACGACAGTCTCTTTGCCTTTTGACTGCTATATTTTAACTAATCCACCAAACATACAGCTTATTTTTTTGCTGAGGAATAATCAGGTCTACACATTAATTAAAAATTCTTATCTCTCCACATGCTACATGATTTTTTTTTGCAAACATTTTTTATGATATTGTCTACAATCGAAAGCTTATGGTTAATATTTATAATATAAATATTTCTAAGTAAACTGTGGTGGCTCAAGGCAGTACTGCATAGGCCTCTTGTATAACCAAAAGAGATTTATTGAGAACAAGGGAAAGGTTAACTATATACAGGCACAGAGGTCTCTGAAACAGATCTTAACTCCACAACTCACTGGTCCACACTGCCCAGGCCCCTGCTCCCAGGGTCCCGCGCCTTTTCCCCATTGGTTGGGGTTCATGCACTCACACGCGATATGCTCCGTGCTGGTCACTTGCGCAGCGCTCCCACATCCCTCCCCCCTAAAGTCCTTCAGTATACAACATATGTCATTTGCATTCAACTATGTACAAGGAAAAATTGATACAATAAAAAGAGGGAGTCCATAACAATCCTTCATAGGGTTAATCTGTAAGGGGACTTTTTAGGCCTGGTAGAGCACCTCAGTCCCCAACTGGCTCCTCCATGTATGATATAGTATCATTGTCCACAGCAGGAGGTTGCCTCAAAACGTGATCAACACTTCGGGGGTGCTCCCCTTCCAGCTCCCTCGGGTCGTCGGTGGGTCCTCTACAGAATCCCCCGGTTCCCTCGATTCCAGCTTCGCTATGGGGGCACTGGTGATGCCTGTTGGTTCCAAATGCCCAGCCATTGTGGTTGTAGCCTCTCGGCTGCTTATATGGTCTACGTGCTTCCGCACTCGTCCGCCATGCAAGTCCGCCATGTATGCGACCGGACCAGGCTTCCTCACAATTCTGCCAGGTAACCACTGTGGACCAGATGTGAAATTTCTTACAGATATCAGATCGACAATTCTGAAATGACCTGTTTCCTTTTACCGAATCATGCTGCTTCTTTTGGGAGGCCTACTGCACCTCCACCTTCCCTGTTAAATTGGGGAAAACAAGATCTAAGTGACCCATTAGGAGCTCTGTCAGTGTGACTGCAGTGGTATGGGGAGTAGTATTATACGTGAGAAGGAAGTTGGCCAACTTGAGGCGTAATGCTTCTTTCCTCATTGCAGACTTGAATGTCTGAACTGCTCATTCTGCAAGTCTGTTCAAGGCCAGGTGGTGGATGCTGATTTGAAGGAATGCTGCAGTTCCTAACCAGTAAACGCAGTGCCATTGTTGGACACCAATATCTCGGACAATCCGTGGATAGCGAAGATGCAACGCAGACTGTCAAAGGTAGCTGCTGAGGTTGCCGCCTCCATCTCCTGAATATCCAACCACTTGGAGTGGATGTCCACCTTTATCAGTAACATTCCTCCCAGCAAAGGGCTTGTAAATCAATGGCCTCGATTCAGCGGACTCAAGTTAAAATCCGCTGAACAGTATGATTAGCAGCGTTGAGAAATATCCTGCTACTCAACAGCACTTTGCTTTTTGTTTTGACCTCTGAGAGATTCTCTCCGCTGAGGCCACACTTAGAGGGATTTCCTGCTGGCGAGCTTCAGAGTGCCATTTTGACTGGCTGCCCCGATTTCCTCCTGCTCCCCTTTCAGGCCCCTCTACTCTTTTGAACACCCCCGTTTTGGGGTGACTCCCAGGGACCCCCAAACTGAAAAGGCCTCCTGGGCCTGGCCCCTGACAGCGCCCACCCGGGCACCCTGATTCTGTCAGCCTGGCACCCTGGCATGCCACCTTGACACACCAGAGGTGCCATGATGCCTGCATGGCATTGCCAGGCTGGCAGTGCCAGGGTGCCACCCTGCCCTGTCCCCTACCACCTGGGTGTCTCTACTCACCTGCCAGACCCCCCAAGTGCTGTTACGACTTATCCGCATTTGTTTTGCGCTGCTTGTTCCGGGTATTTCTGGTTCATTTAAATATACAGATCTGGGCGATAGCCAGATTGCGGCAGGAACCACGGGCGGAATTCTCCGACCCCCCGCAGGGTCGGGGAATCGCCCGGGGCCGGCGTAAATCCCGCCCCCGCCGTGGCCGGAATTCTCCACCACCTGGGAATTGGCGGGAGCGGGAATCGTGCCGCGCCGATCGGCGGGCCCCCAGCGGCGATTCTCCGGCCCGCGATGGGCCAAAGTCCTGCCGTGACAGGCCTCTCCCGCCGGCGGGAATTGGAGCACCTCTGGTGCCGGCGGGATTGGCGGCGTGAGCGGGCCCCTGGGGGGGGGCGCGGGCCGATCGGACCCCGGGGGGTGCCTCCACGGTGGCCTGGCCCGCGATCGGGGCCCACCGATCGGCGGGCGGGCCTGTGCCGTGGGGGCACTCTTTTTCTTCCGCCGTCGCCGTGGCCTCCACCATGGCGGAGGCGGAAGAGACCCCCCTACCGCGCATGCGCCAGTGGGTGACATCAGCGGCCGCTAACACACCGGCACAGGCGCGAACCGGCGAAGGCCTTTCGGCCAGCCCCGACGGCGGGCAGCGGGCGTCAATGGCTGTTGGTGCCGGTTTTGGCACCAGTCGGCGTGCCACCAACCACTCCGCCGCGGGCCTAGCCCCTAAAGGTGCGGAGATTTCTGCACCTTTGGGGAGGCCCGACGCCGGAGTGGTTGGCGCCACTCCGCAAGCCGGGACCCCCCGCCCGCCGGATAGGGGAGAATCCCGGCCGAGTCAGATGAGACACGGAGTCCATTTCGGGGCTTGCATGCAATTCACCCGGGTGTAACGGTGTCGCTGAATTACGCCCAACATGTAACCTCATCCACGGTCAATCAGGCCACTCTTATGGATGCAGGTGGACTGGGTGGCAGGTTTGCTGTGTCTGACAGAAATTGCACTGGTGCACAAGGTGCTCAATATTTTTTTTAAATTCATTTATAGGATGTGGGCTTCACTAGATAGACCAGCACTTATTGCCCATCCCCAGTTGTTGCCCTTCAGAAGGTGGTAATGAGTTGCCTTCTTGAACCACTGCAGTCGTTGAGGTGTAGGTGCACCCACTGTGCTATTAGTGAGGGGGTTCCAGGGTGTTGCCCCTGAGACAGTGAAGGAGCGGTGATATATTTCCAAGTCAGGATGGTGAATGACTTGGAGAGGAATTTCCAGGTGGTGGGATTCCTAGGTATCTGCTGCACTTAACTAGATGGTAGTGGTCATGGGTTTAGAAGGTGTTGTCTAAGGAACCATGGTGAGTTCCTGCAGTGTATCTTGTAGATGGCACACACGGCTGCCACTGTTCGTCGGTGGTGGAGGGGGAATGTTTGTGGCAAGTGGAGCAATCAAGCAGACTGCTTCATCCTGGATGGTGTCGAGCTTCTTGAGTGATGTTGGAGCTGCACTCATCGAGGCAATTACACTCCTGACTTGTGCCTTGTAGATGATGGACATGCTTTGGGGGGGGGATCAGGTAGTGAGCTACTCACCGTAGGATTCCTAGTCTTTGACCTGCCCTGGTAGCCACAGTATTAATGTGGCTCGTTCAGTTCAGTTGCTGATCAATGGTAACCCCCAGGATGTTGATTGTGGGGGATTCAGCGATGGTAATGCCATTGAATATCCTTATCAATGCCAGGCCACCATATGTAGCTCCCGGCCAACATTTTCAATCTGTTTGGCCAGGGCGTGCACTGTGTCATAATATCCACTCAGGGACACCTGTCCAGCTGCCAGTGTCCCCCTCTCCACCTCTGAGGCGATCGACAAGAATTCATCACCCACCACAAAGACTGAATCTATAGACTTAAATCCTGTAAATTTTGTTCAGTTTGCTCTGTATCTGCATGATAGACACCTTCCTATGTAAATATGTTCATTCATCCCCCACTTGCACATAGTTATGCGTGTGTATATACAGCCACATTCCAAAATTTATTTCAAAAAGGGGAGATGTCATAATATCCACTCATGGATATAATGAGATGCAGACTGGCAGTGATTGACACACAGGCTAAGCAATGAACACACATGACACAGAACAACCAGTCACCAGACAGGACACCACCACTATAAAGCCCACAGGGCATTAAGACTCTGCCTCTTCTCATTGGATACAGCTACAGAGTTAGTTATAGTGCACAAGGCCATGAGCACCTGGTCAAGGCAGTCTGAGGTTATCAGTTTAGATTAATAGAGTGTCAACCCACAGCAGATTATGTACAGCAACAAGCAAGTTCAATAAAACAGTGTTGGACCATCTCCTGTGTCGGAAGCCTGATTTGAGTCTCACTGCATCCAGTTGCAGTCGATGTTAGACCAACTCAGATAACACATCACACTGTGCAACTCTTGCTGGGAGTGGTACCGAGAATACCAGAGTAAAACTCCATCCTCACAACTGAGTTCATCATTTCGGCTGAGCTGATCTGACTGATCATGGTGTCATCCAATCATGTCCATTAGTTTCACCTTGGAAAGGACTGGATCGCATCGAGCCCTCTTCTTAATGTGGGTGGACGCGGCCGGCAGGGCATCGACAAAGTTTAAGAGCAGGACAATGTTTTCTGACACACTGGCAGTGTCAGATGTTGGGGGAGCAGTTGCTGACTGAGGGCAACAGCGTTTGAGATCTGCGTCCCTGGTCAATGCTGTAAAATATAGTTATAGGCCGCCAACCACAAATATAGTTATAGGCCGCCACTGTACCCTGTCAGAAGCGATCAGAGGGTTTGGCTTGTTCTCACTGAGGAGTCCCAGCAGTGGCTTGTGGTTTGTGATAATGGTGAAACAGCGGCTGTACAGGTAGTGCTGAAATTTCTTGACACTGTAAATTACAGCGAGGCCTTTTTCAATCCGTGCTTGCTTCCATTTTGCATCAGTGAGAGTTCGGAAGGCAATGGGCCTCTCTGAATTACCCTCCATCCGATGGGGCAAGACTGCCCCATACCATAATGCTAAATGTCACAGGTATGAAGATTTGTTTGCTTGTCAAATGCACCAACAATGTGGATGACTGCGGGGCCTCTTTGAAATGGTGGAAAGCCTATTCTTGTGGTTCTTTCCAATGCTCATGCTAGTGTTTCTTTAAAAGAAAGTGCAGTGGCTCCAACCTATTTCACAAATTGGGGATGAAACATCCATATTAGTTTACATTCCCTAAATATGATTCAAGCTCTGCGACATTCCTTGGTGCAAGGACCTCTTTTATGGCCCTCACCTTGTCCGCAAGGAGGTTCAGGCCTTTTGAGTTGACTTTGAATCCTAAGTATGTCACCTCACTGGCCTGGAATGTGCATTTATTTCGCTTCAATCTTGATGGCCTGCGTCCCTGAGTCTTAGAATTCCTTCTAAGCTGGCCTAGGTGCTCTTTGTCTGATGTTCATGTCACTAAAACATCATCTAGGTAAAGCCCCCCCAACATCGCTCAAAGGTTTTCTATTCAGGGAATCGGATAATAGTAACATTGATCAGCTTGATTAATCGTAAGCTTGGAGTCCCCGCAGTTTCTGACGGAGGGGTCTGGTTTTAAAACAGGAACGCTGGGGGCTGCCCACTCACAGAATTGCATGGGTTTGATAATGCACAATTATTCCAAGCACTTTAACTCTGCCTCAACGTTTTTGTGAAAGGCGTAAAGGAATGGTCCTCACCCTGAAGAGCTTTGGTGTGGATTCAGGGTTGCCCCTCAAATTTGGCCTATCCCGTCCTGAAATACATCTGAATAATTGTATAAGTCTTCTTGGAAAACGTCTTCTGATATTTTGCTAATCTCCAACCAGTTTAGCTTGATTTGGCACAGCCAATCTCGCCCCCTGAGACTTGGCCATTGTCCTTCTGCGATGATCAAGGAAAACAAGGAACCGTAAGGCAATGAAGAGGGACACATAGTAAGTTGGCACAGGTGAGGGGCACAGATTAGTTGTAGGGGCTAGGGCATCTGTACTTAATATTTACCATTAAACTCACTGTTACACCTAACTTGTAAGACTGTGTGATTTTTCCGTTGCCACGGGGATTGTGATGGTGACCGAGTGTCGAGCGGTGAAACTTCGGTGCCGGGTGTGCAGTCCCCCCCCCCCCCTCACAGTCAGACACCGTAGTCCTCGGCACTCCATCGCCAGCTACCCCACGTGGGCCCGTGATGGAGTGTCCCTGATGAACTCAGTGACCACCGAGATGGATGGTTCAGCTATTGACATGAGTCAGATTTAGTCTAACGATTCTGAGCTCACAGCTCATCGCAGATCGGGCTGTCATCATTCAACATGGCACTGATCACACCCGCTGACACGGCCATCAATGTCGTACCATACCATTTTGAGCAGTGGTAAGGGTGATCTCGAAGTGGAGCACTGTACACGGAGCGGGGGGGGGGGGGGAGTTGTGTGCTATCCGTCTGCACGACTGGCAATGCAGGTAGTAGTGGTAGTGTTCAGCGATGCCATCGCATGCGATGTGTGAATCTTGCAGCCACCAACGCGTCGCGTGCCCGCTGTCCTCGCTGGTGCCGTCGTGCAGCCTCCTGGACATTACCAGCACCCGGGTCGTGTCTGTGTGCTGCGCCCGACGCACCACCAACCTCCTCCTCCTCCTCCTCCTCCACCTCCTCCTCCTCCACCTCCTCCGTGTTGGCACCACTGCCAATGGCTTCTCCCTCCGACTCCTCCACCAGGGCATCTCCCCTCTGCATCGCGATGTTGTGCAGTGCACAGCAGACCACAACAATGCGAGCGACTCTCTCAGGCTGGTACTGCAGGGCCCCTCCGGAACGTCCCAGGCACCTGAATCGCATTTTCAGAAGACCAAAGCAGCGCTCCACCACACCCCTGGTTGCTGCATGGGCCTCATTGTAAAGGGTCTCCGCGTTGGTCTGAGGCCTCCGTATGGGCGTCATCAGCCAAGACCTCAGTGGATAACCTCTGTCGCCCAGCAACCAGCCCCTCAGCCGGGGGGGGGCCGTCCCTCAAACATAGCAGGGATGAATGACTGCGCAAGAATGTGCGCATCATGCACACTCCCAGGGAACCTTGCGCACACGTGCATGATCTTCATGTGGGGGTCGCATACCACCTGGATATTAATGGAGTATGTCCCCCTCCTGTTTGTGAACACTTCCCTGTTGCCTGCAGGCGGGCGCATGGGGACGCGAACACAATCAATCACTCCCTGGACCATCGGTATCCCGGCCACGTTGGCAAATGCACGGGCTCCTGCTTCTTGATTTGCTCGGTCCTCAGGAAAGGTGATGTGGCGATCGGCGATGGCAAACAGGACGTCAGTCACATCCTGGATGCACCTGTGGACCGATGCCTGCGATATCCCGGATAGGTCCCCGCTTGGAGACTGGAAGGAGCCGGTAGCATAAAAGTTAAGTGCCACCGTCACCTTGACGGCAACCGGGATCGCGTGTCCTCCCCCCGTTCCACGTGGGGCGAGGTGGGACACGAGGTGGCAGATATGTGCGACCGTCTCTGCTGAACTCGGAGTCTCCTCCTGCAGGTGATGTCCAGCATTGTCTCGAAAGAGATCCGGGCACAGTACACCCTAGGCCTCGATCGTCGCTTCTGGCGCCCTGGCTCCACCATCAGTGTCTCCTCCTCCTCCTCCACCCAATGCTGCTCGACATCAGTGCCCGCATCCTGTACCGTCCTCAGCATTTGGGGGTCAATGTTCCCCTTGGCATCCCCCTGGACATGCCGGCCATGAGTGCCTGCGGCCTGTACGGCAACGACAGGCCACACCGCGGCCATTCCCTCTGCTGCTGCAGCTGCCCCTGCATCCACTGGGATGTCGCTGTGGACGCTGCTGGATGTCCAACTGCAGTGCAGCGGCCCAACCACTGCGCTGAACATCGTCGTTCTGTTCAAATACATTATGGTCACCTACAGAAGGCTGGTGGGGGGCACGTTAGATGGAGGTTAGTCGACACCTCAGCAGCCGCCAGCCATGGGATACCTGTGTGTCCTGGTGGCCTGGTCGCGCTGCTGACATGCGCCCAGCCTAACCCCTGGTCACTTTCTGCTTCCAACGGGCTGTTAACAACACGTCCTGCTCACCGATGCGTCAGTGGGCTGTGCCCATCAGCCACAGGGCAACCAGCAGCCGTGTCCTCGTCACCGTCCTGCCATGGCCGGGCGGCTGACATGTTGCAGCTGGGGGTGGCCGACCCACTCCACTCACTCCCTCTCCCCGCCCCCACTCACTCCCTCTCCCCCCTCCCTCCCACCACTCCCTCTCCCCCCTCTCACTACTCGCTCTCTCCCCCCTCCCACTACTCCCCTCTCCCCCTCTCACTACTCGCTCTCTCCCCCTTCCCACTACTCCCCTCTCCCCCCTCTCACTACTCGCTCTCTCCCCCCTCCCACTACTCCCTCTCCCCCCTCACTACTCGCTCTCACCCCCCACTACTCCCTCTCCCTCCCAATACTCACTCCCTCTCCCCCCCACCACTCCCTCTCCCCCCTCCCACTACTCCCCTCTCCCCCCTCTCACTACTCACTCTCTCCCCCCTCCCACTACTCCCTCTCACCCCCCACTACTCCCTCCCAATACTCACTCCCTCTCCCCACCACCACTCCCTCTCCCCCCTCCCACTACTCACTCTCTCCCCCCTCCCTCCCACTACTCCCTCTCACCCCCCACTACTCCCTCCCAATACTCACTCCCTCTCCCCACCACCACTCCCTCTCCCCTCTCCCACTACTCACTCTCTCCCCCCTCCCTCCCACTACTCCCTCTCACCCTCCACTACTCCCTCTCCCTCCCAATACTCACTCCCTCTCCCCCCCACCACGCCCTCTTCCCCCTCCCACTACTCGCTCTCTCCCTCCTCCCACTACTCACTCCCTCTCCCCCCTCCCACTACTCCCTCTCCCCCCCACCACTCCCTCTCCCCCCTCCCACTACTCCCTCTCTACCCCCCCTCCCACTACTCGCTCTCCCCCACACCCCCCCCCCCCCCCCCCCACCCCACTGGCCGCTGCGTTCTCGGGGATGCCTTCCCCAGTTTTCGAAGACTCCGGGACGGTCCGCTCACCTCCTCACTGCTCGTCAGCCAGCACGACTGATTGACGACTTTAAAAAGCAGGTGTGGACGGCGACGGCGTGAACTGGGGTCACGCCGTCGGGACTTCGGCCCATCCGCCCCGGAGAATAGCGGGGGTTCCGGAGAGTCGTCATTTTGGGTGCATCGGGCGATTCTCCGGGTTTTGGCAGCGGAACACGACGGAACATATTTGGCCGTTTGGGAGAATAGCGGGAGCGCGTCGGACCAGCGGCGCGTGAAAAACTGGCGCGGCCCGCTATTCTCCCAACCGGCGTGACATCGGAGAATCGTGGCCAAAGTTTTGTTTGTAAAAATAACCACTCCCGACTTCTCATTGCAATCCCTCCTGGAGCGAATCAGTCTTTCCGCACAGACTTAAAAATAAAACAGGCTGCAGTTCTGGTCTAGTATCTTAGCCACTGTTTGGATCTGGTCCGGCGCCCGTAACAATCCTTTTGTGTGCTTTGGAATGCACAATCTGAATGGTAGCAGGAGGTTGGGGGGGGGGGGGGGGGGGGGGTGGGACAGGGTTTAATTGGAGAGGATGTTACTTACATGAAATTTCTTTCAATTTAAGTGATTCTCTGAGGTGTATTTCTTATATTCTCTTGTTTGATGAAAGCTCTTTTCTGGAATGAATGAAGAAAATATTGAAAAAAAGTTGGCTAGCACCAGTTATTTCTGCCCTAAAGATTATGGCTGGTAATTTTCGTCTAAAATAATTTTATCGTGAATACTGACACATTAATTCTTGCTGAGGATGATGGGCTACACTTTTCCAAATTGTCTTCACTTTAATTGTTTGCTGCAGTGATTAAGTTGTTATATTCAATAACATCAATGTCATGGTTATATTTATTTAACTGGGGGGCAAAAAAGGAGAATCCATAGATTTTGCATTGATCAGAAGCATTTCATCCCAGATTAGAAAATCCATGATCTAAATCTAAGTGAATATTTACTTTGTGAGCTGATTGGGATAATGGGAAGATTTCTGTCTCTGTTCTGTGTGAATATCAATAATTTGTTAGCAGAGTGAAATACTTTGAATGTATTATATGTGAAGGATCATGTCTCACTGTTAGCTTCTTCTGTTGGGGAGAAAGGCATGTTGATTCGAAAAGCTGTGTGGAGAAAGCTTTTGAAATCGTTTGAATAGAATTATTACTTATTTGTACAGTCCAAGATCTACAGTTCCTTCCAATTTTAAAATAACTGCATTTTCTATTGAGTCATTCCTTGTTTTCACTTTCACAAAAGACTGCAATGGGGATTCCTTGAAATCACTGGAAATGCACTTTATTTTCTTATTTTTCCCTCGTCTAGCATTCTACCAGTCTCACAATGTGACACAGGATGTACATTTTCAAGCTGTGAAATGATCTCTCTGGCACGTCCCAAATAACATTTCACCTCCTATTTCTGTTCTGCTCGAACAGACCATCTTTAATTAGAGTCAAGCCTTTTCTTGGGTTCCTTTTCAAATATATCAAACAATTGTACCCAATGACACATTATGCGAGCAATACTCGCATCCGAATCCCGGTTTTGGGTGCTATCTTCACCCAGGTGAACCCTCAACAATTGGTACAGGGAAGGGAAATATATTAGAGTTTTTGAAGAAAACTTTTTACCGCCGACAGAGCCACATTTCCGATAAGCACAAAGCGCAATCATACGTGTAGAGTTTACAGTAGCCAGCATGGATAGAATACAGAGAGGAAAACGCATTAAATACATTTGAGGCCCACTGTTTTCAAGCTGTTTGAAATAGAAGTGTATTGCCATGATCCTTGACACAATTGTGCCAACAATTCTGAGGTTCATGCCACAGGCCAGCTTCTTATCACTGATTTTCTTTCCCGATGCATATTAATGACTTAGAGTGTACAGGATGGTGGAATGGGCGAGCAAGTGGCAGATTAAATTTAATGCAGAGAATTGTGAAGCGATTCATTTTCATCAGAACAACAAGAAGAGGCAATATAAACTAAAGGGTTACATTCTAAGTGGGGGGTGGGGGTGGGGGGTGGGGGGGGGGGGGGGTGCAGGAGTGTAGGGACCTGGGAGTACATGTGCACAAATCATTGAAGGTTGGTGAGAAAGCGATTGATAAAACATATGGGATACTAGGCTTTATATGTATGGGCGTTCAAAAGTGAGGAAGTTATGCTCAACCTGTAGAAAACCCAGATTCAACCACAACTGGATTATTTTGGCCAGTTCTGGGCACCACACTTTAAGAAGAATGTCAAGATATTAGAAAGGGTGTCCAAACAACTTACAAGAATGGTTCCAGAGATGAGGGGCGGGATTCGTGGGAGACCGGCGGGGCGGGCAACTCCGGCACGAAGGAGTGGCGTGAACCACTCCGGCGTTGGGCCAACCAGAAGGTGCGGAATCCTCTGGCGCGGAAGGGGCTTGGCGCCACGCCAACTGGTGCTGGCCGGCGCGGGTTGGCACATGCCGGGGAGGCGTGTGCTGGCATCATACCAGCGCATGCACAGGGGGGGGGGGGGTCATCTCCACGCCGGCCATCGTGGACCAGTACACCAGCCGGCGTTGAGGAACAGAGTGCCCCCCATGGATCGGTGCGCCCTGATGGCGGCCAGGCCATCGTGGGTGCGTTTCCCCCCCCCCCCCCCCCCGGGGCCAGATCCCCCCACTCCTACCCACCCCCTCCCCCGAGGACCCCAGACGCCGCCCGCAGAGCCAGGTCCCGCCGGTAAGTACCAGCTCTAATTTACGGCAGCGGGACTGGCCTAAGACGGGCGGCCGCTCAGCCCATCGCAGACCAGGGAATCCGGGCGGCCCCAGGGCCCATAGTGTCACGTCGGTCCTCGCCATCCTCCGAGGCGGCGGCGCGATTCATGTCAGCGGGATTTTTGGGGTGCCGGAGAATTCGGCCGCCGGCGGGGGCGGGATTCATGCCAACCCCCTGGCGATTCTCCGACCCGGCAGGGGGGGGTCGTAGAATCCCGCCCGAGGAAACTCAAGTTAAATAGTTAGATTGGAGAAGCTGGGGCTGTTTACCTGACAGCAGAGAAGATTAAGAGGAGATTTCATAATGGTATTTAAAATCATGAGGGGCATAGTAGCACAGTGGTTGGCATTGCTGCATCACTGCGCCAGGGACCCGGGTTAGGTGACTGTTACGCGGAGTCTGCACTTTCTCCACGTGTCTGTGTGGGTTTCCTCCTTACGTTCCGATTTCTTCCCACAGTCCAAAGGTGCGCAGGTTAGGTGGATTGGCCATGCCAAATCTACTTGGTTTAAAGACAGGTGTGAGTTAATCACCTGCAAATGCTCAACAGGTTGTGAATGGCTTGGTTTCAAGAATATATGTGGGAACTATCATCAGAACAGTGATCGCATAGCAGACCAGCTACAGAGAAATTTCCTCCCCAGCAAGTCCCTGTGGTTATTTTGAGTGAGTGGATGCACATAGCATTTTGCAGGTTGAAAGGATTCACTTACGGTGCAGGACAGACCTTTTCTGGCAATTGTTGTAACCTGGATTCACAAGCCAATTTCTATTAGTAAGGCACCTTTCATCAATTATATAACAGCAATAAGCAAGTGTGCAGTAACACAACACCATAAAGAGCTGAGGCAGAAATATTTCACCCAACCCAGACCCGCACTGATACTTGCATATATTCTTTTAGAACCTGCCGAATCTTTTACATGCGAGCAATTATTCAAATGGTTACTTCCCATGGGCTGTGGAATATTCATTACAACACTATTAATAACCACAGACTGTGGCTATATCTTTCGAGGCTGAAATACTGCATTTGTACTCTGAAGTAAGTGGTACTGTGAATGAAATATCACAGCTAACACCTCTGTAATGACTTTGATTGATTCACCAAGGCATCATGTTCCGCAAAGGTGGAATTTAATCTTATGGCATAGAATCATTATGGTGCAAATACGTGGATCGTAAACTGGATTTGGTATTTACTGAAAATCTACATTGCAATGGCAGAGTTTTAAAAATATTTTAATTACAAGTAGAAGATAATGGGTGGATTTTGGTTTTCAATTCAAGAGCTAGGTATCTCAAGCTAAAAGACTGTTGCGTGGGTAAATACACAGCGCTGATGGGTGGATAATCATAAGAGGTTTTATTTGCCGACTCAGTTTAACGTTTAAATCTTGGGTTACTCGGCTCCTCCTCCATTTTAGGCAGCAGATTGTAGAGTGCCACGCAAAGTAAGGAAGGGATGTGTGAGCTGTGTGGAACAGCAACACAGACTGGTGCCTTTGGGATTAGATCAGTCAGGCCCCTGACAACCTCAGTCGACAGCTGGCATTATGTTCTGTTGGCAACTGGTCCCAGAAGGAGCCACTGACATTGCGACAGGGGACACGTGCAGCTGGACAAGAGAAAAAAAAGATCTTTCGCCCTCAAAGACTTGTCCTGACGTCTCAGAATGGCAGAGTTTGTGTTGGCCTGGGGCAGGGTGGGAGACCCGTAACGTGGCTGCTGGCGCGGGTACTCACTCCTCTTCTAATAGCATCCTAAGGATTTAGAATGGGAGCAGTCATAGAAGAAACCTACAGAGAAAGTCATAGGGTTTCTCCTCTGAGTAAAATACAGTCATTTTTCTTGTGCTCTAACCCGTGACACGGTGAACGACCTGCTCACATAATGAGTTTCAGGAAGTTTTGCCAGGTCCTTTTGGGCTTTAAAGAAATTTTCACGCAAAAAGGGTATTTATGATATCAGTTGGACAGACCACAGAGTCCTCAACGACACTCCTTGCTACCCTACACCCAATAAAGATTCTGTTCCATTCCCAGTTCATCCGTCTCTCTCGAATTTGTTGCGATGGTGCAAACTTCCACAACACCACTTCTGTGATGTTTTTTTCATTCCTCAGCTGGAGTTTCCCCCGCCCACTCACTGTGGTTAACCGGGCCCTTAACCGTTTCCACCACATTTGCCACATTTGTGCTCTCACCTCTGAGAACCATGGCATGGCTCCCCTTTATCCTCACCTTCCGTCCCACTAGCCTCTCTATTCAATGGATCATTTTCCGCCATTTCTGCCACCTCCAATGTGATGCCACCACCAAACATATCCTCTCCTCCCCTACCGTGTCAGCATTCTAAAGAGATAATCTGTGATACCCTGGTCCACGCCTCAGTCATCCCCAACAGCACGTCCCCTTCACATGGCACCTTCCCATTCATGAATAGAACACCTGCTCCTTTACCTCCTGCCTCCTCAGTGTCCAAGACCCCAACACACCTTCCAGATGAATCACCAATTTAAAGTGTACTTCTTTCAATCTAATTTGCTGCTCACAATGTGCTCTCCTCTATACGAGGGAGACCAAAGCAGATTGAATGGCTGCTTTGCGGAACATATCCATTCAATTTGCAAGGTGTCCAGTGTCCTGTCATTTCAATTCTCCACCTTGATCTCACACTGATTTCTCTATCCTTGGCCTTCTGCACTTGTCTCGGAAAGTTCATCGCAAGCTTAAGCAGTAGCACATCATCTATCCAGAAGACACATCTGGATTCAATATTGAGTTCCACAATTTAAGACCATAATCTCTGCCCTATTTTGTATCCTTCTTGTATTTGGAAAGGAGGCAGCCAGCCGCCACTATTCGCCGTACCTCGACGCAGGTGGCAGAGGTTGTGTGTCCCAGGCAACACCGCGAGGACTGGCCAGCAGTGCCGGAAGAAACAACCTCCTCAGGGCGGCCAGGATGAGTAGGCAGCACTGTGCCCCAAGCACCAACCTCTGTCCCACACACCCGTAACCCCACCACCAAACACCCCCTCCCCTCACCCGGAGGGCAGCCGAACCCCCACCCTGCACCACATGCTGGCACCCAGACAGGTCACGATGGGCAGGTGCCCTGGCCACCAAAGCAACCAACTACCCATCCCCTGGGCTACATGCGTCGGTTCATATAGAGTGGTCTGTCATCTGCAGGTGCTTGTAGGGGGACATGGATCCCATCAATCACCCCCTGGACCGGGGGCAAGTCGGTAATGGCGGGAAAACACCATGGCCAGGGCATCCTGGTGGGCTCTGGACAAAAGCAAATTATTGCAGATGCTGGAATCTGAAACCAAAGAGGAAATGCTGGAAAATCTCAGCAGGTCTGGCAGCATCTGTAAGGAGAGAAAAGAGTTAACGTTTTGAGTCCAGATGACCAGATGCAATTTCGGCGTTGGAACCGTCCTCTACACAATCCCATTTCCCGATTTCGGAGTCAGCCAATGGAGAATCTTGCCCGATGTCTTAGTTGCCAAGGTTATGTCCAGGACATGTTTAACAGTTTGGTTAATGCTCCAAGTCCTGCCTCAGGAGTGCCGCTTTGCCACGCGAAACCATTTAATCTGACATCTTATCCTTCCATCCTCATTAAATGTGAGAGATCACAATGTTAATTTTAAAAATCAGTTCCATCCAGTTATCTTTGCCTTTCCTTTCTCTAATTCTTGCAAGATCTTCCTTGCATGACTTCAATACTCTGTAACTTTGTGTCAACCCTTTGGTAGTATTGCTGCCTCTCACTAAATCGCCACCCTTTCCACCCTCTTTGAAAATCTCTCAACTCTTTTTTTATTACAATTGTCCATTTTCATACTATCCTTTTTAAGATTCTTGAATATTCTTGAATGTTTAGTTGCCTCCTGAATAAATATAATTTTTGTCCTATTCTGATTGAATCTGTCCAATCTGAATCGCAATCTAATCCCCAACACCATTCCCTTCCTCTGGTCAAAGTCATCACCCTGTGTAACTGTGGGGATGTGGCAGCACAGTGGTTAGCACTGTTCCTTCACAGTGCCAGGGTCCCAGGTTCGATTCACAGCTTGGGTGACTGTCTGTGCGGAGACTGCACGTTCTCCCCGTGTCTGCGTGGGTTTCCTCCGGGTGCTCCACTTTCCTCCCACAGTCCAAAGATTTGCAGGTTAGGTGAATTGGCCATGATAAATTGCCTTAGTGTCCAAAAAGGTTAAGTGGGGTTCCTGGGTTACAGGGATAGGGTGGAGGTGTGGTCTTATGTATGGTGCTCTTTACAAGTGCCAATGCAGACTCGATGGGCTGAATGGCCTCCTTCTGCACTGTGAATTCTATGAATGTAGTTAGTTCACTGCCCTTGTATGTACTCAACCTCATTGCTACTGCTGACCACTGCATTCTCGTCTCCAGAGTCCCCTCTGTGATCCATCTAAGTGCTAACGTTTCCTTACACAGCATTAAGGGGCATCTTGACAAATACATGAATAGGATGGGAATAGAGGGATACGGACCCCGGAAGTGTGGAAGATTTTAGTTTAGACGGGCAGCATGGTCGGCGCAGGCTTGGAGGGCCGATGGGCCTGTTCCTGTGGTATACTTTTCTTTGTTTTTTGTTCTTACGTTCCGCTCCTGTCTTTTCGGATAAATTCTCCTCAAGCAGTTTTTCCTCCAGTTACCTCTGTTGTGCCCTATTTTGCATTTCCTGGCTTCCCCCTTGGTGACACCATCTGCAAATATGGAGTTAGATGTGCCCCATCTGTCCACCATCAGCATCAATTTCAAGGCTGTTGATGTAGTGACTGCCTTTCCAACATCAACCACTGAATGAGTCAAAATTTCCTCCGCTTTAACCTCAGTGAAAGCAACGTTGTTCTTTTCGGCTGTCACCAGCACCTATGTGTGCCTCACACTGACCCGCTTCCCTGGCTTCATTATTGACACCCCACAAAATGCTGTGTACCCATACTCCGGTCCTTACCGACTCTGCTGGCTTCCTGTGCTTTCTCGCCGCTATCTCGAGATCCTTACCCTCTTTCTTTCAATTCCTGCATATCCTCTGTTGTGTTATGTACTCTGGGATAACACAGGCTGCAACACGATGCAGCTTTGACCAAAAGTAAGTTCAATGTGATTTATTGAACCATTAGCACAGTTCTCTATGAGTTCGACTCTCCAGCTAGTCTTGTTATAGTAACTCAGTCTAACTAACCAGTCTGCTCTAAGCCACGTGGTGGGTGTGATGCTTCTGATCTGCCCCTGTCCTACTCTCTAAGTGTTGCCTGTGGAAAGAGACAGAACATGTGTACCTTGTCCTTATATATGGGTTGTGTAATGCCTCCTTGTGGTAGTGTCACCTCTGCGTGTCTTGACTGCCCATTGGTCGTGTCCTATTCTATGTGTTCATTAGCTGTATGTCTGCATGTCATGATGCCTCTGGTGCTCCCTCTAGTGTTTACTTAGCCATAGTGTGTTGACATTAACCCCTTGTGTATTTACAGTGATGCATATCACCACATCCTCATTCTTCCTTATCTTCTCTTTCCAACTACATCCCCAATGCCCTGTTTCCAGGTTACAGCATGTCCCACTTACCCTATGCATTTGTGCGAGAAGCATATTATAATTGGACATTGACTTAGGAAGTCATGTTGAGGTTTCATGCAGTTTCAAGGCAGGCATTCGTACAGCATTTGATGATGTGATAAAGCCTGTGAAAGGAGAGTCAGAATTCAACTATAAACTGGTAGGGTGCCAGGAAGAGCCCTTCACTGTAAGAAGAGATTTAAAAAAAGGTGGCATAATTGTTCAGCCTTAAAAGATGAGAGGCTGTCACAAATGCTGGCAAATTTACTCACACTCTTCACAAGATTCTGTACTTTCGGTATTATTAGCAACTAATTATCGAAATGTTGGTGTGACATTTGTGCATTGTCATCAAACTAAACTTCCATAAATGACTTGCTTCGTTGATTCCTCACCCAGGTCAAAATGGTGAGAAGGACAGTGAATTATTCACAGTTATCTCCAAAATCTATCCCACTGAGAATCTCCAAAAATAATTCATATTCCAGCCTGTTGAAAAAAAATTTCTGTCACAGATCATTCCAAGTCAAGAGCTTAAGGGTTTGCACATTGCTGAAGGATATTTTATGAGGCAGCATGCATAGTCCACAAATTGCCTCCCACAGACAGTCTGGTTGTTCAGATTTAATTTTTTTTTAAATGTATGCTTTGATTCAGCGAGCCCAGATTTCAATATAATTGTGCAGAGGCAATGTAGTAGAGATATTATTCTATAGGAGGCACGTTGTACACCATCCCTTTCCACCTTGGCAATACAAAATGAGGGGTAAAAATTTTAAGGGGGTGCAGGAACAGAGGGACCTCGGTGTAAATGTGCACAGATCAATGAAGGTGGCAGGACAGATGGAAAGAGAAGTTCACAAAGTCCATCGTACTCTGGGCTTTATTAATGGGGGCCGGCGAGAATGGAAGAGGTGCCAACAGCAGTGCCGTCAGACTGGTCCCCCCCCCCCCCTCAGTGCCATCAGATTGGTCATCCCCCCCCCCCCCCCCCCCACACACCCCCACACCCCTCCCCCCCTGCCTGCCTATCCCTTTCCAGAAACACCGACCTGGTCTGGAGAACCTTATCCACCCACACAAACTCCAATATCATCTTATTCACCCTACTAAAAAAAAGTCTTGGCCACAAAAATTGGCAGATTCTGAAACATGAACAAAAACTTCGGGAGCACCGTCATCTTTACCATCTGGATCCTTCCAACCAACAACAAAGGCAACACATCTCACATCCGAAGGTCCTCCTTCATTCCCTTCACCGACTTTGCCAGATTCAGCTGGTGCTGCTGGGCCCAGCTCTGTGCCTCGTGTATCCCAAGATACCGAAAGCCCGCCCCTACCATCCGAAATGGCAAACCTCCTTAAGCTCTCCCTCGTCCTCAGGAATTGGGGGCACTTTTCCCCACATTGGGCTATTGGTGAAGTCTTCACTTTGTAAAAAGACTAAACTTCCCCAAGATCCCCAATGCCCCGCCACCATCATGGAGCCCTAAATGCCATTGCCAACGGTTCAATCACTGGGGCAAAGAGCAATCGGGAGAGAAGGCCACCTGCCTCATCCCCCGCTGCAACCCAAAATACTCCAAATGGACACTATTGGTCCACACACTCGTCTTAAGAGCCCTATATAACAATCTCACCAGTCAACAAACCCCTGCCCCTGGGGGGCTCGATGGAGGCTCCGTTAAGGGGGAACCATAGGTTCGTCCCGGGGAACATTGATGGGGGATTTCAGGGTTGGCACAGAGCGGGCATCAGACAGCTGAGGGACCTGTTTATTGATGGGAGGTTTGCGAGCCTGGGGGAGTTGGAGGAGAAATTTGGGCTCCCCCCGGGGAACATGTTCAGGTATCTGCAGGTAAAGGCATTTGCTAGGCGGCAGGTGGAGGGATTCCCTTCGCTTCCCGCGAGGGGGTGAGCGACAGGGTGCTTTCGGGGGTCTGGGTTGGAGAGGGGAAGATATCTGATATCTACAAGGTTATGCAGGAGGCGGAGGAGGCGTCAGTAGAGGAGCTGAAAACGAAGTGGGAGGGGGAACTGGGGGAACAGATCGAAGACGGGACATGGGCTGATGCCCTGGAGAGGGTTAATTCTTCCTCCTCGTGTGCGCGGCTTAGCCTCATCCAATTCAAGGTGCTGCACCGGGCCCACATGATTGGGACGAGGATGAGTAGGTTCTTTGGGGGTGAGGACAGGTGTGTCAGGTGCTCGGGGAGTCCAGCGAACCATGCCCATATGTTCTGGGGATGCCCGGCACTGGAGGAGTTCTGGAAGGGGGTGGCGAGGACGGTGTCGAGGGTGGTGGGATCCAGGGTCAAGCCAGGATGGGGACTCGTGATTTTTGGGGTTGGGGTGGAGCCGGGAGTGCAGGAGGCGAAAGAGGCCGGTGTGCTGGCCTTTGCGTCCCTAGTAGCCCGGCGAAGGATCTTGCTACAATGGAAGGATGCGAGGCCCCCAAGCGTGGAGACCTGGATCAATGACATGGCGGGTTTCATTAAGCTAGAGAAGGTCAAATTCGCCCTGAGAGGGTCGGTACAAGGGTTCTTTAGGCGGTGGCAGCCTTTTCTCGACTTTCTGGCTCAACGATAGGGTACGGGGACAGCAGCAGCAGCAACCCGGGGAGGGAAAAGGGGAGGGAAAAGGGGGGGGGGCGACAATGACTATGTTTGTTTATTTAATTTTAATATTTTTTAAGTTCTTTTGTTGTTCATTAGGGTTGGGGGGTGGGGGGATGTGATACATGCGCCGATACCGTCTGGGGGTGTCACAGTTATTATGGGTTATTTTGTTGCATTTCATTGTTTGTCGTTATGTTTTATATTTTCTGTAAAAAATTCCAATAAAAATTATATTAAAAAAAACAAACCCCTGCCCCAACCCAAACGGCCCTAGCACCTTAAATAAGACCAGCCACCTCCACCTCCCCGCCCATCAAAGGCATCAGTATCACATTCAATGACCTCCGAACATTGGCCCATAGAATGGCCCCTTCACGTACCCTGTATGGTCCGCCCCTTTTAACCCCAGCACAAATTTCTCAAACCGCTCTGCCAGCACCTTCACCAATAGCTTCACATCTACATTTAACAATGATATTGGACAGTACAAACCACAATTGCACCGAGTCTTTATCTTTCTTTAAAATGAGTGAGGTAGATTCCTGACACAACATGGGGGGGGGGTATTCATTCATCCCCACCCACTCATTGTACATCTCCACTAACAGAGGCCCCAGCACCGACCCAAACCTCTCAGAAAAGTCTGCAGGAAACTCATCCGGGCCCGGAATCTTCCCCAACTGCATCACCGTCACGACCATTCGCACAAAAGAGGTCGGTGCCAACTTTGGACCACAGGGAGGTCTCGATTTCAAGCTGCTGGAGCGTCTCCTTGCTCTGCGCTGGCTGGAAGCGTTGACAGGTCGCACAGTTGAGGACCATGTTCGAGATGCCCTGGCTAATACCGGGCCAGTAGACAGCCTGCCTGACTCTGCGTCTGCACTTCTCGACACCCAGGTGTCCCTCATGGATTTGGTGAAGCACCAAGCTCCGGAGACGGAGTGGAATGACAATCCGGTCCAGCTTGAGGAGGATACCATCAATCACCCTCAGGTCGTCCTTTACATTGTAAAATTGGGGGAACTGGCCTTTCTGCCAGCCATTGGCGAGGTGGTGCATGACACGCTGCAAGAAGGGGTCTTTGGCTGTCTCCTCGCGGATACGAACCACCTTCTCATCAGACAGGGAGACGCCACAAGGATGCTAGCACAGAGCTGCACCTGTGATTCAATCTACCGGATGATTTCCAGCGGTTCACTAGGCAATGTGATGGAGCGGGACAATGCATCAGCGATGATGAGCTCCTTGCCAGACAAGTACACTAAGTCAAAGTCATACCTTCTGAGTTTGAGGAGGATGCGCTGCAACCGAGGCATCATGTCGTTCAGGTCCTTGTGGATAATGTGGGCCAGAGGCCTATGATCCGTCTCGACAGTGAATGTCGGCAGGCAGTAGACATAGTCGTGAAACTTGAGAATACCAGTGAGAAGACCCAGGCATTCCTTCTCTATTTGCGCATACCTTGTTTCGGTGGGTGTTATGGTCCTCAATGCATAGGCTACCGGTGCCCAGGATGAAGTGTCATCGCATTGAAGCAGCACCGCATCAATGCCATCCTGGTTCACATCTATTGAGATCTTCGTCTCCCTGTCTGGGTCGAAAAATGCCAAGACGGGTGCCGTGGAGAGCTTGGCTTTCAGCTCCAACCACTCTGCCTGTTGTGCTGCCTTCCACTCAAAGGCAGTGGACTTTTTCACCAGGTTTCGTAGGGCCGTGGTGTGTGAGGCCAGGTTTGGGATGAACTTGCCCAGAAAATTGACCACGCCCAGGAAGCGCAACACCGCCTTCTTGTCTTCACGGACCTTTATGGCTTCAATGGTCTTGACCTTGTCTGTGTCCGGGCCCACGCTCTGCTGAGAGATCTGATCACCTAGGAACTTGAGTGTTGACACGCCAAAGCAACATTTTGACCAGTTCAGCTTCAGGCCATTGTCATGGACACGGCGGAATACCTGCTGGAGACGGGAAACATGCTCTTCAGGGGTCGTGGACCATACGATGATGTCGTCCACGTACACACAAACCCCTTCAATGCCCTCCGCATACACACAAACCCCTTCAATGCCCTCCATCATCTGCTCCATGATGCTATGGAAGATCTCAGATGCTGTGACAATGCCAAACGGCAAGCGATTATAGCAGTATCTGCCAAACGGTGTGTTGAAGGTGCACAGCCTTCTGCTGGACTCATCCAGCTGGATTTGCCAAAATCCATGTGACGCATCTAACTTGGTAAAGAAAGGTGCATGAGCCAGCTGGCTGGTGAGTTCCTCCCGCTTCGGGATGGGGTAGTGCTCACGCATTATATTCTTATTGAGATCCTTGGGATCAATGCAGATGCGCAGGTCTCCCGAAGGCTTTCTAACACATACCATCGAGCTGACCCAGTCAGTCGGTTCGGTTACCTTGGAAATGATGCTCTGTTGCTGAAGATCCTTGAGCTGTGCCTTCAGAAGCTCCCTCAGCAGAGCTGGGACATGGCATGGTGCGTGGACCACTGGCTTGGAATCAGGCTGTAGCAGAATCATGTATCGATATGGCAGCGTGCCCATCCCGTCGAACACATCCGGATACTGAGCGAGGATGTCATCAACGCCGGCCTGAAGATCCACATTGGAGGATGTGGTTGTGTAAACCCGCTGCACGAGGTTCAGCTGCTTGAAGGCATGTGCGCCAAGTAGGGATGCCCTGTCTGGCTTGACAATTTCAAAACGTAACCGTGCATGGGTGCTCCGGTTGGAGACGAGTAGATGGCAGGATTCCAGTGCCATGATGGCATTTCCGCTGTGGTCCAGGAGCCTGCAGGCTGCTGGAAGGACTTTGGGGGCTTCTTGATGCGTTTGAAATCTGCCTGTGAGAGGAGGTTGGCAGAAGCACCTGTGTCCAGCTTTAACTGGATGGAACAGTGGTTGACCTGCATCAACGCACGCCATTCGCAGAATCCACAGCGAGGATGGATTGAATTTGTGATGAGTTGGATGTGGCATATTCACATTTGGTAATGATGCCCACACAGTAGTTGGAGTCCAGGCATTCTTCCTCTGGATCCGTTGTGCTGCCAGGATCAGAATCCTGTAATCGTTGTTGCAAACTCTGAACGCGCCGTCGTCTGAATTGGGAGCGCTGGCCCCTGACTGGTGGTGCAGACCTGCACAAGGCTGCATAGTGTCCAGGCTTCCCGCAGTTTAAACATCGCCTGCCTCTTGCAGGGCAGTGTTTCTTTAAGTGGGCGTTGCCACAGTTCGAGCACGTCATGACGTCGGCGTCCTGACGCTCCGCGCGTCATCGCACATGCGCAGTGTGGGTGTCTGCCACTTCGTTATCCCGTTCGCATCGGGCATGCGTGGGGCCCTGGGAAAAGCGTACAAAATGGCCGCTTTCATCAATGCTGAGGCGCTGCATCCGGGAGATGGCCTTCACAGTCTCTGCCTTGTGGGAGGCAAGTTTCTTATTGTCAGCCGATTTGGACTGGACATAGCGATTTTTGGCGTGCTCATGCACTGTGCATGTTTCAATTGCGACTGGCAGGGTCATATGCTTGATTTTCAGTAGCTGCTCTGTCAGAGGATCAGAGTGATCTCCAAAAATGATTTGGTCTATAATCATGGAGTCAGCAATATCACCAAAGTTGCAGGACAGCGCTAGCAGGCGGAGGTTAGTTAAGAAGGAGTTGAAAGATTCATCTTTACCTTGTAGACGCTGTTTGAATATGTAGCGGTCGAAGATTTCATTGGTGTCCACTTCACAGTGACTGTCAAACTTGTCCAGGATGGTCTGAACCTTTGTCTTGTCCTGGCCTTCGGTGAAGTGAAAAGAGTTGAAGAGTTTGATGGCTTGATCACCCGCTGTTGAGAGGAGAAGCGCGATCTTCCTTGCATCAGACGCACCCACGATGTCTGAAGCTTCGATGTACAGCCAAAACTTTTGCTTGAATGTCCGCCAGTTGGCACTGAGATTGCCGGAGGCCCTGAGCTGGTGAGGAGCCTGAATCTTCTTCATGGTGCCGGGATACATTCGCTGGTCGTCACGGAATGGACTGAGGTAAACCACCTGGATTACACAGTCTCCTGGTAGCATGTTGTGTTATGTACTCTGGGACAACACAGGCTGCAACTGGATGCAGCTTTAACCAAAAGTTACTCCAGACCTTGAAGTTAGTTCAATCTGATTTATTGAACCAGTAGCACAGTTAGCACAGTTCTCTATGAGTTCGACTCTGCTAACCTAAGTGTGGTTACTCTGTCTGACTTAACCAGACTAGCTCTTAGCCACGTGCTGGAGGTGTGATACTGTACATACACCCTGACTCACTCTGTAGATGTTTATCAGTGGAAAGAGGCGGAGTGTGAGTGCCTCGTGCCTTTTATAGTGAAATACCACCCCTGAGTGTCCTGCCTGCTCATTGGTCATGTCCTGTTCTCTGTGTTCATTAGCTGCCTGTCTGTGCCTGTCTGTATATCATTATCTGCATGTCTGCATATCATGACACTCATGTGCCCTCTTCTGATCCACACAACTCACCCTTTGGTCGTGAGAGGATCCTCAGTGGTGAAGCGCTGCTCTTTACTGTTTGATTGTTGGCAGCTGCCTCTATGGTGCTGACGCTCCTAGAGTTCAGCCACACTGTTCAGACATCAATGATTGCTGACATGCAATTCATTAATCATCTTATGAGACATGGCACTTGTGCCTTTGAAGAGGCACTTGAGAGTTGATTCCTCATTTGAAAGAGCCTTCAGCTGTGAAGCTAGAGGCTGCTCACAGTCAAAGGGGGTGAAATGGACTTTCAATAGAGAAGCTGCAGCAGGGCTCTGTCCTGGGGGAGTTTGGTTGGACAGACAGGCTGAAGCTGTGTTTGCCCCTGTTATGGGTCTCCACAATATTTAAAGATGGCTTGAAGGCCTCACAGACACAATGCCCATCACCTCACTGGCCCAGGGGTGACCCCTGACCTGGTATGCTTCAGCCCCCCCCCCCAACCAAGTCTAATTCTACTCCCCCCCCCCCGCCCGAAGAGACCCCATCCTCCCCCAAGCACTGGTTCCTCTCCCGCCATTCACCCGTCGTGCCCCAATCCGCATCCTACATCTTTTCCGTTTAGTTGGGCCATCTGGTCACATGAGGTGTAACAGTGCAGTGAGCGCAATAGGAAACTGTGTGCAGACCATTACGTAACATTCGATTAAACAAACTGGAAATGCATACCTGTTTACATGTATATATTGAGGCATGGATTAGGCTGTCGCAATTGGTGCATAGTCCTTCTTGTCTCCTTCTCCCTCAGCCCCCCCCCCTCCCCCACCCCCTTTTCTGTTGGACAGAGAACTGAAATTTGAAAGTGAAATCTAAGCTAAATGGTAAAAAAAAGTCCACGGATCTTGTGCTCGTCCTGTTCAGTTGCCCTGAGCATTGTGATTATGCCGGTTGCTGGTGTTTTAGTCTTTCTCTGGCCAGTGTCCACATTGCTGGCAATGCATTTGTTTCATTTGTGTGTTCGTCAGGTGCAGGATTCGCTGTGTTGGACTGTCAGAACCTACATTTCCGCAGGTGCAGGGGGCTGGGTGACTGAAGTGGCTATGTTGTCTGTTGCCGATGGTTCTGCTACTTGCAGAAGGTGACGGCAATTGCATACATATGGGGCACAGTCTGAGGCTACCAGGTAACTGTTCGGTTGCAAGGGCATTACTGCGTATCACCTCCAACTGGTGGTGGCCACGTTCAGTCTGAATCCTGATTTAGTCTTAGAGGGCTGAGTCTATGGGCATCTCCATCATGGTGTGCTTTGCTTCTCAATCTACACTGCAGGAGGGCATCATTCTCATTAGTGTCACGTTTAGGCTGCAGCAGAACCTTGGCAATAGAAATTGTCCTGGTGCAGCTGGAAAAAAGTTGTGCTGACGAGGGGAGGTCCTGTTGTTGCCTTTTTTTACCTACTGTAAATATGGCAATCAATAAGGTTGTCCTTCTTTCTTTGGATATCAATATTATATTGCTCAGAGTCGCCAGGTATCAAATGATACCACCACAAAGTTCAACTGTATATCGATCAAAGAGCCAAACACCAGTTAGTTAATTCAAGATCAAGGGTACTTTATTTACACACACAATTAATCATGCAACATAGACACTACTAGTTAAACTATACTTATAAACTATGACAACCTGTACTTAACTTCGGGCACCCGGCTCAGGTCAGAGGAACAGTGGCCGTTGTTCGATTCTGAGTCAATCGGGTCTGTAGACGTAACTGCTGCTCAGCTAGGCTCATCCGTCTGGTAGCGGGCGTTGAACTTGAACTTGCTTCTGGTGGTGCTGCACTTGGAAGTAGATGTTGCCGGAGCACCAGGTCCAAGAGAGGCTGAACACATGGTGGTCTCTCTTTTTCTCCTTGGGGGTTTTCGCACTCTTTTGGGCGGTCCTTCAGTTTGGACCTTACTCTTTGGGTAAATTCTTGATCACCGTGATCGATTTGAACCAATAAAGGGCCGGGTGCCTTGATGGCTGAGCGTGTCCTAAGCGATCTTTGACCCTGTTGTTTACGCTTCCCGAGTACAGGGAGTGGTGCCAAAATGTCTGGGACTGTATCGGTCGCTCAAGTATCAGTCCTTTGTCTGGCAGAGATGGGCCATCAAAATGCGAATCAGTTGGGGGTTTCGATACCGTCTGGATTCCTCACTCACAAATATACATTCAGGCTCTGAGCCTGCCTGAATCTCGCATTGTCCATTTTTCCCATTATGCTTTGCAACCTTCCCTGTTCCTTATTGTAAGTGGCCATCCCAGATGGCTACACTGTCATGATAAACTTCACAGGCTAAAGAGTGCAGCATAGTACTCTGTGGAATCCCTTGTACGTTTCTCCAGACGATGCTTGGCTGTATGAAGTGCTTGTCCAAATTCAAGCCATTTGACTGTGGATATAGGAGGCTGCTTTTGATATCTCAAAGTCCCACATGCGCGTAAAGTTGCGAAATTCAGCAGAGATGAATTGACGAGTGTTGTCTGTCAGGAGTCTCTGGGGGATGCCGTGTGTGGCAAAGTGTCTTTTAAGTTTGATGATGACTCTTTTACTCATCATGTTTGGCAGGTGGTCGAGTTCAAACCACCTGGATTACGAATCAACTAAGACTAAATGTTGTTTACCATTCCACTTGAAGCTGTCAGCTCTTGTGACTGACCATGGGAGGTCTGGAACCTCGTGTAAATGCAGAATGCGGTGTTCCTATGCTTGATCCAGCTTGAGTGCATTGCATGATGCTCACCTAGAGAAATCCTTTTCCACATCTGCGTACATAGTGTGCCAGTACAGTGATTCCTTGGCACTATATCTGGTTGCTTCTAACCAGGTGCAGTTGTTATGTGTAGTACCTCTGGTCAGCAATAGGGATGATGATTCATTGGCCACGCTTATTCCATCATGTACATTCAGTTCATATCAGTTAATTTAGAGTACCCAATTTATTTTTTCCAATTAAGGGGCAATTTAGAATGTTCAATCCACCCACGTTGCACATCTTTGGGTTGTGGGGGCGGAACCCACGCAAACTCGGGGAGAATGTGCAAACTCCACACGGACAGTGACCCAGAGCCGGGATCGAACCTGGGACCTCGGCGCCGTGAGACTGCAGTGCTAACCACTGCGCCACCGTGCTGCCCTCGTTCAGTTCGTATCTGATGGCTAAGAATGTGCGGAGCTTGTGGGGAAGCTCCATTGTAGATTCTGGCCAACCCCACGGCTTCCTGAAGACGTGCCTGATCTGTGGTGGGTGGGAAGGCGCTGGAGAGGGCATCAGAAAAGTACAGCTCCTTAACACGTTTGCTGACGGCCGCTGCCACTGCCTCCCAAGCAGCATCACTGCTGACCTGTGGCTGACCCTCTGACCCCCTTGGGTGAACAGGGTGGCCCGTCACAACTCCACCGCGTCCAGCACTCTGGCCAGGTTGGCACCTCCGAATCGAGGAGTGCAGTGGCATGGCTACGTGCTGCCTGGAGTTTGCTCAGAGGAAGTGATTTAAAAACTGCCCCCCCCTTGTTAGCGGAGAGATGCCAGCACAGTCCAGGTGAATCAGCTGGCAGGGCAGCCATTTCTCCCATAAAGTAATGGGGCATGATTAGATACCAGTCGCAGCCTTGCCAGTTCGGCCATCGGAAAGTATTCAGCAAGTCCCGCTTGCTACCGCACTTAGTGCTTCTCCTGATAGATCGCGCCCCTCAGCTTTTATAAACAGTGCACATCCTTTTCCATGTTGCCCATTGTTCCTCAATGGTCGAATACCTTGAATATTCAATTCTCAACCTTGGGTACTATTGTGTCATGTTTCCGTAACAACAATTAGATCATATTTGGGGGCAGCACGGTAGCACAAGTGGATAGCACTGTGGCTTCACAGCGCCAGGGTCCCAGGTTCGATTTACACGTTGGGTCACTATCTGTACGGAGTCTGCACATTCTCCCCGTATCTGCGTGGGTTTACTCCAGGTGATCCGGTTTCCTCACACAGTCCAAAGACGTGCAGGTCAGGGAGATTGGCCATGATAAATAGCCCCGAGTGTCCAAAAAGGTTAGGAGGGGTTATTGGGTTATGGGGAGGGGGATAGGGCGGAAATGAGAGCTTAAGTGGGTTGGTGCAGATTCGATGGGCCAAATGGCTTCCTTCTGCACTGTATATTCTATATTCTATGTCTGTTTACTTCTATTTATGCCATCAATTCATCTACCTTAATGTGACTGCTGTGTACACGTGGGTAGTTATATTTGCAAGCCATAGCCTTATCTGCTGCTGCACACTTACATTTGTATGCTCTGTCCCTTCCTGAAACACTCTGATTTTCCTTCCCTCAATGTTAACTGCCTCTCTTGCCCTCTCTTTAATTTATCACCTCTTCCCTCACATTATTCCTCAGCCTCACTATTTAGACCAGGGGTGGGCAAACTTTTCCGTGCAAGGGCCACATTCAGAAATTCACAATTTTAAAGGGCCGCATAATATATTAATTAATAGTCCCGGTTGTAACCAATTAGCGTGCGGCATATACCTCAGCGCTTCCCCCGGCGGCATCCTGCCTTTAGCCCTCTTTTTCTCTACTTTTCAAAAATGGCGCTTCACCCGGTTATGATTCTGGGCGCCTCATATAGAACATAGAACAGTACAGCACAGTGCAGGCCCTTCGGCCCTCGATGTTGTGCCGAGCAATGATCACCCTACTCAAGTCAACGTATCCACCCTATACCAGTAACCCAACAGCCCCCCCCCCCATTAACCTTATATAAAAAAAAGTTGTTTTTTTTAATGACTTGATCTTGGTGGGCCGCATAAAGACCTTTGGCGGGCCGCATGCGGCCCGTGGGCCGTAGTTTGCCCACCCCTGATTTAGACGAATACCTTCTCTATTACCCTAGTTATATGACTCACCAGAACACTAGACTCATAATTATCTTCAGAATTTGCAATTATGGGATCTCATTTTCTGTGTACGTGGGCTGGACAACCATGAGAAAGTTCTGTGTCCATTGCCTGACTTCAGCTGACGGGCTTGTGCAGTTGTTTGGTGTCTACTGCCTGACTCGGACTTTCACTTCTCAGTTTCCTTTCTGCCTTGTTTAGATGTGTTCCCTATTCCAGATGTGCTCTGTTTTGGGGCTTTGCAGGACTGTACTTTCTCGGATTCCCCCCCTGGATGTCCTTAGCTAATGTTGTTTGGGTATCTGGCAATTGAAGATTTTGGTTTGTTGCTGGACATATTTCATTGTATCCAACATACATGGGATAAAGAATGAGAAAAGAGCTGAGAGGAGGGGGAGATGTGCATTTCAAGCTGCTGATCACCTTTATGAATTTGAGTTGTGCGTGTTGAGCGCTGAATTCCTCCTGCTGTTCTCCCTGAAATGAGAAAGAAATCGGAACTCTGATTTTCAGCAAACGTTGGTGAGGTTGATTCCCATTAGATCCAGGGATCAGGAGAATTCTTTGCCGAGGAAGCAAAATCAATGGCATTGACATCTTTTGGGCCTTGGCTCAGAGCTTCTGGAAGGTATTCCCCATCTTCAATCTTCTTTGTCAGGATACATGGCATGTCGTCTGTTTTTGGCACATTTCCTGCGTCCTGTGGGAGCAATTAAAGGCAAAAATCAGGTCCGGGTCCAGAGATGTCACTCTATGCAGCAGTGTTGAACAATTAAATTTTCAGGGAAAATCTCAAGTGGCCATTTTAAAGAGAATTTGAAAGATTACGGCTGTGAGACAGAGGTACTTGGAAAGCTGCCACATAATGGGAATGAACTGCTTGGCTGGTGTGTGTCTACACTGCCTTTACGTCTTTCCCTGAGGCCATTCTTTTTCTTCCTGAATACTGTTTGTTTGTGATAAATTGGAAATCCAGATGATCAATTTAGCGAAATCTAGCAGTTACTGTTCTAATTTCTAAACTTGTTTTCTACTTACGTATTGGAAATGGTGAAGACAGTGCATCCCCAGGTGGGAGTACAATTAATACTCAAAATTTCAAAAGTGGAAATGAAGCAGATAAAGAGTTGTTACTCAAGCCAGAACAAAGAGAAACAGGCACACTGGAAAATGCATGATACTCTCTCTGACAGTTGGGAGGGAGTATCCCAGCTCTGTATCCAGGCACATTACACTGCCTGAGTATAGATAAAACCAGAACACTCTGCAGCGTCAAAGTGTAAGCTTGCAAAGGACTCAAATTTTCTTACACCCTTTGATGCTTTGAAGTGTGGCCATTTGAAGAGCTGAATCCAAGGCCCCTCCGGCTGTCAGGAAAGACGGAGAAAAATACCACTGCACCAGCAGAAGGATAGATATATAAGGGTAAATTTTGCGAGGTCATGCGCTATCAGCAGGAGTTCACCTGTACTGAATGTGACTTGGAAAATTGGTGCCTAACCTTGGGCAACCAATCTGTAATAATCAGCTGAAAGGAAAACACGGCACGTGGGGAATGATACGGTACTCACATGTGCAAAGATATATGCAAAGTACTCCATGGTGACACAAGGACTCTGCAGGTCAATTCCAGGTCTTTACGAAGAGAAAAAAGCCAAAATAATACAAAATAAAGGAATAGATGGCTATATAGAAGGGCCTCTTGTGGAGCATAAACAATGGACCTGTTGGGCTGAGTGGCCTCGATGATATAAATCCTGTCAGTGTTATGACTGCAGAAACTCATCAGACACCTCAATGGCTGTTGTTAAGGAAGCAGCCAAGATGCCTTCATCATGCTGTACATTTTACTTGAAGAAGATCGACTTGATAAATGGCACAGACTTATCTGTGTTCTTGACTGCTGACCTCACTTAAAAACCTTTCAAGCATCTCAGCCGAGATGGTTGTCAACGGAACAAGCAGGAAAGGTAGACGATATTTTTAGGCAGTAAGGGAGAATGTGTGAGAGAGGACAATTCCTATGCACAACTATTTCAAGTATACGAAAACGAGTAGGCCCAATGGCCTCTTGAGCCAACTCTACTCTGTAATATGATCATGACTCATCTTCCTCCTCCACACCACTCTCCTATCCTATCCTTGTCTATCTTAATCCTCTTATTCAACAATCCATCACTAACCTTCTTAAAAATTCTCAACAACTGAGTATCCATAACTCATTAGAGTAGTAAATCCTAAAGAATCGTGAAATCCCTGCAGTGCAGAAGGAGGCCATTTCGCCCATTGGGTCTGCACTGACCCTCTGAAAAAGCACCTTACCTTGGGCCCCATCCCTGCTCTATCCCAGTAACCCCAACTAGCCTTTGGACACTAAGAGGCAATTTAGCATAGCCAATCTACCTAACGTTACAATTTTGGACAAGATTCACAAGACTCTGGGTGAAAACGTTTCTCTTCATCATAGAATCACAGAATTTACAGAAAGAGGCCATTCGGCCCATCAAGTCTGCACCGGACCTTGGAAATAGCACCCCACTTAAGCCCACACCCATAACCCAGTAACCCTACCTACCCTTTTTGGACACTAAGGGCAATTTTGCATGAGCAATCCACCTAACCTGCACATCTTTGGACTGTGGGAAGAAACCGCAGCACCCAGAGGAAACCCACGCAGACACGGGGAGAACATCCAGACTCCACACAGACAGTGATCCATGCCAGGAATCGAACCTGGGACTCTGGAGCTGTGAAGCAACTGTGCTAACCACTGTGCTACTGTGCTGTCCCTAATATCGGTCCTGAATGGCCAACACTTTATTGTGAGACTATGTCCCAAAGTCAGTAGATAGGGAATGGAATTTTGAGCAAGATCTAAAACAATAGCTTTGGTTTTCCTTATATTTAATTGGAGGATATTTCTGCTCATCCAGTACAAGATGACAAATAAGCAATCTAATAATTTAGGAACACTGAGGAGTCAAGAGAGGTGGTGGTGAGTCAGACCTGGGTAGCATCAGAGTACATGTGAAAACGAATGCTGTGCTTTCACCAAGGGACAACATACAGATGAGAAATGGGGATCGGGAGGGGTTAATGATGGATCCGAAGAAGCCACCAGAGGTAATGCTGTACAAGCAGGAAGAGAATCAGCCATGACTCTTACCAACTTTTACAGATGCACCATAGAAAGCATCCTGTCTGGCTGCCTCACAGCCTGGTATGGCAACTGCTCGGCCCAAGACCGCAAGAAACTTCAGAGAGTCGTGAACACAGCCCAGTCCATCGCACAAACGTGCCTCCCATCCATTGACTCTATATACACCTCCCGCTGCCTGGGGAAAGCGGGCAGCATAATCAAAGACCCCCCCCCCCCCCCCACCTGGTTTGCTTACTCTTCCAACTTCTTCCAATGGGCAGGAAATACAGAAGTCTGAGAACAGCACAAACAGATTCAAAAATAGCTTCTTCCCCGCTGTTACCAGCCTCCGAAACGACCCGCTTATGGACTGACCCGATTAATACTACACCCCTGTATGCTTCACCCGATGCCGGTGTCTATGTATTTACCTTGTGTACCTTGTGTTGCCCTATTATGTATCTTCTTTTTATTTTCTTTTATTTTCTTCTACTTAACGATCTGTTTGAGCTGCTTGCAGAAAAATACTTTGCACTGTCCCTCGGTACACGTGGCAATAAACAAATCCAATCCAATCCAATCATGTCAATGGGAGCAGGCAGGTCTTAAGGATGAAGTGGAATAGTTTATCCTTGTCACAGTCACATTAGCTGACATTAATGACAAACAAGAGTGTGGCCGGAAAATGCCCAGGTTCAACATTTAATTTATTTTTAATTGTTTCCTTGTGGGCCAGAAGGAGAACAATTTCTCCCCCAGGACCCACAAGAAAATCTTAGGTCTTCTGTGCACTGGGCATTCCCAGACCTTCTCCATCCAAATCCTGCAGACCCTCCCCATAACCTATTGCTGAAGTCCATTCCTGCAGGTTGCCTCATTGATGTCCCACTCCCGCCTACTGGTCAGCTGGTGATTCCACTGAGTTCAGGTAGGAGGCAAGGAAGTCTGGGGTTCAACAACTCCAGACCACGGGCCGAATTCTCTGACCCCCCGCAGTGTCGGAGAATCGCCCGGCGCCGGCGTCAATCTCGCCCCCGCCGTGGGGGGAATTCTCCGTCACCCGGGAATCGACGGGGGCGGGAATTACGCCGCGCCGATTGGCGGGCCCCCCGCGGCGATTCTCCGGCCCGCGATGGGACGAGGTCCCGCCGCTGTCAGGCCTCTCCCGCCAGCATGGTTTAAACCACCTCTCGTGCTGGCGGGAGCAGGCGGCACGAGCAGGCCCCGGGGTCCTGGAGGGGGGCGCGAGGCGATCTGACCGCAGGGGGTGCCCCCACGGTGGCCTGGCCCACGATCGGGGCCCACCGATCGGCGGGCGGGCCTGTGCCGTGGGGGCACTCTTTTTCTTCCGCCACCGCCACGGCCTCCACCATGACGGAGGCGGAAGAGACCCTCTCCATCGCGCATGCGCCGGGGTGACGACAGCGGCCGCTGATGCTCCGGCGCATGCGTGGACTCACGCTGGCTGGCGAAGGCCTTTCAGGCCAGCCGTTCACGTCGGTCAGCGGGGCGCCAATGGCCGTTCGCGTTGGTCGGTGGAGCGGGAGGCACTCTGGCGCGGGCCTAGCCCCTAAAGGTGCGGAGAATTCCGCACCTTCGGGGAGGCCTGACGCCGGAGTGGTTCTCGCCACTCCGGTACGCCGGGACCCCCCGTCCTGCCAGATGGGGGAGAATCCCGGCCCACATGCAGTGCCATCACATGAGCTTCCCCACATGCCAGAACCTCTCCATTCCCACTGCTCCCTACATCACCCTTAGGTTTTGATTTTAAATCATTTGCAGTCTATTGCACCACCGGAGAGACCGATTTAAAAGTATAAAACGCATGAGAATAAATGTTACCCGGGGAAGGGCATGGTGGCGTAATGGTTAGCACTGCTGCCTCACGGTGCCAAGGACCTGAGTTCGATCCCGGCCCTGGGTCACTGTCCGTGTGGAGTTTGCACATTCTCCCCGTGTCTGCGTGGGTCTCACCCCACAACCCAAAGATGCGCGGGGTAGGTGAATTGGCCACGCTAAATTGCCCCTCAATTGGAAAAAAAGTAATTGGGTACTCTAAATTTATAAATTAAAAAAAATAAACACATGCACATATATTTATCATTTTGTTTGTTGAAGAATGTTAAATTGTATGTGTTCTGGCAGAGAGGACATGAGTACACTCTGCAATTATGTTGGGACATATCGTTAGAGACCTTTATATCTCAGGTAGGATTTTATACAGGTGGGACAGACAATCTTGCAATTCTGCTTCTAACAATCTGAAACTTTGATATATTTAGATTGCAATCTCATTGCTTTGGGTGATTTCAAATATAAATATATATATTTTATATATATTTTATATTTTATATATATATATATATATGTGTCATATGTTACTCTACCGACATTACCATTTTAGTTTAGCTGGGGTAAGGAGCCAATTGTGACCTCCTATATACCTACAGTTAAACGAATTTGCAAAACAGCATGTTATACGAAGACACATGCAATAAATTAAGGATAATTTCTGACAGTGATATCAGACCTTGGCATTGCATAAAGGAGGCGAGACTGGCTGTATCGATGGTGTGCTGTTTTTCTTTAAAGTAAAACCAAGTGGAAACAATATCCTTTCAAGTCGAACCAATTTGTGTGACCGCTCTCTGATTTTCACTCTCTTCTTCCCAAGCTGCTGAGTTATGGTTTCATGCCTGCTGACCACCCTCTGACTTGAGATTATATATTCTAAGTTATCGGTTCTTGGATGATGTGGAGTGGGTTGGCCCAGTTCTTGTCCTTACCTCCGGAGTCCCACTCAAGAAGACTCGAGTACATAATTTAGGCTGACGCTGCAATGTTTCACCGTTGAGGATGAAATATGAGATGAAGGCTTCGTCTGCCCTGCCAGGTAGACAGAAAAGGTCCCATGGCATTATTTTGAGGAATTAGGTTTTTCGGGGGCGAGGACAGGTGTGCTAGATGCTCGGGGAGCCCAGAGAACCACGCCCATATGTTTTGGGCGTGCCCAGCGCTGGGGGAGTTTTGGAAGGGGATAGCAAGGACGGTGTCGAGGGTGGTGGGATCCAGGGTCAAGCCAGGCTGGGGACTCGCAATTTTTGGGGTTGCAGTGGAGCCGGGAGTGCAGGAGGCGAAAGAGGCCGGTGTTCTGGCCTTTGCGTCCCTAGTAGCCCGGCGGAGGATTCTTCTTCAGTGGAAGGATGCGTGGAGGCCTGGATCAATGGTATGGCGGGGTTCATTAAATTGGAGAAAGTGAAATTTGCCCTGAGGGGATAAGTACAAGGCTTCTTTAGGCGGTGGCAGCCTTTCCTGGACTTCCTGGCAGAACGGTAGGGAAATAGGCCGGCAGCAGCAGCAACCCGGGGGCGGGGGAGGGAGGGAGGGAGGGGGTTTGGATCGGGGGGGAGGGAGAACTGTGTGCATGGGTCTGTGGGATGTGGCGGGTGTTATCTCTTTCCCTTTTGTTGTTGGGTGTTTTTTGGGGGTTTTTTTCTCTTGTTTGTAGTTGCTTTTGAAGTTGGGTGGGAATTGTTCTTGGGGTGTTACCACGGTTGTTTTGTTAATAGAGTTGAGCTGTTTATATTCTGTAAAAATTTCAATAAAAATTATTTTTTTAAAAATTATTTTGAGGAATAACAGGGAGATTGTCCCAGTTTCCTGGTCAACATTTACCCCTCAACCAACACGTCTCTAAAACAGGTTATCTAGTTATTCATCACATAACCATTTGTGCAGCTTGCTGTACTCCAATTGGCTGTCACACACCCTGCATTACAGCAGCGACAACATTCAGAAGTTCTTCATCGGCTGTAAAGTGCTTTGGGACACCCTGAAACCATGAAAAATATTATATAAATACAAGTTCTTTCTTGATATGTTAGCTGCATTTTCTAAAAGGGGGAAAGGGGGAACTGACAACTTTAGATCAAGATGAATCCTCTCCATCCTGCATTAATACATGTTGGTGTTGCAACATATATAATTGCCCAGTGTAGCCACCAAAGTTGGCCATTCCCTGAATACAAAATGGAGGAACGCAAAGCATATAGGCTAAAATGGACAATGTTTGCAGCACCAGCAGGCTGCACCTAGCAGGTGTGGATTCTGTCTGCTAAGAGGGCAGACAACACCGAAACGAACATTGTGCAAACTAATGAGGCAATCTCCGGGATAGTTAGCATATTAATGGAACTATTCCAGAGACAATGGACACAAATGGAGTAGTAACTGCAACCATGTAAAGAATACCAGACACCCAGGCACCAGCGGGGTTCGAAAACAAAGAGCCTGAAGGCCCGCCCAGTAGCTAAGGAACAGCCTCAGTATTGGGGGGGATTCAAACATATCGATTGGGAAGAGACCCAATCGATTCCGAGCAGGTAAGGGGGTCCGCCCAAAAGGGCGCGGATCCCTGGGACCTATAAAAGACAGGTCCCACACATGGTTCATTCTTCTTGTCCAGCCCTCCTCTCTCCTTGACCAGCCCTCCCCTGTGGACCAGCACCTCGACCAGCTTTTGCCAAGAAGACCTTGAATGAGAGAGAGGAGAGGTTTGGGACAGCAGCCGCCAGCAAGTAAGTGTCTCACAACGATCGCTACCAGAGATAGACACTCCTGACCCCTTTTAACCTATACCAACCTGAAGTCTGCAGACCAGAGCAAAGCAAGAGGCCTTGTTCCCTGATCCGGCAGTTCCTTCGAGATAAGTATTAGTTTATTTAGCGGTAGGAATAGTTTAATCCTTTTAGCGTGTGCATGGGTAGTTATTATAATTGTAATATAATAAACTTAGTTGTTTGAACTTACTAATTGGTGTATGGTTTTATTGCTTTGAACTTGACCTTGAAACTTGTGGCGGTATCTTAACGATACATGGCAACTCCAGAGCGAAGTAAAGAAACAGAGCCAAATTGAGTGTTAAGCACACTCACCCAGAACGAGCAACACCTGGTACTTTAATTGCAATCTTATTCAACAGAAAATACTTACAGAATTAAATAGGTTGAAATTCCCATTGTGTTTAAAATGAGATAAATCAGGCTTTACTCGCTGCCTTTGAGAATACTGTCCTTGCCAGAAATCTGGATGGAGTCCATGAGGAAATGGATCGATTGTTAATTAGAGATATCTCTTGGTGACTTTCCTGTGCTTTTCTCTCAATTGATATTAATAATTTCTCATTACTCAACAATGAGTTTAACTGAAGTCTTGGTCACATTTTTGCTGTCAGAAGGCTTGATGATGGTGGACAGTCAGGATAAGTGATACAATTATAACAGACTGAGTTTTTGCAACCAGCGTGATAGAACATCTCTTAGTTAGCGATGAAAGAGTTAACTTCCCTTATCTCAGTTCCAAGTAAGCGGAGGTTAGTGCAACAACTTACTTTCTGTCCTTACAAAGAACTGTGGCAAAAAATCCTCAAAAAAGAAATCCTCATATAATTACAAATGCTTTATTTACCTTAGTGAATTACTTTTGGAATGTAGTGAAAATTGTGTCGGCTGAGAAGTAAAGTAGAAAACTGGGTGAGGAATCCACATTGATTGACTGCTAAATCAAACCTTATCCATGTGGAATTTGAACTGATATATTTCCGTTCACCACAATCCTGAGTGTAAAGTTGCTAATTCAATGTTTCATCCACAGTAATAGTTCGGCATCAGCTCTAGATTGGTGGGATGAGTTTATGGGTTCATATCAAAATGCGTCAGCACAAAATCCATGCTGACACTTTTACAACGAGAGTGCTACACTGTTGGATGTGCTTATTGTCACTAGTCTAAGGCCATGTTTGAGCAGTTGGAGGTAAAAGATCTCATGGTATGACTTGGAAAAGCCATGATGTGGAGGCACCGGCGTTGGACTGGGGTGAGCACAGTAAGAAATCTTACAACACCAGGTTAAAGTCCAACAGGTTTGTTTCAAACACTAGCAGGTGAGGAAGGAGCAGTGCTCCGAAAGCTAGTGTTTGAAACAAACCCTGTTGGACTTTAACCTGGTGTTGTAAGACTTCTTACTGGACTTGGAAAAGAGCAGGGAAGTTACTTTGACATTGTGCTCACTGCTCTTTGTGGAGATTTTCAACATCCAAGTTGGCGGCTGCCTGCACTCTATTCCAATAAGGAATGCACTTCAGCAGTACTCAATTGACTGACAAATCACTTTGGGATGTCCTAAATTGCTGTATCAATGCAAATTTTTGTAAATGACTGCATGGAAAACATTTTTCACTTCTATTGAAGGATTTCTGTACACTGGAACCCAAACCTTCCATGGCAATATGAGGTGTAGCATAAGCGTATTCAGCATAGCAAGGGTTAATGTGGGGCAGGGGAAACAGTACCACCCACAGTATGATTTAGGAGCCACATAATAATGGACTGAGTAGAGTGGTATAGCAGAAGCCAGCATGGACGCAGTACTGAGTCAGGGGCATATACTAGAGATGTATATAGTCGTGTGCAACCAATAAATATTGCTGTTCAACCATACAAGCCTCCACTGAACAAATGCTTACAATACGGTGGCAGCTAATGAGTGGAAGAAGATGGTGATGGTCGCAGAATCTGTACTAGACTAAAGGAACAGCAATCTGACTTGACTGAAGTACACCTGAACTGAAGGCACAGCTGGAGATCACTCAAAAAGAAACTCCATTGTCGGTGTGGAGGGTGAAGGACGGAAGAAAAATCCACTGTGCAGTTAAAGGACTCCACAAGACCACATGGAGGTTCAACGTGAATCCCCACTGATTGCAGAGTCAAAGGACCTAGCAAGGGTGGGCAAATATTCAGTTCCAATGCTGAACTATCCTTTAAAATTCTCCAGGGTATTAATCAGTCAGGGCAGTCCGTTTTCATAATCACTACTGCCAGCTTGGTTGAAAAAAATAGAAGTTTTGAAACGATAGCCAGCGCCGTGAATCACCTCTCAATTGGTTTCCCAGACTCTGGAAATGTACCAACTGGAGCAAACCTTTAAATTAAAGCATGGGAAGAAGTGAAACAAAATCTCTAAAAGTGGAACAGCATTTAAAGCTGTACTCTCCTGTGCTCAAAGGCAATCACAGATAATAAATCAACACTACCCGATCAATTGGGGCTGATGCAAGGGCCAAACCAGATGCAAAGTTGGGCGCCACGGAGAAGGACATTTTAAAATTATCGGAGTACAACACGATTAAGTAGGAAATCAGAGGAAGTCTAAGTTAATACTTTTTTATACTTTTTTGGTGAACTTGCAGATGAAGCAATTCAAATGCAAGGCATTGATGAACCCTCAGCCAGCTCTGATGAGATATTAAAAACCTGTGAAAAGAATTTTAATCTCCAAGTGGTAGAGAGTGCAAAACCTAACAATAGAGATAGAACACCCCCAATAAAGAAACAATGTGGCAAAAGGCAATACCCAAGCAACCCAAGCAAACCGCAAGAAGGTGGCAGACCATGCCAGTGCAATGGAGTGCACAAACCAGAGATCATTCAGAAAAAGGAAGTTGCTCAGAGCCAGATAGAAGGGTTAAACATAGATCTTTTTGAAAAGGACGATGACAAACATTATCCAAACTGCAACTGCAACAGGTGGTAGTGCTAAACCTGTGGCTCTGATTGACGGGAAAGTCATAGGGGGTTCCAAGCTGTGAGCAGATAATAAAACCATAAGTAGCATGATTATGGAACTGAAACAAGCGAATACTTCACGAGAGATAGATCTGGGTAACAGCAGAACCAAAATGAAGGGCAAGGAAAAGCTTTGTTACAGGCAGAGAATAAGGAGAAATTCCAAAGAACACATACAGGAAATCAGATGGAGACAAGCAAGTGCCCGAAACATAAAATACTATGGGCATGATTCTCCGATCATTGATGCGGACTGAGTCCAGCACTGCCACCGTGGGGGGGGGGAGCCATTGGCATGGGGGTCTTTGTTGGGAGCTGGGGGGAGGACTGGGGGGGGGGTGGGGGGGCAAGGTCCGGGAGTGGCTAGGATGGTTACAGGGAGGAAGTCTTTGGCAGGCCGGGTCCGCACGCAGCTGGCGCTATGCTGCACGGCACAGTCGACGCAGGCCGCCGCTGTGTGCACGCGCGACCACAGACCCGGCCATTCTCCAGCCGTATCCGCATGCAAAGCCGGGGCTTTACGCTGCATGGCTGCTGGCCCCCCCCCCCCCCCCCCATCGGACGGAGGATCAGTGCGGGGGCGGCGCCAAATCTCTGGTCCTAAGACCAGATGGATCCAGCGGACGTAGCCGCAGTTTCAACTCCAAACCACGAAAATCAACTTCAGAATATTCATTATGATTTTGCGAGGATTACCAAACATTGTTACACATTTTCTTGCTTGCTAAATATTGCCAAATATACACCATACAAAGAAGACGCACTCTTACGTAAATCTAATACTTTGGAAATGGTTTGTTGTTTCTACTCACTGTGCCTTCAACTGGTATGAATATATTATTATCTTAAATTCACTTTTGCTTTTTACATTAATAAGTACCATCAAACACAGATCAACATAGAACTCAGTATCTCGCAAGTAACTTGATTTTAGGAAATAGCTGGGAAATGTAATTTTAGATCAAGCAAAGACTACAAGCAAAACAATATACAAAACCATGTGTTTTTTCAATGTGCACCCAGCAACAGCACATTCACGACAATCGCTGCGAGCAATAACTGATGTGAGGGACACAGCAATAAAGAATTACCCTGCAGAGTGTAACTAACAAAAGAAGCTTGCTAACAAGCAGAGCCAACAATAGAAATGATGAAATAAGGCCACAGCAAAATCAGTAATTACTGCATAATTAGTTGGTAATTAGTAGTATCTTTGGGTAAGATTTTCTTGTGGTACATATACATATTAACAATGAATTGTACAATGCCACTAAAAATATATTTAACTTTTTAATATAAATGATAATTTACTGCTGCCCAATAAAAATAAAGATGTCTCAAAACTGGACCTGGACCTGTTATTTTGCATTGTTACTGTTATAAAAAAATAATGGAATGTTAAGTTTGATTATAGAAAAATTGGTAAATTTTAAGTGAAATGAAAATCGCTTATTGTCACAAGTAGGCTTCAAATGAAGTTACTGTGAAAAGCCCCTAGTCGCCACATTCCAGCGCCTGTTCGTGGAGGCTGGTACGGGAATTGAACCGTGCTGCTGGCCTGCCTTGGTCTGCTTTCAAAGCCAGCTATTTAGCCCTGTGCTAAAAAGTAAGGTAATACAAATGGCAATATTGCATAACTATTCAGATAGGAAGAAGTGCACAGTGTTAAAAGAACCTTCAATTAATACCAGCCCAAAAAGAATGAACATCTTAATGAATATTTGCTTCCCCTTGACCCATTTTCCTGTATTAGCTGCTCCCAGGTGAACTAATAGCCCGAGGTACAAGACTAGAAAAAAACTATCTTAAATTGTCTCTTTGTGTGTCTCTGCTCATCTCCCACTTTCTTTTATTTTGTTTGCTTTTTCTCAATTTTTAAATGATTTCAATTTGACTTTTTACACATACTTTGGGCCCGATTCGCCTGACAAACGTCCATGTCTGGTGTCCGGTTTTGGGCGTGTTTAGTGGAGTGTTTCTCTGCGGCTGCAGTGTCGGTAAACATCTCGCGATTCAACAGCCCTTTGCCATTTAATTTGCCTCGGGGGGAAGGTGCTCAGAGGGAATTTCTCTGCAGGCGAGCACCATGAGGGCACCATTTTGTCTGGCTTCCCCGATCTCCCTCCCCCCCTTTCAGGTCCCCCACACCATTTTTGTCACCCCCCTCCCACCCAATCTTGGCAGATCTCCAGAAACCTCCTCTCTCTACCTGTTAAGGCTCCCCCGGGGTCTGAACCCTGGCATTGCCACCCAGGCACCCTGGCAGTGCCAAGGTGGCCTGGGACAGGGTGTCTGAGTGGCGCTGACAATACTAAAGTGCCTGGGTGTAAGGGGGAGTGTGCCAGGTCACCACCCTGCCCTGTCTCCGACCACCGAGGAATCTCCAATGGCCTGGGAGACCCCCAGGTACCATTCCAAACGGTCCACGTTTGTGTGTACCCAGTGCTAAATGGCACACTGACGGAATCTCACAGGCACAGCCGTTCAGTCCCAGACAGTGGGAGAATCCAGTGAATGCATATTTTAAAATGTGCTGATCTGGGTCGTGCCCAGTGAGGGCAAGATCCAGATTGCAATGTCTCGCGTGATTCTGTTGGATCTCACGAGACGTTTCGCATCGCAAATCTCGTGATAGGCCTCTCGCAAGATTCAATGGCCTCATCTCAACACCAAGTCGGTCGCAACGAGGCCACTGAATCACGCCTTTTGTCTCCTTCACTAAGCCGCTCTTTCTTTTGTAAATCTCCCACTCTCTGTGTACACTCAACACATACTGCTCTACTGATTGAACCCATGTGAATCTTTTATGTTTCTAAAAACCAAGAGTCATGTAGCAAAATGGCATCGACACAACTTGTTCCTGGAGGTGAGTGTGAAGCCTAACTGGAAATATGCTGTGTAGGTTCCGTGGAACTTTCTGGCTCTTCATGTTGGCAAAATTTTCCATTCCTGTCGATTTCGTACCCCCACTGAGGGTTTCCTGGCACACGGAGTTCATTCAACGGGAAACCTCGTTGGCAACTGCGGACCGCCACAAAACACATGGCGGGTTGCGCAGAAAACTCCGCCTTATATTGGCATGTGGATGAGTAATAAATTGGAGACTCAGGTTATATGTGGCCTAATCCTGGCAGTAAAATGTAACCTGAGCCATGTTCTGATTATGTTTATGATTTATTTTATATATATCAGAGAGAATATTATGAATTTTGTATTGCAGTATATACATTACATATTATATGCCATTTTTAGAAGCAATGCTATTTAGCTTATAATAATAATCTTTATTGTCACAAGTAAAATAAAAATAATAAAAAAATAAATAACCTTTATTGTCACAAGTAGGCTGACATTAACACTGCAATGAAGTTATTGTGAAAAGCCCCTCGTCGCCACATTCCGGCGCCTGTTCGGGTACATAGAGGGAGAGTTCAGAATTCTCAGCTGGTACGGGAATTGAGCCCGCGCTGCTGGCCTTGTTCTGCATCACAAACCAGCTGTCTAGCCCACTGAGCTAAACCAGCCCTCCAGTAGGCTTACATTGCAATGAAGTTACTGTGAAAAGTTCCTTATACAAGTGTTTCTTTCAAGAAACAAGAAGTGTAGCCATTATGTAAGCTTTAAATTATGGGCGCGATCCTCCAGCCACGCTGCGCCGAAAAAGCAGCACTGCGGCCCAACTTGACCGGTAAAGCCCCGGATATCCCATTCCTTTGGAATTCAATCCCTTCACCTCGAGGACCTTGGGTGAGTGCTGTTTGGTATTGATCCCCACAAAAGGGGACCAAGCGGAAGGGCACTCGTGGGGGTCTCCAAGTTGGTCGGAGGCCCCAGATGCATGCCTTTTGGACAGGGTGGTGTTCTGACCCTGCTGATGCCACCTGGGTACCCTAGCAATGCCACCTGGGTACCCTGGCAATGCCACCTGGGTGCCAGCCTGGCCATGCCCAGGTGGCACTGCCAGCTGGCATGGACAGTGCCAGGTTGTCATTTCTTGCATATGTGCGATTGGGCTGAGGTTGCTGGGTTTTGGGGGTGACCCTCCCATGTTGCATTCAGGCTGGGATGAAGGTTGGGGATTCTTTTCGGGGCCTTGCAGATCGGGAAGCCATTTTTAAGTAGCGTCCCAATCTCTCGCTATAACGGGGAGTTCTGGCGAGCGGAACTCTCCATTGTAAAAAACAGGCAATGTGCGGCACCCTATATGTGCAATTTAAATTTCTTGTTCAATGGCTTGACCCCCAACAGGTGCAAGCCAGAGATACAGCTCAGTCAGTTCTAGTACCCATGCTCTCTTCAGGGACACCCACCCTCTGTTGGAAGAACAGAATCAATGAACTTACCCATTAAGTTTGTGCCTAGGTGTGTTCACCGCACTACTATTGTCACACATCAGACATCATTTCCAGGTACCAAACAGATGAAAAAATAGAGAAAGCTAGCCTGTCATTTCCTGCTAGATTTTGTGACCATCTCCCCAAGGCTGTAGCCAGCGATTTACAATCGGTTCCCCATCCACAGTAACTTCTCTCTTCAGTTATCCTCTAATTGGCTTCAAGGTGAGCTAATTTGAAATACAGCTGCATTTTATCTACATCAGATCATCATCAGCAATGATTGATGTGAAGGGCACTAGTATCTTGTATTTTAACCTCTTGCCATTTGGGAATTCTCACAGACAAAAACAGGGACAAAACGATGGGCAGTCTTTGAAAGCAAATAGTTTGAGTACACTAGTTTGTGTCGCTTGAGTCGACACAACGTCAGTAACAACAACTTGTATCTCTATAGCACAGTAAAATCTCCCAATGATCTCACAGGAGTATTATCAAACAAAATGTCACAATAAACCACATAAGGAGGTATGGGAACAGTTGATCTAAAAATAACCTGTTGGATGGCACGGTGGTGCAGTGGTTAGCACTGCTGCCTCATGGCACTGAGGACCTGGGTTCAATCCCAGCCCCAGGTCGCTATTCGTGTGGAATTTGCACATTCTCCCTATGGGTCTCACCCCCACAACCCAAAGATGTGCAGTGTACGTGGACACACTAAATTTCCCCTTAATTGGAAAAATGTTTTAAAAACCTGTTAAAATACGCAGGTTTAAGTAGCATCTTAAAGGAGGAAACTGAGTTAGAGAGGGGGAGAGATTTAGGCAGTGATTTCCAGATCTTAGGAACTCGGCAACTTTTTAAAGATCCATTCGTAGGACCATGATTATTGTCCAACCCTAATTGCCCTTGCTCACACCTTACTCTCACCAGTCGCAATGTGATAACGCTCAGATAATCTATTCTTTTGTGATGTTAATTCAGGGATAAATATTGGCCAGGTCAGCAGGGAGCACTCTCCTGGTCTTCAAAATAGTGCCATGGGATCTTTTACATAGCCCATTCCTCATACCATGATAGAGGCTGAAAACTGGAACTGTGAATAAATACATCAAATCATGTATTTTCACGACAAAAATTGTACTCAATCATCGACCTGACAAGTCTGGTGTCCAGGCATTGGTCTTCAACATTCATTATCTACTTTTATCCTCGGCACAGGACCTTTCGCTTTTGACAGTTAATGCAATGCTTGCACCTTGAGGGCAACAAGAGTTCTAAGTGTAATTTAAACTCTGAATTTAGACATTTCTTTTTTGCTAATTCTAACAAGAGGAGAAATAAAATTGAAGCAACAAATCTGTGGACAAGCAGCCTTAGGCTTTTCCAGATAGTGGTCTAATATTACCACTGAATAATAGTGAAAGAGAATTCTAATTGACTACTTAAGAAAAAAAATCACAACTTGACAACACATTCTCACAGACATCTCATGAGAGAGCTATCCCCATTGACAGCTTTCAGTCTCACTGTTCTGTCTGCTCTCTTGCTGAGGTGACAGCTGTTGTTTTTTGCATTAACAAGGACTTCACCTACCTGCAGTCAACAGGCAACCAAAGTCAGTGCATTGTTTGCAGGAGAGTAGCTCTATCAAAAAGGTTAGGGTCATTTAATTCTTGCAGTGCTTGATCTCTCAAAATATGTTCATGAGCCTATATTCTTACAGCAACCAGGAATATCTGGAAGTATCACAGCACATTGGACATGCAGAGTGACATCTCAGCCCTGGCCCGCTGCATTGCCAAGGGCAAAGGAAAGAAAATCCAGTTAGAAGTGGATTTTCACAGATTGGTCCATGTTAATCACGTGATTCAAGACATAGAGAGCAACTAGGATGAGATTTATTGGGTACATTGCATGAATAAACCTGTTGGATGTGTGGAATGTTTTTGATGAATAGCAAAAACATTGCAGATGTAATAAACTTTTTCTATGGCCTGGAGTTTCATCCTTAAGGTGGGTAGTAGGAGACTGGGAACTTCTGGACTCTGCCCACAAGCCTGCCTCAGAAGAAAGTGCCCACAAAGGTGGGATTTTCATTGCCTGGCGAGGGGCGGGAGTAGGGTGAGGGGTGTATGTGTAGGTTGGAGTCAGGCCGGCTGACCCTGATAACATTTTGAGGCAGCCACAGGGTGGCTGGTGGGAGGCAGGACGTTTAAAAGGCCCAGGTTGGGGCAGTTGGCTTCATCCCAGTTAAAATAGCAAAACTAGAGACATAGAACATAGAACAGTACAGCACAGAACAGGCCCTTCGGCCCTCAATGTTGTGCCGAGCCATGATCACCCTACTCAAACCCACGTATCCACCCTATACCCGTAACCCAACAACCCCCCCTTAACCTTACTTTTATTAGGACACTACGGGCAATTTAGCATGGCCAATCCACCTAACCCGCACATCTTTGGACTGTGGGAGGAAACCGGAGCACCCGGAGGAAACCCACGCACACAGGGGGAGGACGTGCAGACTCCACACAGACAGTGACCCAGCCGGGAATCGAACCTGGGACCCTGGAGCTGTGAAGCATTTATGCTAACCACCATGCTACCCTGCTGCCCCGACCTTCCACCTCTCACTCTTCACTGCCCCCAAACACTCCACAAGCACCATCCATGCCCCCATTCCAAGCTCTGCCCCATGGTCCCTTCTGCCTAGCTATGGAACTTCCATATGCAGTATCCTATTATATGCTGCATAGAAACTGTGAACACTTAATGACAGCAGTATGTATAAAAAAAGCTTTAAAAAGTAATTAACTATACCTTTCTACTATGTGAAAATAAAGCCATTTCACTTTTGGTATTCAAACATCCAGACCTTTTAAAATATCAATGATAATAGCCACAAAACCCTGAAGACACATGTTATGTAAACAAATATTGTGAAATTGACAACAGAGAACAGAAAGACTGAGCTGTTAATAAAACAATGTTTTCTCTGGGGTACAGGTGTTTCAACAAGCTAATGGTTGCCTAGGCTCCATTGACACTCTTATTGTTTTCTAAGTGAAATGACTTTTTTGACTTAGTGGAAAGTTATGAATGAATTACTTTTATAAAAGTTCCTTTTTTACACATCCTATTGTGATTGTAAGGCTTTGGTTCTGTATAGTTTATCGTGGGTCAATGGGCATGGAAGTACCATAGCTTGACATGAAGGGCCATGGCGAGTGGGTGGAAAGACAGAGGTTGGCATTTGGGGGGCATAAGGACAATCTGTTGAACTTACCTCATAAAAGGTTCCTCATTCAGACAAGGGTTTACAACTCCTCTGAGGGGCCAGGAACCACAATTTTTTAAAAACGTGGCCCAACTCCATGAAAATTGGAGAGGAGTAGGCCATGCCTATCTCTGCAATGCAGGCACCAGGTCAGGACTGCTGGATGTGGAATTCTGGACTGGGGTCTAGCCCGCACCCTTTAAAAACACTTCTGGAAATCAGAGAGCTCAGCAATGGGGTCAAGAATCCTGAAATCGGGACCCGCCCGCTCTTTTTAAATCACTTTCAAGTCATCCAGACGCAGTGAAAATTGAATCCACCCCAAAAATGTCTCTGATCTGTCTCAGAATGGAGCCTGAGTTATTCGATTTATATTGACTTTATCTGTAATGTAATAAGAAAGGATTCCATACATTCTCTGTGCTGTGATCAAATTATTCACTTGTGTTTCTAATAGAATATCTACTTTATTAAATTTTATATTACACTTTTTACCATTGACAAAAAGAAGTTATTAGTTGTTCTTCCAAAAATCTAACAAACCGAAGTGCCCCAGTGGCACGCTGCTTTCTTGTGAACCATGAGTTATGAGTTTAATTCGGAGCGTTTGCTGATCTTCATTCCCTAGACATGCTGCAAGTTAATTTTCTGTTCTCAATTCAACCAGATGATGAGGCGGGACAGGAAAGTGAGTGCAGTGAGATGCTGAATGCAGAAATGAAGAACCATCATTTTCACAACGGCTGCTTTAGGGTGAAAGGGATGACAGAATAGACTCGATAGATGATATCTTGCAGCCATCACTGAACTTGACTGTAGAGTGCATGTGGGAACTCGGCCCATCGTGGGGGGGGGGGGGTTGAAGCATCGCAGGTGGGCCGGCTGATGACACGCCAACGGCCTTGCGACTGTCCGCGACGTGACTCCCGATGATGCCGATTTGGAGGGGGCGAAACACCGCGAACCGGTGTCAAACCCGCGCCTGCCCCGAATCCGGCATCAGAAGCCATTCTCTGTCCGATCGCCGATCCCGATTTCGGCGTCGGGCTACGGAGAATTCCGCCCAGACGGTTTAGGGGGATGTGAAGAAAAACATTTTTACCCACAGGGTGATGGAAGTTTGGAACTCACTGCCTGATGTGCAATTGCAGTGCCAAGACATACAAGGCTATGTGCCAAGTGCTGGGAAATGGCATTATAATACTGGGTGGGTTTTTCTTTGACTGGCGCAGATTTGATGGGCTGACGGACCTTTTCTGTACAGTAAACCACTTTGACATCTGTGATTCTATAACATATAAATTATTAAGCATTTTCTATCACTCGTTATGAAATATTCAGTGTGTATTAAATATATTAAATCTTATTAATGGGGTCCTGGTTAGTGAACTAGCCCAATTTTAATCTTGTGGCCCACTGAGATGAAGGAGGGCCACTCATGCGGCCCACTCACTAGCTGATTTACATTGATGACTTCAATCACTATAGGGGTTTCCCAATAACAACTCTGTGGGAGAACAATTGTGAGCCGGGACCTCTATGCATGACCTAAGACATAAGACCATAAGACATAGGAGCAGAATTAGGCCACTCGGCCCATCGAGTCTGCCTGCCATTCAATCATGGCTGATATTTTTCTCATCCTCATTCTCCTGCCTTCTCCCCATAACCCCTGATCCCCTTATTAATCAAGAACCTAACTATCTCTGTCTTAAAGACACTCAGTGATTTGGTCTTCACAATCTTCTGCGGCAAAGAGTTCCACAGATTCACCACCCTCTGGCTGAAGAAACTCCTCCTCATCTCTGTTTTAACGGTTCGCCCCTTTAGTCTGAAATTGTGTCCAACAAGTAGCAACGTCCTCTCCACGTCTACTCTATCCAGGCCTCACAGTATCCTGATTAAATAACATTCCCCCGCATTCTAAACTCCAACGAGCGCCGACCCAGAGTCCTCAACCGCTCCTCATACGACAAGCTCTTCATTCCGGGGATCATTCTTGTGAACCTCCTCTCTGGACCCTTTCCAAGACCAGCTCATCCTTCCTTAGATACGGGGCCCAAAACAGCTCACAGTACTTCAAATGGAGTCTGACCAGAGCCTCATACAGCTTCAGAAGTACATCCCTGGTCTTGTTTCTAGCCCTCTCGACATGAATGCTAACATTGCATTTGCCTTCCTAACTGCCAACTGAACCTGCGCGTTAACCTTCAGAAAATCATGAACAAGGACTCCCAAGTCCCTTTGTGCTTCTGATTTTCTTAGCATTTCCCCATTTAGAAAACATATGTATGATGCAAAGTAGCCTGGAATATTCCATTCCACCAGGTGGAAGAAGAGCTAGTGCCACGTGCTTCTCAGTCACGTGCAGTTCACTGGCAGCAAGATTCTATCCTCCCACCACTTGTCAATGGGATTTACCATTGAAACTACCCCACGGCTCCACAAAACCCACCCCAGGGTGCACTGCCATCAGGAAAAGTGAATCCCAACACCCAGAGAATTTCAGCCCTGATCTTTGCTTCATGACCTATGACAACAACAGACATCAATGGCTTACCATTGACATGCTCTTGACAAATGCTTCCCTTCTTCCCTCATCCCAACATTGCCCAACCTTTACTCGTACCGGCCTCAAACTATCATCTGTAAAGGCAAAGTCAAAACCCTGCTAGAATCTGTACAAGGATCACAGGGATGCCTAGATCTGAAACTTAGAATCCACAATTAACAAGATACTATCCTTCCCCAAAAACTACAACTCTTTCACTCGGCTTCTCAAACAGTCCCCTGCGGCTTTATAAAAGCTTCCATTCCGTCTGGACCCTGTAAAGTGCATAGCTCCTGGAGGAATACAGCGAAAATGATGGGATTTGTGGTTATCCTAACTTGATGAAGGTTGCCTCATAAGATGGCAAAAAACAGCAGAGAAGATTGACACATGCATTTGTACTGAGAGGCATGGAAATCCCTACACTGCCTGGGAACAGCCGAACAACAACCACACCAGTGGACTAGAATCAACATGGATGCCAGCAGGGAAGATAAGTGGAGAGTATGATGCAGTCTCTCAAGTGCATGCCAGAGCAAGCAGTCTTCTCAATTCCATACACACGGGAGGCATTGGACAACCTTCTGAGTGCAGCCTAGTCAGGGAAATAAGCAGGAGTCAATGGGAGTTTTCCAGAATTTCTGAAGAACATCATATCACAGGGAAGGAAATGGCGACTTACCAACATCCACAGCACAGTCACCATTCCAAACATTTGGCACCAGTCCAGATGGTGGTCAGGACCAAACCAGGGAAACCCCTTGGTCCTTAGAGCTACTTCCCATCGTCCTGGTCTCAAAAATATAAAAGGTCCTGGAATACCTCTTGCTAAACAAACTGAGTCCCACCCAAGAAACAGCAATGTCTATCCCCCCCCCCCCCCCCCCCCCCCCCCCACCACCTCAATACAAACTGGCACAGGCTGGAACCGCTGTGAGCAGATCCTGACATTGACTTCAAAAATTGAGGCTGATTTCCAGAAATTCCTGAAGACAGAAGCTGCCTTTATTGATTTAATGGCAGTAATGTTACCAAAAATCCTGGTTTTAAATACATATGGGCAGTATGCCTGCTCAAGCTGTAATTAAAGTGCCGTGAAAGAGTGAGGTACTCATTCATTGCAAACATTACTTGCTTATAGATAAAGAGTTAACAATGGTTCTCTGGAGTGCAGATAATTTATGAGGGATTGTATTTAGTCCTAGCTTGGCAAATCATGGAACTTAGTGGGAGACACATGATGTAATTAATGGGTGGAGCCAGGTCTGTCTGTAGTTTTACAGTCTGTTGTACGATTTTAAGTTGAACTGCAGTTTGCCATAGGATTTGAGTCTGACAAGACAGAAGTGTACTGGATCTGCTCTTGAAAGATTAAAAGTATCTGCACAGATAAGCAAATAATCTGCTTTATTAACTTTATTTATATGTGGCATTTGAACTGCATTGGGTTGCTTAATTGGAATTAGTAGTCGATAGTATGTTCAAGTTTTTCCTTTTATCTGAGAGCTGTTTAACTGATAATTGTAAAGCTATTTCTTTGATGTTAATGTGATTATTTTTTGGTTTAAATTAAAGTTTGTTTCAACATAAAAGATACCTCTTGGTCAGAGTCATTACTCCTGGGGTGAAAAAGTTTTTCAAATTAAAAAATTGTTTGCTGTTCCGTTCAGTATCCAAACAAACTGGGGCCTGGGCCGGTATTCTAACCCTTTGCATGTGCTGACAACTTGGCCTTGGTATTCCAGGGTAAAGAACTTCAGGTCATTTGGAAAACACTTACTAAAGATTTATGTTTTCTGGAAATATACTTCAGAACGTAGACTCCATTTGAATATTGTCAGTCTTCCACCTGAATAATTCGCAGTCCAGGGAAGAACTTCACGTCCTGTTCCGTGGTCAACCATTCACCCAGGATCCAATGCCAAAACATCTTGGCATCACTCTTAATCGTACATTGAGCTACTGGCAATAAATACCTTCAGAACACTAAAGGCAAGGTCAAGACGAAAGTGAATCTCATATGGAAATGAATGGGTAACACCTGGGGCTGTGGAGCTGATACGCGACACACTGCTTCACTTGCCCTGGTCCACCCAACAGCAAAGGGCTGCTGCTTAACCTGGCTCAGGAGCCGCTATACAAAAGTGGTAGAAACCCACCTCTGGGAAGTCATGAGGATTATCTCTGGAAAACTGAGACTAACGACTTTTTATTTAAAGTCCTGATGTCGGCGGGGCAAATATCCGACTCGACGAACACTGATTGAGAGCTAATGAAGCGGTCCCACTGACACAACCTCAAAAAGAAAGCCCACGCAGGTATCTGAAACCCTGTGATCCCCTGATTGGAACACACTCCGCTTGTACAAACTGGCCATAGCCCCACCTCTCAATGACACACCTCCTGGTTGACTGCAAATGTTATCAGCCACAACCAGATAATTGACCTCGTTTCAACCTTCCACAGAAAATCTGGACAGCCCTCAACTGCTTGAGGATGAGCCAGGGAGGAAGATGTGGCCACTTGCTCCACCAGTGGAAAATGAGGAGCAGTTCAAGCTGTGACTATGACCATCAAGTCTGATCATTTGGCCATTTTCTGAATGTCTGCTTTGAGAGATTAATTGCAGGCGGCATCGCATCCATTCACACTGCGTCAGCTGAGACCGTTGAATTGGTTGTTAACCTTGACATCAAACTATAACTGCTTCCCCAGCCATACGAATCAAAAAAATTGATAGTTTATACTTACAACTTCTAATTCACAAACTGTATTTTAATTAAAAAGTGAATTGTTTTATATCCTCATAACAGCAAACAGCTTTTGACCTCAGCATCTCCTTATAATCATATCTGTGGAAATATGTTTTCCATCTGTGCTGTAATTGCCAATAAGGCTCTATTTGTTGATCTAATTAATATGTACATTAAGAAGTGACTGTATGTTCTAATGACAAATGTGACCACACAATGCTTTCAAAATGTAGAACTCAACTATTGACAACTGGAAGAATAACTGGGTGGCATGCATTCAGGTTTCTGTGGTAATTATAATTTCCATTGTTATAAGCTGAAAGATAAGAAACCTCAGACAAAATATATTTATACAGGGCAGCACGGTGGCGCAGTGGTTAGCACTGCAGTGTCACGACGCTGAGGTACCAGGTTCAATCCCGGCTCTGGGTCATTAACCGGGTGGAGTTTGCACATTCTCCCCATGTTTGAGTGGGTTTTGCCCCCACAAATCAAAGATGTGCAGGCTAGGTGGATTGCCCCTTAATTGGAAAAATATAATTGGGTACTCTAAATTTAAAAAAATATACATGCATATGTATATTTATACAAATATACTGTCATGTGAGAGTCCCTTTCAGAAAAGCGTGTTTCATCAAATGGCTGCAGTGATGTCATTGTGTGGGTGGAGCTGGAATGTGATTCTGTCCTTTACTTTCATTTTGAGCTGGGGAGCTGCAGTGTGTCTTCATTTCGCTTTCAGCTGGAGATTTCCATTCAAACAAAAAGCTGAATATCTCTCTCTCTAAAGAATGTCTCCAGATCACTCAAAGTAATACCTGTTTCTGTAAGGAATGCAAACCTACTGTCTTTGTCAAAAGGTATTTTGACTCATGGATGTTGTTTTGAAAGTTATTACGGGTTACCTATAGAGTACTGTATCTTTGGGGGGGGGGGGTTATGTAAGATGTTTACTGTGTGTTTATAAAACATTAACTGGATTCATAGAATAAACATTGTTTGTGTTTGAAAATACTTTAGATCTCTGTTACATCACACCTGTAAAGTGGGCCCTTGTGCTCCCCATAACCAAAATCTATTAAACGTTGTGGGTCAGGTGAACTCCATGATGTACTTTGGTGTTCTCTGAACCCTGGCCCATAATAATACCATGAAGCATTTCAGGAAACAAAAAGGGGAAATACCTGTTTACCATAGAATGGTAAGAGGGAGAGTGCCTATTGAAGGTTCTGGTACCAAGGTTCCATTGTGAGTTACTTCACTTCCGGACATAAGTCAGGCCTTTTCCAATTTGCATTTGTTCGATGCGGAATTTTTTAAAAGCCCAACTGTATTTTCCATTCAACATTTTTGCCTGCTATAGATGCACGCAGACATGATTCACACATCATGCTCATTATAGAATGAGTATATGTTGTTCCAAAGCCTTCAGCATTTTAAAGGAGCAGTAAGGCCTGGATTCTCTGTGTTTCAGACTATGTCCTGACGCCGACATGGGAACGGTGACGGTTTATGACCAAAAAATCGGCACAAAATGGCCACCGATCCATTGTTTGGTGGGGGGGCCGGCAGGCAGGCAGCGTAGAGCACCCGGTTCTAGCTGCCAACATGCCTGGAGAATTGTCGGGCCTGTGGCCGCGCATGTGCGCAGAGGCAGCCTGCAAAATGGCGCTGGCCACGCGTGGACCTGGCCTGCCAAATAATGCCCCCACCCTTTGGCCAGACTTGCCACGCGTGGACCACCCAACCAACAGTGCCCCCTGCCAAAGTCCCCTCTGCCCACGATTGGCTGTCCCCCGACTGTGGTGGCGCTGGACTGAGTCCACAGCTGCCATGTCGAATGCCCGACAAAAAATAGCTGTCGGGAACTCGGCCAGTTGGGGGCGGAGCATCGGGGGGAGGACCTGAGGTAATGTCCTACAGCGTGCGGCGTACTCCTCAAGTGCGACGCTTTGGAGGGGGCGGAGCATCACAAAAGCGACGCAGCCCTCAATTTTATTGTAAACGGGGATTCTCTGCCCGATCGGCGAACGTGATTTTGGAGCCGGAGATTGGAGAATCCCGCCCAATAGTTCATTCCAAACATCACTTTGTGCTTCCAGAGTCCTGTCATTTTAATTTTCCACCTCTGTCCTTGGTCAGCTGGGACAAGTAAAGCTCAATGTTAGCATGAGGATCAGCACCTTATATTTTAGTTAGGCTTTTTAAACCCTCCCGAGCTCAACATTGAGTGAAATAACTGCAAACCGTAATCTCTGCCTCCCCCCCCCCTCCATTTTGTTTCCTTTCCTTTGCATGTTTCAGTTTTCCTTCGCTTTAAGACAGTGACAGCACACCTGCTGTAGATACATCTTTTGTTTCTTTGTATGGTTTATTGCCCCGTCACCATTCCCTTTGGCCCTGGAAGACTTTGTCATTTAATCTCTCATGCCTCCACCCTATCACCGCTATCCCTTTTGTCCTTGTCCCTCAGACCTCTTGCTCAAAACCTGTTGCATCTCTAAGTGCCAAACAAATGGCACTGGTTGTGCTGGAGCGTGCCCATACAATGATGGGTCGTCTGGGGCCAGAGGGCACCCAGGGGGAGTGCCCTGGGGGTAGAGGGGGGGGAGGTGGGGAGGAACACCTATACGACCCGTTGCACCATGTTCAAAGTGGGCTGTTAGCGGTGTGCGCAGCTGCATGGCTGCCTGGCCGGCTGTAGCAATGGTGCTCCATGCCCGTCCTGCCCGACCCCACAACCTACTTCCTGGCCATCCCCCACCGGCCCTGGCAGAAGCCCCCCGGCCAGCGGCACAACTGTCAATAAACTATGGCGATGTTCGACACCTTCTGTACCCCCTCTCTCTCCCTCAGCAGCTGGCACGCCGGTTTCATGATTTTTAAAAGCACAAGGGAACTACACCAATCGGAGGCGGAGAATCGCGGAGGCCCTGGAGAGTAGCGGGTCGGAACGCTAATGATATGCAAACGGTGTCTACTGTACGAGCGGAGTTAAATGCATTGACACCATTTTGGAGGTGTCGGAGAATAGCGATTTGGCGTCAAATCGGTGCCCGCCCAATCTCATTTCCCGATTTTGGCGGCGGCTAATGGAGAATCCCGCCGATTAACTTTGTTTCTCTCTCCACTGCTGTTGCCAGACATGCTGAGTATTCTCTGTTTTTATTTTAGATTTTCCAACATCTCAAATATTGCTGCTGATTATCCTGAAAGTAACAAAGGGATATGTTTGCATTCAGCTGGGAAAGCAAGTGGACACCATGGGCTGGATTCTCCGATCTTTAGGCTTTGTCCTGATGCCGGGGTGGGAATGGTGGTGCTTTACGACCGAACATTAGACACAAAACGGCCACTAACCCTCCGGTTGACTGGGAGCTAGCATGCAGGTAGCGTATAGAGCACCCAGCTCTAGCTGCCGATTTGGCTGGAGAATTGCCGGGTCTGTGGCCGCGTGTGCGCAAGGCCTGCAGTGGCTGAGCCGTGCAACATGGTGCCCGTCGCACGAGTACCCGCCGTGCCAAATAGTGTCCCCCCTTTGGCCAGCTCGCGACCCCCCGGACCACCCCCCAACAGTGCCCCCAGCCCCTGCCAAATTCCCCCCTGCCCACGGGCTGGACTGAGTCCACAGCCGTCACACCGAGATCCCGACAAGTAAGACCATGAGAGACCAATGCCGTCGGGTACTCAGCCGGTCGGAGGCTGAGCATTGGGGGAAGAGCTTCAGGCAACATTTTGAGGCCATCGATAAGGCGTGCGACTTACTCCTAGATTACGCTGCTTTGCAGGTGGCGGAGCATCGTGAAAGCGGCATCGGCGACAGGAGAATCCTGCCCCATATTCAGGGTGCATATCACACAATTCTTTTTAATATAGTGAACGCAGTGGCTTTTAGGTTAGCTAAAAAGGTCAGGGAACCAGCAGAAGTCATGGATCATGTCCACGCCAGTGGCACTGTACAGAAGGTCTGCATTCAGTGCCAAAATCTGTTCACCACAGTAAGGGACCACACAGTATGACCTCTTAATAGTGTAGAGCAACAATTATCACAGTCACTCCCACAGTCTTACAGTATTTGGCTCACTTCCGTTTCATAGAATCGTAGAATTTATAGTGCAGAAGGGGGCCATTCGGCCCATCGGGTCTGGTCCTTGGAAAGAGCACCCTATTTAAACCCACGGCTCCAAACTTTCCCCGTAACCCAGTGTTGCTTGTTCTGGGTGAGTGTGCTTAACACTCAATTTGGCTCTGTTTCGTTACTTAGCTCTGGAGTCGCCAGGTATCATTAAGATACCGTCACAAGTTTCAAGTTCAAATTCAAAGCAATAAATCCATACACCAGTTAGTGAGTTCAAACAAGACACGTTTATTATATTACAGTAATCTACTAATCATGCAGAGAAAACTATAAGACTAGACTAATCCTACCACTAATAGGCCAAATACTTATCTGGATAAGGGGACTGCCGGATCAGGGAACAACGGCCTCTAGCTTTGTCCTGGGTCCGCAGGCTTCCAGTAGTTATGGACTAAAGGGGGTCAGGAGTGTCTACTCTCGTAGCATGCGTTGTGACACTTACTTGCTGGCGGCTGCTGTCCAGACCTCTCCTCCTCAAGGTTCTTCTGCTGCAACGGTGTTCTGTCAGGAGGGCTGGCTGGTCAAGGAGAGGCTGGCAGAGAGAGAGAGAGAGAGAGAGCTGGGGTCGCGGTCTCTGTCTTATACTCCTCTCAGGGTCTTGCGCCCACCTGGGTGGACCCTCTATACTCTCGCAATCGATTGGGTCTCTTCCCAATCGATTGATTTGAATTCCCCAATAACGGGGCAGTACCTCGATCACTGGGGCGGTTCTTGGGACTTATTGTGTTGGACTTCTTTGGCGCTGAGAAGTCTGGCCTTCCATTCAATGTATCGATTTGTGTTTAACTTGTTTCCATTGTACCTGGAGATCGCCCGGTATCGCCTCATTAGTATGCTAACTGTTTTCTTTTCATAGTGCTGTCTGGTTTCTGCAGTAGTCTGAATATACAAGCACCTTGCAAGCTGCTTGCTTTTGCAACATGTCCAATTTCCCTGCATTCCTTGCAATCTTCCATTTTGTGTTGGGCAGTGGTCACCCCAGGTGGCTACACCAGTAACCCTACCTAACCTTTTGGACACTAAGGGGCAATTCAGCATGGCCAATCCACCTAAGCTGTACATCTTTGGAATGTGGGAGGAAACCGGAGCACCTGGAGGAAACCCACGCAGACACGGGGAGAAAGTGCAAACTCCACACAGACAGTCACCTGAGGCTGGAAGTGAACTCGGGTCGCTGGAGCTCTGAGGGAGCAGTGCTAACCAATGTGCAACTGTGCCGCCCATCCTTGTTGCCTATTATGTAATATGATGCACTTCCCAACACCAATTCACTCAGTCAGATCCTTAATGGCATAACACCTTACCATTGTACTTTCCAAATGCAGTTCTACGTGATGCTACTGTCTTTCCAATGTCTATGCATGTTACCCTGATATTAGCAAACCACTAATATTTGACATTTAAATATATTAACAGTACAGGAGCGAGAAGCTGGTAACAGAAGGCAGAATGGAAAGCCTGGATTCTACCACTATTTCTGAGGAGCATGCCCTTCAAATACCAGCGAGTTCTTAGAAAAGGAATTAAGAGATTGGAAAGATGACAGACCAGCACTACCTCAGGGATCATTATTCATTCCTTTGGCCTGTATCTTATTCAATCATGCATTCGCTGACATCAAAGCATAAATTTAACCTGTGAGAGAATCTTGCTTTCCACTAAATGATAACTGTAAAGAAAAGAAGAAAGATTTGCTTTTACATTGTGCTTTTTCACGACTGCCGGACATTGCAAAATCATTTATGGCTGATGAAGTAATTTTGAAGTGCCGTTCTGACGCCGGAGATATCGGTCTAAAACCTTTCTCCTGTCATGCAGAGGTGGCAAGAGAAGCTGAGGCATGGGTTGGTGAACAGAAACATCTATAAGCTCACAGTGCACTGTCATTCAAACCCATCCTGACAAGCAGCAGTACTTATCCAGCCATCCTCGCTAAGTTAGAAAGACTATTTAAAGAGTTTGCATCAAATGCAATGGAGAACACGAGTGAAGAGCCACAGCTGAGGTACCACAAGAAGAGCAGGAAACAAACTCCACAGCTAATGAGGTCAGTGATTCCGATCTCCAGGACTCTGTTTAAAAGAAACATTGAAGATATAGGAAATAGGAGCAGAAGTATGCTGTCCGGCCATTGAGCCTACTCCCCATTCAAACAGATCATGGATGGTCATTCATTACCTCTATGCCATTTTCCCTTGTTATCCCTGCATGGATATAAATGGTTGCTGGGCTCATTAGCAAGTGCGTCTGCTAACTTAAACAGTTGGTGTGTAGAAGTAGAGGATTCGGATCATCCACTTGCTTGGGGATAGAGGGCCACCCAGGTATTCTGGGGGTGGGGGCTGCTATGATGTGCAGTGGGGGGGGGGGGTATGTTCAGGGCCTGCTTGTGATGCGGTGGGGGGACGGGGGAGTGGCCAGCCGCGGGACCTCACTATTAGTTTTCTGCAAGAGGGACATCACTACTGGGCCGCCTGCTCAAGATGGCGGCTCGATAGCGGGTTCTTTTAGACTCGCTCATATTCCACGCCATGAATAAATTTGCATGGCGTGGAACACTGAATTGCTCACTGTTGTGCGCTTCCAGGAGGATCATAAACTGATTGCAATTCAGCCTCAGTGGGAGAACATAGGGCTGGATTCTCTGGCCGAGTTCGCCCGGCGACCGGAGAACCCCGCCCGAGGCAATGCATTTTTCCATTGTCGGCGTCCCACCTGTGGCATTCTTACATGGGTGGGCGGAAAAATCCAGCCCATAGTCTCCCAAACGGAGAGTCCCACCCACGGTCTTAAAGTTTGATGCCACCTTTGGTTTTTAACATATTTTTATTGAAGATTTTGCATTTTCAATGAATTTTATAACCAAACCCACATTGCCCACAGCAGAAGATACACAAAATCAACGTAACGAAAAATGAACCAACCGTACACACCGCATCCACAAAGAGAAGGCAGAGAAGAAAAACAATGTCAAAACCTCGCCACCGAAACCACATCCCCCAGCTAGCAACTGATGGTGACCAATGACCAGTTCCTTAATGGAGGCTGATATCTCCGACAGAACCCCTTAACCGACCCCCTAACGATGCACTTGGCTTTCCCCAAGAACAAGAATTCCATTAAGTCACCCAACCATACCAAGGCGATGGGCGGAGTAAAGGACCTCCATCCCAGCAGAATTCGCCTCTGGGCAATCAATGAAGCGAAGGCGAGGACATATGCCTTCATTCCTGCTTGCAGCCCCAGCGAGTCCGACAACCCGAAAATGACCACGAGATTAATATTCAGAATCACTGACATGATGCTCAAGAAGGAGACCAGTTTACCAGTTTAAAACAAGACCAGAACATGTGCGTGTGATTGGCTGGTGCCCCGGAACATCACTCGCACCTGTTGTCTTCTTGCAGAAATAAGTCACTCATCTTAGCTTTGGTCAGGTGTGCCCTATGCACCACCTTACGCTGTAACAGACCAAGCTGTGCACATGAAGATGTGGAGTTCACCCTATGAAGGGCTTCACTCCACACATCATCATTCACTCGCGGTCCCAACTCCCCCTCACACATCACCTTCCCCTCATCCACCTGGTCCAAATCCTCCAACAGAATCCTCCTACAAATGCCAGACGTACAACCCTCTTCCATCCGCACTAGTGAAAGGATCCTCTACATCAGGGACGTGAGTGGTGCCATGGGAAATATCGGGAAGGCCCTTCATTTAAAATTCCTTATCCGGTGGAACCTGAACGAGTTCGGCCCTGAAAGCCCAAACATCGTTGACAATTCCTCCAAGCTGGCAAACCGTCCCTTCACAAACAAATCCCCAAATCTCTCAAGCCCTTCCCTCCCTCTCCCCAAACATGCCATCTAATCCCAACGGCTCAAATAGATGATTGGCACAAATTGGGTCCATCCTCAACACAAATCCTAGCTTAAAGTGCTGCCTGAATTGTCTTCAACTCCTTAAAGTGGACACAACCACTGGGGTTGAGGAGTACCTTGCCAGAAAAAACGGAAGCGAGGTGTTCGCCAGTGTACCAAGACTGGATCCCCTACATGACCTCGCCTCTATCTGTCACCTACGGAACCCGGGTCACTGCACCACCCCAGCACCTTCTCTGTATTGGCCAACATACGATGAAAAAGTGAATTTGGTAATGCTAGGCCCTCAACCGTCAATCGCTTTGAAGAACTGCCTTGCAGATCCTTAGGGTCCTGCACGTCCATATAAAGGATGAGATCAACTTATTAACCCTCACAAAAAACGATTCAGGGAGGAAAACAGGAAGACATTGGGAGAATATTTATTTTAATAGACATGACTCTACCTGCCAAGAAGTGAGAAAGTGGATCCCGCTGTTGAAAGTCGTATTTGAGCTTACGCTCCAGACTCGCATAATTCAATTTATGGAGCCGGGCCCAATCGCTGGCCATCAGGACACCCAGATGTAGTGATCTGTACATCTGTACATACATCTGCACATACGCCAGGGACTACAGACAGATAGAACAGCCACAACCTCACTAGAGGGCAGCATCAGAGACGGGCCCAGCCCAAGGGATGATCAGAAGCACAGGGCTAGTGAGCAGCAGCAGACAGAGACAGCTCAGCATAGGCAGTTTACCTTAGCTTCACTAATCATACCTCTTGACTGTATTATATCTAGTTAAGCTCTGGAAACAGAACAAACCATTGAATAAAGTGTTGTGTTAACTGGAAGTCTACAATCTTTATTCAGACTTAGAGAATAACATACCAGATACCTGAAGATAGAGCTGGCCGGGCAAAATGTCAGCACCCCCAAGTTGGCTTCCCTCCACTGATTAACTGGCAATTTCTCACTCTTTTCCAAATTTAACTTGAATCCTGGAAAAGAACCAAAACTCCATTATTTCAGCTGATACCACCTTTCTCACGCTCCCTGTGATTCTGGATGATACATGGTTGAATTAAATTGAATTACTCCTCAACTATCCCAAACTTCCCGAAATAACCTCAACATAAAATTGGACCCCTGATCTGATTGGATTTATTTTGGTAGTCTATATATGGTAAAAACAAATGAGTTAACTCCATTATAACCCTCTTTGCTGTAATATTTCTAAATCGAATGGCCTCCAGAAATCTGGTAGACACATCCATTATGGTCAATAAATACTGATTCCCACTTCTTGTTTTGGGCATTAGTATCACACAATCAATTAGGAGCATAGCAAAAGGTACCCCAAATGCTGGAATGGGTGCTAAAGGTGCTGGTTTGATTACTGTTTGAGATTTCCCTATTGCCTGACATGTGTGCCATGTACGGCAATATTCAACTTATGCAGTCCAGGCCAATAAAAATGTTTCTGTATTTTTGCTTGTGTTTTCCTTATTGCTAAAATACCCCCGAATGGAACCTCCATTGTGCGCCATCTGTAAAACCTCCTTTCCATAACCCACAGGTAATACCCCTTGATGAACTTCTGCCCATTTCGCATCTGTTTGAATATGTAAAGGTCTCCACTTCCCCATGAAAACATTATTGGTAATGTAATAATGTTTGCACTCATTCTATTTCTGTATATGCTTTCTGATACAGCTGCTTTATTTTTGAATCTTTCTGTTGTAATTCTACCAACTCTCTTGAACAAAATCCGCCACCTGCTCTTGTTCTTTATCAACCATCTGGTCAAAGATTGTTTCTGATGAGTGAACCTCAGCCACCCTATCTCTACTCCTTGACTTCTCTTCCTCCTGTGTCAACCTGGGACTTTGTGATCTTGTCACCACAAAATTGGGAAACACCCAAGGATATGCTTCTTGCAACACCTCAGTTGTTTAACTTTCAACCAGCTTTTCGATCATGGTGGGGATCACGCCCACCTGTAATCCAGCTCTATCATTACCCAGGAAAAGGGTAATTTCTCTGTTACTCCGACCACCACTTCATCTTTCACCGGAATTTCTAATCTTACCTTAAATGGTGGCTTACTACTCTTTTCACCACTTATTCCATATTTTACCTCCTTCTCTGGGCAATACTCCTTCTGAACTACATACATTCTCATTTTTCACCATTAAAGATTGACTTGCTTCTGTATCGCTCAAGATCATAATCTTACCTTCTCCACACAGGTGTAAATCTTACCCTCACAAATTAAATCTTCAGGGGCGGCCCCGTGGCGCAGTGGTTAGCACTGATCCCGGCCCTGGGTCACCAGGGTCCACCCTCACAACCCAGAGATATGCAGGATCAGTAGATTGGCCACGCTAAATTGCCTCTTAATTGGAAAAAACAATTGGCTACTCTAAATTTAAAAAATGAATAAAATCTTTGAAAAGGTCTGGGGCTGGATTCTCTGATCTGGAGACTAAGTACTGACGCCAATGGAGCATGTGTGGTCTTCCACGGCTGAAAAATCGGCGTGAAACCCTCACTGATTCCAGTACTGGTGAGGAGCTAGCACCGGTGCAGTTTGAAACTCCACCAAGCCCCCCCCCCCCCCCCCCCCCCCCCACACCCCCTCTCCGCGTACACTGCTCCACTTCGACATCACCCTTACCACTGGGTCCAGACGGTATGGCACAACATTGATGGCTGTGTCAGCGGGTGTGATCAGTGCCATGTGGAATGATGACAGCCCGCTCTGCGATGAGCTGTGAGCTCAGAATCGTTAGAGAGAGTCTGACCCATGGCAATAGCTGAACCATCCACCTGGCCGGTGGCCGCTGAGTTCGTCACGGACACTCCATCACGTGCCCGCGCGGGGTAGCTGTGGGAGGGGGTGGGGGGAGGGGAAGGGACTGCACAACCGGCACCGAAGTTTCACCGCTCGCAACCCCAGCGACACTCGGTCACCATCACGATTCCTGTGGCTGTGGAACAATCACACGGTATTACAAGTAAGGTGGAAAGTGGGTTTAATGTTAACAATAATTTACAGATGCCCTAGCCCCTACAACTAAATTGTGCCCTTCACCCGTGCCAACTTACTCAGTGTCTATCTTAGTTGCCTTACGGGCCCTACCACTACGTCTAAGTGATTCCCCAGATGATACAGCAGGAGTGGAGGAGGACTGCTGCGAATCCCCCCCCCCCCCCCCGCGACCCGAACCAAAAGCAGCTGGAGAATGGCCGGGTCCCGGGGCGCGCATGCGCAAGGCTGATGACCTGCACCGGTCGCGCTGTACAACATGGTGTCGGCCGTGCACAACACCATCCCACCAACCACGATCCCACAGCCCACCCTCTGGCCACCTCCCCCAGCCCGAGCAGAAGCTCCCCCTGGCCAGCGGCACTTATCCCGCCCAAATGTGGCAGCAATGGACAAAGTCCACAGCCAACGCGCTGGGTTTCTGCATGGTTGGGACCACACATGGCCCGCACTGTCGGGAACTTGGCCCATCGGGGGCGGAGCATCACAGGTGGGCCGGCCGATGATGTCCCAACGCCATTGAAATGGACCGTGGCGCGCGTCATGATAATTTCGGCTTTGGGCTACGGACAGTCCCACCCCTGATACCTTCTTATGATAGAATCATAGAATCCCTACAGTACATAAAGAGGCCATTTGCCCATTGAGTCTGCACCGACCCTCTGAAACAGCACATTACTAGACCACACACCCATTGTATCCCCACTACCCCACTGAACATTTTGGTCATTAAGGGGCAATTTAGAATGGCCAATCCACCTAACTTAGAACATAGAACATAGAACAGTACAGCACAGAACAGGCCCTTCGGCCCTCGATGTTGTGCCGAGCAATGATCACCCTACACAAACCCACGTATCCACCCTATACCCGTAACCCAACAACCCCCCCCTTAACCTTACTTTTTTTTAGGACACTACGGGCAATTTAGCATAGCCAATCCACCTAACCCGCACATATTTAGACTGTGGGAGGAATCCGGAGCATCCCACGCAGAAACTGGAAGAATGTACAAGCTCCACACAGTCACCCAATTGAACCGGGTCCCTGATGCTGTGAGGCAGCAATGTTAACCACTGTGTTACCATGCCGCCCCTCCAAATCCACCAACCTCTGAACAGGCTGTAAATCTATCGAACCTCTTCAGCTGGAACCATGATTTTTTTTCTTCCACTTGTTTTAACAAGTCTGTCTTCCTGGTACTTTTCTAAAGCCACCAATACTGCGGCTTCATCTGTCCAACTTTATTACAATGAAAACATTTAAGTTTTCTTATCTCTCTTCCACTATCATGGGTTTCCTTTTTAACCTGAGGGAAACAACTCCTTAATATCTCCAACTAGACTTTCCCTGACTACCTGTGGATTTCTCATTTACCCAGTTCCTGTCGGATTGAAAATGATGTCAAAAACCAAACCTTACTTTCTGAATTCATTCAAAATCATCTGCCATTTCTTCTTCGAATTAGGAATATTGTAAACGTTAGGTATCTTGTACTTGAGCTTCTTCTGGAGTTCTCTACTGGCTGGTCCAACCTACAGTGCTCAGAGCTTCACCATGGGATGGCAAGTAGGCACCCCAGACAGAATGGGGGTAAACCCCTTGTGGTTGGCACTCATCTGATCCACCCCAACCCCCTACCGCCCTCTCTGTGGCAAAATACACTTTTACATTTTAAGCGTGTTGGATTAGGATGGTAGAGTCTGACCAGGAATCTCTCCCTGTCTTACTGTCTGCCATTGGCATAAATTGGAAGGATTTACAAGTTAATACTCAAATTGTTTGGCCACATTATGAATGTACCTTCCTTGGCCGTCAGGTCCTGAGACTTGAACTTGGAGCTTCTGGCTTCAAAGGTAAGGATGCTGCTCACTGCCCCGCAAGTCAAAGTTAAGGAATGTCAAAAGGTTCTTTGGTGATTATTCAATGAGTTGCTGAACCGTACAGTACAGGAAGTTACCAAGATTAATCCCCACATTTGGTTCATTGAGTAGCCTCACTGTCCCCAGGCTGATGAACCATTGAACAATAAACAGCTTGACAATACTCACTGTCTGTCACACAGCACTTCGTTAGTGATGAGTTAGGAAAAGACAACAGGCAAACTGGTACCTTTGGATTTGCACTCTGCAAGAAGTCAATGCTTTCACAAAACAGGAAAAAAACTGAGAAGGCCAGAGGAGAGGAAAGCTAAGTTGCAAGATCTGAAAAAAAAAGTGCCCGACATAACGATCTTCTGATGGTATTCAGATACTCTCAGACATTTTGCAATCATTGGAACCCTCTTGTTGTTTAGGTTTGCTTTATATTTGTTTTACTTCAGGATATTCCGCTGCCTCGTGGCAGCTGACAGATTTGCTGAGCCACATACTAATCTTGCAAAAGTAAAATGCACAGTTCTTCTCTGTCAACACCTGAGAAGCCTGAGCTGATTAATACAAGCGAGCTTGGAACCCATCCCAGAAATCTCACATCAAACTATTCTGCTATCACTGAAAGCCCAAGGAGTGTGTGCTAAATTCTGAGATTTGTGCTTGAGATGCAAAATCTGATTGAGGAGAAGGTGATTGTTTTCCTGGGATATCACAAGGAGCGATCAGTAGAGGTCATGCTAGAGTAAAGGGCTTAAGTGCATTGCTTTATTGGTTAATAAATGTATTTAAACGTAGGATGGCCAGAAAACAATTATAATGGGTACTGAGCTGATGATCCTCCTTAGATCCCTATCTCCTACTTCCTTACGGACAGACCATAAACCATGAGACATAGGAGCAGAAGTACGCCATTCAGCCCATTGAGTCTGCTTTGCCATTCAATGAGATTATGACTGATCAGATGTGATAATCTTCAACTCCAATCTCCCGTCTTTTCCTCATGAGCCTTGATTCCCTTATTGATTAAAAATCTGTCTATCTCATACCTACTGACCCAGCCTTTACAGCTCTTTTCAGTAAAGAATTCCACTGATTCACTACCCTCTGAGAGAAGTAATTCCTCCTAATCTCTGTCTTAAATAGATGACCCCTTAGTGTGAGATTATGCCCTCTGGTGCTCGACTCTCCAACAAAGGAAGCAACCTCTCAGCCTCTATCCAAGTCCCCTGAGAATCCTATATGTCTCAATAAGCTTGCCTCTCATTCTTCTAAACTCCAAGCTCAACCTACTCAATCTCTCCTCATAAGAAAATCCCTCCATATCCAGGATCAACCTAGTGAACCTTCTCTGGACTGCCTCCAATACCAGTATTTCTCTCCTTAGATAAGGGGACCAAAACTGTTCACACTATTCCAGGTGGGGTCTAACTAGTGCCTTGTATTGTTTATAGTTGTATAGCAAGACATACCTATTTTTATACTCCAATCATTTTGAATGAATATTAAAACCTGCTGAACTTGCATGTAAGTCCCTCTGTGCCACAGGTTTCTGCAGTCTTTCTCCATTTAAATAATATTCAGCTCCTTTATTCTTCCTACCAAAGTGCATAACTTCATATTTTCCTCCATTATAGTCACCCTCACCACTTGCCTTCCCACCTATTTTTGTGTCATCCGCAAATTTGGCAATGTAACAGGCCTATAGTTACCCGTTTTTTTTGTCTCCCTCCCTTCTGGCAGTTTTCCAATCCTCTGGAACTTCGCCAAAATTTAAAGATTCTTGGACGATTACTACCAATACACCCACTATCTCCAAAGCTACTTCCTTTAATATCCTAGGATGCAACACATTGAGTCCAGGCGACTTATCGGCATTTAACCTTATTAACTTACCTGTTACTTTTTTTCTAGAGATTGGATTTTAAGATTCATATATGCATACTGCATGAATCAAACCCATTGGTCGTCTTTCTCATATTGACTGATGTTTTGAGATGATTAAACCATTTTCTGTATGGCTCCTTGACATGCGGTGTGTTAGAAATGGTATTTGCAGAGGTGGTCATCTCCTTCCATTCCAATTTTCTGGACTCTGGCTCTAATTTCTGAAAAAAAGGGTCTGCTTCTATTTCAGGAAAACCTCTGTGGTTCCTTTGGAAGAATAGGCCACTCCTTGGCCTCATCCATTCCTCACAGATATTTTAGTTCAGCACAAACTTGCTTCTTTTCAAATTGGTCTGAGCAATAAGCCTGCCCCTTTAATCTGCCCAAGGACTACAGGTCCAGCAACAACGCATAATTTCCTGCACACCAATGGATGATTGGATTTGTTTATTGTCACGTGTACCAAGGTACAGTGAAAAGTATTTTTCTGCGAGCAGATCATTAAGTAGGTGAAAAGAAAAGGAAATAAGAGAAAATACATAACAGGGCAACACAAGGTACATAATGTAACTAGATAACACCGGCATCGGGTGAAGAATACAGGGGTGTAGTGATAATAAGGTCAGTAAATAAGAGGATCATTTAGGAGTCTGGTAACAGCAGGGAAGAAGCTGTTTTTGAGTCTGTTAGTGCGTGTTCTCAAACTTTTGTATCTCCTGCCCGATGGAAGAAGTTGGAAGAGTGAGTCAGCCAGGTGGTCTTTGATTATGCTGCCGGCTTTCCCCAGGCAGTGGGAGATGTAGATGGAGTAAATGGATGGGAGGCAGGTTTGTGCGATGCATTGGGCTGTGTTCACGACTCTCTGAAGTTTCTTGCGGTTTTTGGCCGAGCAGTTGCCAAACCAGGCTGTGAGGCAGCCAGATAGGATGCTTTCTATGGTGCATCTGTAAAGTTGGTAAGAGTTAATATGGACATGCCGAATTTCCTTAGTTTCCTGAGGAAGTATAGGCACTGCTGTGCACTCTTGGTGGTATCGTCGACGTGGATGGACCAGGACAGATTTTTGGAGATGTGTACCCCAAGGAATTTGAAACTGCTAACCATCCCCACCTCAGCCCTGTTGATGCTGACAGGGATGTGTACAGTGCTTTGCTTTCTGAAGTCAATGACCAGCTGTTTAGTTTTGCTGCCATTAAGGGATAGTTTGTTATTGCTGCACCACTCCACTAGGTTCTCAATGTCCCTCCTGTATTCTGACTTGTCATTGTTCGAGATCCAGCCCACTATGGTCGTATCGTCAGCAAACTTGTAGATGAAGTTGGCACCAAATTTTGGCATGCAATCGTGTGTGTACAGGGAGTATAGTAGTAGGCTAAGTACGCAGCATTGCGGGGCCCAGGTATTGAGTATTTGAGCTCTTAATCTCAAATGTTTCCCATGCCTGGAACCCGTGAGCAGAATTCAATATATTATTTCCTGAGGGAATTGTAATAAAGGTACATTTTTCCTACAATACTCACGCTTGGCTTCTTGAAGAAAGTTGGCTTGGTGTCAATGTTGTTTTTCTTTATTAAATTATCAATATCGTGTGACCATACTGATATTGTGAGCAAAATTCAATATTTTGTGACATTTGCTTAATAATTGCATATTGTAACCTTTTTGGCAAGTGAACCCTATTCATTGCTTCTGTTCTCCCAGAGACTACATCATGCAAACGTGATAAAATATCTCACTTCATACTCGAGCCCTCTGTCCCCACTATCAGAAAGATACAGCCAAGTTGCAAGTGCTCTCAGAATCGGGAGTAGTACCATTTCTAAGTTACAAGCTAGACTTCCATCTTTATGTCAAAAACACAACAGTTGCTGCAGCTCCATCTCATCAATCTGTATCAAAGAAATCTAGACAGACACTGGGAATAGAAAACCATCAATCACGGCTTCTCCTGCGAGTGGATTTCTCTCTGAATGGGCAACGTTATCATTTCAAACTGGTGCTTGTGTGCAGAAGTTTGAGTAGAAAGTAAAAGTTACTGGAGCATCAATTAGACGATGGGAAGACGCTCACACAGCATTACGCATTTTCCCAGCCATCATATAATCTGCGAGACGCCCTTTTGCTTTAAGTTATAGAATCCCTACTGTGCTGAAGGAGGCCATTTGGCCGATCGAGCCTGCACCGAGCCTCTGACTGAGCACTCCACATAGGTCTACGCCCTAACCCTATCCCGGGCGCAATTCTCCGCTTTCACGAAAATTCGGAGAATAGCGGGCGGCGTAAATTTTTACGGACACGCTGGTCCGACGCCCTCCCGCTATTCTCCCCCCCCCCCCCACGCCCGCCTCCCGACACGAATCGCTGCCCACCGTTTTTTTACAGCGGGCAGCGATTCTCTCCTGGCCGATGGGCCGATTTCCAAGGCCTTTACGGCCGTTTTTACAAGCGTAAAACACACCTGTTCTGACCGTTCGTAAAAACGGCCGTAAAGTCCCGTTCTCGGGAACCATGGCACCGATTGGCACAGCCATACCACGGGCCCGCGACCGGTGGGCACCAATCGCGGGCAGAGGGTACTTACCCCGCGCACTCTTTCTCCCTCCGCCGCCCCAATGGATCCATCCGCGGGGCTTCTGCGGGGCATATCGGCCCGCGCATGCGCGGGTTTCACGCACAAGCGCGATGACATCATCCGCGCATACGCGGGTTGGAGTCGTCCAATCCACGCATGCGCGGCTGACGTCATCTGACGCGTCAGCCGTCGCTAACTCTGGCTAACGGGCTTAACGAGATTCGTTAAGCCCGCGATGCCGGAGTTCATGGCCGCGCGATGCTAGCCCCGACCGGGGAGATGAATCGGTTCCCAGTCGGGGGGGGGCGGAGGCTGGAGTCAAACGCGCCCGTTTTTGACGCCAGCTTCCCGAGTTTTCGTAACTCGGGAGAATGGCGCCCCCCGTGTTTAACACAGTTCTCACATTTCCACGGTTTCCCCATGGTGGGTGTGTCCTTATGTCTTGCAAAGTTGTATGATCAGTTGAAGCCTCGTCTAGTGGGCGGCACATTAGCACAGTGGTTAGCACTGCTGCCTCACAGCTCCAGGGACCCGGGTTCAATTCCGGCCTCGGCTTACTGCCTGTGTGGAGTTTGCACGTTCTCCCCGTGTCTGCGTGGATTTCCTCCTCATGCTCCGGTTTCCTCCCACAGTCCAAAGATGTACACGTTAGGTGGATTGGACATGGCAAATTGCCCCTTAGTGTCCAAAGGTTAGGTGGGGTTTTGGGGATAGGGCAGGGGATTGTGCCAAGGTAGGGTGCCCTTTCAAAGGGTTGGTGCAGATTCGATGGGCCGAATGGCCTCCTTCTGCACTGTAAAGATTCTATGATTCTACACAAAGAACAGGTGTATAGTTTCTGTCTGCTGCGAATGGCATGATGTTGGTTCAGGTTGTGTAACCGGTGAGAGCTCTTTCCACAGTCAGTTCACTGGAACACTCTCACTCGGGAGTATGTGTCTGTGTTTTTCCAGTCAACATAACCCCACCTAACCTATTCATTGTGTTCAATTGCAATCTACCCCTGTTATCCCTTATGTCTACTTCAGACAAGGGTCCATCTAGTATGAAACTGCAGAATTATGGTCACCTTGAAAATGGTCACTAATTTGGCAGTATAGTTTATATTAGCACTTTAGCCACAAACAAATTTGCTTCAAAATTCTGAATGCAAATCCAGTCGCAAGCTATGGGCGGAATTCTCCCACAAAATTTCTAAGTGTGATCTCTGCCGAGCAATGAGTTTTGCTTCTCTTACCAACCATTAACCCTTACCAACTTTTACAGATGCACTATAGAAAGCATCCTATCGGGCAGCCTGGTATGGCAACTGCTCGGCCCAGGATCGCAAGGAACTTCAGAGAGTTGTGAATACCGCCCAGTCAATCACACAAACCTGCCTCCCATCCATTGACTCCATCTACACTTCCCGCTGCCGGGGGAAAGCGGGCAGCATAATCAAGGATCCCTCCCACCCGGCTTGCTCACTTTTCCAACTTCTTCCATCGGCCAGGAGATTCAGAAGTCTGAGAACACGCACGAACAGACTCAAAAACAGCTTCTTCCCCACTGTCACCAGACTCCTAAATGACCCTCTTATTGACTGACCTCATTAACACTACACCCGGTATGCTTCATCCGATGCCAATGCTTATGTAGTTATATTGTATATCTTGTGTTGTCCTATTATGTATTTTCTTGAATTTTGTTTAATTCCCTTTTCTTCCTATGTACTGGATGATCTGTTGAGCTGCTTGCAGAAAAATACTTTTTACTGTACCTCGGTACACGTGACAATAAACAAATCCAATCCAATCCAATGCAATCTCGTCGGGTATTTGGGTGCGATTCAGACTGCAATCTACCCAGACGTATAAACTTTTTCAGAGGGAGTGTGGGTTTTGCACCAGCACTGAGAGGGCGGGACCTAAACATACCAGCAAGCCTGGCTTCACAAAGATCGTGTGGGTGCCCCAATGTCTGAGTGATTGTTAGTGCCCCGCCCTCCCCCCCTCCAATCATCACCGGCATTGGGGCTTCAGAGACTCCCCCACTGCACCACCATCCTTGCTGACATCAAAATTCTCCCTCCACCCATTCCCCCAGGTATCTCTAGCATTGGGACCATCCCAAAGGCTCTCCCTTCAGGACCCGCCCATTTTCCGATGGAAACTTCCCTCCCCTTCCATCTTGCATCACACCCCATCTCTAATCACTGGTACCAGCACACACCCCTCCCCCCAAGCTGAGCGGCACCCCACTATGAGGTCACCAAATGTCATCCTTCCTTCATACCCCTCATCAATCCCTCAATTTCATGGCCCTACCCCTTCATGGACGCACCAAATTTCATAGCCCTGCCTCTTTCAAGCCCTCTTAAACCCCTCCCATTTCAGGTCTGTCCCCTGGCAGTGCCAGATTGGCACTTTCATGGTACCAGGGTTCTGCCCTGCTATGGGGGGGGGGGATTGGCGGTGTTGGGGGCGGGGGAATTCCGGGAGCCGGGACACTCCGGATTGAAATGGTTGGAGCATATTTAAATGCTCATTTAAATGTGCTCATCTGCCCAGCAAGGGCATTAACCAGATAACATCACCCGCAGCAGGCCAGAAGCTGTCCACACTGGTCGGCGCCCAGTGCAAACCCTGTTTGGTGTTCCACTATTGTTTCAGCACAGCAAGATGTGTGCCAGATGCAATGCTACATGTTATGACCACAGAAGATGTTCATTGCTGAGCAAACCAAATCCCAGAGTAAAGTGGCGTACGGGCCATTCCCCTTCTTTTGCATTCTGCAAATAAGCAGAACAACAGCTGATCTCAGCAGCAAGGAGACCAGGAGCACTTTAAGGATTTTAAAAATTAAAAGTAAAACATTTATTCACACGAAGAAAAGAAAACTTAAGCACACAAGATTAGAATTACACAGTGTAAAATATTCTGACAAAATCATTCCCCGCAAAGTAGTTTCCCTACTTGTTCAGATCCACAAGTAAACAGCTCACAGACAACACTCTCTGTTAGGTGTTTTAACTGTAAAAATTCAGTAATGTTACCCAAGGCAAAACTGTTGTTAGTTTAATAAACGTACACCACATGGCATGTCAAATAAACTTCCATTCTGCTGTGGAATTTGAAGAAACTTCAGAACAAGACTGCTTTCTGAAGCCCAATACTTTGCTGGTTTGACTAGATGGAAGTTTAAACTTCACCTTCTCTCAGCACAAAGCTGTTTCCAGGATGTCTTCCCCACACAGCTAACCCACCCCCACAAATCAGCTCAATATCTCTCCTTAAATATTTTTTTCTTTCATCTTTGATTCCCTCAGGGGCAGGTCATGCCTCACAAGCCTCATTGAATTATTGGCGGATGTGACGAGACACATTGATGAAGGTCGGGTAGTGGATGTGGTGGATATGGATTTCAGTAAGGCATTTGATAAGGTTCCCCATGTTAGGCTCATTCAGAAAGTTAGGGGGCTTGGGATACAGGGAAATTTGGCTGTCTGGATATAGAATTGGCTGGCCAAAAGAAGACAGTGAGTGGTAGTGGATGGAAAGTATTCAGCCTGGAGGTCGGTGACCAGTGGTGTCCCGTAAGGATCTGTTCTGGGACCTCTGCTCTTTGTGTCATTTTATAAATGACTTGAATGAGGAAGTGGAAGGGTGGGTTAGTAAGTTTGCCGATGACACGAAGGTTGGTGGAGTTGTAGATAGTGTTGAGGTTTGTTGCAGGTTTCAACACGACATTGACAGGATGCAGAGCTGGGCTGCGAAGTGGCAGATGGAGTTCAACCTTGATAAATGTGAAGTGATGCATTTTGGAAGGTCGAATTTGAATGCTGAATACAGGGTTAAAGGCAGGATTCTTGGAAGTGTGGAGCAACAGAGGGATTTTGGGGTCCACGTACATAGATCCCTCAAAGTTGCCATCCAGGTTGATAGGGTTGTTCAGAAGGCGTATGGTGTGTTGGCTTTCATTAACTGGGGGATTGAGTTTAAGAACCGCAATGTTTTGCTGCAGCTTTATAAAACTCTAGTTAGACCACACTTGGAATATTGTGTCCAGTTCATGTCGCCTCATTGTAGGAAGGATGTGGACGCTTTGGAGAGGGTACAGAGGAGATTTACCAGGATGCTGCCTGGACTGGAAGGCATGTCTTAAGAAGAAAGGTTGAGGAAGCTAGGGCTTTTCTCACTGGAGGTAAGAAGGCAGAGAGGTGACTTCATAGAGATGTACAAGGTGATGAGAGGCATGGATTTTTTTTTTTTTTTTTATAAATTTAGTGCACCCAATCATTTTTCCAATTAAGGGGTAATTTAGAGTGGCCAATCCACCTAGCTTGCACCTTTTTGGGTTGTGGGGGCGAAACCCACGCAAACACGGGGAGAATGTGCAAACTCCACACGGACAGTGACCCAGAGCCGGGATCGAACCTGGGACCTCGGCGCCGTGAGGCAGCAGTGCTACTCACTGCGCCACCGTGCTGCCCATGAGAGGCATGGATAGAGTGGATAGCCAGAGACCTTTCCCCAGGATGGAAATGGCTGTCACGAGCGGACATAATTTTAAGGTGATTGGAGGAAGGTACAGGGGAGATGTCAGAGGTAGGTTCTTTACACAGAGAGTGGTGGGTGTGTGGAATGCACTGCCAGCAGAGTTGGTGGTGTCAGAGTCATTAGGGACATTTAAGCGACTCTTAGACAGGCACATGACAGCAGTAAATTGAAGGAGTGTAGGTTAGGTTGATCTTAGATTAGAATAAATGGTCGGCACAACATCGTGGGCTGAAGGGCCTGTACTGTGCTCTACTGTTCTATGTTCTATTACATTGTTCTCAACACTTCATTGAACTCAGCTTTTTCAAAATATGAAAATATTTTATGTCTTTCCTATTACCTAACTTTTGGGATGAAATAAAATTTAATAACCTTCTCTTGTTTACACATGAAGCCTTTGAAAGCTCTAAATCAGGAGACAGAAAAGGCATGTAAAAAAGGCAATGCTACAATAATCATCGGGGACTTCAATATACAGGTGGACTGGGAAAATCAGATTGGTAGTGTATCCGAAGGAAAGGAATTTGTGGAATGTCTAAGAGATGGTTTTTTGGAGCGGCTTGTGACAGAGCCTACTAGGTAACAGGCAATTCTTAATTTGGTGATGTGTAATGAAGCAAACATGATTAGGGAACATAAGGTGAAGGAACCTTTAGGGAGCAGTGACCATAATATGAAAGAATTTACCCTGCAGTTTGAGAGGGAGAAGCTGCAACCAGATGTAACGGTATTACAATTAAATAAGAGTAAGGAAAAGGACATGAGGGAGAAGCTGGCCAGAGTTGATTGAAAAAGGAGCCTAGCAGGGAAGGCAGTGGAACAACAATGGCAGGATTTGTGGGGGGCTATTCGGGAGGCACAGCAGAAATTCATCCCAAGGAGGAGGAAACATGCTAAGGGGGGGACAAGGCATCCATGGCTGACGAGGGAAGTCAAGGACAGCATAAAATCAAAATAAAAAGCATACAAAGTGGCGAGGATAAGTGGGAAGCCAGAGGATTGGGAAGCCTATTAAAACAAGCAGAGGACAACCAAAAACGCAATAAGGGGGGGAGAAGATTAAATATGAGTGCAAGCTAGCTAGTAATATAAAAGAAGACAGGAAGAGTTTTTTTCAATATATAAAAGGTAAGAGAGAAGCAAAAAGAGACTTTGGACCACTGGAAAATGTGGCTGGAGAATCAAAACTGCAAAGGAGATGCTATGGTAAAGAAACAAAAGATTTGTTGGGAGGAGATGTGAATCACAAAAGCAGACCCAGTGTCAACAGCTACTATCCAAATAAATGGAGACAGGCATGATGATTGGAAAATGTTAAACACAGAGTTGATTCCGGAAGGCTGTAAAATGATCAAAGATAATCAAAAGGTGAAAAGGCTGTTCCTTGTTAAACTTCAATGGAACAGGGCGGGAGTCTGAGACCAGAGTGGGAGTGGATGGAGTATTGAATAGCAGGTGGCCAAAATTTCAGTGTCACATCTGCAGAGTGATTGGAGGCGTTCCGCAAACTGTTCACTCAATCTACATTTGATCTTACATTGTAGTGAAGAGCACCGTGTGACCAGTGAATACGTTACAGGGGCAGCTCGTTAGCACAAGTGGATAGCACTGTGGCTTCACAGCTCCAGGGTCCCAGGTTCGATTCCCCACTGGGTCACTGTCGCTGCGGAGTCTGCACGCTCTCCCCATGTCTGCGTGGGCTTCCTCCAGGTGCTCCGGTTTCCTCCCACAGTTCAAAGACATGCAGGTTAGGTGGATTGGCCATGATAAATTGCCCTTAGTGACCAAAAAGGTTAGGAGAGGTTATTGGGCTACGGGGGTAGCGTGGAAGTGAGGGCTTAAATGGGATGGTGCAGACTCGATGGGCCAAATGGTCTCCTTCTGAACTGTATGTTCTATGTTCTACGTTATACCAACTTGAAAGAAGTACAAGAAAATCACAATTTCACCTTGAAAGAGATGTCTGCCCATTCCGGCTGTGACAAGCAGAACAAGGGAAACCTCCGTGGAATCAACAGCAACATTAATCTGTGTATCTGAAAGGATTTAGAGGAGAAAGACTGACAATCAGTTAGGTCTTCCGTCCCAGGATCCTCAAATCCCCCAAGCATCCCTCACCCTTACCATGACTGTCCCGCCTTCTTTCAGAATGCCATCCAGCGAGTCAGTTGTGCTGGTTACCTTTAATCTGCACACTCACTCATGGCCAGATCAGGAGCTCCTAGACACCAGGCCTCTGCCAGTAACATTAGGGAGGTTGTGCTCAGCTGTCCTCCACTCACCCAGACACCGCGAGAGAGTCATCTGTGGTGAAGCCCTGCTCTTTAGTGTCTGATTGTTGGCAGCTGCCTCTATGGCACTGACACCTCTGGAGTACAGACTCACTGTTCTGGCATCAAAGGTTTCAGGACATCCAGGCCACCTGTTCTTTTGAGGAGGCACTTTAGAGTTCAGGGACCGTGAAGTCTATCACAACGAACAAGGCTAATCCCTCCTTTGAGATAGCCTTCCGCTGTCAAGCTCGAGGCTGGTCCCAGTCAAAAGAGTGGAAAATGGAATGTGAACACCCAAGTACAAACGTAGAAAAGAAGGCAGACTGCAAATTGAAAACATGGAGTGTCTTGGAAACTCATAGGGTTGAAATGGACTTTCAAAGACAATCTGCAGCATTGCTCTATCCTGTGGGAGTTTGGTGTGACAGACAGGCTGCAGTTGGGGTTGACCCTGTTATGGGTCTCCGTAATATTTAAAGATGGCTTGAATGCCTCACATCTGCAACCCTCCCCCCTTGGCACAGGGATGGCCCTCGTCCTGGCCCCCTCCAGCCCTCCGAATGACCCCAGCCCCCTTGAAGACCCGTTTATCCCCCAGTATTGGGGCATCAGCCATGGTGCCCTTTTGTTGCATGCTGCTAAGTGAATAGGGCTACTCACCTCCTTGTTCCCCCTTGGTATCCATTGCGCCAGATCCCTGTTTTTGTAGAGGAGTATGAAACAATGCCTATATCGCTTCTCTTTGGGGGCAGGTGACTCCCAGGAGGATGCTGCATTTGACTTTAAACTTGCCAAGGAGATTAAAATGAATGTATATTAGGTTTGATCTGGTTTCGCCCTTTGTGGGAGAGATCCTGATCGAGCCAGCAAAATGGTTCCCGGCGCAAATCCCGATTTTGGTCTCTCCTGATATTCACCCAATGTAACGGGATCGGCGGTGGGCACAATGCCTTGGGAAAATCGCGCCCCTCAACTTTACTTATTCTCCTCTTAATCGGACTCCACCTTCTCAAGGGCAATGAGGAATGAACGACAAGTGCTGGCTTTGCCAGCGACACCCAGATCCCATGAACAAATGGAAAAGAAAATCTACATCATCGGGCACCCTCCCCCATTTCCTGATCATCATGGACATTCAAAATCTCTACATCTCCATCTGCACCAGGCTGGTTTGAGGGCAGTTCTCCTGGCCATTCTGTACACACTACTGCAGCTGCCACTGCCTACCAGGCGCCATTGCTCACCATGCTGCTGATTCTCCTAACGCCCCGGGGGGTACATTGTGCCCCGCCTCTCCTCTGGCGTCCAGGAGCTTGGCCAGGTCCGCATCCCCAAATCAAGGAACAGGGGTGAAATTTTCCGACCCCCGCAGGGTCAGGGAATCGCCCAGAGCCTTTGTAAATTCCGCCCCCACCGTGGCTAGAATTCTCCGTCATCTGGAAATTGGCTAGGGCGGGAATCGCGCCCCGCTGGTTGGCAGGCCCCCCGCAGTGATTCTCTGGCCTGCGATGGGCTGAAGTCCCGCCGCTGTTCGGCCTCTCCCACTGATGTGGTTTAAACCAACTCTGTGCTGGTGGTAGCAGGCGGCGCGAGTGGGCCCCGGGGTCTTGGGGGGGGGGGGCACGGGGCGATCTGACCCCAGGGGGTGCCCCCACGGTGGCCTGGCCCGCGATCGGGGCCCGCCGATTGGCGAGCGGGCCTGTGCCGTGGGGGCACTCTTATTCTTCTGCCGCCGCCACGGCCTCCACCATGGAGGAGGAGGAGGAGACCCCCTCCACCGCGCATGCGCCGGTGGTGACATCAGCGGCCGCTTGGCGCATGCGTGGACTCACGCCGACTGGCGAAGGCCTTCCAGCTAGCCCCGACACCAGTTGGCATGGCGCCAAAGGCCATTGACGCCAGTTGGTGGAGCGGGAGCCACTCCAACACGGGCCTATCCCCTAAAGGTGTGGAGTTCCACTCCTTTGGGGAGGCCCGACGCCGGGATCCTCCGCCCCGCTGGGTAAGGGAGAATCCTGGCCCAGGTCTCCACTTCTCCATCCTCCAGGCTTGACTGGAAATGAGTATGGAAGGACTGTTTAAATGCAGCTGCCCCTTGTTAGCTGTAGGCAGCTGAAGGGCAGGGCGGGTGGATCAGACATGGTGAGTTTCATGTGGTGGTTCGCTTTTTTGCACTACATTTGGGTGAATACCGATCTCGATCGCGCCTTTGGAGCCAACGCGAATCCTACCCAAAATGACATTTGATCATTTTTTGGGTGAATTCCACCTTAGATGGGAGGAAATCAGTTCAGTGGGGCAGGAAATATCTGAGATAATGGATCTATCAGGATGGACCTGTTCATGGATTTTGGGAAGGAAGTTGAAGCAGGTTGTGTGTTATTGAGTTATTGGGTTATTGAGGGAAGGTTTCAAGAGGACACGAGGTCAACGATAGTCTCAGAAATGATGGTTTGAGGTTTGATGGTGGAATCATAGCCCAGTGGGAGGTAAAAGGAAATGTCAGCGATTTGACATTCGGACTTTGCAAGGTAACAGTCAGTTTGTGAATCAAAACTACCATTCTTGTCAACAGGTTTAATGACAGTGTTAAGGCTGGTACTGAGAAATTGGGGTACCACTAGATCAGAGGGAGATAGGTTAGAGTGAGTGAGGAGAACATGGAAATTGGGACGGCCAATGTCACATCAGCTGTTCCCTGTCTAAAGATTGGATGAGGGTAGGAAGCCAGAGGAAGGGGTTCAGGTGCAATGAGAATCCTGAAGACTGTTGTTTACAGAAAGAGCTTCAAACTAGTTTGTGCTTTCAGCACAGTGAATTTGTGTGTGTGTGTGTGTGTGTTATATTTGCCAATTATTATACCAGCTCATAAACAAATGAGTTGATCTTTTGACCCAATAGAGTATTGCTTCAAATAGCTGTAGAATAAACAATTGAGGTTAGTTAAAAGATTTATGAATGTATCAGCAAAACCTCAGTTCATAGTCATTTCCTGATATTCAGCAAAATTTCACACCGTACAAAAGCACTCTTTGAAATAAGCAAAGAGATTCATAAGCCTATATAACGTGTTGGCCCTAATTGTTCCGCATTGTTCAATTTAAAGACTCAGATTTCGTAGAATCATAGAATTTACAGAGCCGAAGGAGGCCATTAGGCCCATTGAGTCTGCATTGGCCCTTGGAAAGAGCACCTCACTAAAGACCACACCTCCACCCTATCCCCATAACCTGGTAACCCCACCTAACCTTTTTGGACACGAAGGGCAGTTTGGAATGGCCAATCCACTTACCCTGCACATCTTTAGACTGTGGGAGAAAACCGGAGCACCCGTGGAAAACCCATGCAGACATGGGGAGAATGTGCAGCTTCTGCACAGACAGTGATCCAAGCCAGGAATTGAAGCTGGGATACTGAAGTTGTGAAGCAACTGTGCTAACCACTGTGCTACCATGCTGCCCTTTGTTGATGGTTTAATGGCATTGGAGATTGATAACTTGATAAACATCTTGAGCCAGAAAATAATGAAAGATTACAATCCAAATGCCCAGCTCTTCTTTTGCAAACAATTTTTATAGATGCAGTGTTTCTTTTTTTATATTTGTTATTACTGTTGGAGTAGTGCAGCATTGACCTATATCTGTAAGAAACTTTAAACTGCCTCTCATTGGAACAGAAATAGCTCCAATAATTTGACTATTCTGATTTGAATAATTGTCTTTTTTTTAATAACTGGGAATGGGGAACAGAAGGATCTCCAACTTCAATTTGCCACATTTGAACTGAATCTAGAAATTCCGTTCAGAGGCATCTTGGGCTAAACCTCTAGAGTCAACAAGGCTTCACCAGAGATACACTCTTATAAGGCCTCAGCACAACTCACACGAGTGGAAGCAGGGCAGGTCCCCAAGGTCTCAAACCTTTATTAGGTGAGATAAATCTTGGGCTCTCATCTCTGTGAGAGCTGAACAATTAAAAGAAAAATTGTTTTGTGTTACTTGGGCCTCCTGAGTACTCTGCGCGATAAGGCCTGCTACCATTGATGTGTTTTTAACAGACAAGGATGGCTTGCTCCAGCTGAGCAAATAACCCATTTTCTGGAATTTGGGAGATGTAATTTATCCTGAAGCCAGGAGGGGCAGATGTCATGCTGTTATGTGTCTATGCCAGCAGAGTGCACAGAATCATAGAATTTACGGTCCAGAAGGAGGCCATTTGGCCAATCACGTTGGCACCAGCCCTTACAAAGTGCACCCTACTGAAGCCCATGTATCTAGCCTATCCCTGCAACCCAGCAACCCAACTTAACATGTTTTGGACACTAAGGGCAATTGAGCATGGTCAATCCACCTAACCCGCACATCTTTGGACTGTGGGAGGAAACCGGAGCACCCGGAGGAAACCCACGCAGACATGGGGAGAATGTGTAGAGCACAGGCAGCGACCCAGCCGGGAATCGAACCTGGGACCCTGGAGCTGTGAAGCAACTGTGCTAACCACCATGCTCCCGTGCAATCCAAACAATTTTAAGGTCGCAGTTAATTTTTGCTCAGATTGTTGACTGACATAAAAGAAATGCAACTCCGCTGTTAAGACTTTTCGGTGACGTTCTAAAGTTCCTGTCCATCCAGAATATAGTGCTCAAACAAAGAGAGGTTAGATGGAAGCTGGCAAAAAATGCAACGTGTGCGCAAGCTTAAACTTGCACAGAACACAGGAACCGTTTTGTCCACTTAGGAAAAGCTGTACTGACATCAGCTTTTCATCAAAGGCCAGACCTGTCTGAAAGAATATTTTAAATGAGGCTAAACTGATGTGTAGAAATACAGGGTACCTGCTGGAAACTCTGATGTGAGATGTTGCAAGTCTTCTCAAGCTCTGGTGTTGGGAGATAATCCTTGAAGCTACAATGATAATTGTTTCCCGACTGAAAGCTTTCTATGTACTGGCAACCACCTACAGACGCAATAAGTTTATTCAAGACCTTACCTGCCCTCTCTAATAATTAGAACAGCCATTTCAAATAAAAACACCATCTGGAATGAAAGCAAATTTCTTAGAATCAGCATGGCGAACATTAACAATTTAGCCTTCTCGTATCCATTGGTAACAGAATATTGCCTTGAGCTAAATCCCTCACATTGGGAGTTTCATGTGAAATAAAAAAGACTGATGCTCAGGCATTTTATCTGAATACCATTGAGAATGTGACAAGTATCTGTGGATAGACTGCTTTTATCTACTTAATTTCTTTGAACACACATAGGGGTCCAAATTGAAAGATCACCAAACAAAAATAAAATTGTGCAACATTTCAAAGATTTAGGCTTTTTTTCTCATGGTTACTTTTTTTTGCATGCAATGAAACCAAACCTAACTCTGATAGTGAAATCCATATGAACAATTTTTCTGAAACTGATTTGAATAACAATTCATAATACCCTTTCAAGAAATAGTTAACACCTGAAAAACACAGAACCCATTATTTACAATTAGCATTTTAGACCAATTAATTACAAAGAAGAAAATACTGCTTCTGTGGCAAAATATTTCTAATAAGCACTCATTTCACATGTTGTGACATGAATAAATCATCTAAATTGGATTTTCACTTTAAACAATGTCATGTGTTTTTAAAGAAAGGAAGAATAATGTATGATACAGATTTACTATCACTTCAATGGGCAGAAATCACTTCTGGGCAGCACGGTAGCATTGTGGATAGCACAATCGCTTCACAGCTCCAGGGTCCCAGGTTCGATTCCGACTTGGGTCACTGTCTGTGTGGAGTCTGCACATCCTCCCCGTGTGTGTGTGGGTTTCCTCCGGGTGCTCCGGTTTCCTCCCACAGTCCAAAGATGTGCAGGTTAGGTGGATTGGACAAGATAAATTGCCCTTGGTGTCCAAAATTGCCCTTAGTGTTGCATGGGGTTACTGGGTTATGGGGATAGGGTGGAGGTTTTGACCTTGGGTAGGGTGCTCTTTCCAAGAGCCGGTGCAGACTCGATGGGCTGAATGGCCTCCTTCTGCACTGTAAATTCTATCTATCTATCAATAATTTGCTGTATTGGCATCAATGCACTCAAACTCCCCAAATTCATTCCGAGACCAGGGCTGGTTTAACACACGGCTAAATTGCTGGCTTTTAAGGCAGGCCAGCAGCACAATTCCTGTACCAGCCTCCCTAAACATGTGCCGGAATGTGGCCACTGGGGGCTTTTCACAGTAACTTAATTTGAAGTCTACTTGTGACAATAAGCGATTTTAATTTACTTTCATAATTTAACTTGCACTGATCTGTCAATTTTTATAGATTTGTTAAGCTGTTACCAAGAACCAATTAATGAAAAATGTGTGAATTTTTATATACGTGTATTTCACCCTAAATCATCTTGGTAATAAAATTTAACAAGACAATTAGATTGTTTAAAGTTAAAAAACCCACATGGGCTCATAAATTCTTACCAAAAATTCTGCTCATTTTCAGAAATAAAACACCATTACTACTGTGCCAAACAGGTTTTGTGAAGAGACTGCATCTTCTTTCATTTCAAATGAGTTATATTTGTTTTGTTATTATACAAAGGCAACATGGAGCTGGCAGAGTCTCAGGGCGGAGCAAGAGACATTGTAAGGAACAGCCACCCACGCATGGAAACATCAATAAGCCTCAGATGTTGAGGGGCAGAATGCACATTGTTCCTCACTGAAATCAAGGCAACATATCAGCATTATTCATTGAGCATCAGCTGCTCTCAAGTCTTGAGCTCTCAAGCATTGTCTGCGACTTGAACCTGACTACGGTTAGAATCTTTGACTGTAGTCAACCATCTCAAATATTTAGCATTGACAGGCTTCATGTGATACTCATTTAAAAAATGGAAAAGAAAGTGTTTAGATGGTTGTGGTGAATGTGATTCACACCGGATTATAATCTGTATATACATGTGCCTACATTGTAAGTGCAGTTGCACTACCTGACCACCAGGGGGAGTAGCACTGGGAATGCTCGAGAATTGTACTGGGCCTCTCCCTTGGTTCCGCCCAGGACTCCTCCCCCTGGTGCTCCTGTATAAAGATCAGTGTCACATGGTCAGCCGGCCAGTTCACCGAAAGTTCAATGGCTAACCGGCTGGCTCTGTTGTGAGTATATTAAAACCGCTATTCTAATCCTACAAGCAAGTGTCCATAGAATTGTTGGTTCCAACAATGGTATCTTTCACATCGTCAAGAGATCAAAAATGCTTCACAGCCAATTAATTACTTTTGAAGTCTATTGTAGGCACAAATGGCAACCAGTTCATGCACAGTTGATTGACAGGTCAATCATTTTAATGGTGTTGATTGAGGGTTGAATGTTGGACAGGACAGTGGCAGAAACCTCAGCTCTTAATTGGAAAAGTTCCATTGGATCGTTTACATCTGCCCATTCTGCGTTCAAATTCACTTTTGAAACGGAGCAGTCAATGAACTCCCTTTCCTTGATGTACTAGTTGAGAAATCTGCCAGGGGATTCTCTATCGCGGTCCAGCACAAGCCTACCTTGATTGGCCAACACACGGGTTAAAATTCTTGCAGTTCTTCGTGCTAGAAGAATGACCTTATTGGTAGCCTTGCAAGCAGGGCCCAAATCATTTGTTCACCATGCGAGCTTGATGCTGAATTAGGGCACATCAAAGGCACCCTGCAGGATAATGGCTGCTCTGATCAAATCATTTCATGCTGTATTTCATGCAAACTCATGAATGGGTCTAAGGCTGTTGCTTTTGGCCTTGACAAGTGCCACTCTATCTCAGGTCAATGTGTCTCAAAAATTTGAGCAACAGGAGGAGCTAGAAGTTTCAGTGAAACAATAGCAACACAAATGATATTCATCACTAAACGAATGCTGCCGTCAAGTCTACAACAAATTCTGCCTTTCACACAAATGAGTAATGTGGTATATGAATATCAGTGCCAGTGTAACGTTAGGTCTGTGGACCAGATGTCCTAAACTGCTCCCAATGGGTAATGTGCCGACCACACCTAACTAGCGCTGTGCTAGCAAAACACAAATCACAGTGTTCAACAATAGATGTGATTCCGTGATTAGGCAACATTTGCTAAATAATCCTCAGTGTGCTAAAAATTATGCTGACAACCAATTTGAGATTACCAGTCAGGCTCTGGAAGCTACATATATTAATACACAGTTCCCTGTTATTGCAGACAGATTTGTATACACATTGTGCCTGTTTCAGCTAAACAAAATAATGGATAGCAATTCGCTGATTCTTTCCACAGGGCAATACTTTGCCAAATCAGAGTCCAAATACCTGGATTAAATTTCAAATAATGCAAGGCAGTTAACTGTCAGTCGCCATCAACTTGTGCATTCTTTATGGTATCACATCTACCAATCAAAATCCACTTGTAAACCAATCAGTACCCTCTTCTCAAAAAGTATAACGTTTTTTGTTTTCCCTCACAATGGTATTCTTGGATGAGGGCAAGACAAAAGGCTTTGACCAAATGTTTTTTTCCAGCAATACTCGTTAGATAGACCTGTTTAATGTCCTATCTGAAAGTGAGCACCTTCAGAAATACAAGTTTCACTCGATTCAGTTTCCATTCAATCGGTTTGCTGTCCCTGACACAATATTGAAATTGCCCTTGTCAAAAAACAATCACTCTTCATTCTTCTCAAACTGTCTGCAGCCTCCGAGGATGGTGGCCACGCCATCCTTGTCTTATGCATCTCCCTCCGTTGGCCAGCTGAGTGGAACTACCTTTGATATTTATCCCACCTCAGTGCGCCTCCTCTTTTCTCTTACTCACAATTACCTTTGGGTTATCTCAACAACCTATTACTGGCTTTTTCCTACTTCTTATCTGCCTTCTTGTGCTCAGTGACACAATCGAAAAAGGTAACGTTGTGTCCTATATGCACACCAATGATATGCAGATTTAGCTTGCCTTAACTTTGGGCTTTTCATTGTCACTGATCTGTTACACTGTCCAACATCCAGTAATCTGTCTAATATTCTCCAATTAAAAAATTGAAAGGCTGAATCCATTGCCTTTGGACTCGGCCAATTCTTTACCCAGCCACAGACTCCATCCCACTCTCTGGCTACATCTGAGTCAGGCCGTTCACAATCTTGGCATCTATTTGACAGTGAACTGAGCTTCCAACCTCATATTATCATCAACACCAAGACCATCTGCGTCCACGCTCGTGTTCAGAAAACTAAAGTAGCCTTCAGGGATTTACATTTGTATCGGTAAAGATTAGAAATGAGATATAGTATTAAATGGGTTTCATTTAATGTTTCTGTGAAAAGAAGGGTAAAACCAATAGTTAGATTCATGCTGGACATAGTTAGAACTGAGCCAACCACAACACAATATGTGTTGTGGTTGGCTCAGTTCTAACTATGTTTCTAGTGTGCTTTGAGAGGGTTACAGTGAACAGTAAATAAAAAGCAGAAGCATGTGACAGTTGCTTAGCAACTGGGGGCCATTTAAGGTAGAAAGGTGTTTGTGAATTTAGTTTAGCTAGATATATTGCAGTTGAAGACAGAAATGAACAATCCTCAACTCTGCCAGAAAGAAAGACTGGACAGGACAAGGGATCTACAAAGAGAACGACTTCCCAAATAATTAGAATAGAGTCCAGGTAACTAGCGATTTGAGACAGAGAGAATCTCTCAGGAAGATTGAAGTTAAGAGAACAGAGACAAAAGTATTGTTCAGGAGAATTGAAGGGAGAAGCAGACAAAGTATTATGAGTGAAAGAGACAGCTGTAGTAACCAGAACTAAAGTGACAAAGCAGACTTCAGAGGTAAATCAAAAGTTTGATCTCATATTAGTAAAGTCTGGGAAATGATAGTTACAGCAATTGTGAACAGATTGCACAATAGTCAAGACAAAGAAGGAAAAGTGGTAAAACTGGATGCTGGATTATTTGTTAAAAGTGGAGTGGACTTTTTTTTAAAGGAGACATTTGGAAAACCTCAACTGGATTTTGGAATGCAAACAGCTGATGTTGTGAAAGAAGATAGAAAGTGTGTTTTTTTTAGGATGGAGTTTGGAAACTCATGTGGGGAGATTTTGAGAAAAAATCCATGACAGTAACTTAGTTCAGTGTGAAGTGTGTGTTTTGACACCACCAGCCTGTGTGTTTAGAGGGACTTTGTGTTCATAGAATCATATCATTTTTACAGTGCATAAGGAGGTCATTCAGCCCATCGAGTCTGCACTGACCCTCTGAAGAGCACACTACCCAGGCCCACTCCCTGCCCTATCCCCATAACTCCACCTAACCTACACTTCTTTGGACACTAAGGGGCAATATAGCATGGCCAATCCACCTAACCTGGATATCTTTGGACAGTGGGAGAAATCCGGAGGAAATCCACACAGACATGGGGAGAAAGTGCATACTCCACACAGTCACACAGGGCTGGAATTGAACCCGGGTCCTTGGTGCTACGAGGCAATAGTGCGAACCATCGTGATGCCATGCAGCTTAAGGTATGCTTCTTAATCCATGTTAACCTTAGAATCTGTGTTTATTTGTGATGCGCACACGATGATCGGCACGCATGTGCAGTGTGGCCGCTATTTTTCTAAACGGTTGCAGCTTTTTGTTTTACAAGTTCTGTAGTGGTTTTTATTCATTTATTCATTTATTCTATTCATTTAATTTGTTTTACAAGTTGGGGGGGTTTTATTCATTATTTCCATTTGTTTTACTCATTTTATTTTAAATTTTTTTTACAAGTTCCAGGGGGGGGGGTTTATTTGATAACATTTTAAGGGAAAAAATCAGAACTTTGGACAGATGGAGACTCCATACTTTCCGACACCAGAAGGCTTCACCTTCATCCAACAGGTTCCATTGGAGGAGCGTGTACGAGGGCCAAAGGGACCCAAAACCATTTCCTCCATTTTTGTCAGCAAACAAGGTAAGAGAAAATGGTGGGTCACGCAGGTCGGCCGGCGTGGGTTGCAAAGGTCGGCCGGTGTGGGTCGCGAAGGTTGGCCAGTTAGTAAAATGGGTCCCCGGAAAAAAAGTTTGAAGAACACTGGATTAATCTAACATCTATTGTTGGAAAAATGTTGGAATCAATTATTAAGGAAGTAATAGCAACACATTTGGAAAATCATAATCAAATCAAACAGAGTCAGCATGGCTTCATGAAAGGGAAATAGTGTCTGACTAATTTATTAGAGTTTGTCGAGGAAGCCTCAAGCAGAGTGGATAGAGGGGAAGCAGTAGATGTGCTGTATTTTGACTTTCAGAAGGTGTTCGACAAGGTAGCTCACAAAAAATTAAACCTTAAGGTAAGAGCCCATGGTGTTGGAGGTAATATATTGGTATGGATGGAGAATTGGCTAATGGGCAGGAAACAGCGAGTGAGGATAAGGGGTTCTTTTTCAGGTTAGCGGCCTGTAACCAGTTGGGTTTCACAGGAGTCAGTGCTGGGTCCACAAGCATATTTATATACATACATACAATATATATAAGTTATTTGGAGGAAGGAAACAAATGTACTACATCCAAATTTGCAGATGACACGAAAGTAGGTGGAAAGGCAGGTTATCAGAGGGTTACAGACAGTTTCTAAAGATATGTTCTTGTTTAAGAAAAGGGAAAAGTATAACCCAGGAAATTACAGACCTGTCAGCTTGACATCAATAGTGGGAAAACTGATGGAGGCCTATTATGGGATGAGATAAACATACTCTTAGAAAAAAAGTAAGTGAATACTAGACAGTCAACATGGCTTTGTCGAGGGAAGGTCATGTCTGACACATTTAATCGAGTTATTTGATGAGGTGGCACAGGCAGTGGATGAAGGGAGTAGTGTAGATGTTGTATATTTGGACCTTCAAAAAGTCTTTGATATGGTGCCACATGGAAGGTTGGTTAAAAAATTAAAAATGCTTGGGATTGATGAGTCCTTGGCAGCATGGATTAGAAGTTGGCTAAGAGATAGGAAACAGAGTAGGTATAGATGGGCATTTCTCAGATAAGAGACGAGTTGAAAGTGGTGTTCTCCAGGGACCAGCGTTGGCTCCTTGTTTTTTTTTTTGATTTATATAAATGATTTAGAGGTGGGTGTTGAGGGCAAAATCTATAAATTTGCGGATGATACTAAGCTCAGGAGAATAATGAATTGTGAGGATGATGCTGAGCGACTTCAGAGCAACATTGACAAGTTGGCTAAATGGGCAGATACCTGGCAGATGAATCTCAATGCAGCAAAATGTGGGGTCATGCATTTTGGTTGAACAAATATAGGGAGACAATATAGGCTCAATGGTACAGCTTTGAGGGGAGTACAGGAGCAGCAGGACCTTGGGATTCAAGTGCATAATTCTGTGAAGGTGTCCAGGTAAACTGTTAAGAAGGCTTATAGGATCCTTGGGTTTATAAATAGAGGCATAGAATATAAAAGCAACAAAGTGATGCTATACCTCGACAAATCTTGCTCAGACCACATTTGGAGTATTGTGTTCAGTTCCGAGCACCTTATTTAAAGAAGAATGTTAAAGCCATGAAGAGAGTGTGGAGGAGGTTTACTAAAATGATACCAGGAATGAGGAATTTTAGATACAAGGAAAGATTGGAGAAATTGGGCTTGTGCCCCTTGGAGCCGAGAAGATTGGAGCCGAGAAGATTAAGAGGTGATCTTATTGAGGTGTTCAAAATTATGAACAATTTTGACAGGGTAAAACACTAATTGGCATGTTGATAACTCAGGGTCACAATTTTTAGATGGTCAGCAAGAGAGCTAGGAGTGAGATAAGGAGAAACACCTTTACTCAAAGAGTTGTTGGGGTTTGGAATGTACTGCCTGGAAGAGTGGTGGTGGTGGATTCCATAGGAGGTTTCATAAGAGAGCTGGATATATATTTGAATTTGATGAATTTAGAGGGGATAGGGCTGGAGAATGCGACAAGCTGCTTGGCGCTTTTGGGAGCCGGTGCAGACACAATGGGCAGAATGGCTTCCTTCTGTGTTGTAAATTCTATTCTACATTAATAGGTTAAGTAAGTGGGCAAAAAGTTGGCAAGTGGAGTATAATGTAGGAAAATGTGAAGTTGTCCATTTTGGAAGGGAGAACAAAAGAACAGAGGGCGAGATTCTCCGGACTCACGACGGTTCGGAGAATAGCGGGCGTCGGAAATTTTTACGGCGATGCTGTTCCGACGCCCTCCCGCTATTCTCCGAACCCCGCAAATTGTCGGAGTCGCCATTCCCGACAAACGCCTCCTTCCCGCCCCTGACACGACCAGAATCGCCACTGAGAGCCCCCCCGCTATTCACCGGCCCGGATGGGCCGAAGTCCCGACGTCATGGCGCCCTGTTTGGACGTCGTGAAACACACCTGCTTTTTAAATTCGTCAACCAGTCGGCCTGGCTGACGACTGCTTGGAGGAGGTCAGGGCACCACTCTGCGCACCGCTCAGCGCACCGCTCAGCGCACCGCTCGAGTCTGGCCACAACGGGGAAGGCATCCCTGAGAACGGGAGGGGGTCCAGAGCGGGGGGTGTGGGGCGACGGGGGAGGCAGTGGGGGGCGACGGCGGAGGCAGTGGGGGCGACGGGGGAGGCAGTGGGGGAGACGGGGGAGGCAGTGGGGGAGACGGGGGAGGCAGTGGGGGAGACGGGGGAGGCAGTGGGGGGCGACGGGGAAGGCAGTGGGGGGCGACGGGGGAGGCAGTGGGGGAGACGGGGGAGGCAGTGGGGGAGACGGGGGAGGCAGTGGGGGAGACGGGGAGGCAGTGGGGGGCGACGGGGAGGCAGTGGGGGGGCGACGGGGGAGGCAGTGGGGGGGCGACGGGGGAGGCAGTGGGGGAGACGGGGGAGGCAGTGGGGGAGACGGGGAGGCAGTGGGGGAGACGGGGGAGGCAGTGGGGGGCGACGGGGAGGCAGTGGGGGAGACGGGGAGGCAGTGGGGGGCGACGGGGGAGGCAGTGGGGGGGGCGACAGGGGAGGCAGTGGGGGGCGACGGGGGAGGCAGTGGGGGGGGCGACGGGGGAGGCAGTGGGGGGCGACGGGGGAGGCAGTGGGGGGGGCGACGGGGGAGGCAGTGGGGGAGACGGAGGATGCAGTGGGGGAGACGGAGGGGGCAGTGGGGGAGACGGGGGAGGCAGTGGGGGGAGACGGAGGGGGGGGGGTTAGGTAGAGAGTGAGCCGTCCAACCCCGTAACAAAATGTCTGCCACCCTGCCATGGTGTGCCGGTCACGAGGACACGGCCGCTGCTTCCGCTGTGGCTTCCGGACACAGGCCACTGACGCACCCGTGAGGAGGCCATAGTTTACTGGCCGTTGGATGCGGAAAGTGACCAGGGGTTAGGCTGACCGCCTGTCAGCAGCGCGACCAGGCCACCGGGACACACTGGTATCCCGTGGCTGGCGGCTGCCGAGGTGTCGACTAACCTCCGTCTAACATGTCCTGTTTCTCTGCCCCCCACCACCATTCTGTAGGTTAGCACAATGTATGGGAACAGAACGGCGATGTTCTGCGCAATGGTTGGGGCCGCTCTACTGGATTTGGAGATGCAGCAGCATCCACACCCACAACCCGCAGTGGCTGCAGGGCCAGCTGCAGCAGCAGAGGGAAGGGCCGAGGAGTTGCCCGTCGTCGAGCAGCATGGGGGGAGGAGGAGGAGGGGGAGGAGGAGAGAGTGAGGGTGCAGCCACGGCGCCAGAGGCGACGACCAAGGCCGAGGGTGTACCGTGCCCGGATCTCTTTCCTAACAATGCCGGACATCACCTGCAGGAGAAGACTCCGGCTGAGTAGGCAGACGGTGATACATATCTGTCAACTCCTGTCGCACCTCGCCCCACGTGGAACGGGGGGAGGACACGCGATCCCGGTTGCCATCAAGGTGACGGTCGCTCTGAACTTCTATGCTACCGGCTCCTTCCAGTCTCCGAGCGGGGACGTCTCCGGGATCTCCCAGTCATCGGTGCACAGGTGCATCCGGGATGTGACCGACGCCCTCTATGCCATCGCGGACCGCTACATCACCTTTCCCGAGGACCAAGCAAGTCAAGACTCACGAGCCCGTGGATTTGCCAGTGTGGCCGGGATACCGAGGGTTCAGGGGTCAATCGACTGTGTTCACGTCCCCATGCGCCCGCCTACTGTGGACAAGGAAGTGTTCACAAACAGGAGGGGGACATACTCCATTAATGTCCAGGTGGTATGCGACCCCCACATGAGGTTCATGAACGTCTGTGCAAGGTTCCCAGGGAGTGTGCATGACTCCTACATACTAGCGCAGTCGTTCATCCCTGCGATGTTTGAGGGACGTCCCCCCCCGGCTGAGGGGCTGGTTGCTAGGCGACAGGGGTTATCCGCTGAGGTCTTGGCTGATGACGCCTATACGGAGGCCTCAGACCAATGCGGAAACACGATACAACGAGGCCCATGCAGCAACCAGGGGTGTGGTGGAGCGCTGCCTTGGCCTCCTGAAGATGAGATTCAGGTGCCTGGACCGCTCCGGAGGGGCCCTGCAGTACCAGCCCGACAGGGTCGCTCGCATTGTTGTGGTCTGCTGTGCGCTACACAACATTGCGATGCAGAGGGGAGATGACCTGCTGCAGGAGGCGGAGGGAGAAGCTAGTGGCAGTGGTGCCAGCACAGAGGAGGAGGAGGAGGAGGAGGAGGAGGCGAGGGAGGAGGAGGAGGAGGAGGAGGAGGAGGAGGCTGGCGGAGTGGCGGGCGCAGAACGCAGACACGACCCAGGTGCTGGTGATGTCCAGGAGGCGGCACGACGGACCCGGCAAGGACGGCGGGCACGCGACGCCCTGGTGGCAGCATGGTTCACGCATCGCATGTGACGTCCCCGATGAACACCAAACCACCACCTGCATCGCTAGTCTTGCAGAGGGTCACCACACAACTGCCACCACCACAACCCCCCCCCCCCCCCCCTCAGTGTACACTGCTCCACTTCGACATGACGCTTATCACTGGGTACAGACGGAATGGCACATTGATGGCTGTGTCAGCGGGTGTGATCAGTGCCATGTGGAATGATGACAGCCCGCTCTGCGAAGAGCTGTGAGCTCAGAATCGTTAGAGAGAGTCTGACCCATGGCAATAGCTGAACCATCCACCTTGGTGGCCGCTGAGTTCGTCACTGACACTCCATCACGTGCCCGCGTGGGCTAGCTGTGGGAGGGGGTAGGGGCAGGGACTGCACACCCGACACCGAGGTTTCACCACCCGTCACCCCCAGCGACACTCGGTCACCATCACGATTCCTGTGGCTGTGGAACAATCACACGGTATTACAAGTAAGGTGGAACAGTGCGTTTAATATTAACAATTATTTACAGGTGCCCTAGCCCCTACAACTAAACTGTGCCCTTCACCCGTGCCAACTTACTCAGTGTCTATCTTAGTTGCCTTACGGGCCCTACCACTACGTCTAAGTGACTCCCCAGGTGATACAGCAGGAGTGGAGGAGGATTGCTGCGAATCGCCCCCCTCGACTCGTTTCTCCTTGGCTAAGCGTTTCCTGGGGCGACCACGCCTTGATGGGCCAGGCTGCTCTGCGGGCGTCTCGGGTGACATTGTGCCACCCTGCTCTGCCTGCTGCCCACCCGATGCACCAGGGATGGGACAGGGGGAGGCCGGGAATTCCGGGACGTCCCGTGATGGAGTTAATGGGACGGGCCCCGAAACCTCCCCCTCCCTCGGGGAGCCCGGTGGCCCCCGGGCCTCACTTTGGGACAGAGGTGCGAGCGGGGAGGTGCCCCGTCGCACCACCGACACCTGGCGTTGCCAGTCCTGGAGGCCTGCAACGGTATCCACCAGGATCCGAAGGTTTGCAGAGACGGAGTACAGGGAGTTAGACATTCCTGTCAGGGACTGTGCGATCTCAACCTGTGTGTACACGACGCCATCCAGCACATGTGTCAGGCGGTTGATGGTCTCCGCGACCAACTGCTGGGACTGTGCTATCGACTGCTGCGACTGTGCTATCGACTGCTGGGACTGTGCCATGGCGTGCTGGGACTGGGCCATGACCTGCTGAGACTGGGCCATGACCTGCTGAGACTCGGCCATGGCCCGCAGGGCGCCGGCAATGTCGTTTTGGCTCTGGCACATTGCTGCCTGTGAGAGGGCAACCCTGTCCAGGGCCGAGGATGACGCGTGCACATTAACCCCAACGTCTTGCATAACCTGACCCATTGCCTCCACCGCGGATGCCACCCGTGCGGTGTCGGACTGGGTCTCTGCCATGAGCGGCACCACTCCCTGCTCTTGGACGCGGTTCGACTCCTCTAACAGCGTCTGCAGAGCCAGGAAGGCAGCCCTCCTCCCGCCATTGTTTCCCTGGGTTTCCTGAGGCATCGGCTGTGCGGGTGGGTTGAGAAACTCCAGGAACTCCGAAAACGTCTGGGAGCCAGCTGCATCCTGGGCCTGGTCTGGCCTCCGCGAGTCCGGGCCCTCTGTTGCTCCGACCTCCACCTGCTGTACCTGCTCAGCTGTGATGTGCCAACCAGACTGTGCCCCAGGAGACTCATCACTAAATAGGCCCGCCGGGGTGTGTATCTCTGGGATGATGGATGTGGTGGGAGAAAGCAGTGCCGCAAGCCCGACGCTCTCAATGTTTAGGGCCTCCTCCAGGGTGTGGGGCTGCTCAGCGACAGGAGGGTTGTCCCTGGCCATTTCTGGTGGTGGTGGTGGACTTCGAACCCTCTGTGCGTCCTGGTCCGCAGATTGGGTTGGGGCGGATAGGGCTGCCCGCTGATCGGGCACCCTCTGTTGTGAGGCCCCGGGTGAGGTGGCGGCAGATTCCTGTGTCCGTCTGGAGGCAGACGGCCCTGGTCGTTCGGCATCACGTCCTAGGGAAGAGAATGAGACGGGTTATTTCGATTTGCTCGGCAGGCCGCTGGACGGTCCCAGTGGGCAAGGTTTGTGAAGGGACAGAGGATGGGGGAGGTGTCCCAGTGGGCAGGGTGTGTGAAGGGACAGAGGATGGGAGAGGTGTCCCAGTGGGCAGGGTGTGTGAAGGGACAGAGGATGGGGGAGGTGTCCCAGTGGGCAGGGTGTGTGAAGGGACAGAGGATGGGGGAGGTGTCCCAGTGGGCAGGGTGTGTGAAGGGACAGAGGATGGGGGAGGGGTGAGTGTTTGTCAGGGAGGGTTGTCTCACTTGCTGCTGTTCCGCCAACCTCGCATTGCGCGATATCGCGGGTGGCAGACCCCCCAACAAGGTCCAGGGCCCTCTGTTCAAAGGTGCTGAGGGGGTGCAGGTTGGGCGAACCCCCTCCAGTCTTGTGCCGCTCACGGTGGTTATGAGCGGCCTTGGCCTGTTGGGGGAGGGAACATAGGTAGATCATTACAAAACGGTAGGTATCAGCAGTCCGTTCAGATACTGGCACAGTTTGGGGGGGAAGTTGTCATAAGCCGATTGCATCTCTCCTCCCGGGGCCAGAGCGCTGGGTCTGCGACAACTTTGTGAACCATCCTCAAATAACTCTGCCCCAATCCCCCCCCCCCCCCCCCCCGGGGCGGGGGGGGGGGGGGGGGGGTGCTTAAGTTAAGGGGGAGGGATGGTTGTGACTAGGGGGCACCCTCATGGCACTTACCCTGGCAGACCTGGTGAGGTCGTGTAGCTTCTTCCTACATTGCTCAGCTGAGCGAGGGGTCTGCCCCACAGCACTGACGGCAGCAGCCACGTCACGCCAGGCCTGGCGTACCGCGCTGGCAGGTTGGCGATGCCCTCTCTGCGGGCGGATGATGCCCCTCCTCTGCTCCACGGCATCGAGCAGCGCCTCGATGTCAGCATCTACAAAGCGAGGAGCAGCTCTCCTCGGCTCCGACATCCTGCCCGACAGATTCTGTGGTCCCTCGCGCCTTTTTACGGCGTCGGGCGGCGTCACGTGGGCGTGATCGTGTCGTCGTCACATTCCGTCGTCATCACGCACATAATTGACGCGGCCGCGCTACTAGCCCATTTCCAGGAAGTGAATCCTTCGGGAAATGAAGCCTTCGCGACCGTCGTAAAACGCTCCCGATTTTTACGACGGTTTTACGACTTTCCGCGGGTGCGGAGAATTTCGCCCAGAGTATTATTTAATTGGAGAAAAACTGAAGAAAGCTGCAACACAAAGGGACTTGGGGATACTTGAGCACGAAACACAGAAAGTTAGCACACAGGTGCAGCAGGTAATCAGGAAGGCTAATAGAATGGTGGCCCTTATTTCAAAGGGAGTTGGAGTATAAGAGTCGGGAAGTCTTGCTGCAACTGTACAAGGTACTGGTGAGGCCACATCTGGAGTACTGTGAACAGTTTTGATCCACTTATTTAAGGAAAGATATAATTTCACTGGTGGTGGTTCAGAGAAGGTTCACTGGGATAATGCCTGGTTTGGAGGGATTGTCTTAGGAGCAAAGGTTAAACAGGTTGGGACTCTACTCATTGGCATTCAGAAGAATGAAAGGTGATCTCATTGAAACATAAAGGATTCTTTGAAACATAAAGAATTTTTAAAGGGCTGACAGGGTAAATGCTGAGAGGATGTTTCCCCTCATGGGGAGTCAAGAAACAGAGGGTCAGTCTCAGAATAAAGGACTGCCAATTTAAGACTGAGATAAGGAGGAATTTCTTCTTTCAGTGGTTTGAGAGTCTTGGGAATTCCTTGACACAGAGAGCTGTGAGGGCAGAGTCCTTGTGTATATTTAAGGTTGAGATTCTTGATCAGTTAGGGAATCAAAGGTTACAGGCAAAAGGTAGGAAAGTGGACATGAGGAATGTTGAATCAGCCATGATTCTTTTGAATGATGGAGCAGACTTGAAGGGCTGATCGGCCTACTCCTGTTCCTATTTCTTATGGTCTTATGGATTGACCTTAGAGAGGTTAGGCGGGATTTTTTAGCCCTTCCCGCTGATATGATCTTCCCTGGTGGTGCAGCCGGCAAGCAATGCAAATTTGCCATTGATCTTGTCGGACCCGGAAGCTTCCGGTGCCAGAAAACCCGTATGGGGCGTGCTGGAAAATCCTGGCCAATTTCACTATGTGAAAATTTGTTGAGCTGGCACTTTGAGAGGGACCGAACCTCAAGCAGGAAATTCAGAACCCAGAAGTACTGGATCTATAATCAAAAGAGGAAGCGCACAACTGAAATGCAAAGGGACCACCCCATTAATGTGGCATTGCAGATCTGAGTCCCTCAGAGGAAGATGCTTAGGAAGCTGTCTGCAAGGAAAGGGAGAGGTAGATGTGGCAGCATAGGAATCATCTACACTGTCCTTCGCCGTTTGAGCACTGGAGGGGATGTGCTGGCTGTACTGTGACATCTCAAACCTCAGTCGACCCCGTTGATGCCACCCAATGACCTTGTGCGACGGTGGAGGAATCTTCCATGGATTTTGAAATGTTTTTTGTGTCAGATGTTCAGATGCTGGAGACTTGAACTGCAGAACTTTCTGATAAAGCCTGCAAGATGATTTCCAATTCTTAACACAGGACCGGCTGCCCTTAAAATATGGTGCTGGCTCCTGCAGGGCCAACAGGCGAAGCAGGCATCCTGATACAGAGCTGCCCGACCACGTGATCCAGTGGCACGCTTGTGTCACCCATATTCATGAGCTTGCCCCATCACAATTGCGACCGCCACGGACAGCTTTTGGGCCTGCCAGTGCGTTGCTCTGACAATAGGACTAAACTTGGCTCAATTTCTTTGGAGTTTTATTCCCAGTTTTCAACAGGAGAAACTTTCGAAACGTGGGGATGAAATAAATTCTGAGTACATTTTCACATTTCACACACTTCAAATTTAAAGTATAATGACTATAACCAAAACAGCAACAAGCTGAACCCTGGCTGACAAGCGCAGATTTAAATTTATGATCTGAGAAACCTTTTGATGGCTTAGAGGGTAAACATACTTTCACTGAGACATGTGGATTCTGAATATATCCCAGCTTCACCCTTGGTGTCTACTGTTAGCTGCTGTCAGGACAGGGATATTAATTCCCAATGCAACTGACTTTCACACCCTTGGGCTGGTTACCGGGGAAAAGACAATGTTTATTATTCATTGTTATCTGCTGTAATTGTTTGTTTTCTGAGTGAGAATAAGTTTTGACTTGTTTGTGACTTTCCACACTGAACTGACTGCCTACCTAGGTTCACACATGACACCGGCTGAAAATCTAAACGCTTGAAGGAGGAAAAGCATTAAGAGGAAAATAAGAATGAACCTAACAGTATAAAATTACATAGTAGCGAATAGCAATGCTTGATATATGGAAAAACATAACTGGGGTTTGATGTTATTGGTTCAGCCAGTCATAGATTCATAAATTCCAAGTGAGCAGCTTTTGCAGATTGGTTTTGAACTGCACAGTGGGTGGGTAAACCCGAATTCATTGACATGCAGAGAGAAAATTACTTCACATTTTGCAATCAAAAGAAAATACTGATATGTTGTAACCGCGTTGAATTCAAAAGAAATGTAAAAGAAAAATAACATTTGTAAATATGGACATGAATGTCAAAGCCTCTTTGTAAACAGCTTTTTGCATCGAAGTTGGGGTGTGAAGGGTATATTTTTGGCTGGTATCACCTGGTGATGAGCCTCAACCACGATATGTTCAATCAGAGATTTGGTAAGGGCTGAGTATAATGCTGCAACCATTTTAATCTCCTGCCACGACCTTGTTCACCTGCAGCATTTTGGAAAACTGCACTTTTCTAATCTACACTTAACTTGAAATACTGTGCGGGATTAATCCATTGACCAAGCCATTTCACTGATTTTGACTGTTTGTGGGATATCTATCGCCGCATTAAAAAAGGTTAAATTCCGTCGTGTATCATTTTAAGTATCCATCGTCACCTGGGTTCATTGGTACCATTCCAGTGTTTGAGTCAGAAAGTCGGGATTTCAAACCCCACTCTAGGACCAAACATGTGCAGGTTAGATTGATTGGCCATGATCAATGCACGAGGATGGGGCGGAGGGGCTGGGGGGGGGGGGGGGGGGGGGGGGGGGGGCGAAGTAGGGTGCTCTTCCAGAGGATCAGTAGAGATGCGATGGGCCGAATGGCCTCCTTCTGCACTGTAGGGATTCTATGGAACATAATGCAGGCAAACAATACACAGCATTATTGGAAGTGCAGTCTTTCAGATATGAAGCTGTACCGAGGTCCCGGTCATGTGCTGAGGTGAATTGAGTAAAAATATCCGATGGTACTATTTGAAGAAATTCTGACAAAGTATTTGAGCCAACATTTATTTCTCAACCAATAAAATGCCAATTAACTGACCATTTATCTCCTTATTGTTGTGGGTCCTGTGGTGTGATAATTGACTCCTCTGTCTGCACAACAGTGAACGATGCTTCACAAGCAATTAATTGGTTGTGAATCAGTAAGAAAGACTTTGGACATGAATACAAATGCAAGCTTCTTCTTTCTTTCTTCGCACGACCTGGATTATTTGGTACCAGTCTTGACCTGTGCACTATTTCTACACAGTAAAGCTGACACACACCATTACTACAGTGCTGTGTAATGGGCTGCAGTGATTCAAGAAGGCAGCACACCACTACTTTCTGAAGGGAGGCTGGGCAACTAATGCTGGCCTTGCCACTCGCCCACAAACGAATAAAAGAAAGCCTCAGTTTTAAATCCAGGACAGTTTTCAATGGGCGAGAAGTAGGTTGAGTTAGACATTCACCCACTGCTCCAGGGATAGGTCCCGGGCTTCATTCAAGTCTGTCCCAGTTGGGAAGTCAGCAGAATGGGCTGGGAAATCGTGCCTGCCAGAGGTCACCCTTGGAAACCAGCTAGGTGATGGGATCGGCTGTTGGGGTGGGGGGGGGGGGGGGGGGGGGGGGGGGGGGGGAGCAATCTCACAATCAGGAAGATGTGGGGTAACTCCGAGATTTCTGAAGAATTGAACTCCCTTTGTGTTAGCTCTAAATCCGATATTCGATCCCATTCTCCGATACACCTTGATTTTCATCCTCTTTCAGTCTGGAACTGTTTGATCTTCACACACACACCCCCCCCCCCCCCCCCCCTCCCCCACCCCACTCCCCACCCCGACCCCCTTAAAGTCGTTCCAATGTACTTTCACTGAGCTGTTTTTGTCTCTTTTGCCTGTCTGATTCAGATCATCAGGACATCATGCTGGGAGAGGTGGCAAAACTCCCGCAAAATAAACTTCAATGGACTGGATACTGGAGTAGCGATTGAGCGGACCAAAGTTAAAGTCTGGTTTTGGGCGGGTTTGGTGGGTGGTATCGCAAAGGCCATGTTGACAAGACCGCAGTGCAAATTCACTGGTACGGATTTGCCAGAAATGAGCCCCCATGAGAATCTGGCTCCCTCACTGTCTGACTCACGCCTCAGCTGCATGCTGCTAACAAAGCGGAGCTGTTTTTAAACGCTCCCTCACCACTCAGTCCTAGTCAACACACAAGCATGGCAGAGCACAAACCTGCTCTTCATTTTGGCAATGACGCTGTGGATGAGAGGTGGGGCACTCTGCTCCCCCTACGGGTCGGAGTACCAGCAGCAGGGTCAGCAATGCTTCCTGGAAGCAGCGGTAGCAGCTGTCAGTGAGGCAGCGTGACTGCTGTCCAATGTAGGAAGAAGACCAACGATCTCCAATGAGCTGCAAAGGTAAGGTACCCCCTCCCGGCACTAGTTTCTCCTGCCGCCCCCTCAAATTCCCAAACCCACCCACCCCCAATCCACTGGCTGATATCTCACACCCTCCCCACATCTGATCTTCAAGATGGCTACTCAGAACCCCCTGGCACCCACCAGCATAACTCCTTCATGTACATGTGCAGTGCTCACACATGCCACCTGCTGTAGACCCCCCTGACCCATCACAATGCCCTCTCTTTGTCCACACAGGAGAAAATAGCCCTTAATAAATGAGAAAGGGCTAAGACGTTGGGAGAAATCCCAGAGGTTCGTGCCACCCCATACCACCCAAGAGAATACCTCGAAGGACAGCTGTGAGGAAACCACCGGCGAGGAGTCACAGCCATCAGCCGTACCTTCTACCAGCACAGAGACACACACCTCAGTGGGCAACATTTGTGGACAGATTCTGGGGTACTATCTGATGAGCATCACACAGTTGCACGTGCACATCAGGTGGAGGCAGGAACATCCGAGGCAGACACCAGTGGGAGGTCTACTGGATCCCAGAACACAGTTCGGTCCCAGCCAGATGCTGAGCCTCTGAATAAGATTCTTCCTGATGCAGATGATAGGACAGAGCCATGAGATTCAGGAGAGGGTGCCAGTAATATTCCAGCTCCTTCAAGGCTGATTAGAGGAGTCTGAAAGGCTTCAGGCACAGGAGGTGGCACCGTCAATGCGTGGCACTGAGGCCAACACAGCTAGGGTAGCGCCAGCAGCGGGAAACCTGGAGCACGATGTCCATGTCTTGAGTGATGGTGTCCTAGGCATGGTTCAGTCTGTGACGTTCATGGCTGAGGGCCTCAACACCACGTCCCAGTTGCTGAGGGACGTGCTGAGGGATGTGTACCAGACACAGATGGATACCAGGGCACTGTATAGAATGGTGCAGTCACTGAGTACCATCGCTGAGGGTTTCAACATCATGGCGCAGACAATGGGGAGCCTCCAGGACTGGCAGAGCCAGATCACTCAGAGGCCTCTGGAGCTCACTCCAGCTGCCCCTCCATCCCATGGAGCCCCCAGGGCCCTAACGGCACCAACAGGGAACAGGAAGTGCTGGAGGCCAACCCAGGGTCTGACACCAAGGAGACTATGGTGGTCTCCAGTTCTTTTGAATCCTCCCCCCTCCTAACATCGCTGCATCTCAAGGGCCACGGGCAGAACAGGGTGGCACGCTTCTGCCAGTGAAACCGATAAATTAGCTGGGGCCCCTCGGCTCAAGGCCCTCCTAAGGATGTCTGCCAAGGGCATCAAAGGCCACAGTGCACAGAGAGCAGCCGGCTGCCTCCATCTCTGATGTGCATCCTGGGGACGCACCTAGATGTAGCAGGAGACCACGAAAAATGAAGAAAAGTGAACTGGTGGGGAACATGGCTTACTGTAGCCATGGGGAATGGAAATCTGTCACAGTAAAATGGTCACTATTAAAACATGTCACACCTCATAAATGTGAAGTCTCTGTCACGTTCATCTTCACAGGTGCCCTGCCCGCATCCCTACCCCCATTTCCCTCTGTCCCTGGTCTGGAGGGTGTTCGCTAGGAGGAGAGATTGAATAAACTCGGGTTATTTTTGTCTTAAAGACTGAGACTGAGGGGAGATCTGATTGAGGTGTACAAAATTAAGAGCAAGATAGACTGAGTGAATAGTCAGAAGCTTTTTCGGGGGGTGTAAGACTCATTTACAAGGGGGCACAGGTTCAAGGTAAGAGGGAGAAAGTTTTGGGGAGATGTGTGGGGGAAGTCTTTTACGCAGAGGGTGGTGGGTGCGTGGGACGTATTGCCAGTGGAGGTGGAGGCAGGCATGATAGCAACATTGAAGATGTAGCTTGATAGACACATGAACAAGCGTGGAATGGAGGGATGCAAATCGTTTGGGTGATAAGTAATATCTCGAAATAAGGAATCTGGGTTGGCGCAGGCTTGGTGGGACGAAGGGGCTGTTTCCGTGCTGTAATGTTCTTTGTTTTTTGTTCTTTAGCAGAAACCGAAGAGCACCAGAGCTTAGCTCACAGAGAGTGATCATCACTCTCCTGCCTCGTATAGTGACTCACTCACTGACAGTGCCAACACAGGCCCATCACCCGGGAGTGATGTTACATAGACCCTTGGCAGGGGCAACAAGATGCTCGTGTTAAGTGGGGGAAGTGGAGGGGAAGGGAAATGGGGGCGGGACAGAGGGTTGAGGGAAATTGGGGGGGGGGGGAGGAAATGGAAGGGAGGGAGGTGTTGAGCTGACGGACACAGCCTATTCTGGAGAATCTGGAGATGGCCTCCTGGTCCTACTCGCATTTTGGACTCTTGCCGCAGTCTGTCCTCCATCTTCCAGCTCCTCCTCGGGCTCATCCTCCAGTCTGTCCTGGTCCACCTTCTCCTTCTCAGATGAGGCAACCGGCCCCTCCGCCTCCTCCTCTACCAGCATGTTGCCTCGCTACTGTGCTAGATTGTGAAGGGCACAGCAGACAACCACAAAGCAGGAAACCCCTGGGGGGGGGGGGGGGAGGTGTACTGTAGGACACCTCTAGAGTGGTCAAGGCATTGGAACCACATCTTGAGCAGCCTTATGCACCACTCACGCATCTAAAGTACAGGCCCATTGTTCAAGCATCAAAGTTTGCCGGACATGCAGTACACTAATCATCTTCTGGGACAATGCATCTGAGCCCTCGACGAGGCACTTGAGAGTTCAGGAGTGTGAAGTAGTCTCACAACCAACAAGGTTAATTCTTCACTTGAAATAGCCTTCAGCTGTGAAGCGAGAGGCTGCTCACAGTTAAAGGGGGTGAAATTCCAGGATAGAAGCTACAGCAGGGCTCTATCCTGGAAAAGTTTGGTAAGATAGATAGGCTTCAACTGTAGTTGCCCCTGTTATGGAACTCCAGAATATTTTAAAATGGCTTGAAGGACTCACAGGCGTGATCCACTCCGGCGTCGGGCCACCCGGAAGGTGCGGAATCCTCCGTCCCTTCGGGGTCTAGGCCAGCGCTGGAGTGATTGGCGCCGTACCAACCAGCGCCGAAGGGCGTCAGTTGGCACATGTGCAGGAGCGTCAGCGTGTTCTCAGAACCGCTGCCATGATTCCTGCACATGTCCAGTGGGTTTCGTCTCCGCGCCGGCCATGGCGGAGCTTTACAGTGGCCGGCGTGGGGGGAAAGAGTGCCCCCACGGCACAGGCCCGCCCGCAGATATCGCTGGGCCCCGATTGCGGGCCAGGCCACCGTGGTCCCCCTCCTCCAGGGCCAGATCCCCCCGCGTTCCCGTCCCCCCCGCCCCGAGGTCTCCGCAGGTGCCTGCAGTGCAGGTCCCGCTGGTACAAGCCTTGTGTAATTTACACCGGCGGGATAGGCCGGCCGCTCGGCTCATCGCGGATCGGAAAATTGCCACTGCCAACGGCCCCCGACATGATTACTGCCCCCACCAAAAAGCCGGCGGCGGGGCATGATTCACGGCGCACACCGGCGACTCTCCACCCCAGCGGGGGGTTAGAGAATCCCGCCCCTGATGTCCTGGTTTTGAAATGAGCCATTCAGCTCATTTAAATATGCAGACCCTGAACTCACCCAATGAGGGTTAGATCCAGATCGCACAAGGCAGAGCGAGTCGGGAGACTCACGATCGGCCCAGCACCCAGCGCAGAGACCAATTTGGGGCTCTCGCGCAATTCACTTGTTGCGCCCGGATTCATGCTGGGCACTATGGGGTCACTGAATCGCCCCCAACATTTCCAATAAAGCAGTGTATAAATTCAGAAAAAAAGGAAAGAAATAGGACATTCCTACATAGGATTACACAGAATATACAGCGCAGCAACATGCCGTGCAAAGCAATTGTTCCATGTTGGTCCATATTCTTCCCACGCACCTCCTCTCACCCAAATTCAATGTAGCAATGGGTAAGAGAACCAAAATGATGAAGCACAGTGGTTAGCACAGTTGCTTTACAGCTCCAGGGCCCCAGGTTCGATTCCTGGCTGGGTCACTGTCTGTGTGGAGTCTCCACCTTCTTCCTGTGACTGCATGGGTTTCCTCCGATTGCTCTGCTTTCCTCCCATGGTCCAAAGATGTGCGGGTTAGGTGGATTGGCCATGCTAAATTGCCCTTAGTGTCCAAGAAAAAAATGTTAAGTTTTTGGGGGTTACTGGGTTACGGGGATAGGGTAGATACGTGGGCTTCAGTAGGGTGCTGTTTGTAAGGGCTGGTGCAGACTCAATGGGCTGAATGGCCTCCTTCTGTACTGTAAATTCTATATTCTATGATTCTATAAGTGCTGTCACTTTCAGAATTTGAAAAATGATGTGGTGCACGAAACAGGGAAGGATAAATAAATAACTGTGCTGCATCCACCAGAGGGGCCAATCCAACAAATTACTGCAATTCTCCACTGGCGGCAGCACTTAGGGTTGGATTTTAGATTTTGAGGCAATGCCCGGAGGACGTGTCTAGTTTTACGCTGCTCCGCCCGGTGGGGGACTAACAGCTGCGGCACGTAAAACCCCCGGCGTTCCCAACGGAACCGCTGGAGAATTGCCGGGTCCACGGCCGTCCAAATGGGTGTGGCGTGCTCACCGATGATCCGATGATGCTGTTTTGGAGGGGGAGGAGCATCTAGAAAGCCCCCCCCCCCCCCCCTGATTTTGGGCGTCAAAAGGAATTCTCCGCCCGATCGCCGAATACGATTTTGGCGTCGGCAAACGGATAATCCCCCCCCCCCCCCCCCCCCCCCCCCCGTCCCCCCCCGTCCCCCCCCCCCCCCCCCGTCTCCGAAACGGAGAATCCAGGTCATAGTTCGAAGACAGTTTGGTGTGTGTGTGGCTGGAAGGGGAACTTGCAGGTGGTACTATTCTAATGCATCTGCTGCCCTTGCCTTTCAAAGTGGTAGTGGCTGCAGGCTTGGGAGGTGCCTGTCGAAGCAGATTTGGTGAATTACTATCGTGCATCTTTCGGTGGTACACACTGCTGCCACTGCACATTGGTGGTGGAGGTAATGGATGTTTACGTTGGTGGATGGCGCCGACCTTCTTGAGTGTTTTTGGAGCCGCACTCGTCCAGGCAAGTGGAGAGTATTCCATCACGCTCCTGACCTTTCTTGTAGATGGTGGACAGTCTTTGGTGAATCAGGAGATGAGTTACTCGCTGCAGAATTTCCAACCCCTGACTTGCTCTTGAAGCCACAGTATTTAAATGGCTGGTTCAGTTTAGTTTCTGGTCAATGGTGACCAAACCCCCCCCCCCCCCCCCCCCCCCCCCCCCCACCCCCCCCCCCCCCCACCCCCCCCCCCCCCCCCCCCACCCCCCCCCCCCCCCCCCCCCCCCCCCCCCCCCCCCCACCTATTGATAGTGGAGAATTCAACATTGAATGCCAAGTGAAGGTGGTTAGATTTTCCCTTGCTGGAGATTGTAACTTTATTTAGGTGGGTTGACTGAATTGAGATGTACAAGATTGTGAGGGGCCTAGATGAAATATCCAGGAAAGATCTGTTTCTCCCAGTGGAGAGATCAGTCACCAGGGGACCCAGATTTAATTTGATTGACAGAAGGATTAGAGGGACCATGGGGGAAAAGTTTTCACCCAGAGGGTGGGTGTCTGGAATTTGCTGCCTGGTTTGGTAGTGGAGGCAGAAACGGTCAACTTATTTAAAAGGTACCTGGATCTGCACCTGATGTGACGTAACCGGCAAGACTATGCCGGAATGTGGGATTGAAATGTTAGTTTTTATTTCTTTTTTTCAGCTGATGCAGATACGATGGCCTGAATGGCCTCGTTTTGTGTAGTAATTTTTCTACTGTCATTGCCTGGCACCTGTGTGGCAGGCATATTAATTAACAGTTAGCCCAAGTCTGAATGTTGTCCAGATGTTACTTGATATTGAAATGGGCTGCTTCACTATCTGAGGAGTGGCGAATGGTGTTGAATATTGTATTCATCAGCGAACATCCCCACTTCAGACCTTCTGATGGAAGGAAGATAATTGATGAAGCAGCTGAAGATTTTTGGGCAAAGGACACTAGCCCAAAGAACTCCTGTAGTCATGTCCCGAAGTTGAGATGATTGCCTTTCAATAAAAACATCCATCTTCCTTTCTGCTCGGCATAATTTCATCCGTGAAGACTTTTCCCCCTGATTCCCATTGATTCCAGTTTTTCTGGGACTCCTTGATGCCACACTTGTTCAAATGGTGCCTTGATGTCAAGGGCAGCCACTCTCACCTCCCCTCTTGCATTAAGGTCTTTTGTCAATCTTTAGATCAAGGCTGTAATGAGATGCCAAATGACCCTGGTGGAACACAAGCTGAGCATCAGTGAGCAGATTATTGCTGATTAAAAGGTGCTTGATAACATCGTCAACGCCACCTTCCATCACGTTATTGATGACTGAGAGGGCGCTGATGGGGTGATAATTGACCAGTTAAGATTTGTCCACTCTTTGTAGACAGGACATACCTGGGCAATTTCTACAAGCGCCAGGGTTGTAGTTGTACTGGAACAGCTTGGCTAGGGATGTGGCTAGTTCCAGAGGTCTGGGCGCCATGGTGGCACAGTGATTAGCACTGCTGCCTCACAGCGGCAGGGACCCAGGTTCAATTCTGGCCTTGGTGTCTGTGTGGAGTTTGTACATTCTCCCTGTGTCTGCGTGGGTTTCTTCCAGGTGCTCCAGTTTCCTCCCACAGTCCAAAGATGTGCCAGTTATGTAGATTAGCCATGCTAAATTGCTCCTTAGTGTTCAAAAAAAGGTTACATCAGGCTACGGAGATAGGGTGGGAGTGTGGGCTTGGATGGGGTGCTTCTTGGACGATCGGTGCAGACTCAATGGGCTGAATGTTCTCCTTCTGCACTGTAGGGATTCTTTTCTATGATTTCTATGAAAGTGTTGGACTGTTGTCCAGGGCCCATTGCCTTTGCAGTAGTCAATGCCTTCAGCCACTTCCTGAAATCAGGTGTAGTGAATTTGCATTATATTGTATCTTTAACCTAGAAACATGTCCCAAAACACTTCACTGAGGCATAGCTAAGAAACTACTCTTAACCCAATTAGTAAATACACAGTATCGCATTTCTATGACTGCAATTTAATGCAAGTTTAACTAGTTTAAACAGGTGGCTGTTTCCTGCTACACTAATAATGGGAAATATCGTGGGAGCAAATTAAGCGTTGGTAATGTAATATTATCAACAGTTTCAGTGTTTCTACACTTAATGAGAGTAAATGAGATGGGGGTAGTTTTGAGCAACCGTGTCAGGATATTGTGGCTTGCTCAGAGGGAAACAGTTACTACACATTCTGTGCTTTGAGTTACTATCAATATTTTAGGCTTATTGGCTTATACTCTGAAAGACTGAAAAGTTGCTAATTTATTCTTCATGCAGCGAATAAAGTTTATACGTGGATTATATACACAGTCATCAATGGTTTCCGCAAATGAGGAGATGACACAAGCTTGTCCAACTCAAGCTAAAAGATTCATGTCCCTCAGCAAGAGACGAGCAAAAGTTGGACAATCTCCCATTTCTCAAGTAATTAAGTTTAAGCTTGAACTGTGCTGGTAATCACCTGTGAAAGCTCTGGGTATTTTCACTTGCCTTGCCAGCAAGACATTTGTAGAAAAGAATATCCTCTCCACATGGTCAGTTTTCTTCATACAATAATGCTGGAACATTGTTTCCAGAAGCGTTATTTAAAGCTGCTGTGAGCATCTCTATGTGTGGGTGAAATCAAAATCAATATATTATCAAGTATTGCACTTTCTGCATGAATTTCTTTTTGATAGTAAGTGGAATAGGCCTAACTTGAATTTTGTTAATGGACGCTAAAATTAAAGCAATATTCAACAGCCAAAATGGAAAGTAGAATTAAAATGTGGACCACTGAACCAAAACTGACTCTGACCAATAAGAATGAAAAGACACGAGGGGCTGAATTCTAATTTGAGGTGGGACTAGAAGAGCGCTAGGCAGCACTTTTGTGGGGCTTGCACCAGTTTTCTGACGTGGTCCTGCTTCCCATCAAATTTGGAAGAGGTGATAGGTCTTATATACCGCATGCTGAATGTGGTGGGTAACCAATTAAAACCTTGAGGGCTTAACTAAGGGCATTAACCCAGGGTACCACTTGGATCAGGAGGTCGTCCATGGTGACCTCCCAGAGGCAGGATGGGTAGATTTCAGAGCCAGATACGCTAATATATTTGAAAGGCACAGCTCCAAAGATAGGCCATCACGGTGGCAATGCCTGCTACTGTGGGGCTTTCCGCCAATGTCTGACGACCCTAACCCTCTTACTTACCTGATTTGTGGCCAGTGATCGGCAATGGAGGTGCCCTTGTGCCTCCCTACCCACCTCTGTAGCTCTGGCAATGGAGGTACAGATCTGTTTGTGCTGGGCATCTTTCTATTGGCTCAACATACATAGGAATCTGCCCATCATTTGTTAATTGGTTGCCTTCTTCAATATTGTCCTTTGTGTCCCTGTGATGGCACTTGTAGCTTCCTAACCTGCGTTTCTTCTCAGTGGCGGGAGCAGGTCATGGGAATGAAATTCATCCCCAGTAAAGCTAATTTTCTAAAGCAACTTCAACAGTAGGGATTAATTTCCTAAGACTTTTCTCAGTTTGGGTTTTGCCACGGATTCACAGCTTCAGACCTCCTTGCAACCTCGACCCAAACAGGGACAAAAGAGCTAAATTATAGGGACCAAGGTGAGTGACTGCTCTTGACATCGAGACAGAATTTGACCAAGTGTGGCATCAAGAAGCCTGAGCAAAATTGAAGTCAATGGGAATCAGAGGAAAATGTTCTGCTGATTGGAGCCACACCCAGCACATCGGAAGATGGTTGTGGCCAAATGTCTCGGTCCTAGAACATCACTAGAAAAGTTTTTTCGTGTAGTCTTGTAGCCATCTGGGATGGCCACTTCCAACTAGGTACAGATAAACTCGCAAAGCCTGGCGGGCAAAATGGAAAAGCCGAGACTCAGGCAGGCTCAGAGCCTGAAATGCATATTTGTCAGCAAAAGTTCAGACGGTATCGAAACTCTGTCCAATTAGCATTTTGATGGGCCAATTAGCGTTTGATGGCCCATCTTCACCAAAATAAATGACTGGTACTCAAGCAACCGGGACAGTCCCAGACATTTCCGCGCCATTTCCTGTTCAAGGGAAATGCAAACAACAGGTTCAGTGACCGCTTGGGACATGCCCAGCCATCCTGATCCCCACCCACTGATTGTCTAAGGAATCGAACAGAGTGATCAGGGATCACCCAATTAGTAAGGCCCAAATTGAAGGACCACTCAAAAGAGCGCGAAAATCCCCAGAGTATAAGAAGAAGAGTTTGCCATATGTTCGCTCTCTTTTGGCCTTGGTATCCCGGTCAGGCCATTGCCAACTGCAGCAACACCAGAGGCGAGTCCAAGTTCAACGCCCACTACCAGACGGATGAGCCCAGCTGAGCAGCAGTTCCTCCTTCGAACACGAGAGATCCAGAATTGAACAGCGGCCACTGTTTTCTGACCTAAGCCGGGTGCCCAAAGTTAAGTACAGGGTGTCTTAGTTGATAGGTGTAGTTTAACTAGTCGTGTTTATGTTCCATTACTAATTGTGTGTAAATAAAGTACCCTTGACCTTGAACTAACTAATTGGTATTTGGCTCTTTGATCGATAGCCGGTTGAAACTTGTAGTGGTATCATTCGATACCTGGCGACTCTAAGCATTCGGACATAGATAACAGAAAGAAGGCAAATTCACTGATTGCCATAATTAGAACAGAGCCCAGAAAAGACAGAGTAGAAAAGAAAGGCAACAGTTGTTGGCGACTCTGGTGGGACTTGACCCAGAAGTGACCGTGTCACTCCGAGAGAACCACAAAAGCATTTGAACTAGAATCCAAATTGGTAAAGTCAAAGAAACCACAAGCGAAACCAATATTGATCGAACCTCCAGAATTCGGAAGTGTGTAATTTGCATGCGTACTAACAAAGGGATATAAGGTAAACTTGATAGATTTTGTTGCGTGAAACTTTCGGGAGTTGCGTAAACTGGAAAATAGCTTGAGCCGTATCCGTGTTTGCACCACTGCTTTATTCCCCTTGTTCCAAATCTCCGGTAAGAGACAGAAGTATTTGTAGGGATGGCCATGAAGGCAATGGCCGCCTTATGCATCCACAAGAGCCCGAGGTCGTTGCGATCAATAGATCAGAACAGTGTCCCGTATGGGAAGAAGAGATTAGGAGATACCTAAAGGGGAAGGAATGGCCCCTAAGGTCTCGGTTTTGCGTGAATGAAGAGACAGGTCCTGGCTGCATAGGACAGACTTGGTGGGACAGCCTGACCGAGATCCATAAAAAGAGTTTGACTAAGATTCGTAAGCCGATGGCAATCGTGTCCTGTTTGGCACAATTGCGAGGCACAAAGGAGGTCGTGAGGATGCTCCGCAAGCTGCTAGAGGAGAAGCAGAGAAGTACAGAGGAATATTTTAGTGAATGCGAGAGATTAAATGTACAGCTTTGGGAGCAGTTCGCAGCGAAGGACAAGGAAATGGATGATGTCAAGAGGCACATCAATCCTGCCTCGCCCAATTTAGCAGCTTCCAAATCCAATATGATAAGGCCTACCAGGACACACAACATGCCGTACTGGTCAGAGAAGAGACAGAGAATCAGGTGCAGCAGTTACAGAAACAGTGCGATGATCTAAAAGCAGCCCTCCGAGCACTCCACAGTTTCACCACGGAACAGAGACAGAGTTTGGAGGGCCATGCCAAATTCAGGTAGCAAATTGCAAGGTTGTAATCCCTGCTATCAGTTCAAAATGTGTTTAGAGGCACCTTTGGCCCACAGCTAGACCAGGGAGACGGCCCCGATTGGCAGGGACCCAGTGAAACGGCCCAACGGTACGTTAGCGAGACCGAGAATCAAAATAGAACCCCCCCCCCAGCCCCAAAAAGAAAAGCACCCGCTCCACCGACTGCTAAGGCAGCACCCAACCCAATGAACCCCATTACCACACAGCTCAGGGTGACCACGGGAGGCCAATCCGAATTGGTGTGCACCACCCCATTATCAATCACCTAGTTACGAGATGCCCGCGAGAAGATCGATACTTTCCACGCCACATCGGACCCACATCATTTTTTCGAGTTAGTGAAACAACAAACCCTCATGTATGGTTTGGACAAGCCGGAACATGTTAAGCTCATAGTTGTCTGCTGAGACCCCTCAGTTAGTTCAGCTCGTCCCGACCCACAACATGTAGGAGGAGGTAGCCTCCAAGAAATGAAAAGAGCCATTTTAGACGCCATTGGATATAACAGAGGAGATCTGGTAGATGGACTCAACCGGTGCAGGCAGAAAAAGGGAGAGCATTCAACAGCATTTGCTGGACGCCTTTGGATCTATTTTACTGCTGTATCTGGTGAGTTAGCCCGCGCCCATTTATCAGCGGACAATGCGGCCAAATGGTACTTTAGTATCCCACACCACAGAGCCAGGACAGAAGGCATGCGCCAGTTACGATCCCTCAGACCCAGCAGACAATGAAGTGTGGGTTCTGAAACGATTGTCCAGAGCTTGGGAACAGTCTGTACAGAAAAAGACAGAGCATGAGGGAGTAGACGCCACAATGAATCCAGTAAGGGCACACCAAGACCCCGCATGGGTAAATGAAGGCAGAGGTACAGCGCAACACCCCAAGACACAGGAATGTTATAATTGCGGACAGAACGAACATTACGCCTGAGAATGTCAAGCCCCCCCCCCCCGCCCGAAGCAGCAAAGGAATCAGCACCCAAGCCCCCCCCCCCCCCCAGAAACAATACCCAACCCATTCACAGCGTTAGCGCCCAACCAGATAATTCGGCCATGAGTGGCACCGACTGACGGTGTTCGGGCTCCCCAACTTGGGTCCGCTATACCCTTTGGGATAAGTCCGGAAGACCGGTGGTTGCAGGCACAATCCGGGTCACCCGTAGAGTTCCTTTGGGACACAGGAGGGTCCCGAACCACGTTAAACTCCTCCATCATGTTCCAGAAAGAGATATGGCCCACTGCGGACACCATTACCCTTAGTGGCTTTACAGGTCACCTCCAGCAGGGACACATCACAGCCCCTGTGGATACAGCTCTGATGTGGAGATGCCGGCGTTGGACTGGGGTGAGCACAGTAAGAAGTCTTACAACACCAGGTAAAGTCCAACAGGTTTGATTCAAACACGAGCTTCCTGAGGAAGGAGCTGCGCTCCGAAAGCTCGTGTTTGAATCAAACCTGTTGGACTTTAACCTGGTGTTGTAAGACTTCTTACGATGTACAGCTCGGTAATATTAAGACAAAACATTTGCTTGTTTCAGTAGACTTGCCCCAGGCAGAGAACACATCCTCGGCATCGATTTCATGAGTACACACAACCTTTCATTCGACCCAGTCAACCGATGCATATGGAAAATGGCTAGAGCAGCGCGAGCCCCCGCCACGCTCACAGTAGGAGATTCTGCCCATAGAATCAACTCAGATAGGAGAGTACTGGTTTGATCCACAAACCATTACCACAGACAAAGCGGTTAGAGAGGTCTTGAAAAGATATAAAACAGCATTTGCCCAGCATAAGCACAACTGCGGCAAAATCCCAGGTGTAGTAAACATTACAGGTCCGGATCCCAAGCCCCAGAAACAGTACGGCTTCCCCCAGCAAGCCGAGAGAGAGATAGCCAAGGTAATTCAAAGTTTATTGAATCAAGGCGTGATTCGACCCTTGCATCGACAAATAATGCTCCGATTTGGCCAGTAAGAAAACCCGATGGATCATGGCGACTGACCATCGACCACAGAGAATTGAACAAAGTGACTCCCCTAGCAGCCCCCACCATTACCACAAGTCCCGCGACCATGTTGAGGCAGGGACTCCAGTCGAAATTTTTTTTGGTATTGGATATCAGTAATAGCTTGTGATCCATACCACTGGACAAGGCATGTCAGTATAAATTTGCATTTACCTTCCAGGGACAGCAGTACACGTGGACGTGCCTTCCACAAGGCTTCCACAACTCCCCCTCCATCTTTCACCGACAATTGGCAAACAGATTATCTAAATTTTCCTGCCCAGAATGCCTTGTTCAGTATGTGGATGAATTGCTCCTACATTCTGGCACCAAGGAAGAGCACATCTCGCTTCTTTCTGAATTACTAGAGCTCCTTACAACAATTGGATGCTAAATTAACCCCAAGAAAGCCCAAATCCTTCAGGAAAAAGTTACATATTTAGGTACGGTCATCACGCATGGGAAGCGTGAAATAGAACTCAAACGCATTGATTCCATTGTAAATTTGCCCTTGCCCCAAAACGTTACAGCACTCCGGTCATTTTTAGGACTGGTTGGATATTGTCGGAACCATATAGACGGATTTTCCACTAAAGCAGCCCCACTTTCCGAGCTAAAGAAGCAGGCACCATGGAAATGGCTTCCACAGCACACGGATGCCGTGGATGCATTGAAACGCGCCCTGAGCAAAGCCCCCGCTTTGCAAGCTCCAGATCTCCACTCCCTATACGTGATAGAGGTAGCGACCACAGACCACACCCTTTCGGCCGTAATCCTGCAGGAAAGACACGATCGTCTAGGACCCGTAGCCTATGCCTCACGAGTATTAGATCCAGTCGAACAAGGATTTTCAGCCTGCGAGAGGCACCTGTTCGCAGTTTTCTGGGCGGTACAGTACCTCTCGTACATAACCGGACTCAATCCATTAACCATTTTGACCGAGCACACCCCGACACAGCTTTTATTGGACGGCAGACTAAAAGACTGCACAGTAAGCCAAATTCGAGCAGCGCGATGGACCCTTTTTCCTGCAGGGATGCGACATCACTGTAAAAGGGACAAAAACGCTCACGTTTCTGGCCGATAATTTGCATTATGCAGGAACCCCACATGAGTGCGAGATCATAGCCCCAACGCACAATACAGGCCCCTTTGTTCCCAGGTCGGTCCCAAGAAAGACAGGTATCCGACCCCAGCCCACAGACAAAGCACTGCGAATTTACGTAGATGGCTCCTTCACAGTCCTTGAGGGAAAAAGGATAACAAGCTGTGGTATTTATGTAGAGGACGCGCAGGGACGCACTTTAGAAGAGATAGCTTTAAAGTTGCCTGGACACTTAGGTTCACAGGCAGCTGAGTTAGGGGCCATTACTTACATTGTCCAGCACCCCAATTCATTCTCGACCCCTGCAGACATATATTCGGACAGTTTGTACATTTGCAACAGCCTAACGGAATTCCTACCCCTGTGGGAATCGAGAGGATTTATTTCCGCCGACGGAAAACCTCTACCCTCAACCCCACTGCTCAAACATATCCTTCAGACAGCTAAAGGCAGGAAATATGGCATCGTCAAAGTAAGAAATCACCATCGTTCCTCCCCACCCGGTAATGTGAAAGCTGACGCCCTAGTGAAGGTACGCTCACAACATGGCCACTTTTGGCAACTCCCCTGAGAGTGCCCCAGTACACGCAGTTCCGGTCTCACAGACCAACATCCAAGACCTAGGCCGGGCGCAGAAAGAAGACAAAGCATTAAAAGACATTTCAAAAGGGAACGTCCCAGCACCCTATGAAAAGTTTAGGAACTCTTTGACGGTCCACGAGGGAATGGTTTTAAAAGATGGAATTTATGTAGTCCCCACCCAGGACTGGAATGAGATCATTTGTAAGTTCCATGACAGACATGGACCCGAAGGGATTGAATCCACCCTTGCCCACCTCAGACCCCTCTGCTGGTGGCCTGATTTGAAAACCGACGTGTCCCAGTGCGTCGAAAACTGTTTAATTTGTGCTCAAAACAACCTCGATAGGTATGTGAAAAATGCCCAGCTACGACACACCCGCCCTGTAAATGGCCCGTGGACAAACCTTCAATTGGATTATATTGGTCCCCTTCCCTCCTGCAGAAATGGATACAAGTATTTGTTAGTGCTGATAGACACATTTGTGAAATGGGTCAAAGCGTTTCCCTCGAGAACAAATACAGCCAAGGCCACCGCAAAGATCTTAACAGAGCAGATTTTTACGAGATGGTGACTCCCCCGTACTATTGAGTCGGACCAAAGTTCCCACTTTACAGGACGGGTCATGAAAAATGTTATGACAATATTTTGGGATTAAACAAAAGTTCCACATTGCCTATCACCCGCAGTCCAGCGGCTTTGTGGAGCGAATGAATCGGACACTAAAGACCACACTTAGGAAAATGGTGCAGCAGCACAACACACTATGGGACACAGTGCTCCCATTTGCACTGATGTTTATTAGGAACACCATGCCGCACTCAACAGGATATACCCCCGTACCCTCATGACCCGACGTTCCATGAAGTGTACTGAGTACTTATTCGGACTTGATTTGGCCCGCCCCGCACTGACCGCCCTGACCCATAAGAAAGCAGTCCAGCACATGGTGGAGAATATTAAAGCAGCACAGCTCGCTGCAGCTGTTCGGCTAGGCGCTAAACGAAAGCAGAGTAAGGCCTGCTTTGATAAAACAGTACACCCGACAGATTATACAGTCGGACAGCAAGTAATGATCACCTTATACAAACCTAGCTCATTCCTCTCCCCTAAATTTGCAGGACCCTATTCAATCTCAGACAAAGTAAGTCCCTCAGTTTATAAAATCACGTATTCAAATGGAAAATCAGAATGGTTCCATGTAAATCATTTTAAGATTTATGGAACGCAGTGCAGCCACTCGCACCACCTCTCATTGGCGATGGCAGACAATGAGGAACCACCCACTGACAACCCGAGTTTTCCTCCCCCAGCAGCAGCAAGTCCCCAGACACGACCTTGACCAGGCCCCCAGAATCAAATTTCACCCTGACGCTTGATTTAGCTGCTAGCGACAGCGACAGTGACAGCACTACTGAAGACCCTGAGAGACCCGAACAAGGATCCCATGGACCAGGCCCAAATCACTGCAGGCCCAGAGACCCCGACCACAATACACTCAGCCCCTTTGACACGATTTATTTGCCCACTCCGGAACCTGATTCGCCACCCGACGATAGCGACAACCTCCCTACGGAACATGAAGCACTGGCACCATGACAATTCCTGTCTCCTGACGAGGAATGATGAAATGGACCCCACAACGGAACACGCCGCGTTAGCACGCAAGCTCCATGAACGAGTTTTTGGCACACGGGAGATGGTGACAACTCTGAGTCTGACTCCCACCAGGGTAACCCCTTTGCAAATCTTTTTGAAATGGAATCTTGAGGTGTCCAGATGATGTGAGTCAGGAACTGACTGAAATTTACGGTTTCCTGTACCCTGATGGAGCCTGCCCACTTTTCTTTCTTTAATTTGTTATTTTTAAATGTTGAATGTTTGTTCTTTGTGCGACTATTTGTGTCGATCTCCCTAAAATTTTGATACAGTTTCTTGTTTCGGTCTACCAAATTTCTTGCTGCAGCCATAATTACTCTTCTGGCGCCACATGGCAGTTAGTGAAACAAGTTTGTCTGGAGCCCATATAGTTACAAATTCTGACTGCTCTTTGAAGGTCACTCAGGCAGTGGATTAACGGCACCGTCCCCGCCCTGTCTGAGGACCCCCTATACATTTGGTCAGCCAAGTTCGGGTAGTGGAGCAACGGCACTGATCACCTCCCATAGGACAGAGTAGAGTAGAACCTGTTCTTGGTTAAGGGTACCCGGCATTTCAGAGAACAAAGAAGACCCAGTATTGTGATCCTTCACGCTTTGCGTTGAGGATCAAGAGGATGGAGTGTAGCCACCTGGGATGGCCACTTCCAACTAGGTACAGAGAAACTCGCAAAGCCTGGCGGGTAAAATGGACAAGCCAAGACTCCGGCAGGCTCAGAGCCTGAAATGCATATTTGTCAGCAAAAGTTCAGACGGTATCGAAACCCCGTCCAATTAGCATTTTAATAGGGCCGATTAGCATTTGATGGCCCATCTTCACCAAAACAAAGGACTTGTACTCAAGCAACCGGGACAGTCCCAGACATTTCGGCACCATTCCCTGTTCAAGGGAAACGCAAACAACAGGGTCAGTGACCGCTTGGGACATGCCCAGCCATCCTGATCCCCGCCCACTTATTGGCTAAGGAATCGAACAGAGTGATCAGGGATCACCCAATTAGTAAGGCCCAAATTGAAGGACCACTCAAAAGAGCGCGAAAACCCCCAGAGTATAAGAAGAAGAGTTCGCCATATGTTCGCTCTCTTGGCCTTGGTACCCCGGTCACGGCCATCGCCAACTGCAGCAACACAAGAGGCGAGTCCAAGTTCAACGCCCGCTACCAAGCGGATGAGCCCAGCTGAGCAGCAGTTACTCCTTCGAACCCGAGAGATCCAGAATTGAACAGCGGCCACTGTTTTCTGACCTAAGTCGGGTGCCCGAAGTTAAGTACAGGTTGTCTTAGATGATAGGTGTAGTTTAACTAGTAGTGTTTATGTTGCATGACTAATTGTGTGTAAATAAAGTACCCTTGACCTTGAACTAACTAACTAGTGTTTGGCTCTTTGATCAATAGCCGGTTGAAGCTTGTGTTGTTATCATTCGATACCTGGCGACTCTAAGCATTCGGAAAAAGATAACATAGAAAGAAGGCAAATTCACTGACTGCCATAATTGGAACAGAGCCCAGAAAAAATAGAGTAGAAAGGCCCAGGAAATCTTCAGCTGCTTCATCCATGACCTTCCCTCCATCGCAAGCTCAGAATTGGGAAGTTCTCTGATGATTGGACAATGTTCAGTAACATTCAGTACTTCACAGATACTGAGGTATTCTGTTCCCACCTGCAGTAGGCAACATTCAGCCTTGGGCCTATAAGTGGCAAGTGATATTCATGCCACTCAAGTGCCAGGCAATCACCATTTCCAACAAGAGAGAATCTGACCATCTCCCTTTGGAGTTCAATGGCATTACCCTCCCCCACCCTGGGGATCACCATTGACCAGATGCTTGACTGAACCAGTATATAAATATTGTAGCCGCAAGAGCATATGAGTGATTGGCATTTTGCAGCAAGTAACTCACTTTCCTAAACATTCACACCCTTTACCACCAGCACACAGTAGCAGCAGTGTGTATTCTATACAAGATGTAGCCCAGCAACCAGCTTCAACAGTGCCTTCTAAAGACCTCAGCCACCTAGAAGAACAAGGGCAGCAGGTGCATGGTCAACCCACCACCTCAAGTTCCCCTCCAAGCAACACATCATCCTGACTTGGAACTACATTGCCATTTCTTCACTGTTGCGGTGTCAAAATTCTGGAACCCCCTTCCTAACTGCACCGTGGGTGTACCTACATCAGATAAACTGGAACAGTTCAAGAAGGTAATTCAGCTTCACTTTATAAAGGCCGATTAGGGACGAGCAAGAAATGATGACCTTGCCAGGGTCACTCAGATCCCAGAATCCCAGGATGCATGTCATCTGGTCCTGGCCAACTTTCAGTTCTTCCTCTTTATCAATTTTGAATCTTTTCTAGGGACAGAGTTTCTTCGTCTGTCACCATATCCTGGGTAACAACTATCTCCTCGGTAAAGACGGATGCAAAGGGCTCTTTTAATACCTTAGCCATACCCCCTGCCTCCATTTGTAAATTCCCTTTAGGTCCCTGATTGGCCCCACTCCTCCTTTTATCTCCCTTTAATATTTATATGCCTATAGGAGACTTTGGGATTCCCCTTTATGTTGGCTGCCAGTCTGTTCTCATCATCCCTCTTTGCCACTCTAATGTGCTTTTTCACCCCCAATCTGAACCTTCTGTTTTCCTCTTGCTTCCCAATTGTATTCTCTACCTGACTCCTGTCGGAAGCAAACGTGTTCACCCTTATCTTAGTTTCTATCTCCATTATCATGCAGGGAGCTCTGGATTTGTTTGCCCTCCCTTTCTCTTTTAGGGGAATATACCATGACTGTGTCTGAACTATTTCTATTTTGAAGGTCGCCCGTTGATCAACTACAGATTTCCCGCCAACCTTTTATTCCAGTCTAACTGGCCCAGCTCCGTTCTTGCCCCGCTAAAATTGGTTTCCCCCCCCCCCAGTTAATTATTTTTACTCTGGATTGCCTATTCTCCTTTTCTATCATCATTCTAAATCTTACAATACAATGATCACTGTCTTCGAAGTGTTCCACACTGTCGCTTGATCTATTGGCCCACCTCATTTCCAAGAACCAGCAGTACCTCCTTTCCTCTTGGACTGGACACAGACAGCTATAGAAAATTTTCCTGAAAACAATCTCTGCCCTTTCCACTGTCACTCACCCAGTCTACATTCCAAATTCAAGTCCCCCGTTGAAACTATTCCATTATGTTTGCGCATCTCTGTAATTTCCCTGCAGATTTAATCTTCCACATCCTTCTCACTAGTTGCCGGTCTTTCGACTTCACCGAGCAATGTGATTGCACTCTTTTTATTCCTTCGCTTGAGCCAAATTGATTCTGTCCTTGAACTCTCTGGGACATCCTCTTTCTCCAGCTCTTTCTGACCAATACCACCACCCCTTCTCCTTTCCTTCCTCTCCTATCTTTTCTGAACACCTTGTACCCAGGAATATTTAACACCCGATCTTGCCCTTCTTCGTGCCAGCTCTCTGTTATCGCGACAACATCACATTTCCACAATGCGATATGTGCCAGTAACCGCCCAAACTTATTTACCATACTTTGTGCATTCACATACATGCAACAGTAACCCTGATTTAAACATCCCTCCGACTTCACTTCTTAACTTACTATTCTCTATACTATCCATAATTTTTTTAAAAATTAGTCTTAAGACATCAAACAACTTAAAAGTAACTTGTGGCATTATGAGCTGAGGGGTTTTTCATGAGTTTCCAACCAGACAGCAGGGCACAATGGAAATCTTCACTGTAATGGAGCGCTTCAGAACCCCCACCCCCACCCCAGCATTTGTACCTCAGGCCATTGTGATGACACATTCTGTCATTCAATCTCAAAGCAGCATTGGTGGGAATCATTCAAAGGTCTCAGGTGATGGAGTCTGTGTAAATATATGAATACAATAAGACAGCAGGAAACATAAACCTAGAATTACTTTGGCTGATATTAGCCGACATGTCTGATGCATTGTGGCATTTCGCAATGTGATGTTTTAACATAAACATCAACTCATTTATTTGTAATCAGTTAACATCTTGTTAACAAAGAAAGACATGGAAGTACAGTTAGTGTGCACTATAATTTATAGGCTGTGGATAATAATACACGTCTGGGAGTGATTACATGGCAGTAATTTTATTTAAGGGCTCAGAAATAAGATTACAACTCTAAAATCACTGACGGGTATCTGCTATCTTTGCAATGAATGCTATAAACTCAATGGCGATGTTAAAAGCCAATGTGTTCCACGTTATTCTCGTGCAGTGATCTCTGCAATGAAAGATCAACAAATGTGGCACAATTGCTTGAAGTATAGAAAGAAAGATTTGCATTATCTCGGGCTTTTCACGACTACTGGATGTCTCAAAGCACTTTACACCCAATGAGGTACTTTTGAAGTGTCATTGATGTAACGTTGGAAATCCTTCAGTCAATTTGCACAGAGCCAGCTCCCACATGTAGCAATGTGATAATGACAAAATAAATCTTTTAAAAGATGTTGATTGATGGAAAGATCTTGGCCGGACCCCAGGGAGACTGCCCTGTTCTTCTTCAAAGTAGTACCATTGGGTCTTTTGCATCCAGCTGAGAGGCAAGACTTGTCTCAGCTTAACATCCCACCTGAAAGATGGATATATTGAGGAAACACTCATCAAAAGTTTAGGACCAGGTCAATTACAAGTTTCATTAAACATTAAACTAGTTTTAAAAAGTTGCAACCTTTGTGCTTTTTAAAAAATCTATCACGTATGGTTATCATGAACTAATTTTTACCAGAAAGCACCTAATTAAATCCTGAAACAATTGCTGAGGGATTTTCAGATGGTTAAATCCAAGCTATTTTATCCATGTGAATCAATTAGCACATCATTCTGAAAGATGGAATTCAGCTTTTCTTGCAGCCCAAGTGAGGCATTTCACACATTTATTAGGCTAATTGTATGTTGCATGGGCATGAGGGAAAAATATGATTGAAATCAAAGCTAACATAATTCAAAATAAATTGGGTACAGTGGCAACACTCTGATATTGTTATTGGCATAAAGAAATACAAATATGAGGAAACACTCTTTTTTTTAAATAAAGGAAGTTACAGAGTGATTTGATCAAATTGTTCCCCTTTAGCAAGAGACAGAGTAAATTGGGAAAAAAAAATCTATCTACTGGTTCAAGGGATTAGAATGAGGAGACATTGTTATATAAATCAAAGTCAGAGATTTAGGCCAGGGAGCTGGAGAAAACATTTTTACAAAAGGGGTTGTGTAGCCCTGGAATACACAATGCAAATGTAACAGTTAAAGCAAAGGCCGTGTCACTATTTAACAAGAAATTAGATGAGGCATTGAGAGAAAGGAGGATTAAAGCGATAAGAGAGCAGAACACGCACACGGAATTAGGATTGACTGCTCGTGTGAAGGACAAACAACATCATGACATTCTGATTGACCAGCCCTATTTGCATATTGCATTTCTGTGTATTCTTTTTTTTTAGAAAATATTTTTAGTGGAATTTTTGCACTTAATATCAAGACTTTGCAGAACAATGTCGGAGCAACAATAACAACCAAAACAATAACAGCACCAACACAAGGATTGCAAGCTGCAACCCCGTCTGTGACAGTGGTCCCCATTCTATCATTTCCCCACGTTATTTACATCAGTGTGTATCAGAGAATTGTTATTTAACAGTGTTCTTATTGGGACTTTTAACGCTGAGTAATAAGAATTAAGCACAACTTTACATACATACTGTATTTACAATTACTGCCAGGACTCTTTACATTGTTTATAGTTACATTTGTTTTGCTTGGATGGGGGGGGGGGGGGGGGGGGGGGGGGGGGAGCAGAAAGTCCTGTTCTCGAGGGAGGTTAGGGTGGTCTAGCTTCCCGGTTTGACACGTGTGGGAGGGATCTGTGTCCCCTGCTGTGAATAGCCTCCTCCCAGTTCCTTCTCTGCTATACACAAGCTCCCTTTCATCCAGGTGGTCCCTGCCTTCCCTTTCTACTCCCCCTTCCCATTTCTACCACCCCTTCCTATCTGCTGCCCCCTCCCCATTAGTTGTTTCAGGTTGCGAACAGGTCTGCAAAGAGGCTTGTGAACCTCTTCCACGTGGCGCGGAATCGCTCCTCGGACCCCGAGGAGAAATTTAATTTTTTACAGTTGCAGGAAGCCGGCCAGGTCTGAGAGTCACTGCGAGGCCATTGGGTGGTGCTGCTGACTTCCAGCCGAGCAGACGTCTCTGCCTGGCATTGTGAGCTGAAGGCCAGGGCGTCCACCCTCTTCCCTGTCCAGAGCTCTGGGTGCTCTGATACCCCGAAGACTAGAGGGGCACGGCTCCATCTCGACCCCCACCACCCTGGACATGGCCTTGCAAAAGATCATCCAAAATTCCCTGCCTGGGAAAGGACTAGAACATGTGGCTGTCGCTGGCCAGGAACCCCCCCCCCCCCCACCCCACTTACACCGCTCACACTTATCCTCCACCTCCGGGAAGAACCCGCTCATGCGAGTCATAATAAGGTGCGCTCTGTACACCACATTGAGCTGCATCAGGCATGGCCCAGTGCAAGACGAGGTGGAGATGATCCTGAATGCCACCTCGATCCAGAGTCCTCCCCCTATCTCCAGGCCGAGCTCCTCCTCCCATTTCCGCTTGGTGTCATCCAGTGGGGTCCTGACCTTTTCTACGAATTGCCCGTAGATGTTGCCACATCTGTCGTCCCCTAACCAGTCCAGCCCTGCCATTGTGTCCAGAAATGTGTGTCCTGTTCTCTGGGGGAACGTTTATGTCTCCTTGAAAAGAAAGTCCTGCAGTTGAAGGTACTTGAGCTCATTCCCTTTTGGGAGGTTGAGGCTCTCTGTGAGTTCCCCCAGGGTCACCAGTCTATCGTTCACATACATGTCCTTCACTCTCAGTGTCCCTTTGTCCTCCCTCCACGTCCCAAATGTGGTGTCCATTCTCACCAGTGTGAACCTATGTTTGTCGTAGATGGGGGATTCTATCGATATCTTGCCAAGCTTGAAATGGCGCCTGAACTGATTCCATGTCCATAGTGTGGCCACTACCACTGGGCTCCTGAAGTGTGTATGTTTGAAGGGGGGGGGGGGGTAGATCCCTCTTCACCTCCTCCACCAGGCTGGAGAGGTTTAATTTGTGGAGCCTTGTCCAGGTGTGGGCCACTTGGATCCCCAGGTACCTGAACTTGGTTTGGGTCACTTAAAATGGTAGTTCTTCCAACTCCGCTCCTCCCTCTTGGGGTTCACCAGGAATATCTCATTCTTTCCCAGGTTGAATTTGTAACCTGAGAAGACACCAAACTTCCTGAGGAGCCCGGTTATATTTCCCATGCTGGCTGGGGGTTTGACATGTAGAGGAGCAAGTCATCCGCATAGAGCGTGACTCTATCCTTTTTGCCCCTTCTCCGAATGCCCGTCCATCACTCCGCCAATCTAAGGCCGATGGCCTGTGGTTCGATTGCCAGTGCGAACAGGAGCGGGAATAATGGGCAACAAACCATCCGGTCACGCAACATTTCACAAAGTGCGGTCCTGAACTCGCAGTGCTCAGCAAGCTGACAAGGCCTGGCTATGAAGGCTGAAGTGGACTCTTCAAGGCCCCTCACTGAATATAAGTTGGAGGATATTTGAGGGCCTCGGGTTAAAGCGTTCTTTGACCAGCTTAACTATCTGATCAAAGGCCTTTGAGTCAGGTGCTCTGGGGACATGAGGTTCCGACTTAAATTATACGTTTGGGGCCTGCAAACGGTCCAAAGTATCACTTTCATCCTATCCTTCCATGTGATCTTGTTAATGGCTAAAAAAACTGGAGCTGTTTGATGTACTGACTCCAAACCTCAGCCCCTTGGTCAAATGTGTCTAGTTTGCCAATGATATAGGTGGCACAGTAGCACAGTGCTTAGCACAGTTGCTTCACAGCTCCAGGGTCCCAGGTTCAATTCACGGCTTGGGTCACTGTCTGTGAGGAGTCTGCACGTTCTCCCCATGCCTGTGTGGGTTTCCTCCGGGTGCTCCGGTTTCCTCCCACAGTCCAAAGATGTGCAGGTTAGGTGGATTGGCCATTCTAAATTGCCCTTAGTGTCCAAAATGTTTGGGTTACGGGGAATGAGTGGAGGCGTTGGCTCGGTTAGGGTGCTCTTTCTAAAGGTCGGTGCGGAACCGATGGGCCGAATGGCCTCCTTCTGCACTGTATATTCTGTGATAGGCATTTTAACTCATGATTATCGACTCTTGTTCGTCCTTTTCTCCTTTTCTAAGTGCTCCTTTCTTCCCCCTCAATTCACAACATACTGTCGGCTGCGATTGAACATTTTACCTCTTCACCAATATGGAAGCTCGAGACATACAATGGAGACATCCAGTTGTTAACAAAGGTGTAATATGGAGTTTGCACATTCTCCCCGTGTTTGCGTGGGTTTCACCCCCACAACCCAAAGATGTGCAGGTTAGGTAAATTGGCCACGCTAAATTGCCCCTTAATTGGAAAAATAATTGGGTATTCTAAATTTATTTAAAAAAACCAAGGTGTAGTAATCCACAGGAGGCAGGAGTCCCGTCACCACACCAACAGTGCTGCTAGCATTCCAGTCAACTTAAGACTGGATCACAAAGCCTACACAGGTGCTTATATGGGCCCCCTCAATGAGCTATCATTGAGGGAGCTCATATTCCAATTGGCCAACCAATAATGCTAATTGGAGGTCATTACAAAAGGGTTTATTGATGAAAGACAAAGATAGATAAGTGACAGGTACAGAACTCAATATGACAGATCAGTCACTTAGCCTCCAGGGTTCACACTATCCCGGGTCCTGCTCCTCGGGTCCCGGACAAACTCCCTATTGGCTAGGGTTCACATGCACCTGCGTGATTGGTCCCAAGCTGTTCACGTGGTTCTTTGAGCCCGGCCCCTTAAAGGGACTACGCTACCACACCTACTCTTCCTATGATAGGTTGAATCTATAAATTTAAGCATAGAGGCATATGTCATGAGCAAATCATTTAACACAAATGCTATGTTCTCCCAAACCTGTTATACAAGACAGGCTAATTGACTGAGAAGTGCTTTGAGATTTCAACATCAAAACATTTCAAATATTCCAGTAAGTACTGAATAAAAGTCAGTTAAAGGAGTGTAGATGGAAATGTAGAACTACAAAGATATCATAATAGATTAAGTGAATGGGCAAAACTGTGACAAATTGATTCCAATGAAGGTAAATGTGAAGTCATCAACTTCGGATCGAAAAAGGACAGAATCGTGTTTTCTTCCAAGTGATGAAAAGCGAGGAATAGTGAAGGTCAAAAGATTGTTACAATGTCATGGACAAGCACAGGAAATAATCTGGTGGGGTGTGGTGGGGTGGGGGTGGGGTGGAGCTCGGGGGTGTCATGTGATATCAGCACGGGACCAGCTGCATTTTTTCAAGCTCTGTTCTTTTAAAATCCTAATGCATAACCCATAACTATATGATGCTGATGTGTATGATCTGTGCTACGTTCTGGAGGATCCTGGTTAAACTTTGGTGATGGGTAGCCAAGTTAAGTCAAGTTGGTTGATTGAGGTGATTGGAGTCAGCTGTGGTGGGGCCCAGTTCACACTGCCGATTTCGCTGGTGAGCTGCAGCGATGCCGTTGGTGTTGAGATGACGACTGCCAATATGAGTGATGCTGTGGACAATGGTCCTGGCTCCCTGGCACAGATTATTGGCGCTCGCTTTGACAAATTACGAGATATCCTAAAGAGAACGGATGAAGCAGAGAAGGGAATCCTGTCGGTCGATGGGGCAGTCTCCTCAGTGGGGGGCTCACCTTTAGTCCTTCGAAACCCGGCTGTATTGTGGTGTTGAGTATCTTGGTTCATTCAGGGAGATGGGGCCGGAGAAGGAGTGTTTATGTGCCCGGTCTCCTGAGGGAAGCTGGGGATGAATTGCCAGCTGGAACGGAGAACTGGCTGCCACACTTTCACAATCTTAATTTGAAGATTGGGTGTTTTGAGTTAGATGGAGCACATTATATCTTGTCTTCGAGGCCTGGGGTCAGTCGGAGACCCCGACCACTGGTCTTACATTGTCTTGTCCTCAGTGTTTGTCATGAAGGGTTGGATTCGGCCGGACAAAACAGATCACCACCACTCGTTGGGGCCTGAGTGTCTTTTTACCAGGGCTTTGGGACAGCAACATGGCGGAGGTGCAAGGACTTCGATGAAACTCTGAATGGATTTTAATTGGCCCTCAATGATCCTGTCATGGCTGTGTCCTTTCCAAGATCTGTGGATGGTCATATTATCCTTCAGTTCATCATTAATCCTGAACTTTATCCCTTTGTGATGTTAACCCTGATTCCTCATGGCTTTAGCCTTTCCAAGGTCAGTGGATGGTAATATTGTCCTGTTGTGCAGCATTTACCTAGTTTTGTTTATATATGTGCTGTAATTCTTGCTTTTGCAATAAGGGACACTTTTTAAACTACCCTTCATGTTTTTTACAAAGAAGATGAGCGACACCACAGTCGGTGGTGGGTAGATGAATTGGTATAGAGGTGGGGAGCATGGCCTTGTAAGTCCTCATTGTGTGTGAAGGAAGTTCCCCATTAGACCTGGTAGTGTTGTGTTTTCCCTCTGTACGTTTGCCAATTTGGGATTATGGAATCCTTGCTTGCCTACTGTGAAGGTACAGGTTATATCCTAGAGAAGACTGGTTTCCTTTGTTTTCTCTTTTGTGGTTGACACCTCTGGTGTTGTGGGAGTAGCAGGAAATACGTGCTGATGCACGCTTGGGCACGGTCATTTAATCCTCGGATATCTAGCCATTGTTGGGTTGGTCTGAGAATCTTTCCTCACATTTGGAGGTTAAATTGGGTGGAGGAGTAAGGTGCCTTCCTCCCGTGGTCCTATATCAGGAGTTTCAGACTGAACTCCTTCTTGAGGCTATGGCTACCCTGGGGAAGTAGTGTCCTTTTCTTATGAAGCTATGGTGTTATGTCTTTGGTATCCTTTCTGTGAAGGTGCAAGTTGTTAGACCTTGTTTGGTGTTTAGTGGCTAATCTGGGTGTTCCTCCCTCTGGGATTTCCTTTCTTTACCTGTGTAGGTGAGGCACTGATACAGGTTCCGATTTGTTGTATTTCGGTTCAGAGAATTTTTGATATCATGTCGGGGAGTGGGGAGAGTCGTATCCCCTCCCGAGACACCCCGTTGATGGCTTCTTTACAGCACCTCCTCTCCTTATCGGTGCGGTTTCCTTGGCAGAGGATGGTTTAAGTTTTCCAGTATCGGCGGGGCCTGAGCGGTACCTCTGATTTAGCTGGAGAAGAGTGAGGTCTGTTTTGTGGCGAGTCTTGGTAAGTTGCCCTTGGTTTATTGGCTCCTGTATACTAGAGTGTACACCGGCAAGCCATGTCTGGTACTGAGGGCAGTATCCTGTTGTCCCCTTCACTCGGTATACACTTACATTGCCTGGAGGCCCGGGAAGCTGAGTTAGGTTTTGAATGTGCACCTTTTTCTTATGGAGGGAGACGTGTACCATATGGCCATGTGCTCATGGCTTTACCCTGGTATCTTGTTATCCTCAGATCCCCTGCTCTTTTTAGTATCTATTTAATCCTATCATTGTTTATGTGAAGGGAGATGCTGACAATCATGATTACAAGGTGAATATGAATATTTGTTGGCCTTCTCTGTATGAATATGTGAAATGATGATTACTCTGAATTTTGGGGTTTTGTTGTGTCTTGTGATTATATATAAAATAGAACATAGAACATTACAGCGCAGTACAGGCCCTTCGGCCCACAATGTTGCGCCGTCCTGTGAAACCCCTCTAAAGTCCCTCTACACTATTCCCTTATTGTCCATATGCCTATCCAATGACCATTTGAATGCGTTGAAAATATCCTCTCGGAACAAATGTCTTTGCAATTTTTTTCTGCATTTTTTTTCTTCTTTATTTGTAATTAAAGAATCCTTAACTGGCTCCTGCAAAGGTACGGGTAGGTCTTATACCCAAGGAAAAGATGTACTAATGTGTCATTGGTGCTTCTGGTACAATTGGAGTTGGGCCAGGTTGAACAATTTGGAGTGTCCCTTATCCTGTCAGGAAGAGGAGAGCTGTATTATTCAACTGGTGATGGATGTCTTGACAATTCTTCTGCCTGTTGGTGGGGTTTCCTTTGGTGGAGAGTGGTTTAGGCTTTTTGGTGATGGCAGGGTCTGAACGGTTCCTCTGATACATGGTAAGCGCCATTTTACCATGTTTTCGTGGGTTTAACCTCTTCTCCCTCATTCTCTAGTTTATCTCCTTACTATATTTTCTGGTCGAAACAGAGGCACCAAGATTAAGGTTTAAGCTGAACTAATGTGTTGGTGTCCTCCTGACTTTATCTGCATTTATGTACGCTGAAGCATTTATACTGTACTGTGCCTGTTTTGAGGATAGTGCTGCGTTATTTGTAAAAGTGGAAAAATTCCAGTAACAATATGTGTAAAAAAAAGCCTTATTGAATTCTGGCCTTTATATCTAAAGGACTAGAATACAAGAGAACACAAGTCATGTTTGAGCTATACAAAGCCCCGGTGAGACAACAGTTGCAGTTTTGTGCACCACACCTCAGGGCAGATATGGTGATCTTGGAAGTGTCATGTGAGAGTCCCTTTAATAAAAGTGTGTTTTATCAAACGGCTGCAGTGATGTGATTGTGTGGGTGGAGCTGGAATGTGATTCTGCTTTTTACTTTCGTTTTAAGCTGGAGGCTCTTTTTGGCTCTATGTTTTAGTTTGCTTTCAGTTGGAGAGCTGCATTCAAACAAGATGTATATCTCGCTCTCCCTCTAAAGAATGTCTCCAGATCACTTGATGATTTCAAAGTAATGCCTGTTTCTGTTGAGAATTCAAACCTACTGTCTTTGTTAAAAAATGTTTTGGCTTATGGATGTTGTTAGGAAAGTTACTAAGGGTTATCTATAGAATACCGTACCTTTTTGGGGGGGGGGGGTTTATCAGTGTTGGTAGTTGGTAAGATGTTTACTGTGGGTTTATAAAATGTTAAGTGGATTCATAGAATAAACACTGTTTTGTTTTAAAGATACTTTAGATCTCTGTTGCATCACACCTGTAAAGTAGGTCCTTGTGCTCCCCATAACCAAAATCTATTGAAAGTTGTGGGTCAGGTGAACTCCATGATGTACTTTGGTGTTCTCTAAACCCTGGCCCGTAACAAAAGAGCGCAGCATAGATTTACCAGAATGACTCCAAGGGTTAATTTACAAGAAGAAATTCCACAAACTAGAGTTGTGTTGTCCAGAATTTAGAGGGTTAAGGGAATTTGGAACACCATTTTCAAGACATTGAGGGAAATAGGGTAACTCGAGAGAAATCATTTTCAGCGTTTGGTGAGCCTCAGATTAAGGGCATCATCTAAAAATTAGAGACAGACCTTTTCAGGGTTGAAATTTGGAAACACGTCTGCACACAACGGGCGGTAAATGTTTGGATCTCTCTTCTGAAAATGGCAATGGATACTAGGTCAATGTTAATTGTCAATAAGAAACTGATAGATTTTAATTAAGCAAAGGTATTATGGGTTATCAGGCAAAGGCCTACATGTCGTGTAAGGTCACAGATTAAATAAATAAACTTTATTGTCACAAGTAGGCTTACATTAACACTGCAATGAAGTTACTGTGAAAAGCCCCTTGTCGTCACATTCCGGGCCCTGTTCGGGTACACTGAGGGAGAACTTAGAATTCTCAGATGGTATGGGAATTGAACCCATGTGCTGGCCTTGTAGTGCATCACAAACCAGCTGTCCAGCCCACTGAGCTAAACCAGCCCTGCTAGCTATGATCTTATTGAATTGAGATACATACTTGCGGGGCTAAAGACCTTCTCATGTTCCTATGCTTCTATTATCCGCAGCACGGTAGCATTGTGGATAGCATAATTGCTTCACAGCTCCAGGGTCCTAGGTTCAATTCCGGCTTGGGTCACTGTCTGTGCGGAGTCTGCACATCCTCCCCGTGTGTGCGTGGGTTTCCTCCGGGTGCTCCGGTTTCCTCCCACAGTCCAAAGATGTGCAGGTTAGGTGGATTGGCCATGATAAATTGCCCTTAGTGTCCAAAATTGCCCTTAGTGTTGGGTGGGGTTATTGGGTTATGGGGATAGGGTGGAGGTGTTGACCTCTGATAGGGTGCTCTTTCCAAGAGCCGGTGCAGACTCGATGGGCCGAATGGCCTCCTTCTGCACTGTAAATTCTATGGTAACTATGGTACCTGTGTCCCAATGCCAGTCTATATGCTGAGCTTTTCTTTTGGTTCCATTCCTGGAAAATCCCCTTTCTGTCGATAGGTACAGGCAGCTGAATACACAGAAGGCATAATCAAAGAACAACAAAGGGATCATTGCCCAGACCTGAGAGGCAAGGCGAGGCAGTTACCATTTAGCAGTCTCAGAAAGTGGACAGGCCAATTTCCAGCAAGCAAGCCTGAAGGCCGCGTTTTCAGCAAACAAGCCTCTAAGTGTTGGAGCCAAGGCAGAGAACCTTCATAACAGCAGTTTAAAATATCTTTGCTGGACCAGGCAAAAGAGAGTTCCAGAGTTGAGTATGATCCCTGTATTGTGTGGTAAGTATAGCTGGTTATTCAATTTGAATGCTGCCTGGGGCACATGGGAAGACGTACAGAGCTCAGGTAGCATAGATATATTTTGTAACAAGGGGTACGTTTGATAGAAATTGTGTGTTTACTAATTCATACATCTTAATTGCGTGAATGTCGAGTCACACCAAAACAAAACTATATACCCTCCACGAGCCAGTGTTTCAAGTTGGGACACCCTCATAGATAACATCAGCGTGGTTCGTGACACTAAGAATAGAGTGGATGATTTTTTATTAAAGATAAAGACATGCATTCATGAGAAAATTATCAATGGAATGTGATGGTATTTATGTTTCTGGGACAATGGATAAGCCGCCTGAGGAATTCTGTAGGTCAATGTTAAATGCTGGGATTTAAGTTTGATTTAATATTTTGGATATTTGCTTGATTATGATCGTGGACTTTTTCTGTTGATGGTTTCCTTCCTCTAGAGAGTGGATGCATTGAGTAGAATTCATGACGAGGCAAATTGTCTCTAGTTTGTATCCAACCTCTCAGATCCATGTAATTGAATAGAGGTTCCTGCCTGTTTGTATTGGATTTTCCAGTACAATTCACTTGACATCAGGTAGGAGGAATTTCAAGTTACACCCAATCCAAATCAGGTTTGTATGATTTTTGGTTGAAAAAAAAACATTCTGGTTAGATGCCAGCCACAAAACTATTATTCAAGTAAGGAAGTTATTTAATCAGATAATAAGAATCGAACAGCTGAGTACTTTTATAAGACTTGTAAATGTTGATGTTCAGAGAGATTTGGGTGTACTCGAGGAACAAAAATATTAGCAGATGGATACAACAAGCAATTAGGGAGGCAAATGTGATGTTGGCTTTTATTGCCTGGACTGGAGTACAAGAACATGGAAGTCTTGCTACAATTGCATTGGGCTTTAGTGAGATCACACTGAGAGTGCCGAGCATAATTCTAGTCTCCAGAGCCAAGGAAGGATAGCCTTGCCTTGAAGTTACAACAAAATGTTCACTAAATTGGGTTCTGAGATGTGGGCTGTCCTATGATAAAAGACTGACTAAATTGGGTTTACATTCTCTCAAGAAGAATGAGAGGTGACCTCATTTCAACATACAAGATTCTAAAGGGTTTTGACAGGGCGGGCACTGACAAGATGTTTCCCCTGACTGGGGAATCTACAATGGGGCATGGCCTCAAGATAAGGAGTTGATCATTGAAGACTGAGATGAGAAGACATTTCAAGACCTGTATGAATGAGACTGACGTTTTATTCCAGATCTATTAATTAAATGAATTTCAATTTTCCCAGCTGACGTGATTTGAACTCCTGTTTCCTGAGCATTAGTCCAGGCCTTTAGACTACAAGTCCAATAATATTACCACTATGCTACTATCCCCATACTTTATGGTTGTGAAACGCTACAGGTGCTATATAAATGCAAGTTTTTGTCAGAGGGTTGTGGACATTTGTAATTGTCCATCCCAGTGGGTTGTGAATGCTCTGTCACTGAATATATTCAAGGCTGGGAGGGGTAGGTTTTTGTTTCCTGAGGGAATCAAGAGATAAGGGGAATGAGCAGGAAAGTGAAGTTGAGACAGAAGATGAGCATCATTGTATTAAATGGTACAGCAAGCTCGAGAGGGTGAATGATCTACTCCTACACTTCTTTCTCATACGGCACTGGTCAAGCCCCAGATTGAAATAATCACCACTGGAAAATTCTACAAATTGGACCCATTTGTGGCCCTTTAGGGAGACTCTTAAATTTTGTATTTAGGTGCAGGAACAATAATAAATACTTGTAAAATGCTTTAAAATATTAAAACATACCTAATTTACCAAGAAGCCTGTCCCTCCATCATTTGTCCTTGTAAGTAATGTTTTGTTATGCTCTTGACGTAGCATAAGCTGCTGCCTTGATGTACACTCTGACAAAAGAAGGGTCAGACTTGGAGATAGCTTTAACACATTTATTAAACTGATAACAATTCTCCTACTTGGATTCGACCCTCCCGTTAATCCTGCTATAGCTACTCAGATCGACGAACCAGTCTGCTACAATCCATGTGGTGGATGTGCTGTCTCCATTTTATATGGGTTGGTGTAATGCCCCCTGTGGTAGTGTCACCTCTGTGTGTATCGTGAATGCACATTGGCCATGTCCTATCTTACTGACCTATTGGTTGACTGTCTGTGTGTCATGTCTCTGGTGCTCCCTCTAGTGTCTAGCTAGTCTATGTATATTTACATTAACCGCTTGTGTATTTACAGTGTTGCCTATCACTACATTCCACTTTTTATCGTGTTACATATTTTCTGTACAGTGTTAAAGAAAATTGAACAAAAACAGGTAGATAAGTGATGCTATGTACAAGTCATGATAACAGTGATCATCAAACAATAAGTCCAAATCATATGTATGAGTCCAAAATTCATTAATTATTATGGTCAAGTGCCTTTCTTGTTGGGTTGGTGAGTTGGTGATTTTGATGGTGGCATGTCCTTGTGAACGCCATCAGTGTACCTGAGCATAAGGAACCAAGAAGTGGTCAAATCACTTCATTGTCTGATTTGGAGTCTTTTTTATCGATGCTTGTGATAGCGATGTTGGATGGCATCTGTCCTGAAAGCCAGGTTGCCTGTTGGTAGGGCAGCAAATGTGAATTGGTAAGATGCATCGTCCTGCCATGGTATGCCATTGTACTGAGCTGAGCAGTAACAGTGTCCCGCATTTACAGAGTTGTACCATGTCGTACCAGTCGTTGTCCCATTGGTGTTGTTTCTGTTGTGCTTGTTGTCGACGTTGTTGCCTCTGGTCTGCTTCTTGTTATTGTCTTTGATGTTGTTGTGTTGGTTGGTTTTGTTGTCGTGTTTGTTGCGCTCAAGGACCACACTCTGTGGATAATACGAGCCCTTCACACAGTTACTCATGTCAGCGTGCTTTGTGGCATCTGCTGTTTTCTTGAGCGTGTCGTCACTGAGTTCGCGGTGCTCCCCGTCTGGAGTCATGTCCAGCTTACTTTAATCAGCTTTGGCATGTCGATGCTCCCCGTCTGGAGTCTGGTCTGTTTCACCTGAGTCAGTTTTGGCTTGTCGATGCTCCCCGTCTGGAGTCTGGCCTGTTTCACCTGAGTCAGTTTTGGCTTCTTGCCGCTCCCAGTCCGGAGTCATTGCAGGTTCACTTGCATCTTCTGAGGTTTCTTGATGCTCCACGTCCGGAGTCAAAACGTCCAAGAATGCATTTGCTTGTGGAGAGGCTCAAGCGAATGAGGTTTGAAGTAACGTGGTGTCACCGGAGTCACCAGTAGCCTCACTGTGATTGTCGCGTGCCTCTGTACACACTAACTGAGGTCTGTCACGTTGCACATCTTGTATGGGAAGTGGGATGCCGCCGTCACTTGTCCCATATACGGTGGGTAGAGCCTCAGTGTCTTCTTGTTGTTCACTTGAGCTGGGTAGACTGTCAGAGTCTTCTTCTTGTTCACTGGAGCGTGGCAGACTGTCATAGTCTTATTGTTGTTCACTTGAGTGTGGCAGACTGTCATAGTGGTTAGCATTGTGGTTAGCATAAATGCTTCACAGCTCCAGGATCCCAGGTTCGGTTCCTGGCTGGGTCACTGTCTGTGCGGAGTCTGCACGTCCCCCCCCCGTGTGTGCGTGGGTTTCCTCCGGGTGCTCCGGTTTCCTCCCACAGTCCAAAGATGTGCGGGTTAGGTGGATTGGCCATGCTAAATTGCCCGTAGTGTCCTAAAAAGTAAGGTTAAGGGGGGGTTGTTTGGGTTACGGGTATAGGGTGGAGACGTGGGTTTGAGTAGGGTGATCATTGCTCGGCACAACATCGAGGGCCGAAGGGCCTGGTCTGTGCTGTACTGTTCTATGTTCTATGTTCTAAGTGGGCGTGGTCCGGGGCCTCTGATGTCACGAAGCGTGTGACGTAGGTCGTAGGAAGAGATTGGGCATGCTCAGAATGGTGTTCCTTTACTTGGGGCCTTTTTCTCCACTGCGCATGTGCAGCACCTTTACCAAGATGGCTGCAATTCAAAACTCCAGATTTCTACCTACCTTGTGGTGAGTTTTGTCGCCTCTTTTACCATTTTTTTCTTGTATTCTCCTCGCAGAATTCTTGGAATTTGTCCACGACTGCCTGGAAATCGCTCTTGTTTTGCCCCTTTGAGTATTTGAAGGTCTGGAAGATTTCAGCTGCTTCTGGACCCGTGATGGTAAGTAGAAGCTTTATTTTCTCTGCATCCACCATGCCATCTAGGTTGGACGCTACCAGGTACATCTTGAATCTCTGCCTGAACGCACACCAGTTTTCACTGAGATTGCCTTGGTACCTGAGCTGCTTTAGAACCGGAATCTTGAACATCACCTTGCCTGTCTGCCGTTGCTGGTTGTCACTGTTTGCTGAGTTGTAACTATATGGATTTAAACAGTTCACTCACTGGTACCATGTTTTGTTATTCTCTTGACGTAGCATAAGCTGCTTCCTTGATGTACACTCTGACAAAGGAAGGTTCAGACTTGGAGATAGCTTTAACATGTTTATTGAACTGTTAACATTTCTCCTACTTGGATTCAACTCTCCTGTTAATCCTGCTATAGCTACTCAGATTGACGAACCAGTCTGCTACAATCCAGGTGGTGGGTATGATGTGTTGAATCAACCCTGTGTACACACTGAGTGTCTCCACTGGAAAGAGGAAGATCATGTGTGCTGTGTCCTTTTTATATGGGTTGGTGTAATGCCCCCCTGTGGTAGTGTCAGCTCTGTGTGTGTCGTGTCCTATCTTACTGACCTATTGGTTGAGTATCTGTGTGTCATGTCTCTGGTACTCCCTCCAGTGTCTATCTAGTCTACGTGTATTTACATTAACCCCTTGTGTATTTACAGGGATGCATATCACCACAAGTAATAGCCGTGAACAGTCTTCGCCAGCTTGAGACTGTGTAGAACTCCTGGAAAACCTTGTGATTGGAGACAGATGGCAACTTTTGTCCGGTGACCATCTGCCTCCAAGTAAATAAATTGTCGCTGTTACATCCTTGGATCAAGGACCCTACAGAGGCAGAGGATATACTCCTTCGAAGATCTGAGCACAGAGGAGAGGTGACAAGCTGAATGCCTTGTTGAATGAGCATTTGTTAGTTCTATTTTCAAACGTATTTGCAATCACAATCGGGGTCTTGAAGAGGCAGACAACCATATTGGCAGCCTCATACAGGAAATCAATGAAATTCTTAAGAGAAGGGTGACTAGTCTTGCTGTGAAAAATGGGTCAGCCATTGTCTTCACCTTTTTTTAAAATCTGTAGGGTGCACCAACTGTGGACAAGATAAGCAGCAGGAGCAGTCCTGTCACACTCACTTTGATCATGTTGGAGGTCAGATGCAGGGTGAGGTAATTAACATCCCTGTGTTTCGTTCATCCATTCTAAAAAAATATCGGTGGACCTGGAGTATTTAGCAGTTGCTGCATTGCTCTTGGTGAAACTCAGCTGATGCTGAGGAAGGGCAATAACTGAAGTGTTTTTGTGAAGATGTGGAAAAGGCAATGCTGGAGGCAATTACTTAGTGCCGTTATAAGTCTACCAACAAAAGAAATAAAATTCTACCCCGAGTTGGAAACATGGTAGAGTTCTGCACAGTGGTGGTTGTTTTTTGCCAAGTTTGCTAACCTTTCCCAGGTTTCACGACAATGACAAAATCTGAGTGAAGAATAGGATCCCTGGAGCTAACAGATTATCTTACTGTAATTTTAAGTATTCATCCCAGGCAAAAAAATGTTCTTTTCGATGTTTTGTATGTATGTCAAACACATCACATAGTTTATTATGTTGCCACATCATTCATTGCATTGCCTGCTGTGTACACCATTATTCTTGTGTAGCTGTTACTCAGTGCCATACCTCTGAGTTTCTGTTAATGTAGCTCCAACTGGTCATACATTTTATTTCGTCATGTTTTCAATTGCTTCTTCCAAACCAAGTTCCCAACTATGACAAAAACTTGCATTTATATAGCACCTGCAGCGTCTCACAACCATAAAGTGTGGGGATGGTAGCATAGTGGTAATAATCTTGGACTTGTAGTCTGAAGGCCTGGACTAATGCTCAGGAAACATGAGTTCAAATCACGTCAGCTGGGAAAATTGAAATTCATTTAATTAATAGATCTGGAATTAAACGTCAGTCTCATTAATAATGGTCTTGAAACTACTGGAATGTTGTTAAAACCCCATCCTCACTAAGGTCCTACAGGGAGGAGAAAATGCCATCTTAACCTTGCCTGGCCGATAGGCGATTCCACAGGCGCAACAATGTGGTTGACTCTTAATTGCCCTCTGAAATAATCTATAGTATAAAGGTGTTCGCCATACCAAAGGTTAATGTGGGACTGGGGAACAGTAGGGAGTCACATGATTGTATACCGAGTACAATAGCAGTCTAGCAGGAGCCAGCATAAAGATAGCTCCTAGTCAGGGCTACATCTTGGAGATCTACATGATTATATGTTGCCAATAAATACTTCGGCAAGGGGTTCGTGGAAGGAATTCCAGAGCTTAGGACCCAGGCACCAGAAGCCACAGGGAAATGTGATTAAAATCAAGGATGCTGAAGAGGCCATCGTTGAAGGAATGCAGAGATCTCAGAGCATGGTCGCGCTGGAGGAGGTGACGATATACCGAAAGGTGAAGTCACAAAGGGCTTGAAAACAAGGCCAATAATTTCAAAAATGTGATTGGAACAGGAGCTAATGTAGGACAGTAAGGGTTGATAGTGAATTGAACTTGGTGTGCGTTAGGATACAGGCAGCAGAGGTTTTGGTGAGTTGAAGTTTATGCAGAGAAGAAGTTGGATGGTCAGTCAAGGGAGATTGGAATAATCAAGTCCAGAGATAACAAAGACATAGACCTGTGCTGGATTCTCCGTTACTCAGACTAAGTGTTGACACCGAGGCAGGATTTGTGGACTTCCAGGAGAGCAAAACTGACAGCGCACCTGGACCGGTTCAGCGATCATTGAGGGGTTAGCACCAGCGCCACATGGAATACAATCGATTCCAATGACAAACGTTGCCGGATCACCGGGTCTGTGGTTGACACTCAGGAGGCTGACAAGCTGCAGCCGCATGTACACATTACACTCCCCACACACACTCATCCCAGATAATAAGATGGCACTGGTTGCGCTGGAATGCGCCCATTTGGCTGATGGGTTGGCCGAGGCCAGAGGGCGCCTAGGGGAGTGGCCTGGGGAGGCACCCATATGACTCGTGGCCCTAAGCTTACAGCGGGTTGTCAGCGGCCAGCGCAGCTGCATGGCTGCCTTGCAGGCTGTGGTAATGGCGTTCCCTGCCCTTCCATCCCAAAGCCACAGGCCACCTCCTGGCCGCCCCCGCCACTCCCCCAGGCTGTGGCAGAAGCCCCTCCCCCCCCCCCCCCCCCCCCCAGCCAGCGACACAGCTGCCAGCACACTATGGCGATGTTGGACATTTTCCGTACATCCTCTCTCTCCCTCGGCAACTATTTCACGATTTTTAAAAGCACAAGTAAACTTTGCCGTCGGGAACTCGGCCCATTGGAAGTGGAGAATCGCAGAGGCCCGAGAGAATACCGGGTCGGGCCCGCTAACGATATTTCAATGGCGATTACTGTGCATGCATTCCGGAACGCATTGGTGCTACTGTCGAGGGGGACGAAGAATTGCGAATTGGCGTGAAACCGGCACTAGCCACAATTTCGGCGTTGGAGTCTCCCCCCAATATGTGTTCTGATTCCGGCGTTGGCCAACGGAGAATCCCGTCCGGAACTTTTGGCCGTTCACGCAGGCCAGATCTTCTGGACCTCCTGATGACACATCCCTGCCTTGGGTTTTCCAGCAGCAAGGATGCTTCAATGACAGGGACCAGAAGATCCAACCAATGGCCAATGGCGGGCTGCCTCTGCAGCCGTGAAACACCAGGTGGGTGTAGATTGTAAGTAGATAGTTTTGATGATGGCATGGATGTGTGGTCAGAAGCTCATCTTTGGGTCTATTAGGACGCCAAGGTTGCAAATCCTCTGGTTCAGAGTCAGAGAGTGGCCAGGGTGAGGATGGATCCAATGGCTAGGAAAAGGAACTTGAAGATAATAGCTTTGATCTTCCCAATATCCAGCTGGAAAAAAATTCTGCTCATCCAGGGCTGGATGTTGGACAAGCGCTATGCCAAATCAGACATTTGAAGGGTTCGAAGGAAGTATCGCTGACGTGGTGATGGGTGTCAGCGTACAGTTGGAAGCTAATGTCTGTGTGGATGATGTTACCTGAGGGCAGCACGTAGATGAAAAATCGAAGGCAGCCAAGGATAGATCATTGGGGAACTCCAGAGATAATGGTGCAGGAGCAGGAAAAATGTCATTCTCTAGCTACAATTGGATAAACAATAAGTGCTGCATTGCAGTTATATCATTTCCATTCCCTGTAATTCATCAAATAGGTTCAGCTGGCTCAACCTACTAGACCTTACTCTCTCATGATCAATGTTCTTTCGTTCCTGTTGGTATATTAAGAAGTGATGGCTTCAAATTAGTACTGCATGAATATACCTTTTCAGTCACAAGCTTCATTATCTTGGCTGTCATTGAATATGATCATGATTTGGAGAAGGATGCTGCAAGATTATTCTGATAAAATAAAGGCTCAGGTCAGAGCTAAAAGAAATAGGACCAGGTTATTCGACCTCTTGAGCCTGCTCTGCCATTCAATGAGGTCATGGCTAATCTACTACCTCAATGCCATTTTCCCACACTATCCCCAGTCTCTTGTCTTTAATATTTAGAAATCTATCAATCTCTGTCTTGAATGTATTTAATGGCTAAGACCTTTTAGGTAGAGAATTCCAAAGATTCCTCACTCTCTGAATGAAGAAGTACCTCCATTCCTCAGGCCTAAATGGCCTAACTCTTATTCTGAAACTATGCCCCATGGTTCTAGACACCCACAGCCAGGGAAACATCCCCCCTGTATCTACCTTAAGACCTGGAAGAATTTTGCATGTTTTAATGAGGTGGCCTCTCATCTTCCCAAACTCCGAAGACTACAGGTACTTTGAAATTTATTCAAGCACAAATTGCACACAAGTCCCAGCTTGCGGTTTTGAACCTTGGCATCAGTAATTAGCTGCAGAAGGTAATTTTAGGTGATGCTGCAGATTTGTCCATCTGCACTTAACTAACAGTCGTACAAAATTTGATTCTGTTTCTTCTAATTCTATTCATGCAAGAACAAAAGCGTTGCAAAATGTAACAGTAACAAATTGTGAATTATACAGCCTGGATTTTTCCACTCGAATGTGTTGGTTTTTTTTCAATACAGTGACAGAACGGACTCCAATGTCAGCAAAATTTCCGGCGAAAATTGAGTCCACTCGTAAGTACATCAAGGAATATATTCAAAGCAAACACATGGGGCGATTCTCCAGCCACTATGTCGATAGTTCCCCCACCTCCCTCTCTCCCCACCCCTCCAGCAGGAAGACGGGCTGCCGCAATTCACTATAGGACTCTAAAAGCATGGACCAGGTGCCACGGACTCCGAGGGGGGAAAAGGTGAGTACCCCTCTCCAATTACCCACAGGGAACATAGGGCATAGCAGCCACTGGCCAGATGTTGTGAGGGGGGAGTCCCTCAGGGAGCTGGGGGTTGCAGGGGGTTTTGGAAGGAGGGGGGGGGGGGGGGGGGGGAAGAGTTCAGGGCTTTCCCCCAGGATCTTTAACACCCCATACAGAGCAAAGCACAGCTACAGCCTGTCTGTCCTAAATTTCTCTCACTGGATAGAACCATTCTGCAGCTTGTCTCCTGAAGAAGCGTTTCACTCCATTTGAAGTTTTAACCAGCTCTGTAGTTTCACTGTTGCAGTATGCCTCCATTTATTCCTCTGTACTTGCTTGTTTACATTGAAATTCACATCCCATTCACTTTTATGAGTTTCTGTGATTTCATTGTTACAGTATACTCGCTTTTATCCCTCTCTGCTTGATTATTATATTGAATTTCACACCCCACTAGCTTTTACAAGCCTCTTTGACTGACAACTGAAGACTATCTCAAAGGACGGGTTAGCTTTGTTTTTATAGTACTTCATGAACCAATAACTTTGAATTGCTTCCTCTTTTGAGCAGGCATCCTATTTCACCGTATATATTCTGTGCTGGATAATTTGTACTCTGAAGTTCTTCCTAGAAACCGCTGATCTATAGTCTTTTCGGTTGTGGAGGTTAAAACCATGCAGACACGTGGAGTGAGTGCAAACCTCACACAGACAGTAACCCTGGGTTGGGATAAAACCCGGGTCCTCAGCGCCGTAGGCAGCTATGCTAACCATTGCGCCACCATGACTCCCCCAACTCTGGCCAACGAACTGCACTAGAGGAGCCAGCCTTCTAATCCAAACATAGAACATAGAACATATAGTGCAGAAGGAGGCCATTCGGCCCATCGAGTCTGCACCGACCCACTTAAGCCCTCACTTCCTCCCTATCCCCATAACCCAATAACTCCTAACCTTTTTTGTCACGAAGGGCAATTTAGCATGGCCAATACACCTAACCTGCACGTCTTTGGAATGTGGGAGGAAGCCAGAGCACCCGGAGGAAACCCATACAGACACAGGGAGAACATGCAGACTCTGCACAGACAATAAAACCTGGGACTCTAATGCTGTGAAGCCACAGTGCTAGCCACTTGTGCTACCGTGCTGCTGTGATAGTCACCACTGTGACACCTCTTATCCGGGATGTGCCCAACTGTACTGAGGCCATGGCGCTTCTGAAAGAGAACTACACACGACCGATCAACAAACTCAATGCCAGGCACCTCCTGTCCACGCGGCACCAACTCCCCGGTGAGTCATTGGAAGATTTCTGCCGTGCCCTGTACATCCTGGCGAGGAACTGCGATTGCCAGGCAGTTTCGGCCTTTCAACATTCCAAACTCCTAATCAAGGACGCTTTCGTTATGGGTATGGGGTCGGTGTACATCGGCCAGCGCCTCTTAGAAGGGGGTACGCTCGACCTCGCGGTGATGAAGAAACTCGCGACCTCGCTAAGGGTAGCCTGCCGGAATGTACAAGCATACGCCCCGACTGCAAGGCGACGCCCTCCTGGACATCGTGGACCCCACCAAGGACCGCCCCCAGCCAACCCCAAGCCTGCGCCGCGCGGCAGCCAGCCAACCCTGGGGGGCCCAAATGCTACTTCAGCGGGGAGACAAAGCGCCCCTGGCAGCGCTGCCCGGTGCGGAGCGCACTCTGCAATGCCTGCGGGAAGAAAGGGCATTTCGCTGCGGTGTGCCAGGCCCGGTCGATTGCCGCTGTGACCAGCCCCATTATTCCTGCACCCCCCCACGTGCAACCCATGGGCACCACCATTTTCGCCCCGCAACCCACGTGCGGCCCATGGCTGCCATCTTCCCCTCATCAGACCTCGTGCGGCCCGTGGGCGCTGCCATCTTCCCCCCATCAGACCTCGTGCGGCCCGTGGGCGCCACCATCTTCCCCCCATCAGACCTCGTGCGGCCCGTGGACGCCGCTATCTTTAACGCTACCATCTTCGGCACCATTTTGGACGCCGCCTCAGGACCCCTGCTCGTTGGGCACCTCATCGGGCTACTCATTGCCCGCAACCGCTGCTGACCAGCCCGGGGCCCACCAACACCAGCCGCAGCTCGCCTCCATCACGCTCGACCAGTCCCGGCCACACAACCTCGCAACCGCGACAACAACGGTGAAAGTCGATGGCCACAAGACACCTTGCCTTCTCGACTCCGGGAGCACGGAGAGCTTCACCCATCCTGATACGGTAAGGCGCTGCTCCCTCGCGGTACACCCCATTACCCAACTCGGCCTGGACTTCCAATGCAACCTTCAAAGCCTAACTCTGAAATTTGGCGGGCCCCTACCATCCGTTACTGTATGCGGCCTCACGGCCCTTAAGGTCGACCCACCTTCCCTGTTTGTGAACCTCATGCCGGATTGCAAACCCGTCGCCACCAGGAGCAGACGGTACAGCGCCCAGGACAGGACCTTCATCAGGTCGGAGGTCCAGCGGCTACTGCGGGAAAGCATCATCGAGGCCAGCAACAGCCCCTGGAGAGCTCAAGTGGTAGTTGTAAAGACTGGGGAGAAACACAGGATGGTCATTGACTACAGTCAGACCATCAATTGGTACACGCAGCTCGACGCGTACCCCCTCCCATGCATATCTGATATGGTCAATCAGATTGCACAGTACCAGGTCTTCTCCACATTGAACCTGAAATCTGCCTACCACCAGCTCTCCAGTCGCAAGGCGGACCACCCATACACTGCGTTCGAAGCAGACGGCCGCCTTTACCACTTCCTTAGGGTTCCCTTCGGCGACACTAATGAGGTCTTGGTCTTCCAACGAGAAATGGACTGAATGGTTGACTGGTACGAACTGCGGGCCACCTTCCCGTACCTGGATAACATCACCATCTGCAGCCACGACTAGCAGGACCACGACGCTAAGCTTTTCAAATTTCTCCACACCGCCAAACTCCTGAACCTAATGTATAACAAGGAGAAGTGCGTGTTCAGCACCTGATCGCATGCGCCCCCTCATTGAACTCCTCCTCCCCCACTGCCCCAAGGCCCTCAAACGATGCCTGGGGTTCTTCTCATACTATGCCCAGTGGGTCCCTAACTATGCGAACAAGGCCCGCACACTCATTCACTCCACAGTTTTCCCCCTGATGGCCAAGGCTCACAAGGTCTTCAACCGTATCAAGGCCGACATCGCCAAGGCCGCGATGCACGCGGTCGACGAGACCCTCTCCTTTCAAGTTGAGAGCGATGCATCAGACGTTGCTCTAGCCGCCACCCTCAACCATAGGCAGACCCGTGGCATTCTTTTCCCGCACCCTCCACGCCTCCGAAACTCGACACTCCTCCGTCGAAAAGGAGGCCCAGGCCATCGTTGAAGCTGTGCGGCATTGGAGGCATTTCCTGGCCGGCAGGAGATTCACTCTCCTCACTGACCAACGGTCGGTTGCCTTCATGTTCAATAACACACAGTGGGGCAAGATCAAAAATGATAAAATCTTGAGGTGGAGGATCGAGCTCTCCATCTACAATTACAAGATTTTGTATCGCCCCGGTAAGCTCAACGAGGCCCCCGATGCCCTAGCCTGAGGTACATGTGTCAGCGCACAAGTGACCGACTCCAGGTCCTATACGATGGTCTCTGTCACCCAGGGGTCACCCGGTTCTTTCACTTCATAAAGGCCCGCAACCTACCCTACTCCACTGTAGAAGTCAGGGCAATCACCAAAGACTGCCAGGTCTGCGCGGAGTGCAAACCGAACTTCTACCGGCCAGACCGGGCGCACCTGGTGAAGGCCTCCCATCCCTTTGAACGCCTCAGCATGGACTTCAAAGGGCCCCTCCCCTCCTCCGACCGAAACACGTACTTCCTTAACGTGGTCGACGAATACTCCAGATTCCCCATCGCCTTTCCATGCCCCGATATGATGTCTGCCACAGTCATCAAGGCCCTCAATAGCATCTTTACTCTGTTCAGTTTCCCCGCTTACGTCCACAGCGACCAGGGATCCTCCTTTATGAGTGATGAGATGCGTCAATTCCTACTCAGCAAGGGCATTGCCTACAACCCCCGGGGAAACGGGCAGGTGGAGAGGGAGAACGGGACTGTCTGGAAGGCTGTCCTGCTGGCCGTACGGTTTAAAAATGTCCCGGTCTCCCGCTGCCAGGAGGTCTTCCCCAACGTTTTCCACTCCATCCGATCGCTACTTTGCACTGCGACTAATGCAACCCCCCATGAACGTCGCCTTGCCTTCCCTAGGAAGCCCACCTCCGGGGTTTCGCTCCCAACGTGGCTGGCAGCTCCAGGACCCGTTCTCCTCCGCAAACACGTGTGGCTCCACAAGGCGGACCCGTTGGTCGAGAGGGTACAGCTACTCCATGCAAACCCGCAGTAGCATACCCCGACGGCCGCCAAGACACAGTCTCCTTCAGGGACCTGGCACCAGCTGGGTCCCCACACCTCCCCCCCCCCCCAACTGCCCCGGCGCCACCCATCCTCCCCCCAGCGCACCTCACCACAGCCCCCCCCTCCAGGACGATCTGTCCTACCATTGGTTCCACCCAGGGATGAAGACGAGGACTACACGCTCCCAGAGTCACCGGCAACCAAGTACCCTAGTGAGGTGAGAATGAGGACCAGTCTCGTGGCCTATTGATTAAACTGTCCCAATGAGAGAAAGAAAGATGGGGGGGGGGGGTCCCCACTGCTGGTAGTGGAGTTCCCAAAGCAGTGTCAAAGGGGAATCCTGTGTCAAGGGAAAAAATGGGATCAGTTCCGAGCGCCGATCGATTTGCAATGTTCTGGTCCCCCACTGGTGGCTGTATTGAGATTTGCAGCCTGCACCAGTGGTCAGAAGCAAATAAGTCAAAATAATCCACTTGCAATTTATTAACCGGCTGGACCCTGCATTCTCCACACCTGCCTGATGCTCTGACCTTCTCAGCCAGGGTCCATGTGTGCATGGATTGGTGCAAGTATTTGCCAGCATGGCCCTGAAAAGGTGGATGTCACGTTGTGTCAAGGGGGGTAAATATTTAAAGTAGGTCCCCAAAGTCTATTGGAGGGCCCCCTCCTCTTACAATGCAAATCCTGCACACTCCACCCTCCCAGGCCCCCATCACCCCCCCAGCAGAGGCCTCCCCATCAAACCCCCATTGGAGATCCCGAACAGAACCCCCATCAGAGACCCCCACCAGACTTCCCTGAAGACCCCCACAAGACCCCCAATCAGGCACCCCCTATATCAGAGAACCCCCATAAGAAAACCACCCCCCTCCATCTTGGACAACTAATATCAGAAAACCCTCCCCTATAACTAGACCCCCTCCTCCCATCATGAACCCCTGCCTGGAAGCTAAAGAGCAGTCCAGGTTGAAAAACTCACTCACCTTGCCTTTACACCTGCTGCCTCAGACAGATGTCTAGAAACCAACAGCTGTTACTTCATAGAAAGCCAAAACCGCACATCACATGACTTTAAACCCCCTCAGATCCTTTGGTCTGCAAGTCTTCTATTCACTTCAAAGAGCTTTAGTGTGCTGCAATTGATGGTGTCCAGACAGCCAGATGTCTGGATTGTTTATTTCCATTTCTATTCATGCATTAATGCATTTCAGGTAGCCTGCTTTGAACCTAATAGCAATGTGCATAAACATTTAGGAGGCAAGTGCTTTAATGTCCTCTTTTTCTCAGATAGACACAACTATTTTAGATGTGGTCAGGAGCTGTCAATCATAGCTAGATGTTTCTAAACATTGCTTATCTCTTCTGCTTATCTCTTTCTGCAAGAAAACCTAAATGAGTAAAAATGCAATAGCAGAGAGCAACATTGTCATGTAAAAAATTGCTTTACACTTTCTGAAATAAAAGTAACATTTGGCATTCATAACCAAGGTTAGAAACAACAACCTCTGTGACTGTAACTTTAGTACTTTACCCCTCAACCCATCTGCAGAAACGGCCAGCCTTTCTTCCTCCAAAGTTTCTTCTTTGTTGCCCAGCTTGGTAGGAATAACTCCTGAGTTAGGCGTTCAGCTTTACATGTCTTCTTTTAAGAAGGGTGAAGAGTTTGCTGCTGCCCAGGATGGCCGCAGAGGAGAAGGGAGAGTGCATTATTTTAGCTGCCATGATAAGGTCATTGAACGTCTTGAAGCACTAATTTGAAAACCTCACTGTGAAGGGTTTGGCTCAATGAGAGTACTACTTTGCTTCATGTAAGCTACTTGACAGGTTAAGTGGCACAGATAGCCAGAATTCTATTTTTCTTTGCTCTATTTTCTCCAAGAGTGCTTGGAATGGACCTTCTGTTCATGGGTGCCTTGTTTGACTGTTTGCTCCAATGGTTCCTGCTTTGCGCATTCTTGAACAGCATGGGAAAAACATAAGGCACAGAATTTACCTGGGAGTCAAATGAGTAAGCCATAGATTTGGATAGGGCTGATTTCCTGGCGAGAGGTGAGCTTTCCACTGACTTTGTAGAAAGATGTTCACAAAAATCGAGTGATCTCGGTGCCATTGTTTTCACCCCCTCCTAACAACTGTTTCAACCAGCTGACAAATCCAGGCATTCAGTCTGTGATCCCCTGAAGCAGGGTAAACATTCACTAATTCCCATGATCTTAAAGCCAGGAAGTAAACTGCACTGATATTTCACTTTTAATCAAAAAATTATGGAGAGCAAAATAAATGGTTGGGACATACACATAGAATTAAGGCAGAGGACGAAATAGAAACAAATTAAAAATGTACATTTTATTTTAAATGTTTTTTTTATTATTATGGAGTCATTTGATAATTGGAAAATCTAAAATAATGTTTCCAGAACCAGTAAAGTTGTTCAGCGTTAATTATCAACTTAGTATAGCCATTAAATGAAATGAAATGAAATGAAATGAAAATGAAAAATGAAATGCGATTAAATGAAAATTGCTTATTGTCACGAGTAGGCTTCAAATGAAGTTACTGTGAAAAGCCCCTCGTCGCCACATTCCGGCGCCTGTTCAGGGAGGCTGGTACGGGAATTGAACCGTGCTGCTGGCTTGCCTTGGTCTGCTTTAAAAGCCAGCGATTTAGCCCAGTGTGCTAAACCAGCCCCTAAAACCTCAATTACAGCTCATTCAACAAGTATATGATTTTCAAGTGAGTTTGCAACGGGATTGATAGCATAAAATGGGCATGTTTTTTGTCAGTTCAGTAATTTCTGCTTGCTTGGGGGAACATCAATAGTGCACCACATGGGGAATGTGTAGAATAATTGGCAGCAACTACTGTATTTCCATGTTTGACTATGCATGGGCAGACTTGAGAAGCTGCTGTCAGTTTCAGAGAGTAATGATGGTGAATGCTGACAGCAAAACCCAGACCACAGTGATACCTTGGTATTCTCTGTATCCCATGATATTTCAGTTCTTTGTCAGTTGGCCTTTTTTGATTGGGGTTAACTTGGCTGTATTTTCTTATTTATCAGGTTCAGAGTTCAAATTCTGTTGGTTTGCCCACATCAATATTTGCACAAACTTGTTATAATACTTCAAATAAGACCTTTTTAATTAAATGTTCAACTTTCCCAAGAAAATATATTTAAATTATATAATTGATGACTTATATAACAATCTATGACCTACCTTGAATATCTGTAATATATTTAAAGATTATATGCATATTTGAATGTGCCAATACAGATCCTTCATATATTAAATATTTCCTCTTGTTTGTTTTGCATCTCATATCTGGTGAATACAATAGTAAGTGATAATGCAAAACAACTTTAACGAGCTTAAATTAAAAACAGTCTTAAAAGGAAATACAAAGAATCTTTAAAGGTATAAATTATGTAAGGAGACAAGCAATTTTTTTTTGATGTGTAAACACATTTTAATACTTCATTGTAAAATATGACATATATTTTCCATTACTTCCAGTGTTACTGTTGGTTACAGCTGAAGGAGTTTCCCTCTTCATTTCTACTTTGTTGTCAAATCCAGGAGTTTTAATCCTGGCTATTTCTGAAAACTGTGTCTGTTTACCAATATATCAGCTAAAAGGTTAGCCACTGGGTGAATTACTGTACAACATTAGTAATCCAGAGTACACTTTGTTACATTATTAGGGCATTTCAGCTTTGACAATGTTGCTCACTAAGTGCTTGTAGTAATGACATTAGTTAAAAGGAATACAAACTTCTGTTTGTTAAGGCTAACTTTAAAGTAACTTCTCAATTTTGCAATTGTAAATATCACCGTTTAAAGAATCTTAAGCACATCACACATTTGAGATTCTTGACAAAGTAAAACCATTACAGGGACTTGTGACATGGGTAATGTTTTGTTTCATTTTTGAGTGCAGACCATTTACATAAACATTGCAGGGAATATGGATGTATCATAAAAGGTTAAAACATCTGAAGCAATCCAACAAACAAAAGAGGGGGAAAATCAATAGTATGTTTTCCCACCCTGCAGGTGAAAACTGTTGCTGAACAATACCATTGTCAAAGGATATAACGTGACATTCCTGTTGTGCTGTACCTAACTTGCCAGATTCAATAAAGCAGTTGCATGTACACGGGGTTCATTGCAAACTGCTTCCAAGTTCCTAGCTTAAGGCTAGGGCAAAAAAATACGTACAGCCATAATTGAATCCAAGTCCATCAACTCTGCATGCCCTCAAGGTTTCTGTTTGGAATGTAGGATTGCATCAAGTATCACATAGCCCCTAATTCACAAGAAGCTTCCCCCCCCGCCCCCCTCCCCACACCCAGTTACAATGAATCTGCTTCAGCGTGGTGATGCCTCCACATAGACTGCAGAGCGAGAAAATTAAAATGGACGGAATAGATTTTGTACAGGTCCTTTTGTGCAACTACAATGTTTCTGTTGAGTAGAAGCAAGGAAAAGTTGAATATGCAATGGCGATCATCCACAGCATTGCACTGATGTGAATCTCTGGGCTGTTGGCAGATGAACTCTTTGGAGATGTCTGTTCTTTGGATTGTACAGCAGCAATCTCCTTATCATTTGAAGTAGAGATCTGTGTCTGAAAACATTTAAAATTCCATGAGCAGATTATGGCATTGAGCACATAAGGGAAAACGTCCTTGGCCTGTACCTAAGAGCACTGGTTTGCCTGGAGAAGTTGTCAGGTCAGAGGGTGCACCCTGAAAGGAACTTTGCCCTGTTTAACTTCCAGTGCACCCTGGCGCAGATCAATAGGGACTTCCCGACATAAAGTTAGTTCAATGTGAAATTAATGGAGCTCTTGCATTTTGTCTTACTTTAGCAACATCTGCAACTTTTGAAATTACGTCCTGTATACCCAAATTCAGGTCATTGTTATAGATCAAAAAGAGCTGAAGGCTCACACCAAGCCCTTAGGAACACCGCTGCATGTGATCCTTCAGTCTGGACAACAACCATTACAGCCATTCAACACGATTCTGATTTCTGACGCTTAGCCAATTTGTGTTCGCACAGCCACTGCCTCTTTAATCCCGTAAACTTTAATTTTGCTAATTGCTATGTCGCACTTAATTATTAAATGCCTTTTGAAAGTCCTGATGCCCAATATCAATTGCACAATTCTCATCAATTATCTCCTTTACTTTATCAAAGATCAAGTCAGTCAAACATATCTTGCCTTTAGCAAATTTGTGCTTAATTTCCACTTTATTTCATACTTTTCCAAATGCCAATTAATACTAATAATAAAAAAAATATTATTTTCACAACTTTAAGCAGAGCATGAGATGTGAAGCATGAGATTTTAACTCTTAGAAATATTTCAAATTACTAATTTGCCTTGGCTCATTTTGGTAGTTTTGGGCTCAGGTTTAAAGAGTTTTAACGAGGCTCTAATACAACAGAACAGAGGGCGGCACGGTGGCACAGTGGTTAGCACTGCTGCCTCATAGCACTGAGGACCCGGGTTCGGTCCCAGCCCTGGGTCACTGTTCGTGTGGAGTTTGCACATTCTCCCCATGCCTACGTGGGTCTCACCCCCACAAACCTAAAGATGTGCAGGGTAGGTAGACTGCGCTAAATTGCCCCTTAATTGGAAAAAAAAGAATTGGGTCCTCTAAGTTTAAAAAAAAACAGATTACTCCATCTAAATTGGCGAAAAAGAAACATGGCTGCTCACAACAGCCAGGGACTGTTCCTCTAATAGCCGATTACTGATTACCTTTGTGGATGGTTTTCAACAAAGCTCCTGCCTACATTATCCATTCCCCTTCCTTTCTGGGGGCGGGGGTGCATGGTGTAAAAAACAGGACAGGACTCTGTTCTATCAGATTTCCACCCCATGCTTTGTTAGCTTCAGCAGCTGTAAGTGGCCTTATCCTTTGCCAATACTGTTGAAGCCAATGGTGAGCTTCTGAAGGACGTTCCATGCTGCTCCACATTTTCATTGATAAAGTGGAATGCCCAGAATTTCAGGCTCTCAAGGAAGTTATCCATAAATCTTGTACTCCACATGGGAAATTCTTTGAATTTAAAAATGTTTATTCCATAACGGAATTCCACACTGTGCATGTGCTGATATGTATTTTATGAATACGTGACGTAAGAATTGGAATTATTCTTTTTTTTAAATTTAGAATACCCAATTATTTCTTTATTTCTTCCCCAATTAAGGGGCAATTTAGCGTGACCAATCCACCTAACCTGCTCATCTTTGGGTTGTGGGGGTGAAACCCAGGCAGACACGGGGAGAATGTGCAAACTCCACACGGACAGTGACCCAGGGCCGGGATTCGAACCGGGGTCCTCAGCGCCGCAATCCCAGTGCTAACCACTGCGCTGCATGTCACCTGCAATTATTCTTATTCACGCAATGAAAACTGAGAATTACTTTATTAAGAGTTAAGGGCAGGGTGGGTGGTTAACGGGTTATTCAATTTAACGGATGCTCGCGAGACTACAGGACATGAATATAACATTGGCAAACGTCAAAGGAAATTAGGGATTAGAGGAACATTTTTCTCACAGTGCAGTTGGCAACAGAAGAGAATATCTCATCAATTCTACTTAATGCAACATTGATTAATTTCCTGAAGAAGCAGCTAGAGAAACAGCTGATTTTAAACAGGGATTACAAGTTGTCGAGTTGATAAAAGAGTCTGTGGAGCACTGTGGTTCAGGGCTTTGGAAAGAAGACCATTGGTAGAATGGAAAGGTTTGCATTGTTAGTCAGCAGATGGTTTGAAGTTCTTCCCATTATTATCTTGGGATGACCGAGAAGTTGGAAACACATGATGAAATAAGCTGTTGTTCAAAATCATTCAGGTAATTTTAACACCCAAGAATAGGTAGACATTGGGGGAAGGAGGGACAGGGGTTAAAAAGAAAGAAATCTGAAACCCAGATAGACCTCAATCCAATTCCAGTCTTAACGGAGGAAGGTTGGGGTTGTGAAAGCGGGGGGGAGATTAAGGACGTCGGAATTAACCCGTTGTTCAGAGGTGATTTGATGTTAGCCAGCTCAATAAATCAGACAGCTTAAGGGGGGTGAAAACAAATGAATTGAACAGAAACGTGCCTTCCCAGTGCTGGTTGAGGTCCATGACAAGCAGGAGTACTCCCCCCCCCCCCCCCTGTCCCGGGCCCATTAAGTTAATCTGTTGACCTCTCTGCTACTAGGCCACCCTCTGCAATTTGACATCCCATCCAACATCACCTGATTAAATTACCGCTGTGCTATATCCAACTCCCAAACTTGCCCACACTCTGCCCCCGATATCCATCTCCACCTGCAAAATCTCTCCTCCTCTCTTGCCCGTAACATTTGTCCCACCCAAGTGCGAGGCAATGACAATATCCATTACAAGATATCTTTCTAATCATCTTTCCTTGATGTCCAATAGCATAACCATCACTGAATCCCCAACTATCAAAATTATGGGGGATTACCATTGACCAGAAACCTAATTGAGCCAGCCATATAAGTACAATGGCTGAAGGGCTGGTCAGGGACTGGGAATTCTGCAGTAAGTAGCTCACCTCCTGCCCCCTAAAAGTCTGACCATCATCTACAAGGCACAAATCAGCATTGTACGGCATACTCTACATGTCCCTGAATGAGTGTGGTTCCAACAACTCTCAAGAAGCTCAATGCCATCCAGGAAAAAGCAGTCAACTTGATCAACCCCTTAACCATTTGCTTCCCCCATCCTTGATGCCGAAAAACAGCAGTGTGTACCAGATACTAGATGCAGTGCAGCAACTCCTCAAGACTCCTTCTACAGCACCTTCCAACCTGTAACCTCTACCAGTTGAAAAGAAAAAGGCAGCAACAACATGGGAACACCCCCACCTGTCGGTTCCCTCCAATTGCCACACTATCCTCACTTGGAACTATATTACCATTTCCATATCTATTGTTTGGTAAAAATCCTGGAACTCCTTCCCCAACAGCTCTTTAGATGTACCCATACCAGGTGGACTGCAGCAGTTTAGGAAGGTGGCCTGCCACTACCTTCTAACGAGAAAATTAGTGAAGAGCAAAAATGCTGGCCGTGCTAATGACACTCATCCCATGAAAGAATAAAATAAAGACAAAGACCAGGCAGTTTTGTGCTGCAAGTATTATTTGCAAGCAAATTTCCATCCCGAAGGAACACTAAAATATTTAGAGGAAGTAATAAGTAGAGCTGAAAGTCATTTCACAACATTCAATGGTTGTAGAATAATGAACAAACTCTGATAAACAAGTCTCTGATAAGTGGGGATTGACCATGTGGAGCAGAGGCTGGAGATCCAGGGCCAGGCGATTCAGAAAGTGGAGGAGGCAGTGGGGCAGCACGAGGAGCAGCTTGTCTCATTGGTGGCCGAGATGGTGGTGGTGTGGGAGACCCAAAAACGGCTGAAGGAGACGGTGGAGGATCGGGAGAACCGTTCCAGGATCCAAAACCTGTGGATCGTGGGGATGCCCGAAGGCATTGAAGGAGTGGACGGCGGCACTTTTGTGGCATGGTGCTGGAAAAGTTGATGGGGCAGGAGGCCTTCGATCGGCCCCTGGAGGTCAACCTAGAGCACAGGGCGCTGATGAGGAGGCCGCAGACGGGCCAGCCACCGAGGGCGAACGTGGTGCGACTGCATCATTTCCTGGACAAGGAAAAGATTTTGCGATGGGCAAGATAAACGAGAAGGTGTACCTTTGAAGGGAACAAACTGAGAATGTGGCAGGACCTGGACACAGAAATGGCAAAGAGGAGGGCTGAGTTTAACCTGGTCAAGACTGTCCATTTTAAGAAGGGGATGAAATTTGGGATGTTGTACCCGACCCACCTCTGGGCGACCTTCCAGAACCGGGAACAGTATTTTGGAACGCCAGAGGAGGCAACTGAATTTCTGAGAGACAATGGACTGGCAGGAGAAAGAGGACATTGAACTTTGGAGGAGGTGTTTGTTTTTTCTATTGATGGTTGTTGGAGAACGTTTCTCCTTTGAGATGGTTTGTGGGACTTGGTGGCAGGGTGCTCGGGGAGAGTTAAGGGTGAGTGCACCTTTTTCTGTTTCTTTGTTTCTTGGCGGAGTGTGAATGCGGGGAGGGGAATCTGCGGTGGGGGGGGGGGGGTAGGAGGCTTGGAGGCCTTGGGTGGGGACTACCAGGCTAGCTGGGTGGGCTAGTTAACGGGAGCGCAATAGGGTGTGGTCAGGTGGTTGGTGTATCTGTCTTTTTTTTTTAAATTTAGTGTACCCAATCATTTTTCCAATTAAGGGGCAATTTAGAGTGGCCAATCCACCTAGCTTGCACCTTTTTGGGTTGTGGGGGCGAAACCCACGCAAACACGGGGAGAATGTGCAAACTCCACACGGACAGTGACCCAGAGCCGGGATCGAACCTGGGACCTCGGCGCCGTGAGGCAGCAGTGCTACTCACTGCGCCACCGTGCTGCCCTCGTATCTGTCTTTTTTAAGGAAACTCCAGAATGAAATGCCAGCTTTTTACGCCACGTGGGGACCATTTTGGGAGAATCCAGACCATAGTTTCTCCTGTTCAGAGTTCTGATAATGAGGCTTATTTCATTTTCGAAAGATAAATGGATTTCCCCTTTGAGTATGAATTATATTGTAAATGACAGAATCCTTCGCAACATTAACATACAGAGGGATCTGGGCGTGCAGGTTCACAGTTCCCTAAAAGTAGCAACACGGGTGGCAAAGGTGATTAAGAAGGTATATGGCATGCTTGCATTCATCAACTGGGGCACTGAGTACAAGGTTTGGGAAATCATATTGCAGCTATATGAAACCTTGGTTAGACCGCAGTAGACCGAATATTGCGAACAGTTCTGGTCATCACATTATCAGAAGGGCGTGGAAGGTTTGGAGAGAGTGCAAAGAAGGTTCACCAGGTTGTTGCCTCGTCTCGAGGGTGTTGGCTGTGAGGAGAGGTTGAATAAACTAGGATTATTTTCACTGGAAAGACGGAGGCCATGGGGAGACCTGATAGAGGCACAGACAGGGTGGACAGTCAGAGGCTTTTCCAAGGGTGGAAGTGTCAATTACAAGAGGGCACAGGTTCAAGGCGAGAGGGGGAAAGTTTTATGGAGATGTGCAAGGTGTGGTTTTTCACACAGAAAGTGGTGGGTGCCTGGGACACGATGCCAGATGTGGTGGAAGCAAGCACATTAGCAACATTTAAGAGGGATCTGGATGGATACATGAATAGGGAGGAAATAGAGTGATACTGATCGAGTAAGGGCAGAAGGTTTTTTTTAAGTTTGGGTATCATGATCGGCACAGGCTTGGAGGGCCGAAGGACCTGTTCCTGTGCTGTATTTTTCTTTGTTCTTTGAAGGGAATCTTATTGTACAAGCAAGTAGCACATTGCTCCTCGGTACAAAATATATTTTAAAAAATATAAATCTACATTCTAGTGAAATTATTCTATTTATAGGCTATTTTACTGGACCCTGCACTCCCGCATTTAATGCAGTGGATGAACAGAAGTGACATAAGTCAAGGTTACCTCTTACAGGAGGAAGGCATCCAATTTATCCATGAAAATGTGAAATTCTGGTGCTTTTTAAATAATGAATATTTTACTTCTTATTTTTGGACTGAACACTTACCATTCCTTTTACTTAAGTTTAAATTACATTTTCCTAAAAACATTTGCAAAAAAACAGCATATATCTGAATTGTTTCTGAATTAAATTCAATCCTGAGAATGCATTATATATTCAAGCTTTTCACATAAATTTCAGATGGTAAATCTTGTTGAGTTTAAAAAAATAAACCCATATCAAGCTCTTGGGAATTGAATGCTTACCTCTCTAATACAAAGGTCCGGGTTCACTGACACATTGGAGTGTAGTCTCTGAGCCTGAATACAAAAGAGATGTAAATATTAGAATTTTACGGTATACGTGTTGACTGAAATGCGAGGAATGGTGTAATGACTTGAAGAAGAAAGAGCGCGACATAGTCTGTGAGGTGCAGGGCAGTGATCATAGAGAACTAAAAATGGAGATTCCATTCAAACATAAGGTGGAGGATCAAAAATATAACCGCCATAATTGGAGAGATTTAGAGTTAATGGGTTGGGTCCTTGGAAGAGGAAGAAGGCAGGAGAATGGGGATGAGAAACATATCAGCCATGACTGAATGGCGGAGCAGACTCGATGGACTGAATAGCCTATTTCTGCTCCGATGTCTTATGGTCTTAATTGTTCTCCCACTGACCACTGATAACCAGAAAGCTGCACCCAATATCAGTGGGGAAGTTGGTGTGTGTGCTTCAGAGGCTGTAACCCCCCTCATGGTTCCTCCGTAGGGACAGTACTTTATCATCTCCAATAACCTTCATCTTTTCAGGACCCAGCTGCCAAGTAGCCTTTGATAAGCAATCGACATATCCTGTATTCATCTTAATTCTTGAGTGAACCAGAGAGAATGGACAATTCTGACCCCAAGGTGCTCATAATATTTTGCAAAAGCTCAGGCGACATTAGGAAAAAAATAATTTGAATAAGGCAGATACAAACGTCTGCGGACATAAGGACTGTGTATGGTGACAGAACCAAATCACGTTTATTGTAACTAGTTGGAAGTAATCACTGGACAATTGGATGAAAGAATTGCTTGGTGTTTGGTTCTCTTGTATGACAATGGGAATGTGCTGATTTTATGGCTCTGCTCTGGAATGTGAAAGCTAGCTGTGATGAATGAAAATTTTACACAGATCATTGAGAGCTTCGTAAGAGGAGGCAGAGCTTTGATGAGCTGAGACTTCTAAATAATAGTGCTCCATTCAACTGTGAAAGTGTGCTGAATAGTCTGCCTGTCAGATATCTAGCAGCCATTACCACTGCATAAGCTTCCTGTTCTTCATTTGGCAGGTCTTACAGCATTAGTGTTGTCCTCTCGTGCCTGACGCATCCTCTGAGACATCTACCGCCTGCTCATTCCTGATTCCAATGTTGTGAAGATCACAACATACTGCTACAAATGGGCTGGAAATACTGCAAAGCACATCCCAGATTACCCAGAGACTCAATCCTTCCTTCAAACTCACTCTATTCTAATCGTTATATTTGTGTATGTTTTGTTCTCCTGCTCCTCTGCAGTACCTGTGAACGTACAGAGGTGTTGTGAATCATGAGAATGGTGGGTCCCTGAAGCTGAGCAGCAACCCTGGTCTTTATTTTTGTTATTCAACTTAACTTTGAGGCAAGCTCACATTCTCTGGCCTGCCTTAGCAGCTCCCACCTCTTCCTGTGGGGTTAGTGTCCAAGTTTGCCAACGACACTAAGGTGAGTGGTGAAGCAAAAAGTGACCGGAAGTCAGCAGAGGGATTTGGATAGGTTAAGTGAATGGGCTAGGGTCTGGCAGATGGAATACAATGTTGACAAATGTGAGGTTATCCATTTTGGTAGGAATAACAGCAAAAGGGATTATTATTTAAATGATAAAATATTAAAACATGCTGCTGTGCAGAGAGACCTGGGTGTGCCAGTGCATGAATAGCAAAAAGTTGGTTTACAGGTGCAACAGGTGATTAAGAAGGCAAATGGAGTTTTAGTCCTTCATTGATAGAGGGATGGAGTTTAAGACTAGGGAGGTTATGCTGCAATTGTGTAAGGTGTTCGTAAGGCCACACCTGGAGTATTGTGTTCAGTTTTGATCTCCTTACCTGAGAAAGGACGTACTGGTGCCGCAGGGTGTGCAGAGGAGATTCTCTAGGTTAATCCCAGATCTGAAGGGGTTGGATTATGAGGAGAGGTTGAGTAGACTGGGACTGTACTCGTTGGAATTTAGAAGGATGCGGGGGGATCTTATAGAAACATATAAAATTATGAAGGGAATAGATAGGATAGATGCGGGCAGGTTGTTTCCACTGGCGGGTGAAAGCAGAACTAGGGGGAATAGCCTCAAAATAATGGGAAGTAGATTTAGGACTGAGCTTAGGGGGAACTTCTTCACCCAAAGGGCTGTGAATCTATAGAATTCTTGCCCAATTAAGCAGTGGAGGCTCCATTAAATGTTTTTAAGATAAAGATAGATAGTTTTTTGAAGAATAAAGGGATTAAAGGTTATGATATTCGGGCCGGAAAGTGGAGTTGAGTCCACGAAAGATCAGCCATGATCTCATTGAATGGTGGAGCAGGCTCGAGGGGCCAGATGGCCTACTCCTGCTTCTAGTTCTTATGTTCTTATGTTAGACTTGAGAGCATGTTGACCCTGTGACTGGGCTGGCAGCATCTAGAACCCACCCACCATCATTAGAATATTTTGCTTCAGTATTTACTAGAGAGAGGGATCTTGATGCTCATCAGAACAATGTGAACCAGGTTAATAGATTCAAACAGGTTGATATTCAGAAGGAGGATGTGCTGGAAATTTTGAAAAGCATCAGGAAAAATTAGTCCCCTGGACCTGACGGGATATACTCAAGGTTAATACGGGAAGCGAGGGAGGAGATTGCTGTGCCGTTGGCGATGATCTTTGCGTCCTCACTCTCCACTGGAGTAGTACCGGATGATTGGAGGGAGGCGAATGTTGTTCCCCTGTTCAAGAAAGGGAATAGGGAAATCCCTGGGAATTACAGACACATCAGTCTTACGTCTGTGATGAGCAAAATACTGGAAAGGATTCTGAGTGATAGGATGTATGATTATTTAGAAAAACATAGTTTGATTAAAGATCATCAGAATGGCTTTGTGAGGGGCAGGTCAAGCCTCACAAGTCTCATTGAATTTTTTGAGGATGTGACGAGGCACATTGATGAAGGTCGGGCAGTGGATGTGGTGAAGGTTAGGCAGTGGATGTGTATATGAATTTCAGTAAGGCATTTGATAAGGTTCCTCATGTTAGGCTCATTCAGAGAGTTAGGGGGCATGGGATACAGGGAAATTTGGCTGTCTGGATACAGAATTGGCTGGCCGAAAGAAGACAGTGAGTGGTAGTGAATGGAAAGTATTCCATCTGGAGGTCGGTGACCAGTGGTGTCCCGCAGGGATTTGTTATGGGACCTCTGCTCGTTGTGATTTTTATAAATGATTGGATGAGGAAGTGGAAGAGTGGTAAGTAAGTTTGCCGATGACACGAAGATTGGAGGAGTTGTAGAACATAGAACATAGAACATACAGTGCAGAAGGAGACCATTCAGCCCATTGAGTCTGCACAGACCCACTTAAGCCCTCACTTCTACCCCATCCCCATAACCCAATAATCCCTCCTAACCTTTTTGGACACCAAGGGCAATTTATCATGGCCAATCCACCTAACCTGCACATCATTGGCCTGTGGGAGGAAACCAGAGCACCCAGAGGAAACCCACGCAGACACGGGGAGAACGTGCAGACCCTGCACAGGCAGTGACCGAGCGGGGAATCGAACCTGGGACCCTGGCGATGTGAAGCCACAGTGCTATCCACTTGTGCTACCATGCTGCCCAGTAGATAGTGTTGATGGCTGTTGCAGATTGCAACAGGACATTGACAGGATGCAGAGCTGGGCTGAGAAATGGCAGATGGAGTTCAACCTAGATAAATGTGAAGTGATTCATTTTGGAAGGTCGAATTTGAATGCTGAATACAGGGTTAAAGGCAGGATTCTTGGAAGTGTGGAGGAACTGAGGGATCTTGGGATCCATGTACATTGATCCCTCAAAGCTGCCACCCAGGTTGACAGGGTTGTTAAGAAGGTGTATGGTGTGTTGGCTTTCATTAACTGGGGATTGAGTTTAAGAGCCGCGAGGTTTTGCTGCAGCTTTATAAAACACTAGTTAAACCATACTTGGAGTATTGTGTCCAGTTCTGGTTGTCTCATTATAGGAAGGATGTGGATGCTTTGGAGAGGGTGCAAAGGAGATTTACAGGATGCCGCCTGGACTGGAGGGTATGTCTTATGAAGAAAGATTGAGGGAGCTAGGGGCTTTTCTCACTGAGCGAAGAAGGAAGAGAGCTGACTTGATAGAGGTGTATAAGGTGTTGAGAGGCATGGATAGAGTGGATAGCCAGAGACTTTTCCCCAGGTCGGAAATGGCTCCCCTCTTTTCCCACTCATAATAATAATCTTTATTAGTGTCACAAGTAAACGCTACAATGAGGTTACTGTGAAAATCCCCTGGTCGCCACACTACAGCGCCTGTACGGGTACACTGAGGGAGAATTCAGAATGTCCAATTCACCTAACAAGAATGTCTTTCAGGACTTGTAGAAGGAAACTGGAGCACCCGGAGGAAACCCACATATGGGCAGAACGTGCAGACTCCGCACAGTGAGTGACCCAAGCCGAGAATCAAACCCGGATACCTGACGCTGTGAAGCAACAGTGCTAACCACTGTGCTATCATGCCGTTCATTTGACCACAACAGGTTTTTATTTATTTTAAATAATATTCTTGACAATTCACTGAGTGCCTAACTGCTTATGTACACTGACTATAAAAGACACAAAACAGACAGATAGATGAGTTGTTTTTAAAAAAGAAAGATAATGGTATTTATTGTACTCAAATCAATCTAAAGAAAGTAATCAAGGCACTCCAACTTTCACACACATAAGTCAAAGTTCACACACATGCAATTAATTTTCAGGGTGGGAGGTCAGATGAAGCAATTTAAAGACCAATGAAGTAAAAGGGGTACACGGCTCTCGATGATTGGAGGCTTGGCCCACAGGAAGAGGTGGGAGCTGCTGGGGCAGGCCAGAGAATGTGAGCTTGCCTCTAAATTAAGCTTCAGAACAAAAACAAAGACCAGGTTTGCTGCTCAGCTTTACGAACCCACTGTTCTCATGATTCACAACACCTCTGTACGTTCACAGGTACCGCAGGGGAGCACGAGAACAAAACATACACAAATATAAGGATTCAGAAGCAACTTGGTGGTCCTTCTGCGTCAGTATCAAGGCAACTTAAAGATTTGGATGGATGATTTATCTTTTCATTTGAAGATATCAGCTGCGGGGTTGCGTTCATTTCAGAATGTCTGTCTGTAGCACATAGCATACGTAGAGTCAAAAACAGCAGACAGTATGAACTTTGCAAGCTGTCTGGAGAGTGAAGGAACCCACTCAGGATCTTGCTACTTTATCATTTCAGTTGTTTGTTCACATCATCGGTGAAATGTGATGGCACCCTGGTGAGTGCACAGTCAATTCCAGCCCCCCAAGCCGCAGAGTCTCAACATCAGTGAATAAACCAATAATTCATATATTTTCTGAGATATTTGACTCTTCACTGCTCCAATGACTTACAGGCATCAGATTTGCAAGTAAAACTTAATAACTCTTTATTTATAACAAAAGCAGAGATAAACATTTAATAGAGATACTAGAATAATGGCCTGCTAAACAAAATGAAATGAAAATCGCTTATTGTCACAAGTAGACTTCAAATGAAGTTACTGTGAAAAGCCCCTAGTCGCCACATTCCGTTCGGGGAGACTGGTACAAGAATTGAACCGTGCTGCTGGCCTGCCTCGGTCTGCATTCAAAGCCAGCGATTTAGCCTTGTGCTAAACCAGCCCCCCCCCCCCCCCCCAGTTGCCGTTCTACCCTCTATCCACACACGAGATGGATATACGAAGAGAAGGGGAAGGAACAAAATAATGGGGATTAAGAGGAATGAGAGATGAATATCTTTGCTGCTGAGGTTGTAGCCTTTGTAGTTGGCTATCTTCTCAGGCCGCAGAGTGTTGAAACCAACCGGTTAGACTGGTTCTTCTGGGTGTGCCGTTAATCAGAACTTGCAAGCTGTGGAATTTCCACAGGGGAGTCACTGCCACTTTTATGAACCCACGTCTTCACACAGGAAGATTCCCCTTTAATTCTGACTGGCCCCAATCAGATTGACTTTCAGTCTCACTGAGGTAATATTAGAATTATCTACTTGAGAATTGAAGAGAACATTTTCCAACCACTCCACCCATCTGCCGCTGGCCTAGATCTTCCAGGTTAAAAGAGGGTTTTCAAACAATACAGCCTGCTTTCAGCCTTTTAATCAGAAAATTCTCACAGGTTGGCTAGAGAGAAATATCTTAATCATCAGGCATTTGATGAGAGAGAGTTTAAAACTGTGTCTCCCCTCTCCTGGTCCAAACTAAACTAACTTAGTGGGTCTGCACAATCTTCCGGAACTCCCCACACAAATCAACATAGAGAGGAAACAAATTCTGGGATTTTATAACATCTTATTGGCTGCCAGTCAAGTTCATCAAATATCATCAGTGGACCATACCAATATAGCACACTGGACTGAGGGTGTTCTTAGACCAGACCAAATATCACATTAAACCGGGGGTTTGTTTAAAAGCAAAGGATGAAATATTGCATAACAAAGCCAGCATAACAAAAAATAAAGGACTTACATAGGGAAAGCTGGGTTTAAACATGGGGATCCTTACAGAAAACATGATGTATGGTACACTCCTGCACCTATCTCTTGTGTTCCTGCATTTGGTTCAGACGCGTTCCCGAAGCCCACAGGAAAATCCTGCATAGTGAACGCTCCCGTGAATTCCAAGCAAGGGCTGAGGGAGGTTGAAGGTAAGATTTTCTAGTCACAGGACTCTCCCAATGGTGCCCCATCTTTCCAGTTGTAACCACAACAATTCGCAACAAAAGGTCAGAACAATTTGTTTCAGCTTCTTGTCAAATAATCTTGAGATGCATCAACATATGATCAGACTTATGAATAATTAATACATTCCTGCTTCTAATTAAAAAATTGCTTTAATAATCATGTAAACTGAGTGAATCCCATTCTCTTAGAATAACCATGGTCTGTCAGTTTATAATAGTTTGTGCTCTCTAAGATACTCTTGTGTTCACTTTCAGTTTGCTGGATGTGTCGTCATTTCTGAAATCAACTTATGTGACTCAATTTTCCATTAGTTTTTTTTTAAAGTATTTTTATTCAACAGAGTTTCACCATTTTCACAATACAAAAACCCCAACCAAACAAAAAAACATTAGTTTCAAGTAGAACTCAACAAGAAGTTTTTATATGTTTTTTTAAACTAAATATTTAACTTCTATTGTAGTGTGTGGCTGCTGAAGGGTCTGAGTAGAGATCTAGAAACAAATGAAAATATGCATCCACACATCTGTTGGCATCACAGAGCCGACTTTAACAAACAGAGTATCCGCTGGAGGTGGTGCAGGATGTGTCAGAAAAGCTTTCATGTTTGAATATTACTGTTCTGGAGAAGAGAAATTGGCATTCTTGCCATTACTGTGTGCCCAACCGAATCGTGCATTTTGGATTCCGCTCAATGCCCAACAAGCTTTTCAGTTCATTTAGAATCCAAAGGAAAAGTATTTCAGTTCAGCAGTCTTAAGATTTTTGTTGTAAAGAAATATTTTGATGTGTGCTCTTTATTTTTCTTGTCCAAGGTTACATAGTTACAGTTATTACCAATTGCAAAAAACTGCGGACCACCAGCTTTACCCCATTATCCAGCACGACCACTGCTGTGCAGTTTGATTGCTTGTCCCTCTCATATCACGTTGCAAGCTTCCCGCAACTTTAGCAAGCCTGATCTCATCAGAAATATTGCACTTCAACCTTCAGCCCCATCCCTTTTCTTGGTTGCACACTCTGCTTAACTTAGAGCGGAACTTGAAATTCTACATCAGCCCAAGGCCAACATTGTCTACTTCCAACTCCAAACTTGGCCATCTTGTTTTCAGGCATATGGGGGTAAAAAAAGAGTAGGGGTGTGTGACCAATCGGATGCCTCCTCCAAAGAACTGGCGCTGGGATGATGGATCGATTGGTCTTTATGTCAGCTTGTAGTTTTAAAAAAGTGAAATAAACTTCATTCTCATTCCACTCCAGTCCTGCTGGAAACCCTCAACCATGACTTTATTCCCACCCCCATTTCAACTTCGCCAATGCCTTTTCATTGGCTTTCCAAGACCGATTCTACATAACTCCACTTCATCCAGAACCCACTATCTGTATTCCACTCACAGTTAATTCCACTCACCTATCACTCATACACTTACCAACTTCCATTGTTTCCCTTTCCCCCTTTCCCCACAGATCAATGATTTCAAAATCCTCGCTCCTCTCCACAACTTCCTTCATGACCTTATTCCACTCTCTGAAAGCTTACTGAACTATATGTCTCTGTTGACATATAACTTCTTGGCTATGCCTTCAGCCTTCTCCCTATTCCTGCATGGAGGTCGACATCTCCCATGGGTGAAGCACTGAGACACACATTCTTGCCTATCGTGGATCAGAGAGAACACTTGCGCAGCAACATTGGTTGCTCAAGGAACTTCAGCTCAGAGTTATGAGTTGGAGACTGAGCTTCTGACATTGCGACACATCAGGGAGGAGAAGAGTTACCTGGATGCTGCATTTCAGGAGGCAGTCACACCACTTAGATTAACCACCTTGAATTCGTTTAGTGGTCAGGGACAATAGGGTGTGACTACAAGTGAGGTAGGTAGATGGATCCAAGAGGTAGCCCTGCAGGAGACTGAGACCCTGCCCTTGTCCAACAGATTCTTGCTCCCTTTGTAAACGAGAATGAGCAAACTGACTGTAACACCATGGTGCAATGAGTTTCTCAGGGTAGCAAATCTGTGGAATTCTTACCGAAGAGGGTTGCAGAGTTATGTATTTTGCAGGCTGAGTTAGACAGATTTGTAATCAGTAAGGGAATCAAGAGTTTAAGGTTAAGGCAGGAAAGTGCAGTTGAGAATTATATCAGATCAGCCACAATCTCATTTAATGGCGGAGCAGACTGGATGGGTCGGGTGGGCGACATCTGCTACTACACCTTATGGTCTTAAAAGGCTCTTTAAAATCATAAATTGTCGGACCAAAACCTAGATTGTTTTGAAAAATATTCCTTTTCTGTCTGCCATTTTCCCAACAGTGGAAACAAACCGACGGGTGGCTGATCTTTGCACCAAATGAAGAGGACTGCAGTGGTAAAGAACACCACGAATATTCTAACGTACTGGAATGTTATTTTTATAGCCGTAATTACAGATTCAATGTATACATTTGCTTCTGCAATTTGATGAATATTTAATATTAAATATTTTTTTCTGTTTTATTTAATTAAATTTCTATAGCAATATCAATTACTTTTCTTTTAGATGACAACACAGGGCTACCAATATTGATACTGCAACTCTTATGTAACTGAATGTAAATGTTTTTTTATTGAATATGTAACAAATAATACATTTATAAATTTGATTTTCAAATCTTTTTACTTTAAAGGATTCAAAGAATGACTTTTGGTTACTGGCTATTATAAAAATAATGTATTCTTATTAAAGAACAATTTTCTCCCATGAATACTATGAATGCAGTCAACGTGTCTAAACCCTTCTTTGAATATCTGGCAGGATAAATGTTTTATTTCATCGAGCTTCAAGTCTCACAATAGCTGTCGCACTGCAATAGAAATAAATAGTTTTAGGATCAACCAGCTAGTCTCAGCTACTGAATTAGTCTTCTGCACTGAGAGTTACGACGGCAATCAAGTGGCATTTTTGTTTCTTGACTTTATATACAGTGGAGCAAAAAAAAAAATTTGTTGCCAACTGATCAGTGCAGCTTGACACTGTCAGCTGTATTGCTAATACAACTGCCAATTAAATCTGACAAGGCAAGTTGACAAGTTATCTAATATCTTGTGTTCAACCACTAAGGTTTTAAGCCATATGTGAGGATGCGATTTCATGCTAATTAATCAGATTTTGTTCCTCCGTTCCTTGCCATGTTTACCCCCCGATTATCACGTAACCATTGCCCGGTTTCTGCAGAGTTTTAGCAATCCCTTACCTGTAAATTTGCACATAGAGGAAAGACATTGTCATCATCTACTGAGTGAATTTCATTGCTCACTGACTCAGGATTATCCTGTGGTGTGTAGATGTGTTTGGATGATGCTGTGGTCGGTACAGGTGGTATTAACTGCCAAACATTCACATCAGTGCCATTACCGAATGCTTGTATGGCATTTTCTACAGAATTAAACAAAAAAAAAGAACATTAATTGTTGCCATTACAAATGACTGTCGAAAAGAGAGAAATTTTAAGTGTCCTAAAAAGTAGCATTTATTTGAATTAAGCCAATTAAAATATGAAGAATATATCACTTAATATGTTTTAATAATTATAAACATCACCAAATTACATGCTTCTGATGTTGTTCCATAAGACATTGCTGAGATGAAGGACGGGTCGGCGGCGCAGTGGTTAGCACTGCTGCCTCATGGTGCCGAGGACCCGGGTTCGACCCCGGGTCACTGTCCGTGTAGAGTTCGTACACTCTCCCCATGTCTGCGTGGGTCTCACCCTCCACTACCCAAAATATGCAGTGTAGGTCACGCTAAATTTCCCCTTAACTGAAAAAACATTGATGAGATGAGGGACAGTTGAGATATTCTTTGTACTGTCTACCTGAGCCTCATCCCGCCCCAGAATTTTCCATTACTGTGTTTCCTCCTTCAATTGAAGTGCTGGACAGGATTAGAGATGAAATAGATTCCACTTTCCTCACCAATGGAGTTGATGACTTTTTTTGGGAAGGTTATTGACAAACCTCCAAAACCTCACCCAAATGGTCATTCTTTGTACAGTAGTCAGCCATCGCAGCTAAGTCCAACCTTCTCCCATCCCACACGAGCACATTCATACTTTCTGACAAGTCACTGGACAATGAGAGTAGCAAAGTCACTGGACTGCCCAACTCACTAATTAAAGGGAGTCACTGAGCCCCCGACACCCCACATAAGGGTAAGGCACCCCTGGGCCCGATCCCCAGTGTGGGCAAAATGCCACTTGGCACATTCGCACTGCCAACCTGACACCCTGGCAGTGCCCATGGCAGCATCACCTGGGAACCCTGACAATGCCAATGTGGCACCTGGGTGGCACTGCCAGGTTGCGAGGCTGGAGGTGCCAAGGTTCCCATGTGGCATCAGAGTGCCACGATATTGCACTGCCCAGAGCCAAGCTACGCAGGTTCGTAGGCAGCACGGTAGCATAGTGGTTAGCATCAATGCTTCACAGCTCCAGGGTCCCAGGTTCGGTTCCCGGCTGGGTCACTGTCTGTGCGGAGTCTGCACGTCCTCCCCGTGTGTGCGTGGGTTTCCTCCGGGTGCTCCGGTTTCCTCCCACAGTCCAAAGATGTGCGGGTTAGGTGGATTGGCCATACTAAATTGCCCGTAGTGTCCTAAAAGGTAAGGTTAAGGGGGAGTTGTTGGGTTACGGGTATGGGGGGATGCGTGAGTTTGAGTGGGGTGATCATTGCTCGGCACAACATCGAGGGCCGAAGGGCCTGTTCTGTGCTGTACTGTTCTAAATCTTAATCTAAACCCCTGGTAGGCCTGGTCAACGTTCATGGCGACCAGTGCTAAATGGCACTCACCTGGGGTCTGGACGAAGCGCTCCGATCCCAACGCCTAGGGTAGATCCGGTGAGTGCCTATTAAACTGAGACCAGCTGATCAATTTTATAATCAAATTTGCCAAAAATGGATCCTGCCCATTGTGGACAGGATCCAAATGCAATGTCTTGCGAGATCCCTTTAGATCTTGCGAGGCATGGCAACCCGGGTAAACTATGCAAGAGGCCTCTCGCAGGGGGATGCGACACGGCCGATAGATTTCGCCCGATGTTTGGCCTCACTGTTAGTTTTAACTATGTTTGAGAGGGCAAATCTCTTAAAGGACAGAATCCAGCAAAGCATTTCTAGCGAGAAGATTTGAAAAGTTATAATACTTTCCAATGTATTAGGTAATACAATATAAAATTTGCACATGATGTGTCACTACATACATAAAACAAAAGCATAAAGGTGAAGTTAAACACAATGACTACTTTTACAGAATCTATCTGTTGTGGATAGCTGAACTTACTGAAGCACCTGTTGTCCTTGAAGAAATTGTGGAACTCATCACACTCCTCCTTTTGGTTTCCACTTCCAATACAAGTGCACCATGGTGCCACACTAATGCCAGTTGAATCAATATAGTTTGGGGTGATGACAGTTCCTGTCAGAAGCCAAGATCAAATTTAATGATCATTCATTTAACCAAACAAAAACTGTTATATATTCTCAGATAAAACACTTTGGCTGTCATATCACAGTTACAAGAAAGGAAATGTGCTGTTCATAAATAACAAGCAATTGCTCACCCATTTACTGGCTGTCGTTTTTCAGAGTCAAGCATCAAAAGAGCAAAGCTAGATAAAAGGCAGCTTGATGCAAAATTGGATACGCCAAGCATTGTTATTCAATCATGGTTTTACGTTGAAAGTTTAAGCAAAGTCTAAAGTAGACTTGAATTATGTAAGTTACAACATGGAAACAGGTCATTCGGATGAACCAGCTCATGTCGATGTTTACTTTGCAAGTGGGAAAATATCTCAAATTGCATTTACCCACCTCTCGCCCGGTGATGATATCGTTGAAAGATGATTGGCAGAATTTTACGGAGGTGACAGGGTCCTGGACCAAAAGCATAAACGGAGAAACACCAGGAATTCTCCCCACCTTTGGGGGCCAGCCCCGCGCCGGAGCGGTTTGCACCAGAAGACTGGCGCAGAAAACCGGCGCCCCCGGCAGCGGGGCTGGCCGAAAGGCTTTCGGCGGTCGGCGCATGCGCGATGTGGGGTTCTCTTCCGCTTCTGCCATGGTGAAGGCCGTGGCGGCTGCGGAGGAGAAATAGTGCACCCAGGGCACTGGCTCGGAGTCTGAGCGGGGGGCTCCGATCGCGGGCCAGGCCACCAAGGGAGCACCCCCCGGGGTTCGATCGCCCCCCGCCCCCCCGGACCCCGGGGCCTGCTCGCGCCGCTGATCCCGCCATTCCAGAGGCGGCGGGAGAGGCCTCCCAGCGGCGGGACTTTGGCCCATCCGGGCCGGAGAATCACCGCAGGGGCCTCTCCGATCGGTGTGGCGAGATTCCCGCCGCCGCCACTTCCCGGGTGGCGGAGAATCTCTGCCACGGCGGGGGCGGGATTTTCGGCGGCCCCAGGCTATTCTCCGACCCTGCTGGGGGTCGGAGAATGTCGCCCCATATTTTGCAAGTGGACTAACTTGGAAATATATCATTGTTCCTTCTCTGTCGCTCAGTCAAATTCACTGAGGGTGAACCTACACCCCATAGGCTGTAGCAGTTCAAGAAGGAAGCTCACCACTACTTTCTCAAGGGAAATTAGGGAAGGGTAATGAATACTGACCTAACCAATGTCGCCTACATCCTGTGAAAGAAGAAACAATAAAATGACGTTGTTGAGGCTGCAACTGGAGGAAGAGGATGCATCGATGGTTGCGTACCCTCAAAGCATGGCCAGTGAGGTCAGGGGGTGCTGGGACAAGCCAGTTACACTCTGGCAAGGCTTGGGGAGTGTTTCTGAGGGCAGGTGGTGCTGTTGTCTTGGGGGCAGTTAATGGCCACTTAATTGGGTTCCGAGCAGGAGGCTCGCTCGTCTGTCACCAATCCCTCAAGATGGCATGGGGCATGGTAGTGGGAATATGTGGGCCAGCTGTCCACCCCCATCGAAAATCATTTTGCAAGCCTTCCGGCCTCAGCATGTTGGCAACGGGCCTGCAAAATTCTGACCAATTTTCCCACTTGTCGGTGAGACCAAACCTAGGGTTAATTAATGTAAGAGAGCCACTAACATATTCATTTGAGCATTAAAGAAAACAGTTTTTACTCATAATGTGGTGAAAGCATGGGATAAAGTGTAGTTGAGGCACATAAGATACATTTGAGGGGAAACTAGATAGACATACAAAAGAAAATAGGTGGATATGCCTATACAGTTAGAGGACAAGGGGTGTGAGAAGATTCATAGAACATAGAACAGTACAGCACAGAACAGGCCCTTCGGCCCTCAATGTTGTGCTGAGCCATGATCACCCTACTCAAACCCACGTATCCAACCTATACCCGTAACCCAACAACCCCCCCCTTAACCTTACTTTTATTAGGACACTACGGGCAATTTAGCATGGCCCATCCACCTAACCCGCACATCTTTGGACTGTGGGAGGAAACCGGAGCACCCGGAGGAAACCCACGCACACAGGGGGAGGACGTGCAGACTCCACACAGACAGTGACCCAGCCGGGAATCGAACCTGGGACCCTGGAGCTGTGAAGCATTTATGCTAACCACCATGCTACCCTGCTGCCTCATCTGAGGCATAAATCAGCAGTGTGGACTAGTTGAACCTAAAGGCTTGTTTCAATACTGTAGCCTCGATAGAATTCCACAAAATGCTCATCACATTCCTTGGCAAAAACGTTTTCTGCATCTGCTTAACCAAACTGATATTCAATGTTGATATTTTGTTTCTGCTGCAACCACTAGCCTTGCAAAATGAATTCTAAAGCCGGGTGACTGTGCAAGGAAGTGTGCCATCTGTTCTAAAGCTCACCTATGAGTCCCGAGTAAGCAAGTAAGCAGGCTGCATAGTTCTGCCTTAAGCAGCCACTTGTGGAACGAGGTTCTGGCTGACAGTTCGTGATGAAATCTGCAAGCCGTGACCTGTTAAGGGAAAAAGCAAACAAAATAAATTGTTACATTAGCGCAAAAACAAGAGAAGTTCTTTTTAGTGGCACAATAGCATTTCTTCTGGTGTCACTAATAAAATATTCCAGTGAGATTCATTTCTCATCAATGTAATTGCATTTATGTTCATTCTAATACAGAAACTTCTTTAAAAAAGATATACTGAGGGGTTAATATTCACCACCTTTCCCATGAAAGACGAGAGGGTGAAAATTGAAGAATTAAAAATCATGGTGCGCGATTCTCCGACCCCCACGCCGGGTGGGAGAATCGCGGGAGTGCCGGGCGATTCACGCCACGCCGCCTTGGCACCCGCACGCGATCCTCCCACTGCCCCCAAAACGGCGTGTCGCGTTTTGCGACAGGCCACTCGGAGAATCACCGCTCCGGTCGAGCGGCGATTCTCCGGCCCGGAGGGCCGAGCGGCCTGCCTAATCCGACCGGTTCATGCCGGCGCCAACCACATCTGGTCGCTGCCGGTGTGAGCAGCGCGCGACCGCTGCGTGTGGGTCCTGTGGGGAGGGGGGGGGAGGATCGAGCACCAGGGGGGTGCTCAGGAGGGGTCTGGCCTGCGATCGGTGCCCACCGATCGTCGGGCCGGCGTCTCTGAAAGACGCACTCTTTTCCCTCCGCCGTCCCGCAAGATCACTCCTCCATGTCTTGCGGGGTGGCGGAGGGGAGGACGGCAACTGCGCATGTGCGGGTGAAGTCATTTCGGCGCCGCCGGCCGCATCATTTACACGCCGCCGCTTTGATGCTAGCGTCAAGGCCTGGCGCGCGTAATTGGCGTGGCGCCGCTCCTAGCCCCTGGGGGTGGGAGAATAGGGGGCGAGGAGCGGCCTCTGACGCCGGAGTGAAACACTCCGGTTTTCACTCCGGCGTCGGCACTTTGTCTCCCTTTGGGAGAATCGCGCCCATGACTCTACCCAATCTGCTGTCTGTGTACCTGTCCCCATTTTTACAGTGATAGGTTGGAAGGCAACCAGGAAGAACTTAATTAAGGATTGGGGCTTGGTGGGGATTGTTGGTCAATCATAGTAGAGATCGTAGAATCCCTCAGTGCATGAGGTGGCTATTCGGCCCATCAAGTCTGCACCAACCCTTGGAAAGAGCCAGGACATTTATTCCACAGAGCAGTTGGAAGTATGATTCAAACTTAATACTTGGGTTTGGGGAGACTGGCAGCTAAAGGGATCACTGGATCACTTCAGTAGATATCTTTCCAGTACTATTTATGAACCAGAATATCAAGAGTGTCCCCCTGAACCTCAGGCAAAGCTTTTGCCAATTGTGACATCTGGGCGGCACAGTGGCATAGTGGTTCACACTGCTGCCTCACAGCACCAGGTACCCAGGTTCAATTGGGTGACTGTGTGGAGTTTGCACGTTCTACCTGTCTCTGTGTGGGTTTCTGCTGAGTGCTCCGGTTTCCTCCTACAGTCTAAAGGTGTGCAGATTAGGTGGATTAGCCATGGTAAATTGCCCCTTAAGTGTCCAAAATGTGCAGGTTAGGTGGGGTTACGGGGAGAGAGAGGGTGTGGACCTAGGTAGGGTGCTCATTCCAAGGGTTGGTGCAGACTTGATGGGCCAAATGGCCTCCTTCTGCACTGCAGGGATTCTACGATCTCTACTATGATTGACCAACGTCCCCCACCAGGCCCCAATCCTTAACTAAGGTCCTTCTGATTGCCACATTCTGAGTTATAATCTTTTCTGATTGTTAGGAGTCACCCCGAAAGGTCGCTGGTTGAGATAAGCTGCAGTTGGCTTTCCTGCCAAACTATGAATCTGGCCGGTTGCCAGATGGGAAACTGAATTAAGAAAAAATAATGTGGACCTCTTCCTTTCCAAGATTTCCAGGAATTGCTCCTGCTACCGCACTACCCTGTCTCCCCAGAAATATCAGGGCCAGCATCTTAGTACAGTGTTCTTCAAAGTCGGGTGCGTGACCCGTGGGTGGGTCGCGGGCGGGTGTTGGGAGGGTCGCGGAGCCGTTGTCTGCGGCGCTCCCGATTGCTTTTAATAACACTGGCTGCAAGCGGCCGCAAATATGTTAAAAAAAAGTCGGCCGCATTTGCGCATGCGCGCACGATGATCGGCATGCATGCGCATTCTGCGAACATGTTAAAAGAATTCGGCCGCATTGCGCATATGCAGCCGCTATTTTTTTTAAATGGTTGCAACTTTTTGGTTTACAAGTTCTGTAGTGGTTTTATTCATTTATTCAATTCATTTAATTTTTATTTTTTTCAATTATTTTATTCATTTTTTTTACAAGTTCGTGGGGGTTTTATTAATTTTTTTCATTTATTTTACTCATTTTATTTATTTTTTACAAGTTCGAGGGGTTTTATTCATTTTTTCATTTATTTTACTCATTTTTTTTACAAGTTCGGGGGTGGGGGGTTTATTTGATAAAATTTTACAGGTAAAAAATGCAGGACTTTGGACAGATGGAGACTCCATACTTTCCAACACCGGAAGGCTTCACCTTCATCCAACATGTTCCATTGGAGGAGCGTGTACGAGGGCCAAAGGGACCCAAAACCATTTCCTCCATTTTTATCAGCAGCAAACAAGGTAAGAGAAAATGGTGGGTCGCGCAGGTCGGCCGCGTGCATCATGAAGATCGGCCGACGTGGGTCACGAAGGTCGGCCGGCGTGGGTCGCGAAGGTCGGCCGGGTTGGGTCCCGAAGGTTGGCCGGTTGATAAAAATGGGTCCCCGGAAAAATAGTTTGAAGAACACTGCCTTAGTGTGCATCCCTCTCTCTATAATATGGTATTAGGTAGCTGCCAATGGCAGCTTTATAGAGCAAATCTGAGGTGTTTAGAAAGTAATGGCTTTTATGCTTCAAATAAATGTTTTATAACTGAAATTACAGAAAATTATCTGTCGTTAAACTTTCAACTGAAGAACTAATCAACTGATTTATCTATTTATATAAAAGGTCTTCAGAGTATCTGCCATACTTCAGAATTCACACTTCAATAAGTCATAAATATAAAATAAGGGAGAAGGAAGGAATTATGTTTTTGTATGACCTGGAGCTGAAATTTATAATTACAGGCAATCTGAAAATGTTGCCATCAAAAATCAATTAAATTCTTATTTGTCTTTGAACATATTGGTCCATTGTCACGAGGAATGTCCTAAATGTCGCTACCTTTCTATCTCTCTCCTCCTTCAAGATGCTGATTAAAACTATCCTCTTTGACCAAGCTTTTGATTATCTATTCTCTCTTTTTATGGCTAGGTGTCATAATGATGATACATCTGTGAAAAACTTTGGGACAATTTACCACACTAAGGATACTATATAAATGCACAGTGTTGTGGGGAATATTGAGCAGTGGCCTTAAAGAAACAGGACAGGTTGGAAAAAGCTGGATTTTTAATCCTACACACCTGATCAAAAGTGCACTTTACTTTGCCTTCGGAGGAATCATAGGATTTACAGTGCAGAAGGAGGCGATTCGGCCCATCGAGTCTGCACCGGCCCTTGGACAGAACACCCCACACAAGCCTACACCTCCACCCTATCCCCGCAACCCAGTAACCCCACCCAACCTTTTTTTGGATACTAAGGGCAATTTAGCGTGGCCAATCCACCTAACCTGCTCATCTTTGGACCGTGGGAGGAAAACAGAGCACCCGGAAGAAACCCACGGAGTCATGGGGAGAACGTGCAGACTCCGTACCGACAGTGACCCAAGCCGGGAATCGAACCTGGGACCCTGGACCTGTGAAGTGCTAACCACTGTGCCACCATGCTGCCTGTAAAGCTACTGGGAACAGCTGGATTGCAATTTTAAGGTGCTCAACTGAGCAGGCTCACCTGGTGGGATCTTTTTTACGTCTGCATGTCAGGTCTTGATGATGTATTGGGATCCATTATCAAATGTTATAACATGGCCTGAATCAGAGGCAGGCAGTTTCTCACCAGGCCAACACAGCAGCAAAATCAAACCAGAGCCAGCTGGTAGAGGTCAAAGAAAGCTTATTTTTGAAAAATAATTTCCTTGTAGGTCCAGGAAGAGCAGGAATGCTCTTCTGGCCTCCACAAGGAAATCGCACGTCTCGCTTCTTGCCTTTTTGCTCCTTCCTGATCATGGGTCACCAGCCTAACCTGCCACATACCTGCTATTTGCTGTGTGTTCCTTGGCTGCAGTGTCTACACCAAGGCTTCCTGAATAGAACATTCCAAACTCGCGACCGCTAGCACCCAGGAGAACAAGGGCAGCAGGCACAAGGGAACATCACCACCTCCAAGTCGCACACCATCCTGATTCGAAAATATAGTGCCATTTTGTCATCACTGCTGGGTAAAAATCCTGCAAACTTCCTTCCTGAGGCAGTTGAAGATGATAGCTCACCGACACTTTCTGAACAGCAACGAGGGATTGACAATAAACGCAGACTTTACCAGCAATACCCACATCCCATGAATGAATAAGAAAAAAAAGAGCCAACATTTCCTTCTCTCCTTGTTTTTTGCCAAGTCTTTCCTCAGTACTTTCGCATGGTAACTCAGGTTTGTAACAACTCACATTTTTACAGGACCTTTATATGGTAAAGCATCACAAAACTTCTCACAAGAATATCAGGCAAAAATTGATATCAAGCTTATGAAGGAGATTGTTGGTGCGATTTAACGAAAAGAACAGTCCCGTTGTGGGCGGGTTTAGTGGGGTCAGGAACTGCCCCGTTATCAAATGGGCCTCAGCAGGGCACCTACCTTAATTTCCTGCATGGAGGAGCTCCGCTCCCAGACCCCCCCCCAATGCCCAAACATGCAAGTTGAGAGGTCCTCGAGGCCCCCAACCCTACTTGATAAGGACAGGACATGCACAGGCCCGATCCCTGGCATGGGCAAGATGACACCTTGACACTGTCAGCCTGGCACCCTGACCATCCTGGCACCCAGGTGGCACTGCCAGGTTTCCCGTGTTGCAATGCCAGGGTGCCAGGCTGGCAGTGCCAAAGTGCCTGGGTGGCATCAGAGTCAGGGTGCCATCCTGCCCATGTGATGCAGTCTACATTAAGTAAGGTCTCGCATGGGAGGCTGATCAAGGTGGTAAGAGCCCATGGGATTCAGGGCAATTCGGCAAATTAGATCCAAAATTGGCTTAGTGATAGGAGACAGAAGGTGATGGTCGAAGATTGTTTTTGTGACTAGAAGCTTGTATTAAGTGGTGTTCTGCACGAATCGGTGCTGGGTCCCTTGTTGCTTATAGTATACATTAATGATTTGAACCTGAATGTAGGAGGTATAATAAATAAGTTTGCAGATGGTGATATGGTAAGTAGTAGGGAGGAAAGCCTTAGATTACAGGATGATATAGACAAACTGGTTCAATGAACAGAACAGTGGCAAATGGTATTTAACACTAAAAAGTGTGAGGTAATACATTTTGGGAGGGCTAACAAGGCAAGGGAATAAATAATTAATTGTAGGATGATGGGAAGTACAGAGGATCAGAGAGACATTGGGGTGCATGTCCATAGATTCCTGTAGGCAGCAGGGCAGGTAGATAAGATGGTAAAGAATGCATATAGGATACTTACCTTTATTTAAAAAAATATTTTTATTGGCATTTTGCACTTAAAAACAGAACTCTGCAGACAAAAAAGATACAATAGTAATAGTCAACACAATATAATCAACATATGAGCCCCAAGCTGACTAAGGTCCCAGTTCTTTCTTACACTATTTACAATCGTGTTTGTGTGTATTATACAGTTTTGTTTGAAGGGTTCTTACCGGCACTCTGACCGTTGAGTGGCAAGAGTTACAGAAAGCTTTACCCACATATTTACATTCATTGCCAGGACCCTTCCTCTCGTTTGCAGATTGTTGAAGTCTTGCGTGTTGGTGGGGGGGGGGGGGGGGGGGGGGGGGGGGGTCTTGTTCCCTCCTTGAGTTTTCGAGGGAGGATAGGTTGGTCCTTCTTCCTGTTTGGCTCTTGTGGGAGGGTGTTGTGCCCTCCTCCATATTCTTTCTCTGCTGTTTGCAAGTTTCATTTCAACCAGGCGGCATTCCCTGCCCCGCCTTTACACCACCCTTTCCCTAGCTGTCCCCCCGCCCCCCCACACACCCCCCACACACCCCAAACTCCTAGTTAGTTGCTCATTGTCAACAGGTCTGTGAAGAGGCTTGTGAACGTTTTCCACATGTCGTGGAATCTCTCCTCAGACTCCCTTATTGCAAATTTTATTCTTTCCAGTCTCAGGAACTGGGCCAGATCAGAGAGCTACTCTGAGACCCTGGGTGGTGATGCCGACTTCCAACCTAGCAGAAGTCTCCATCTGATGATCAGTAAGGCCAAGGACAGAGCGTCCACCCCCTTCCCTGTCCAGAGCATTGGATGCTCCGACACCCCGAAGACGGCCACAGATGGGCACGGCTCCATCTCGACTCCCACCACCCTGTACATCGCCTTGAAAAGGGCCGTCCAGAACTCCCTGAATCTAGGGCAGGACCAGAACATGCGAGTGTGTTTGACCGGGCCCTCTTGACACCATTTGCATTTATCTTCTGGAAAGAATCCACTCATGCATATCTTGGTGAGGTGTGCTCTGTGCACCATCTTGAGCTACATCAGGCTTTGCCCAGCTCAGGAGGGGGTGGAGTTGATTCTGTGCAGTGCCTCAATCCAGAGTCCTCCCACGAGCTCCATACCTATCTCCTCCCCCTATTTCCATCCAGTCTCGTCCAGTGAGGTCCTGACCATTTCTATGAGTTATCTGTAGATCTCACCACACTTATCATCCCCTAACAAGTCCAGCCACTAATTGTGTCTGAGTCTCTGGGGGATTGTTTTTGTCTCCTTATGGAGAACGTTGCACAGCTGCGGGTACCTGAGCTTGGTCCCTTTTGGGAGTTGGTGCCTCTCTGAGAGTTCCCCCAGGGTTGCCAGTCTATTGTCAACGTACATGTCTCTATTGTCAGCGTCCCTCTGTCCTCGCTCCATGTCCAAAATGTAGCATTTATCTTATCCGATGTGAACCTGTGGTTGTTGCAAGTGGGGGCCTCCATGGACATCTCACCAAGTTTGCAGTGGTGCCTGACCTGGTTCCATGTTCTTCGGGTGGCTCCTGGAGTGTGCGTGTGTGAGAGTGGGGTGGGGGGATACTGAATTGCATTACATTATGATGGCTACTTCCCAACGGCGCCCCAACTCTGACCTTCTCCACCTGCCCTGCCTCATTTTCTTGGATCAGATACAGTACAGCTTGCTCCTTGGTAGGACTGGAAATGTTCCAGAAGGTTCTCCTGCACACACTGCAGGAATTTCTCCTCTTCTGTGTTCCACACTCTACCAGTGACCTAAAAATCTAAACCCCCCCCCCCCCCAAAACACCTTCCCTCAAGCCACACTTTTACCTCCCTGATCTGCCTTTGACTAAACGATGAAGCTCGTGGCACAGATAGTATTTCTGAGATTACTACCCTGGTGGTGTTTGCCCGCACGCTCACCGTAGGAGTGCTGTACAGGAGCTTCACCCACATGTTGAACCCAGCTCCGAACCCAAACCGTCCAAGCAATCCATGAGGGACCTCCATTCTACTTGAATGAAGGCTTTCTCAGCATCCAGGGAGATGATCATCTCTGGTGTCCTCTCCCTGGATGGGGTCATTATTACATTCAGCAGGCATCTGATATTCACTGACAGTTGTCTGCCCTTGACAAACCTGGTCTGATGTTCTGCGATCACTTCAGGCCCCTCGTCAGTGCTTCCGCTGGGACTTTTGCATCAGCATTTAGGAGAGAGATGGGTCTGTAGGATCCACACTTTGTTGGGTTTTTCTCCTTTTTGGGGATCAATGAGATTGAGGCAGGTGGGCGGCAGGGCCGCCTTTGACAGTGAGTCACTGAACATCTCCCGGAGATTTGGAGCCAGCGCTACTGAGAAATTTTGTTAAAGTCTACTGGAAACCCATCTGGTCCCAGCATTTTCCCTGACTGCATGGAATTGATACACTCCATGATTTCACCAGTCCTTGTTTCCTGCCCTCCTTTACCAGCAGTATATCCAGTGTGTCAAGGAACTGTTCCATCCAGAGTTCCTCCTCGGATGTTTGGAGGTGATTACCCCTTAGCAAAAGTTTGTAACAGCCTTGTTTGGGCCCACTACCATTCTACCATTTCTGTCCTTAACTTGTGCTATCTCTTTCGCGGCTGCCTGCTTTCTCAATTGCTGTGTCAGCATGCGGCTGGCCTCATCCCCATGTTTGTAAAAGGCCCCTTGTTCCTGGCAGAGCTGGTGGTCTGCCTTCCATGTGGAGAGCAGGTCAAATTCCATCTGCAGCTTCTCCTTTCTGCCAGCAACTCCACGGTTGGGGCCTTGGAATATTGCCGATCCACCTCCAGTATGGATTTGATCAGCCGCTGCTTGGCTGCCCTTTCTTTCCTGTCCCTGAGGGCCCTATAGGCTCTGATTTCACCCTTGATAACTGCATTCAGTGCCTCCCAGGTCATGGAGTGTGAGACCTCCCCATTCTGGTTGCAGGATACATAACCGTCGATGGCTTGGGATATTTGTATGCAGAATTCCTTATCGGCAGCGAGCACTGCATCCAGCCTCCATGGGGACGTCCCTTCTCCAACCTCACGTCTATGTAATGTGGCACGTGGGCGGAAATTACAAATGCGGAATATTCCGCCTTTGTTACCCCTGGAAGCATCCTTTTCCCTACAACAAAAAAACTATGCATGATTAGGCCTTGTGCACATGGGAGAAGAAGGAGAATTATTTTTCCTTCAGGTGATTGAAACTCCACAGGTCTACCTCCCCTTCCCCTCTCATCGGCTCCATAAAGGCGTTCAATTCTCGTGTCATGCCTGACACGTTACTTGTCCTGGGTTTGGATCTGTCCAATGTCAGGTCATGTACACAGTTAAAGTCACCTCCCTGGTTAGTCGGTGGGTTTCCAGGTCCGGGGTTTCGGCCATTGTTTTCTTTATAGCGATGCCATGGTTGTGTTGTAATTCATTGACTGACCACTAGGAGATGTTAGGGAGGGGGTTCCAGGATGTTGGCCCAGCAACAGTGAAAGAGCGGCGATATATTTCCAAATCAGGGTGATGAGTGACTTGGAGGGGAATCTCCAGATGGTCGGGTTCCCGGATATCTGCTGCTCTTGTCCTTCTAGATGGTAGTGGTCGTGGGCTTGGAAGGTGTTATCTCAGGAACCTTGGCGAGTTATTGCAGTGGATCTTGTAGATGGTAGACATGGCTGCCACTGTTCATCGTTGGTGGAGCAGTTGAATGTTTGTGGAAGGGGGGAGCAGTCAAGTGGGCTGCTTTGTCCTGGCTGGTGTTGGGATTTTGACTGTTGGTGGAGCTGCTCTCATCCAGGAAAGTGGAGAGTATTCCATTACACTCCTGGCTTGTGCGTTGTAGGTGGTGGACATGCTTTAGGGTCAGGAAGTGGGTTATTCGCCATAGATTCCTAGTCTTTAACCTACCCTGGTAGCCACAGTATTAATGTGGCTAGACCAGTTCAGTTTCTGATCAATGGTAACCCCCATGATGTTGATTAAAGTAGGTTGATGGCCGGCACAGACATGATGGGCTAAAGGGCCTCTTTTCATGCTGTAAAACATCTCTATGACGTTACTCTTTTAAGACACAGATTGAAATCGACCATCTGTCCAAACATTTGATCACCTGCTGTAATATCTCATTTTGTGCCTCGGTGTCAAATTTTGTTTGATAACGCTGCTGTGAAGTGCTTTGGGATGGTTTCTTACAATAAAGATGCTGTATAAATGCAAGTTTGTTTTTTTACCTCAGCAGAGAGTGATGCATTTTTAACAAGATGGTGCATTTAACTACTCCTCAGATATTTGTAACATTTACATCACCACTTTGTTCACACGGTGGCTGATTTGCTGAATGGTTTCCAAGCTCTTGCATTATTTATTGTAGTTTTAAGTTTGGTGGATTCAAAAAGGGTAACTGTGACATGATCCCTCGTAATGGGGTCAGAAAGTGTCTTCATTGTCAAGTCTAATGGATATAATGACTTAAAGCAATCGCTATATAAATTACTCCTATTTTTACAAATGCCATTTCTCAACACGGAGTTAAGAATGTTAAACATACATATGAAATATCATTCCTAGTCATGGGGTGGATTTCATTAAGACAACTCCATAACAGTAAAGCACTACCAATGGGATTTTGAATGCCGCTGTCTTCTGGTTTCATTTTACATCAATTATTTGGCAAAAAGTGCAAACTGCCTAACCTATCGCTCATATATCAAAGTGGACTGCAAGGACCAATTAGATAAAACAAAGCTTGTAGAAATGTATTGGTGTTCTATATGACATCTAACTAGCCGACAGCTAATCAATCATTATGTGTGCAATAAAAATAAATTATTGATTTTAAATTAACCTGTGGTATAAGGAATAAAAATTATGGTCTCTTCATTCTGAAAGATCTGCAAGTTATAAAGACCATTCAATCTTGAAAATTAATTAAGCCTTTATCATTGTGAGTGAGCTGAAAGAAGGTGACACTGCTACCAAAATGTCAGTTCATTCCCAATGTTTTATACCTAGAGGTCAGTGAATTCATTGTACAAACAAAGAATAACAACTGTACAGAACTACATCTTTAATTAATGCATTTTTCCGGCTTTCTTCCCCGTGGGTATCACTTGACTCCACATAAATCACCTTCAACCAGAAGGATTGGATACTTTGGGTAGTTCATTATTCCATTAATGTGCTCAGAAATCAGCTGACAAGAGATGAAATTTAAGTAGAGCATGGCTGACTAGATATGTTATTCCTTTTCAGTATCATATGCACACTAGCAGGTTTTGAAAGTGACAAGTTCAGAAATGACAGGATGGTGAAATAACACAACACAACCAAAGTCAGAATTTATTAAATATAATTCACCAGTAATTCACTGCTGCTATCTTTCGGTTCTTGAAAGTTATTTTGCTTCTGTTCTTTCAGTTCCAACCACCACCACAGGCAGGGCAGAATTTTACAGTCTCCCACTGGAGGGTTTGCAGACAGGGGAGGCCATAAATTTCCCCAAGTGGCCTTCCCAGAACCCTCCTGCCGAGGCCCTTATGACCACTTCCTGCTTGGCCTCAATTTTGAAGGTGAAACAAGGAGTTCCGGGTCATGGGGGAAGGCCGGCAACGTTTGGGCCTTGGGGGCAAGGGGTAGTTGCCTCCTACAAGGGCCCCCTTTCCACATGTGGCATCCCCTCCCAAGGTCTGCCCCTCACAGGTGCTCTTTCCCTCTGCTGCTTCTCCATTAAACCCTCCCCTGCCTTACCTTTCCATTGACAAAGCTGGGAATCAATTGCAAAATGCCCAGGTATTGAAGGGAAGATTCTGTTGCCTTAATTTAATAATAATACTAATCACTTATTGTCACAATGAAGTTACTGTGAAAACCCCTAGTCACCACATTGCGGCGCCTGTTCAGGGAGGCTGGTACAGGAATTGAACCCGCGCTGCTGCCTTGCTCTGCATTACAAGCCAGCTGTGTAGCCCAGTGTGCTAAACCAGCCGCTAACAAATCATTGCACAATGCCGAAACCCCAAATGGATGGGGACCACTATCGCCATGGGAGACCACCAAAATGCGACAAGCCAGGGAAGAGTCTTTGAAAAATCTGGGACTGCAGCGCCATCTTTAAAACCTGCACAGCATTGAAAGCTGCGCTGCCCTGAACTTTTAAGCAACAATGGACAACAAATAAATTTACCAGACCAATTCGGACTGATCCGAGGGCCAGATCAAACACAAAATTGGGGACTTTGACGGCAAAAGATTCCTAAGATATACGATAGCTACAGGACCAGGTAAAGAGACAGTGGCTGAACAAGGCAATGCACTATTTTATGCAGTAGGTCTGATAGCCGTGAATTAATGTGAGGCAAGGAATACACAAATCCTGAGATAAATTTTGAATGAACCAGTTCTAAAATCATTTAAAACATATTTGAATCGAAGCAGGAACAACACTTTAGAGAGAGTGAAATTTAACAAACATGTCCAACTGCCTGGAGAACCAGTTGTCTCTTTTATAAATGAAGTATAGAGATTGGCTGAAGTCTGTGACTATGGTCATCTTAAGTCAGAACTTATGAGGGACAGAATTGTTGTTGGAATGGCTGGCAACGACCTTTCAGACATACAACAGGCTCAGTGAGATCTGACCCTTGGAAAGACCATCCAAACAGTCAATCTCAAATCCGCCAACAGCACCAATCCATTTTACGTGGTGAAAGCAAGCCATGATCCAGAAAAACTCCATCTTCCCAGCTAGTAAAGGAAAAAAAGGGGCTGAGAGGCTCCAGGCCAAGGAATGCAATACCTAAACTGACCGCAAGAGATTGGGTAACCACGTCAGCACTGTGGAACCAAATAATCTCACAGGCAACAGCAATCCCAGCGCATGGTTCTACTGTAAATACCTGAGCCATGTCACAAAACTGCAAAGCTAATGCTCCCAGATGGGTGGAAGATCCCAAGACAACCCATGAGATTCAGGTACCGCATCAGGAAAAAAAATCCAACCATACGTTTTTGGGTGAGGTGAAGATTACTGGGATCTCGTTTAGGGAACGTGGACATCTCAGTAAATGGTCCTGACATCAATTTTAAATTGGACAGGGGAACCGGTATTTCAGTTCTGTCGGAATAGGGCCCTGGAGGAATCAGAGTTCCAGTCATATGCATGATCCTAGAACCACTAAGATATGCCAAAAGCCGATATTCAAAACCTATCTTTTTCTCTCTTGAGTAGAGCTGCCTGTATTGCCCTTAACCTTCTTAAAATGGCAAAAGAAAGACAATCTTTGTCATCAACTACATGGAACTGCAAGTTCCCAAGAGGTACAGCAGTAAAGAGACTCTCAGTTGGGACTTCAGCTCTGAATTGTCTTCATTCTTCACACAGCTAGTTAGTCCAACTTCGTTGCAGGGGACAGAAGCTCTTCTTAGGTCAGATCGGCCAAACATTCAGATAATCATCACTGTACCTCAAGTGGAGGACGCACAAGAAAATGACCAACAACAGAAGAAGGAGCCCCAACCCCAGGCCCCTATAGTTGTCGCACTATCTATAAATACCACGTCACAGACACTGTGATATCCAGCCAACATGCAAAGTTATGCTGGAGTAAGGAACTAGCAACCATCAACAGATTTGAGGTCTACGCATCATCGTCATATCACTCTAGCGTGGTACACATTGCACAGCAATTCAGAAGGTTTTATTTTTGGGGACTGCAGAACAATAGGAAGAATTGAATGAAGGCAAAGATAAGGGGCGGGATTCTCCGACCCCCTGCCGGGTCGGAGAATCGCCGGGGGGGGGGGGGGTAGGTTGAGAGGCGTGAATCCCGCCCCGCTGCTCCAACGCGGCTGCCGAATTCTCCGGCGGCGGTTTTCGGGCTGGGGCAGGGATCATGCCACACCGGTCGGGGGTCCTTGGCAGTGGCCGGTGCAGACTCGATGGGCCGAATGGCCTCCTTCTGCACTGTAAATTCTATGATCTATACCAGTAGGACCTGGTTTTGAGGGCAGCTTGCGGAGTCCTTGGGGGCGGGGCGGGGGATCCGGCACCAGGGGTGGCCCCCACAGTGGCCTGGCCCGCGATCGGGGCCCACCGACCTGCAGGCGGGCCTGTGCCGTGGGGGCACTCATTCCCTCCGCACTGGCCTGTGTAAGGCTCCACGATGGCCGGCTCGAAGACGAAAACCACTGCGTATGCGCAGGAATAACGCCAGCGGTTCTGCGCATGCACCAGAACATGCTGCCGCTGCTGCGCATGCGCCAACTCGTGCCAGCTAGCAGAGGCCCTTCAGCGCCAGTTGGCACAGCGCCAATCCCTCCAGCACCGGCCTAGCCCCCGGAAGTGCGGAGGATTCCACACCTTCCGGGCAGTCTGACGCCCGAGTGGTTCACGCCACTCTTTGGCGCCGGTACGGCCCGCCCCTCCGATTGCAGGAGAATCCCGCCCCATATGGGGTTGGCGGAGAAGCAGAAGAATTAGGGTTATCATAATGCATTGTAGGCAGAGGTCAACTTGTCAAACAGCGTTCTACTAGCGATCTACTGATTCCCTTCTGCATTATGTTTCACTGAGGCTGTTGCATTCACAGTCATTGTTAGACCCTTAAAATAGTATTTTAAAATATTTAAACCATTTAGCCAATTTCTATATGAATGACAGACAAGGCAAGCACAAGAATATAAGATGTTCAAAGTACCACATATGATAAGATGATAAGTTTATTGCCAAACATAATAATTTTGTTGAATTTATTTGTCACCAAAGTATCAACCCGCAGTGCCGGTTATAAAAAATTACTTAGTAACCTGACCACTCCTACAAGTTGCTCCCCGATTCACTTCCCCAAGGTTGTTGCTGCTTACACTGGGCCCTTTGAGGTATTTGTGATTGATGACTTTCAGGTGCTAAATATATGCGGTCCCGGCAGAAAATGTAGTCCTTCGGACCACTATGAGGACTTTGGCCCAGCTCACTCTCTGGAACTGTGGCAGGTATTAATGAAAAGGTGGCTGGGGCACAAATATGCTGAGGGGGCAGCATCCATCACTCCTGTTGCCCGAGTGCCACAGAGGCTCAGGCTTGTCAATCCCATTGATCTACAGGAAAGCACACCACAGGCGAGTAATGCCTTGAAAGCCCCTACCTATTTGGTCCATTAATCTCTCTCCATTTGCCTAGAATTTGCATGGAAGCTACGCAAACCTACTGAAGCTCCCAAGGCTGGTAACATTGATTCCTGTTGGGAGGATCCTTTTGCCTTGGCCACACACTCCAAAGCAGAGTAGTGTCTGGTGATGGTGTGTGAGATGACAACATGCAATCTGGAAGAGAGCTCCTCTGCACTTTTAGCCATTGTGCTGTACCTTTTGCCATACCTTTTAGTATTGTGCGTATGAAGCAGTTTTCATAGTCGGACTCCTGAAATCTATTCTCTGTTCTCTTCAGCAGAGCTGGGAGAAAACCTTGCCTCTGGCAAGCTGTCTCCGGGGGATATACCTGCTCACTTGTACTAGCTGTGTAGCCACATGCACACTCCAGTAACTACAGTTTAACTGATCCGGTGCCAATCTCTGTGCATGATAGTACCTCCTCAGAAGGATTTCTTCCTCTGAGGTAAGTTCTCATCGAGGTTTATGTTGCTGAGAAGGACGTAGAGGAAAGAGCCAATAGACAAAAATGAGACTGGCACTGACAAGCTAAACAATAGCTGAAATAGGTTAACAATGCAGCCGGGGCAGCACGGTGGCCTAGTGGTTAGCACAACCGCCTCACCGCGCTGAGGTCCCAGGTTCGATCCCGGCTCTGGGTCACTGTCCGTGTGGAGTTTGCACATTCTCCCCGTGTCTGCGTGGGTTTCGCCCCCACAACCCAAAAATGTGCAGAGTAGGTTGATTGGCCACGCTAAATTGCCCCTTAATTGGAAAAAATAATTGGGTAATCTAAATTTAAAAAAAACAATGCAGCCAGGTTAACTGAATGTGTATTCTGTTAGGTGTATGAAACAATAAATATGATCGACACGGACCATGTTCAGATAAGCACTCTGTCTTGAAACCTACAATACAGATGGTTATTGATAGGCCTCAAATCCTGAAAGCTTGCTGCTCCAGCATGGAAAAGATGATGATTTTCTCCTGCAAAAGCAGGGCAGGACTTAGTAAGTGCCTACTGGGTGGCACTATGGCACAGTGGTTAGCATTGATGCCCCACAGCTCCAGGAACCCTGGTTCAATTCCAGTCTTGGGACCTGTGTGGAGTTTATACCTTCTCCCTGTGTCTGCGTGGGTTTTCTCCAGGTGCTCCGGTTTCCTCCCACAGTCCAAAGATGTAAAGGTTAGGTAGATTGGCCATGATCAATTGCCCTTAGTATCCAAAAGGTTCGGTCGGGTTACTGGGTTACGGAGATAGGGTGGAGGCATGGGCTTAAATAGGGCGCTCTTTCCGAGGGCCGGTGCTGAGTCGATAGGCCGAAAGGCCTCCTTCTGCATTGTAAATTCTATGATTCTATGAGAGTGTGCCTTTGTGACGTTTTAGGTGGTGCATGTGCTGAGAAAGAGAGAAAAAGGGGCGATTAAGATGCTGAAGCAGAAAGAAGGGCAGCGGGGTGGCGCAGTGGGTTAGCCCTGCAGCCTCACACCGCCGAGGTCCCAGGTTCGATCCCGGCTTTGGGTCACTGTCCGTGCGGAGTTTTCACATTCTCCCCGTGTTTACTTGGGTTTCGCCCCCACAACCCAAAAATGTGCAGGCTAGGTGGGTGGGGCACGCTAAATTGCCCCTTAATTGGAAAAAATGAATTGGGCACTCTAAATTTTTTTTTAAAGATGCTGAACGGAAAGCAAATGCTTGGAGTAAAGCAAGGAAGGGTTCATCAGAGAGGAGTGCACGGTCATGTAGTGCACCCATGCAACAGTGATGGATTTGATGCAAAAGATGGGAATTATTCAGTGTACAGAGTAAAGAGCAAGGGGCAGCACGCTAGCATGGTGGTTAGCATAAATGCTTCACAGCTCCAGGGTCCCAGGTTTGATTCCCGGCTGGGTCACTGTCTGTGCGGAGTCTGCACGTCCTCCCCGTGTGTCCGTGGGTTTCCTCCGGGTGCTCCGGTTTCCTCCCACAGTCCAAAGATGTGCGGGTTAGGTGGATTGGCCATGATAAATTGCCCGTAGTGTCCTAAAAAGTAAGGTTAAGGGGGTGGGGGGTTGTTGGGTTACGGGTATAGGGTGGATACGTGGGTTTGAGTAGGATGATCATGGCTCGGCACAACATCGAGGGCCGAAGGGCCTGTTCTGTGCTGTACTGTTCTATGTTCTAATTGCCAGGTGTTTTTGAGAGAGCTTGTGAAAGAAGGTAGTTACTGTTCTGTTCTGTGGCCTTGCCGTTGCAATGATGCACACAGAACTGCTGGTGACTTAACTGGAATGATGATTCATTGATCAACACATGGAAAGATAACATACAGAATGCTATACAGACTAAATTACTACAGAGTTTTGTGAACTTTCCTGGAACTACCCAATGTGCAACTGTCCTGTTGTACACCTTACTACCAACTGACGAGAGTCGGATGTCACATGACCGATGTCTGACACCACCAGCTGGCTGGAGGCTGCATTGCTAACAATATGCAATATTATTCACAGGCATATCACCACAGTTACCCTTGCTGCTCTTCCCAGGCCATTGAAATATTTGCCGAGTTTTCTATCCAGGTCCTGGGATAATATTCACAGAAATTACCATCGCTGCCACCTCTCTTAAGGCCTGGTGAAATCAATTTTTTGGGATCATCGGGCAATTTGTAGAAAATAAATTTTCCCTCCTTACCCCCACCTCCTTCACCAGTAACTCCAGAACTAAAACAGTCAATGAAAGCGAAATTAGAAGGTGCATTTCTGATTAAGCCTCCAAAGCTTCATCAATTAGTTCAAATGAAGCCGAAGAGTTAAACATTCTCTGCACCAGAAGTCTAGACCAATCAGTGTTTTGTACTTGCCTGCAATGCCCCTCACCAGCTCGAAACCTGCTCCAGGTAAAAATCAGCCCCCTCCGTGAAGCTTTATGAACCAGTAGTAAGTACACAAGAACACTTTTCCGAGGAATGTTGCCTTGCCGTTGTGGAGCGACTTGAACCTTCCGTTGCTCCCGAGGACAATGTCATTCGGAGTCTTAAGCACCTCGCAGGGCCACCATGACAGTAACGTTGGAGGAGAGGAATCAAAGTGCAATCCAAAACAAGTCCTCAATGGCAGATCAGGTGAAGATATTCGTATGAAATCAACAGCTACTTCTATGCGGCTCAGAAACTACGTACAGACACCACCTCAAGGCCCTGGAGGAGAACCATGAATGCTGTCGGAGATGGACTCTCTGCATCAACTGGGAAGGCAGGCTTACGAACATCAGTGTCCTTGAAGAAGCCAAGAGTACCAGCATTGAGGCTATGATCATCCAAAACTAACACCACCCGGCCAGCTATGTGCTGAGGATGTTAGAGGCCCAAAGCAAATCTTTGCCCAGCTGAAGGAAGGCTTCCGAACATGGAGCATAAAGAAAGGGCTTTAAAGGCACCCTGAAGGCTTACCTCAAGAAATGCAACACGGGCATCAACACCTGGGAGACCCATGTTCAGAAGAGACCTACTTGGGAGAACCTTTGATAGAAAGATCACAAATCTTCAAGGACACCCTACGTTAAGTGGTGGTCCAGAAAAGGAGCTTGAGAAAGGAATACCAGTGATCTAGATTCCAAGGACTGATCCCACTCCCCAGAAACACATGGCAAGAGCGCGGTCGAAGATGCAGCTCTAGGATCGGACTCATCAGCCACGCAAGAACCCGCAGAACCCATGACTGGTAACACGGAATTTCTGAGCTGGACAGTCATACTCATTAGCAAGTGATCGCCAAAGAAGAAAAAGACACAAGATGAGTTCTAGTTGGTTCTTGGTTTGATTTCTCTGTTGGGTATCTCTTGCCTTCAAATAAAGTATATCTCAAGGAACCCACTCGAGACTGGGCAGTTGAGGTGAAGCACAGTGAAAAATGCATTTCGTAATGTACTCAGTTCATTACATTAGTAACAAAACACAATGCCGCACTTAAGTTTCATGTTACTAATACTCACTTTTTAAATAAACACTTATATATAATATTTCAATATTATGGTAATAGTTTACATTAGTTTGGCTGCTGTTAGTGTCGTAACAGTTTGCAAAAAAAACATAATCAGTTTATTCATATTGTAACAGGACTCTATTATATCTTTATTAAGCTGCGTTTTTACACTCAGACTATGAACGATTAAAATAATAGAAATATGGGAAGGGCAGCACGGTGGCGCAGTGGTTAGCACTGCGGCCTCACGGCTCCGAGGTCCCAGGTTCGATCCTGGCTCTGGGTCACTGACTGTGTAGAGTTTGCATATTCTCCCCGTGTCTGCGTGGGATTCACCCCCACAACCCAAAAGATGCACAGGGTAGGTGGATTGGCCATGCTAAATTGCCCCCTAATTGGAAAAAAAGTTAATTGGGTATTCTAAATTTATTTTTAAAACTTCTACGTACTTGGTATGATTTAAAATCACACCATATGGTATTTGTTATGGTTGCCACAAAGGACCCTCTAAATTGTGGTCCGATACTGGGATTCGAATGGAATGCGGTGAGCTCGCCCCATGCATAAAGTTATATGATGGTCCCTTGTCCTAGTGCCAGTGGAGGCCAGTCCCAATTCTTCGCTGATGGGAGCACTTAGGCTCCAGAATGGAGAATCCCAGCTCTGGTCTATGTCAGAAACTTTGGTGATGGCTCCAGCTGTGTCCCTGGGGTCATATTGTAGAAAACGGGATCAGTCTTCTACAACATGAAGGTTCAGGATAAGGTCCAGAGGGAACCCCTGGACCATCTCATAAGTAGGGAGTCCGTCCTCATACAAGCTTCACTACTGGGCACAGAGGTTGCCGCTCCTAGTGAAGTGCAACAGTCCAAAGAAGACCCATGTCTATCTCCCTGATATTGAGGACTCGGGTTCCGTGATGGAAGCAGAGGAAGCGGGTGTTCTGACTGTAACAGATGCCGAGGAGGAATCCGCGTCGGTAACTCTTCGGCTTCCCTCCGGAAGTGAAGGTCTCCAATTCGGTTCACACCTCCTGATCCAGTTACACCCTTGACGGACCTCAGACCGATCGCAAAGAGGCCGAAGAGGCCTTCACCCCCCGGGAGTACTGTGGGAGATACGGACATGAGGGGGAGAGATTGTTTTTTAAAATATTTTTATTCTCCATTTTCACATTTCCTTCAGAGTTTACACCCCACCAACAAACAGTAACGGCAACAAATAATATGTCAATCCCCTTATCAACAACAACAATCCTATCCTCCCACCATCCCAAACAGTGGCCTACCTGACAATATAAGCATCATATAAAACAAACCCTCCCTTGAGGGAAAAATTAAAAAAAAGGAAAAAAGAAAAAGGAATCAGGAATCTCCTATGGTCACCATTGACATATAGAGTCCAACCCCAACCCTTCCCCCTAACATTCAATGCCATCCAATCCACGAAAGAGTACCGTGAATGACACCCATGAATTGTAGACACCCCCCCCCCACACCCCTCCCAGACTCCTCCCCTCTACTTCCTCTTGTAAACTCCTCCCCCCAATCTCGGTTCCTTCCCCCAACTTTCAACCCCGGCTAGACTCATCGGAACCTGTTCTATCAGGCTCCGATGGCCGCAGCACCTCCGACCTCGCTCCCATTCACTGGGCAGCTTAAACCGGCCAGCATGGAGGCCCCCGCCCGGGTCTCCTTCCCCCTTCCAAGGAAAACCAAGAACTCCCCGTTAGCACACAACCCCCGCATACATACCCAAGCCACAAAGAACCATCATTGCAAATGAAAGTCCCATCTCTTCCCTTGTCCAAATATATACAGCGTTGACTCATTTAATACATACACCAATGCGCCGTGAAAAACTAAAGTTACATGAGGCTACATCGGTACACGACCATTTCTCAATTCTGCCACTGTCCTTCTGCCTGGGCAAACACCTCCGCTGCTTCCACCGTCCCAAAATAAAAGTCCTTGGATTTGTAGGTCACCCTCAACTTAGCTGGATATACTATGCCACACTGCACCTTGCTGGTGTACAGTGCCTTCTTCACCCGGCTGAAGGCAGCCTGCCTCCTCGCCAGCTCCACCGTAAAGTCCTGGTATATGCGTATACCAGCTCCAACCCACTGCACCACCCGCTTCTGCTCTGCCCAGCACAGGGCCTTCTCCTTTACGCTGTACCTACAGAAACACAGAGTCAATACTCTTGGCGGCTCACTCGCCTTTGGTATAGGTCTCCACGACCGATGAGCCTGATCCAGTTCATATCGGGAGGGATCGTCCCCCTCCCATTAATAGCTTCGCCAATATCATGGCAAAATACTCCGTCAACCTCGGGCCTTCCAATCCTTCGGGCAGACCCACAATCCTCAGATTCTGTCGCCTGGATCTGTTTTCCAGGTCTTCCATTTTGGCTCGCAGACCCTTATTGGTCTCTATTACCCTCCGCAACTTCTTCCCCATCGAGGTGAGTTGATCCCGGTGCTGCGATAATGCCTCTTCCACTTCCTTCAGTGTCTCACCTTGCTCCCGCACCTCTGCCACTGCGCTCGATACCACCGCCCTCACTGGGGCAATCGCTTCCTCCACCAGAACTTTCAATACTACCCCCATCTCCTTCTTCATCGCTTCCATGTGCTTTGTGAACTGTTTTTCAAGTTCCACAGCCATCACCTTGGTCATTTCTTCTTCCGTGAGCAATGCGGCCTCCCCTGGTGCCCCAGCCTCTGCTTTCCTTGCAGTCCCCGCGCTGACCTTTCCACTCCCTGGCGGACTTTCATTAACCACTTTTATCATGGCCATTTGTTTCCCCAATTTGGACATTTCACCTCACTGTGCCTTCTTACTGCTTTTGCAGCCTCCGTTGCCCCTGGGACTGGGCGTTAAGACACTGAAAATTCAGTTCCCGAACGGGAGTCCTCCACTGTGCGGCTGCCTCCTGCCCGCAGTCACCGAAAATCCCGAGGGGGAGAGATTTTATTGTGGCCATGAAGGACACATGGGATAGTCAATGGATCTCGCTGTGGGCTTCGTAGAATATGAATTCCCCCATTAAGCGGCCGGTAGCTTCCTCAATCGGAAATGAATGGCGGAAGCGTAAATGCTGCTGTTCGAACACTGGCATCTCAGTAGGTCTCTGGATTTGGACGCATTTGCCTTAAGCCTTGGCTGCGGCCTTTCTTGTTACTGCAATAAAGGGGGTTGTTATCGGAAGGCCGGTCTTGGTGAAGGGAATACAGTATTATACTGTAAGCAAGTTACACAATTAAAAATCTAAGGTGTGGGCTGATTTACGATCAATGGTCTTGGCCATTAGTTTGAGCATTCACTGAATTCAATCCATACTAATGGTATGGAGGAATTAATATGTTGACTTTTCAAATGGCTCCTTCATTTCTATACAAAGTGCAGCCATTTTATTGGAACAAAAAGCACTTGTAGAATTCTCATTTCCTTCCTCAATAATGAATATTTCAATTCTTATAGCAGCAGATTGAAGTGTTACAATAAAGACCAAATCTATGGTTAGGCTCCACAATGACTTGCCAGGAGAACTAACACGACTCCATTAGTTCTGTTAAAATGGCAGATGGACTCAGTACTCGAATCAACTGCATTCAGATTAACTCAATCTACTCTACTTTGATCCCCTGCTCACAGGGGAATTCCTCGACGCAGGAGAGTGAGTATGTGAAACAGCCTCTGCAAAAAAAAAATGTGGAATAGACTAATAATCGTACATTGCTTTCTGATGTCCAAGATGTTAATTCAATGGGGAAATTTTCCACAAGTGTTTCGTGATAACTTATTTCAGCCTTGACATTGTCAGCAAAGACTGCATCAGTCACAATTAAACCATCTGGCAGGAGGAAAACTGTAAATATGTCAAATATTCATGTCAAGAACATGCTGACAGACAATTGATGGTGCATGCATTAACATCAGCTTAAAATCCTTCTTTCATGCCCACCAGATGGAGTAAAATCTTACCTAGCTATGTTAAGAAGGGGTGTTTGTATCAAGGGTATTCCATCAGAAGATTTTAAACAGCAAGCACATAAATCAGTCCCAACTTCAAGGACTGTGTAAATATGACACCATATTATGGCTCATGGGTTATTGCATTTCTTCACAAAGAGGAGATTTTGGGGAAAGTTGTTTTTCTTTCTCCCCTTTTTAACTCAGGCTTTTTGTGTTGTGTTGACTGGATAGCATCTGACATGGTTCAAACTATGAAATAAATTCTACTTTTATTTCTCCTGATCATATTTTTCTGTTGATCGCAAGTGCAGTGCCTGATTTTTGAGAGAGTAATAAAACACTTTTGCTGTGGGTGTTTAACATTGCAGGTAATGATGTACCAGAAGGGCAGGGTAGAGCAATTGCAGATTTATGAACCATGTTTTAATTTCTTTGCCAAGCTAGCAATTTTTTTCCACACTGCCGCGCTTTCTTTTAAAGGCACCTTTCTTTTTTTCATCTTAGACATAGCTTTGAGCTGTGAGTTCAAATTACCTTGGGATGCACAAAACAGATGACTTAAAAGTTGAAGTCCACCCTATATTTTCTACTCTCTCTTTGCTATCGAGTCCTGGCTCAGCTCCAGTATAATGTTGTTGGTCAATTGTTTTAAGTAATTTGTCAGTACAAAGAGACATGGATAGACTACATGAATGGGAAAACTATGGATGGTGGAATTCCAAGTGGCGAATGCGAGCTCACCCGCTTTGATTCTGAGAAAGACGAATTGGTAATTGCGAAGGATTATTAACATTAGAGAAGCCAGGAATCCTTGTACTTAAATCACTAAAAGCACAAATTTAAAAAGTCATCATAAAAACTAATGGATTGATGGCCTTTCTCTCAATGGAGGGTCAGAATTAAAAAGTGAGAAAGTGATACTTCAGTTATAAAATAAATAACCTTTACTGTCACAAGTAGGCTTAACATTAACACTACAATAAAGTTACTGTGAAAAGCCCCGAGTCACCACATTCCGGTGCCTGTTCGGGTACACAGAGGGAGAATTCAGAATTCTCAGCTGGTACGGGAATTGAACCCGCGCTGCTGGCCTTGTTCTGCATCACAAGCCAGCTGTTTAGCCCAATTAGCTAAATCAGCTCAGAATACAGAATCGTCATTAGACCCAATTTGAACAACAGCAGCAAAAACAGAAAATCTCAGCAGGTCTGACAGCATCTGTGGAGAGAGAACGGAGCCAACGTTTCAAGTCGGACAAAAGATGTATCCAGACTCGAAATGTTAGCTCTGTTCTTTCACTACAGATGCTGTCAGGCTGGTTGAGATTTTCCAGCACTTTCTATTATTGGTTCTGATTCCACTATCTGTAAGTAATTTGCTTTTAATAATAATCTTTATCGTCACAAGCAGGCTTACATTTTTATCTTGAAGTACAGCATTAGTTTTGGACACTGAGTCTCATGGAGTATAAAGTGGCATTGGAAGATATACCAGAATGATAAAAGGATTTTAAGGGATTAAGCTATGAGGGCTAGTTGCATAAACTGGCTTGCATTCCCATGAGTTTGGACAACATAGGGGTTATCTAATTGAGTTATTTAAAATAATTAAGGAATTTAATAGGTAGAAGCATAGAAACGGCACGTTGGTATAAGAATCCAAAATAACGTGGCATCGTCTGAAAATTAGAGCTAATTCAGTTAGGACTGATAACAGGAAACACTCTCATGCAGAGCATTGTGCTAATATGGAACTCATTCCCCAAAATTTTAATAATAATATAATTTTTTATATTATTATATCCCGGTACAACAGCGGGAAATACTAAAATCGAGATTCGTGCTGGGCGCGATCAGTTTATTAACGAGCTGGCCCGCTCCCAATGGTGAGTTCTGGATCTCTCACGAATACGGTGAGCGTATCATTAACCCCAATTTGTATTCATTTCCATCTCATTAGCGAAGTCAAATGTAATGGCCTCCCGGGAATTAACCACTCCCAACGAGAAATCAGGCAGGCATCATTTTGTACTCCTTTTGAAAAATACAAATCTGGTGCAATGGCAGCTGAGGGGGAACTGAGGAAGTGAATAGCCATTTCCATTTGCGGGCATGCAGCTCAAGGGCACTGGAGCTGTTGTCCCAGCGGTCCGGGGGGCAGGGGGCTGAAGCATTCCAGGTCGGGGCTCGTTCCTGGGCCAGAGGTGGCGGTGGTGGTGGTGGTGGTGGTGGTGGTGGTGGGGGGCATTGAGGGGTGCGCGTGCCGTGTATCAGATGATGAATATTGCATGCATTTCAATCAAACTTCGAAACGTGAAAGGTATTGTTGATCTCGAGAAGCGTCAGCACCATAGAGACAGCAACCAGCATTCAAATAGTCAAGAGCTGGGATTTAGAATCATATCAAAGAATCATAGAATTTACAATGCAGAAGGAGGCCATTCAGCCCATTGAATCTGTATCAACTCCTGCTATGGCCAAGTTGGAGTCGAGGGTGGGGGGTCAGGTGGGAAGGGGGGGGGGTGCAGAGCAAGGATCTCCTGCACAACTGGCTAGCTGGATGGCACTCTGAGAGGAGGTGGGACACGTAAGGTTGGGGGCAGCCCTATCTGATTGTCAGTCTATTTCCTTCTCTAATTCCTTATTGGTACCAAATTGGATGCCAGTGTGAGTCCCGCAGAGGATGCTCTTGTGGTGCTGGTGGCAGCCCAAGCGGCCAGACGCTCCAGAAGGCAGCAGTGTTGATGCAGGCTGGAGGCGGCACCCTATGTGCTAAAATTGAGCTGCATCCAAATAATGGTGGAACCTTCAAATAACAAAGATCGTGCTGAGAGCTTCTTTCTCAAGTTGAGCATAGTTGAACTCAGGGCTCGTCAATGTCCTGGAAGAAAATGCTATCAGTCACTCTTCACCTGAAGGCATAATGTGAGACAACTGCTCCAACTCCATGGAGTGATGCATCGCAAACAAGCTGCAGCTTCAATTTTGGGTTATAATCGACCAATAACTCCGATTCCTATAATTTATTACTTTGATATTTTGATAAGCATCCTCACAATCTCTCGTCCAGCGCCAAGCTTGTTTGTTACAAAGCAACCCACAAAGGCTTCAGCCTTGTTGCTAACTGTGGCACGAACCTTCCATAATAATCCTAGAATTGGCCTTAACTGAGTCACGTTCTGCGGCCATGGAGCATCCAGGACTTACAACATCTTCTTTGGTTCTTTGCTCAGACCGTCTTGGTTGATGATGTTTCCAAGATAGTGAATAGAAGATTTTTAAAATTCGCACTTCCCTTCCTTGACTCTGAGATTATGTAGTTGCAGCCTTGCAAGAGTAGCATCCAGATTCTTTCCATGCTCTACATTGTTCGAACCTGTCATCAAAATGTTGTCCAGGAAGTATTACACACCCAGTAGCCCACTTAAGATCTGATTCATAGATTGCTCTAAGAGGGCTGGTGGTGCTGACGTCATCCTGAATGGAAGCTTCCAATACCAAAACAGACCCTTGTGTGTTACTATAGTCTCAATAGCGATGTTCATTTGCAGGTAGGCTTGGGAGAGATCAATTTTGCTCAATTTTTGGCTGCCTGTGAGACCTGTAAATAGACCTTCGATAAGTGGTAGACAATACCAATCATCAGATAATAACAGGGTTGTTAAAAGTAAAATAGTGAGGATGCTGGAATCTGAAACAGGAACAAAATGTTGGAGAATGTCAGCAAGTCTGGCAGCATGTGTGGAGAGAGACCAGTGTTAACATTTTGAGTCTTGATGACTCTTTGTCAAAGCTTGAGAGAACTGGAAATAGGATGAGATTTATACTTTTTGACAAAGCTTTAACAAAGACTCTTCAAGACATGAAACATTAGTTCGGTTCTCTCTCCATAGATGCTGTCAGACCTGCTGAGATTGACCAGCATTTTCTGGTTTTGATACACAGTTACGCATATTCATACAGTACCATTGTTCTTTAAGACTGGGGAGATTGGGCTTGCCCATCGCTTGTGGTAACGTTCTTCTTCCACTTTAGGTCGAATAGTATAGGGTACAGTACGTGCTTTCAAACATTTAGGCCTACTGTTTGCCTTTATCTCGAGTTTCATTTCGACCCCATTCCTGAATCCAAATGACTCCTCAAATATCTTTGCATACTTTCTCAGACGTGGTTGACAATCATTCGTAGAATCAACAAGTTGGTTCACGATGACTCAATGTCGCTTAATCTTCATTAATCAAGATCTTCCAAACATGTTGGACAGTTTATTTGAACAATGTGAAGTGGCAACTCCACTTTCTGCTCATAAGCCTTCACAGTCACCTTGATAAAGCCCTTCAGCGAAACAACCTCCTCGGTATATGTCCCCAAGACACCATTAGATGGTTACAATGGCAGATGCTTCAATTTTCGATGGCATATCGATTCAGGAATAAGTGATACTGCAGCACCAGTAACCACCTTAATAATGTTCCCATTTAATTTTGGACAGACCCAAAATCGTTGCTGATCTCCTTATACTGCTAGAACACACAGTTTAAATTCCTTCCGCTGACTTGATACTTTGGTCCCCAGTCAGTCTTCAGTTGGATCACTTAAAACTGGTAAACTCGTCCTGCAGACTTTGTAGTATTTTTCTTGATACATTTCTTTTGTGCTGATGAAGGTTGGGGTGATCAACATGCCCTGGCAATGTGACCAACTTTACCATAATTTTTGCATTTGTCCTCCTTGCTCCAAGAATCTCCTGTCATATGTCCCACTTGATTGCAGCGATGACATGGTAGGTTCTTGGTGGACCTGCTTCTCAAACTGCATCTTGTGGACTTTAGCTTGAACTCAGGGAAGTTTCTCTCGCAGCAAGTTTTAAAGGCGTTGCGATTTCTACAACAGATTTAGGGTTAATGCACCTGCAGCCAACAATTCCCTTTGGATGGCTTCATTCCTGAGGCCACAGACTAATTGTTGCAAAGTGCATCATCCAAAATCTGGGCAGGTTTGCATAGTTATCGCAGCGATGCGACAAATTGTGAAATGTTTTCCCCTTCCTCCTGTGCACAATGGTGAAAGCAGAATCTATCAGCTATTAATAGTGGATGGGGAGAGAAATGTACTTGCAAGACAGTCATTAACTCATCATATGACTTGTACCTAGGTTTGTCTGGGTGTACTAACTACAGGAATGTTTTCCTCCCAACTGAGCGGAGAAAGGTCACAGTATTCAGATTTGCTATGTCTGATTGGCTTTAAGGAATGACTGGAACCTTTCCCTATAAAAGAGTCCCCTGTCTCCTCCTCTTCATCAAACACATCAATGTCACCTCAGCACCTTTTCCTCACGTCATTTTTGGATTGCAGCTCCCTGATCGGTTACTCAGCCTGTCTTTCCTGCTGTTTATTTTCTCTCTGCATAAAGCAGGTAAACTCCCAGCGCACAAGCAGATTAGCAGTCTCTGTACCTCGCTATCATTTCCCAGGCAGCAGAGTCGGCAACCCCGTAGATCCACGTTCCAACAGACCATTTCAGTCACTCGTGTGTGGTTTCTGCAGCTCTGCCCACTACAAATGATAGCTTTTTTTTCTTTTTGAAAACCCTCTTACGTACTGGTGGCGGCTGCGATTAACCCTTGATTTGTCAATGCCCCGCTACAAATTGGACGGTGTCCAAGTATTTACTTGCGTTATTTTTACTTGTCACTCAAAGATTTCATCTTGGAAGTCGATGATATTTCTCCTGATCTCACTACCAATGGTGCATGTTTCACAAGAGTGTCATTGAAAGTTGTTTTTCTCCCATTTTTTTGTTTACAGCCCTGATCTCATCGCCAATTTCTCTTTTGCTATGTGCTTTGTTATAGCCGCAAAGGGATAGAATCAGAGGTAGCACATGTACAGTTCGTATCACATAGTGCAAGGGGTTTATTTACAATATGCTTTTCAAACAGGGCAGAACAGTGAACTCCACAAAAGCCCATAAAATGGTCTGATTGTGTCATTGCGTAAACATGATCTTACACCAGCCAATGTTGTTACTCTGATACATAACAGTACCCGTTTGGATCTGGTCCTGAAGGCCTTTGAGAGAGCTAAGACACCCTCTGGATTTGCTAAAGGTAAACATGAGTGTGTGAACAGTGCATAAACTCATTGGAACCCTCCAGCTGTCAAAGAACTGTCCAAATGACAAAGACTGTCTAACTGTCAAAGAACTGTTCAGCTGTCAAAGAATTGTGGAAGTTCATTTCTGCTGAAGTTGTGCTGCACGGGTGGCCAGTAGGAAATTCAGTGTTTTTTTAAGTACTGGGTTTTATGCCTACATTTACATATCAGAGCTGACGAGATTTCCCACTGTTTGCATTCTCTGATGCCATCAAGCTCTCCCAGATCAGGATCAAGTACATCACAAAACCTGTTTAAATCAAATCAGTGTGGCTTTCCACACTGTCACAATATCCAACGAAGGCCTCCAATCGCTATAGCATAATGGTTTTGATTCCCACAACAATTAATCTTGAGCCCTCACTGCAAAGTTAGGGTCATATTCTTGGATATATTGTCTCACCCACATTTGCCCTCAAAAACGTGGCTAAGGTTATTCACTATTCTTGTTTGGGATCTTTACGGTCAGCAGACATATTTACATCTATTAAAACTGGCTGACGGTTCACTAAAAGTCTAAATCAGTTTATAATTCACTGTATCACCCAGTCTCCAGGGGCATTACTGTATTGTTTTGTAATGATTTCCTTTACTAGTAGTGGATCAGTTCAAGTTATTGGCTTGTGAAATAAACCAGCAAAGAAATATTGAAAACTAAAGAATTATTGATAGTCCCTTGAAGCTATTCAGTAACTGCTATAATAATTGCATAGCATGTCACCTCAGTTACTGCATAATGTTATTGTTCCTTCCCAAATGCTATAAGATATGAATGACATCGGTCAGGGTCAAAGCACAATGGGAAAAAAACTTTAACTATCTTGATGTCCAATTCTGAGGGCATGGTGAATTAGAAATTAAAACCACCCCAGAGGAGCAGTTCAGTAGGATTCTGATGACCCATTGGGCAGCAATGAAAAGGGAAAATCTGCTTGCATTTATAACAGATGGCTAATTTCCCATTGCTCATTTTGCACCCCTGCTGAAGTTGAATTTAATCCTCTCAAAGATTTGAACATCACTTTCCAATAATATGCAAAGTACCTTGCCCTTAATTGACAAGTTATTACCAAGGCTGATAAACAAAACACTTTGGAACTGTAGACTGTTCCATTTTATGGGAGACGGGTTTGACAGGATTGGTACAGGAGAATATTACATGCTGCTCAGTCAAGGTAGAAATAATTGCTCTGGTCATTATGTGTACTGACTTATGCATTTATGATTTTGCTAACGCATAGTAACCAGAGGAAATCTTTCCTCACCAAGTGGCCTATTAAAGGACATCTGAGTGAAGAAACAGGGTAGTAAAGAACACAAATGGGAACTAATTATCAACAAATAGTTGATACCATTATTCTTTGGTGGTGCATGAAATACAGTTGCTGATGTATTATTCCACATGTAATGTTTATAGACACAATATAGAATTGAGGATAATGAAAATTGTACTAAAGCCCATACAGTAGAATTATGTAACAGGAATACATGTTACTTGGAATATATACAATTTGTAGCTTTTCCCACAGACTGCAGTTCATATTCCTCCAAGCCTGTTTCTAACCTCTAGATAATTCATTTCAGTTATCAACCATTCCACTGGAGCTAGCAACAAGAAACAGACTTTTAGTATTTAGCCCGAGTTGTCAGGTTTTCCCAGTTGCCCAATACCCTGGTGGAAATCCTGAAACAAAATCCTGGCAATTGCAGCAGCTATAAACCTCATTCGGCCTTCTCATTAATCACTTCTCTGGTATCTTACCTGCAGATGTAATTTGTCTTGCACATATCAGCCAAAGACAAGCAATTTGGCTTTTCTTTGTCCTGGTAAGAGCAAATAGGCACAATCGTCTGTCGCCTCCGTTCTATACAAGCCATATCCCTGCAGGAGCAGAACAGCATTCCATAGGTGTATTTCGCAGGAACGCGATCAAAGAATTGTCGCAGAGCTCTGTGGCATTTTCTTCGGTTGCAAATCTCTGATGCAGAAACATGGGCTGCGCACAGCGAGATGTACATCGACCGGAACTTCTTGCAGTTATCATTCAGGTTGCAAGCTTTGGCAGCGTCCAAACAGTTGTTCCCCTTCGACCCTAAAGGTTCTGCACCTAATGCAAAAGAGAATGTATATCATGCATATTTTAATGATTTCTATACTCTCATGTTTTTTTTTTACATTTAGAATGCCAGTTAATTATACAGAAAGTGGCACCTATCAACAGTTTGTGATGAAATTTGAGTACTTCTTGTTCTAACATCATCGAGGAGAAAGTGGCCTGCTTGGTTGGCAACCCATCCACCACCTTAAACATCCACTCCTTGCACCACCGTTGCACAGTGACAGTAGTGCGTACCATCTACAAGGTGCACTGCAACTCACCAAAGCTCTTTCAACACTATTTCCCAAACCCACGGCAGCCTCTACCATCCAAAGTCACAGGGGCAGCAGGTGTATGGGAACATCGTCATCTGCATCTTCCCTTCCAAGCCAGACCACAGTCTTGGCCTGTAAATATTGTCAGTCCTTCACTGCTTCTGGGTCAAAATCCTGGAACTCCCTCCCTAACAGCACTGTGGATGTTCCTACAATGCATGGGCTGCAGTGGTTCAAGAAGGAAGCTCACTACTACTTTCTCAAGGGCAAGGATGGGCAATAAATGACTATCCAGTGATGCCCACATGCCATGAACGAATACATTTATAAAAGGACATCCGTGACAATGGGGAGTTTTGGACTGAAACCTCTGATGAGTCTTTTGAGTAATTTCAAAATATTTTTGCAAATCCTTTTAGTGTTATAGCATTCTTCCCTTCTAATTGTTCCTTTCATTGCCACTGACCTAATTGCATCTGTTCATTCAAGCATGATGATTTACTTGAATAGTACAGCTCTGAAGGAGAAGGTTAAATAGAGTCAATTGAATTCGCTCCACATAATGGGATGTCTACCTAGCAATCCACCATAGAAAGAGAGAAAGCCATGATTTGGATGGCTAGTTGTGTTACCAGCCTATTATAAAACAAGTGTGTTAAAAGCTGATCCCTGGATGGACATCAGAAGCATTTTACCCAATACTTGGCACAAAATACTTTACTATTTCTTGTCAATTGTCAAAGGCTTGAAACATAGCTTGATGATCAATAGCCCATTAAAACGTAGCAAATATTCTTGGTGGTGGTGTAAACAGAGTCAATAGTAACTTTCAAACGGGCCTTGGATATGTGCTCGAAAAGGAAAGATATGTAGGGCTATGGGAAAAAAAGTAGGGGAATGGTACTAATTGGAAGCTCCTTCTGTACTGTAAGATTCTATGATGACTTCTGAAGGTACACCATTTGAACAGTAGAATGAGAAACATTCCAAGCCTTTGAGGCACTTGGACTAGAACACTATTTCCAGTCAATGCAATGTGCCGGTTGGCAACGCCTTCCATTTGGACTAATATTTGATACTGAAATCTTGTCTTATGTTTCTTGGCTGAGGAATGTGCAGCTAACAGTTGAAAATCACTTCAACTGTCTTACAGATATTAATTGGAGGCTTTGGCTGCCTGCTTGGTTTAATGTGAAAGATACTCTGGTATTCTGTAAAGAAGAATAGGGGAGTTTTCGCCATGTCCTGACTGATACTTCTTTTCAAGTAAACGCCACCAAAATGGATCTGCCGACTGCTGTTGGGATACTGCTGGGTACAAATTGGCTGATATGTATTCCTGCAGAGTAGAGGCCATGCTTCACATTGACTATGAAGCACTTGTAATACGAGTTCACTTTATTTCCTCTCGGTGGTTACAGACCAGCCATGTGAAAGCTGTTTGTGAAATGGCAGAAGCAAGGGTCGGGACCTTTATGGCCATATGTATGCCATCAATGGCATTCAGCACTTTGGCAAAACCTCTACAGAAAAACAGAAAAATATAGTTGCCTTTTGCTGTTAGCTGGTTTCCATAGGGAAATTAAGGTTGTCGTTTGCCCTGGTAAAAATTGTTTGTTACACTTGCCTGACGCCTTTGGCACTTTTGCTTGTGCGATTTGACAGCTATCTTCTATTGTTGTTTGGAAGGAAACAGTGGAGTAAAAATTCACTGTTGTGTTCGCCTCGACAGACACTGACAGTACTGTCCCTGTGCTGGGATTAGTTTGGAGGGCTGGCTGTAGAAGACTGCATATTGCTGTCACTGTTTCATGATCCATAGCTCACAAGATAAATCATCTCTAACAAGCTAAGGGAAGTGCTCCTTGGTCTCTACACACAGATAATTGGGTGAGGGCAGGTATAGTTCATGAACTACGTTCATGCTGCCTTAGAGCGTCCTTTTCCTCCTCTAGAACCAGTAAACATAGCGGCATACCAAGAAATGTTAATGTTTGGAGATGCGGTGTTGTCAGATTACATTGCTGCTGACAACCATCTGCAGATGGCATGTGTGGTCCTGCTTAAAAATGCAAAAAACATATTAAGAAACCAGTGCAAAAACTGACAAAGGAATTAATGCAGGCGGATAAACAGATTTGATCATTTAATAATTATAATACTCTCTGAAAGAATAGTCCAAATTGCTGAAACTACTTTTTCAGGTATACCCACGTTAGAGAATAAAAGATCAGCACTTTGCAGCCTCCTAGCATATACATGTTTTTATAAAATATTACGAGCATTTGCTTTACATGCCTCTCACCTTCTACTCCAATATCATCTGATATGTTGCATGATAATTTTGTGAATTCATCAATCAACTGGTGCAACAACAGTGGCCGTGATACTCTAAAATTGCGGCTAAGTGTTGACACTTGTGTAAACACCGGTCTATTTCATGCCGGCGTCAACAGGCCTCCTGTTGGCTCCACAGGGAGACAGCATGGCGCAGGAGTGCTGCATGCAGCACTGGCACTGATACACAGTCCTGCACTGCCGGCCGCGGGTCCGCGCAAATGCGCAACAGCTGCTTCACTGCCAGGCCCGCGCAACATGGCGGAACCACACAGCGGGCTGGCATGGAAGAAGGTAGGCCCCCCCGTATCACGCGCGCCCACCGATTGGTGGCTCCGGATTGCAGGCCGGGCCGTCGTGGAGGCCCCTCCCCCCGGAGTCTGATCCCCACGCCCCCACCAGGACGGCTACCACGGCCGCGGGTCCGAGCTCCCGCCAGGTGGAACCATGTTATAACCACACCGGCAGGAACTCGGCCGGTCAACCGTGGAGAATTGCCGCTTGGGCCGGACCTGCGCCGCGACGAGCATGTGCGCCCAGCTAGCGGCGATTCTCCGGTCGCCGGGTAATCGCGTCATGGCATCTCGGGCCGTCTCAGTGTCAACTCCGATTCTCCGAGCCGGAGTGGGCTTGGAGTATCCTAGCCAGTGTATTCCATAAAATGAACAATGGCTGGGGTGTTCTGGCCCTCCTCTGGGCTTTCCCGTTACAGATACGGTGTGCCATTGTCTGCCGATGTGATCTTCCGGTATTGCCAAAGTCTATGGGCTTTTCTGTGGCTCGCCAGTCGCAACTGGACCACCAATTTGGACTCATTTAGTTTTGCCAAATTTTCCACTTCAGTTCAACAGGAAACCCACTGTGAGGGATCGATTTTGGTGGGACTGGAAGATCCTGCTGGTGGGAAAGGTTGGAAAATGCCTCCGAAGTGCCGCCCTTAGCTTATGACAGTACAGCACATAGCAAGAGTATTACGGTCCCAAACCAGACCCCAACAACTGGATACTGGACCAAAACCCCAATATTTTCTTTTATTTTTAAACACTGTGTGGAAAGATCACTTTGTTCCAAGAGTGTCTGCATAAAGAAATAGGGATTGGCTATTTTAAAACAAATTATTATAACTACAATATTAAACTTTTTGACTTCAAACACAAAGTGAACCACTTACACGTACACCTGAAAACTACTATTCAATTTCCCATCAAACAACAAGAAAATACACATCAATCTCTTAATCCAGCTCAAACAAGCAAGTTCTAAAATAATACTTGCATTGTCAAAGCAGATTTTGGCTCTTGAGAACCCCTTCAGACTTTAGCTGAATGCATTCAAATGGCTGCTTCACTTCAGTAGTTTCAGTCTTTTCCTGGTCTCCAAACAAGGCTGTTCTGTGTTTCAAATATTATCACTTTTAACCCTATCACACTGGGAAAGAAAACTGTCTCTCTTCTGATCACATAAGGCTTGCCACGTCAGAGCTACCTCCTATCAGTTTCTCCCAAAACACACTTTCTACTGCCTTTCAAAATGGCTCCTCCTGGCAGTGAACTCATATCCTTAAGACAGAAAAAACCCAGCCTATCTGCTGGCTGCTGCAAATCATTAACTCTCCAGGGACTTCCCCAGTCAAACCACACTGACCCTAGGCTTTTAATCGACAAATTGGCCATTACATTTATAATCCAATTTCCTAAAATCTTCTAATCACCACAAGAGACAGCTCCAATATTCAATGGCAAGGGATGGAATGAAATATCGAGAGTTCCTCTTATTCAGAAAAGTAGGGAATTTCTCATATAAGTAAGTCATAACCCATCTTGCAGCAGCTTTTGACGAAATTGAATGCAACCTGCCATTATCATGTGGATGAAGTGATATATATTTGACGGCAAAAAATCTTTTATTAGTAAGTTGTTTTTTCTATTGTGGGTCATTTTCAATTGTTCAATAAAATAATATCATTTTACTGGGAGAGAAAGCGATAAAAAAAATTGGAGAGCAAAAACAACAACATGATTTTGGATTGATGCTACTTAATGTGCTATGCTTATTCCAATATTACTGGACTAATTGTGGCTAACACAGGATTACCTTGATTTGGTGTAAAGAGGTCAATACTGAAATATTCATATATACCAAACTGATGTTACGCATAATGAAATTGCTCGTGTTGCCAATGTGAAAATATAAATAATTGAAAAGGAGTATGAATAATAAATACCGAGAAACAGACCGACATTGAGGAGGTTGGTTATTTATTACAATAAAATGCACAACTGGAGCACAAATTTGGATTCATTTAGTTTTGCCAAATTTTCCACTTCAGTTCACCAGTACAAAGTTTTTTTTTGTGTCCTACATTGTTGAAACCAGACCAAAATGTTATTTACAACAAAAATGACTGACATGCAACATACTAAGACGGTGTGCAGACAGATCAAGAGTTGCTGAATGACACGGAGGCTAACTTGGGGTATTTAGGGAGGAAGATCTGGAAATAAGATAATTGCCTGTATCACAAGGAGCAATGCTAGTTTAAATCAATCCAATTTCAAAGTTAATATTAATAATATTCTGATGGTAATATTGCAGGAGGGCTAAAGATGGCAATTCAGCGGGATTTTAGGGAAAAGCAGCTGGGATGATATCTATCACATTTTCAAGAGCTCAAAGAATGACCTTCGTGGACCAGACGATTAGTCCTTTCAAAGTCTTAGAAAACAATAGATCAATCTGCTGGAGATTAATTTCCTTGTTTATGAGGTAACAATTTGTTTCAAGCTCAAGGAAGAATCAGTATCCATAGAGAGGTAGTTGTAATGTTTAAAGATATATTTTGGAAGGAAGAATGAGGAGAGACAATCACTGCGATTTTGCGCCAACATTAACTGTGAGCGTAAAAGGCGACGTGAATACTAATCTTACGAGTCAGAACATGAGAATTTTGCCGGTGAGATCTCATTTTCCGATTTTCCCTGCCCCCAACCAGTGACGTAATGAGGTTCCCACCCAGAAAGGTTTGGAACCTCATTTCAATAAATTATAATGTAATTAAAGGGCTTCCCTGCTGTATGTTTCCCCACACTAGAAATTTATGCCATGTCAGCGAGGTTTACAACTGCTTTCAGAAAATGTGAATCAGGCAAAGGGACCCGCCGGGAGCACTCAATAAGTACAGCCCCCTGAGGGATATGAGTAGAGAGTGCCCTGGCATGGACCCATGGCACTGCCCCAGTGCTGGGGGTAGTGCCAAGGGGGTCCCTCTGGGGGCTCCATTGGGGGTGGATTCCCCTAATGTGTTGGTGGGGGTTGCACTTATGTGTGTGCATGAGGGGGGGGGGGGGGGCTCCTTTGTATTTGTGCTGGGTGGGCTATCCTTGTCCATGTGGAGAGGGAGTTGCCAGTATCCATGGGGTGGCTGCCCTTGTGCATGTCGGGGTTTGCTTGCCCATATCCATGAGGGAAGGTAGTCTTGTGCATGTGGGGGGGGGATGTAATTTCTTTTAGCGCAGATGGGGCACCCTTCAAAAAGGCACCCTGTCCCATCAGGCCCTGTCCCACCACCATGAAAGTGTGGACCATGCCTCCAAATGTTGTCTGCACCGAATGCCAGATTATCTGGAGAGAAAATCCTCACCCTAACCCAGCTGTGCAGCTAGAGAGCTGCACACCGTTTTTCTCACCTCAGCCATCTGGGTAGAAAAACAGACAATTAGTAACTCTTTCAACGGGCCAGCAAAGGTCCAATGAGCTGCTAGGTCTCCTTTTAAGCTGCCAAATCGTGTGATTTTTTTTGGTTCTTATACAAGAGAATGATCAACAGGATGTAGAATACAACAGATAGAGTGGACAGGGTGAAACTGTTTCCACTTGTGGGTAAGTCCAGAAGAAAAAGTATTAAATATGATAGCCACCAACAGATATAACAAAAAATTAGGATTAATTATTTTACATTGAGAGTGGTAAAATTATGGAGCTTATTGCCACATAATAATAATCTTCATTGTCACAAGTAGGCTTACATTAACATTGCAATGAGGTTACTGTGAACAGCTCCTAGTCGCCACATTCCGGCGCCTGTTCGCGGTCACAGAGGGAGAATTCAGAATGTCGAATTCACCTAATCGTAGAATGATTCAAACAGATAGCATTGTACAAATTTAGGGGAGACTTCAGACATACATGAGGGAGAAGGTAATAGATGATCTGGGGACAGGGTGATAGGAGATAACTGCAATGAAAAGAATCTGGAGAAAGTTTGAAGACTGGCACAAGCTGAATGATTTGTTTCCGTGCTGCAGATTCTATTTAATTTGGAAAAAACATTAGAAGAATAACTTGGTCTGTTTCAATTCATTGCACTCGTTAATTTTTAAGACATATCCTGATGACAAAACCCATATGTTGTAATTCCTAAATACATTAAAGTCTCATTGCAATTTATTATGATGCATAAGTCAAATTCCTCTCCTCAAATAATAACAGTGCTTAGTAAAGATGGTCGATTCTTTATATCTTATATGTGCAATCAACCTGGATTATTATTAATTCGACATAAACATGACTTAAATGAGATGAATGTTGGAATCACAGAATGATTTCCAGTAGAAAACACAAATGTAAAAGGGATCTTAAGCCTGTGAGCTAGGTATTCTAGGAAACAGTAATAAAGTACTCGTGGATTTAATTGGTACCTTTGGGTGTTTCTATTATTTAGCAGCATTCAATTGAATCAGCAGTCTGCTTCCTTATTGTGTATATACAAGATTAATTGCATTTCTTTCTACTGGTGCTATCATACACTAGCAGGCAATGGCTTACCGTGAACTGCTGCTACAGCAAAAGCTACAGTGCTACAGGTCTTAGAGCCCCATTTAATATTACCGTTTTTAAAATTTATGTTCCAATCCGATAATCTCTCAAGAATTTTGTATCAAATCAGATAAAACAAGGTCATGACTTGTGTAATTAAATCTCTAAGTGTCTTTGTCTCTTCCAGTTGACATGGTAAAAATTACGTTCACTGTGTATGCAGACCCTTGAGGATACTCTCGGCTGATCATATAAATGGTTTATTAGGTATTGAATTCCAAAATGAAAAATCTGTTCGCTCTCCCTTTATAAATAACAAAGAACTCAAGATGCTGAGATGCAACAGAGCACACGCTACGGCTGCGCCATGCAAGGTTACTGAGATTCAAGCCTAGAAATTCATTTTAGTGATCTCAGCAGATGAATGCTTACTGTGTTTCTATGAAGTTCTTTTGTCCACAATTTTCGGAGGAGGCACTAGCTTATTTGAAAGAAATAGGATAATGCCGCCGCTAAAATGAAAAACAAAAGTAATGTCACATGCATGTTGCCAAATCCCACTGATATCATCACAATTGATTTATGGCTCTCACTCTTTCACTGAAGTTTTCTTACAAGTCCTACATTGCATCTTGATTCACAGTATCAGACACTTAGACCAGAATCTTGTACTCTCACTGGTGGCAGGAAGGGTATTTATTTAGGTAGGCTGGTGACGTACTGGAACCTTGCTGACGTCCTGCCTCTGCCAGAATTAATTTCTGGGTAGGAAGGTCCATGGTTGAACTTCCCACTCCACTGCCATTTGAGGCCGTGAAGTGGTCAGTTAGTGACCACATAACCCAGCTGCAGGTGAGGCCGTTGCCACGTGGTGTGCATGACTGCTAATACCGTGCAGTCAGCTTGTCGCCTCCTGGGGGTGGAGGGGACCCCAGGCACTCAGTGTCTGATTGAGGAACTGGATAACAGGAAAGGGAGGGCACCTGCTCCCCTCTCCCTCTAGTGCTAGTCCGACTGGCAGCAGCCATGGCCTCCCACGTGGTGTTGCCAAGCTGCCACTGCCAGCCTCTGATTGGCTGCCAGCTGTCAATATGTGAGATTTTTTGCCCCTGCATCTTAATTCCAGGGAAAGGTCTGCTATTTGCCTTGCCACTGCCTGACTGGCATGTGGTTTGGCAGGCTTTCCGAAAAAGAGTCAACACTGGCCTTTCCGCCATTGCCTCAACAAGATTCCGTTATTAGCAATATTGAAACTTGTAGCTATCGAGCTGGATCTAATAGCCATGTTGCGCCAGACCTGGGATGCGACCTGTAAATCTCGGGAGAGGCCTCTCACTAGATTTACCCAGCTCGCTACGCCTCGTGAGATCTAACGGGATCTCACTGTTAGGCATACTTAATGTGCCGGGATCTAACGGGCTCACTGAGGAGACCCAAGCCAGGCACCATTTAGTACTGGTCTCCACAAATGGGGACCTGGTGGAATGGCACTTGGGGCAGACTCCCAGGTGATCGTAAGCCACTGGGTGGTCAGCCTCTGGGCAGGATGGTACCCTGACACTGCTGATGCTAAATGGGTGCCTTGGCAGTACCACGTAGGCATCCTGGCAGTGCCATCCATGTGCCAGCCTGGCACAGCCAGAGTGCCCTGGTGGCATTTCCAGGCTGGCAGGGGCATTGCCAAGATGGCAGGCTGGCAGTTGTCAGGGTGCCAAGGTGGCATGTTGACAATTCCGGTCTAGTAATCTGGAATGGCCTGGATTTTAAGATCGATAAAATCGGACACTTTAAACTTTAAAAATGGGCATTTTAAATCAAGCCAGAATCAGCCCCCCATTAAACAGCCTGATAGGAATTTGAACTTAGCCAAGTTCGAATACCCAAACTCGGACAAGCTGCCAGGACATGTCTGGACCTGCCCTATCAATCACCCAACAAGAGACAATTGGCTCTATTCATATGGTTGAGTAAATCAATCACCATTTAGAGATAATCAGCTCTGTTCATGGATCGATTGTTAAGAGTGAACAAGGTTATATACAAACAATGAGCTAGGTGCTGGGCCCTCAAAGTCCTGCTAAATGGCCTAATACACAGTCCTTAATGCAACGGGAGTCTACCACCAAACTGGTAAATATCTGTTTCTGAAAATTATCTTTCTGTGAAGATCTGGATGAGGAAGACGGGTGGCAGACAATAAAGTATGCATTTGAGCTCCACAGCACGACTGAGTGCTACTGTTGGCCTTTGAATGCCTGCCAAACATGCATTCTCCACCCCAGGGCTGACCTAACAGGCACCACGGGTGAGGCTGGATTGCGCAGATTGTTAAACTGGTGAATTGCTTCTGTTCACACAATTGTCACCACAGCTCATTGCTGATAAGTTGAAGAGGCTGCATTACAGGTGGGTGTTTGGCCTCTAGGATCAATTCCTAGCTCAGTTTGGATACATTTCTTGAGTTTTAGCTGATGGTACCTTGCTGTCAGAAGGAATTTTCTTCAGTACTCCCAACTGAAAATATACTTTCCATTGTTACCAGACTAAATGTACAACTGAAAATGATTGACTTTAACTATTATTGAAGTAAACATAAGATGGAATTATATTGAAGAGAACATTTTCTCAGACAGTTCTGGTTAATGGAAATGAACTGCAATTACAATAAATAGTCCAGTATTGGGCAGGTCAGCCAATTGTTAACATAGTGTGTAGAGAATTTAACAATAAAACCAGGCTGATGGTGATACATTTAATATTAGCACATTTGATGTGATTATTTCAGAAAGTTCACATATTAATTACTTTAATTGCAATTATGGTCAATTTATTTTATAATTACATTCAACTATTTTATGACAAAGGTGTCAGTCTGATTCTCCGTCCCTTGAGGCCTGGATAATCATGTTTCCCGATGGGACGGGGTGTTGGTGTAAAATCGGAATCAACGCTGCGCGCTAACCTGCTCACAATGCTCCGACCCCCCCCCCTGCTGGTGGCGGTATCGAAGTCCATGATCGCTCGCTGGTGGGGGGGATGTAAATGAATGCAAATGGTTCTCAATGACCCATTTGCATTCATTTAGCGGGCCCGGCACTCTATGCTCCTGCCCTGTGTGATTTCTCAGTCCCCGGGGCCGGCAATCACTCCCTTAGCGGAGTTTCCCCCCAAAAGTCCTTCTGAGGGCCACCCCCCACAATACTCTGTCTGCCCACCCTTCCTCTGCCTGCTCCTCCCTCCCACACTAGGGACACTGTAATAGGAAGAGTCCCACAGGCACCCCTTGAATAGGGGGATTTCCCAGGACCCCTGTAATCGGGCAAACCCCCATGGATCCCTGTACTGGGTGACCACCCCCCCCCCCTCCCCCCCAGGGACTTCAGTAATAGGGAGACCCTCGAGACTAAAACGATTCCCCACAGACCCCCTGACAAAAGGCCCCCCCTCCTCCCCAACAGACCTCCGCCTTAGGAAAGAGACCCCCTGTCTGGAAGCTAGAGAGCAGACTACACAGAGACAGTGAAAATAATTACAGCTGTAACGCTTACCTTGTAGCTCCACGTGCCCATTCCTAGAAGGAGAGCAGCTGGGGCCTGCGTCTGGACCCGACAGATCCATTAGCTGCAAGGTATTCATAACTTTCTGGTAGTGGGCTGCGTTTGACAGCTTCCACACATCATCTGCAGCCTTGATTCATTCAGTTCCCTTCATGGATCACTGACTCTCAGTGGTGAAACCACTGTACAATCATTGACCACATCAAAGAGATGTAAGGGCAGTCCAATCACACGTTTGAGTGATTGGAATGCACTTCATGCTTGAAATGCACCTGCCTCTCTTTGAGCTGGTTTGTGGTGTAGGGGAGGTGGCCGGCCGCAGGCCTTTGCTTTCAGGTCGACTGCTCAAAATGGCGAGCTGATAGCAGGATTCCCTTGGGAATCCTTCGTATTCCACACCATGCATAAATGTGCATAGCATGAGATATAGAATTGCTTGTCCATTTGCGCTCCCAAGGGGATCGTAAATGGGTTGCAATTCACCTCCGGCAGTAGAACGGGGGCTGGATTCTCCGCACCTCGACGCCGAAATCGAGTCCGGCGGTGGGGCAGAGAATCCATTTCCGCACATGGAATCGGGACCGCCGCCGGTTCCACGATTCTCTGGCCCCCCAAAAAGGCCACCCTGTATCCCCTACCTGTGGCCTTTGCCAGAGGCCCACCCCGCTATTCTCCGGCCCTGACCACCTGACGGCGACGGCGTGAATCGAATGTGGTCCTGCCATTCGGGATACTCTTGGGATACAACTCATTTTCGGGGCGGGCCGATCGGAGGGCAGAGGGGGCCTCATGCCGGACTGGGCTATTTTTGAGCGGGCGGTCCGGGTCGGGTACGCGGCAGATCAGGGGCCCTATTTAGAAGGTCCAACTCCGCGGTCTGAGTCCATCATGGAGCACAGCGCGGCCGCTGGAGGCCGCCACCATGCGCATGCATGGCCTCTGACCCGGAAGTGCTGGGGCCTGTATTTGCATCTAAAGCTGCCAGATTCACGACAGATCTTTCTGGCATGAAAGGCCACAGTTTTTACAAAGGTGTGGGGACATAGTCCCTGAAATGGAGAATCCAGCCCCAAGACTCCCAAACGGAGAATCCAGCCCATTGACTTTGTATCAACTGATGCAAAGCTTATACTTTCTGAAATTTCCTTCAGGGAGATTGATTTTAGAGGTGTTTTATAAAAATCTATTAATTTGTGATCATACCACCAAAGACACAATTTTGATGTAAGAAATGCTCTGGTCATAATGTGGAGCGAATTTGTCAACACATTGGGCGGGATTCTCCCGTAGCCGGCGGGGCGGGGGGGGTTCACCTACGCGTCGGCCATCGCGGAGGCTGACACGGCCGGCGCGTAGGAAAAGAGTGCCACCATGGCACAGGCCTGCCCGCAGATCGGTGGGCGACCGATCGTGGGCCAGGCCACCGTGGGGGCACCCCCCCCCCCCCCCCCCCCCGGGGCCAGATCGCCCTGCGACCCCCCAGCGGAGCCCGCCCACGCCGCCAGGTCCCGCCGGTAAGGGACCTAGTCTAATTTACGCCGGCGGGACTGGCAAAGAACCAGGGGGACTTCGGCCATCACGGGCCGGAGAATCACCGGGGGGGGCCCGATGCGAGCGGCCGCCGACCGGCGCAGCGCGATTCCCACCCCCGCCGAATCTCCAGTGCCGGAGAATTCGGCAGCCGACGGGGGCAGGATTCACGATACGTTTTTGCAATGTAGATACACAAAACAGCTTACCACACATTGTGGTTTTGATCATTAGGATGAGGATATTTAACTCTACTTCGAAATTAACTTGTAGAGTACTTTTGAATGGATAATTTTGCAAAGGGGAATATCTGATTAAGCAAATTAAAAACAAAACTAAAATTCAAGGTTGCAACAGTGAAGACTTGGAAGTACAATAAAAAGTTTTAATTAAAAAATAATGGAGAATTATATAGAATTGGCAACAGATTTCTCAAATGGCCTGTTTAACGTCACATTTCAGTTTTTCAGAATCAATGATTAGCACATTATTTTTTTAAGTCTGTGTTAATTCAAATAACTGAAATTTCATTCACTCTTGAGAGTAAAAGGATGATCCAGTCAAGGTGGAGGGCATGATTTATAATGTGATTTAAAAAGATGCCGACTTTAACAGAAGATGATAAGCTGCAGGAGTGCAGTGCTTAAGTGAAAAGGCATCCACACTAGATTAGAGTGTCAGTTCATACATAAAATACCACACTCTCATATATTTGACATACAACGAACAAAACTATCTATCAATGTCTTGAGACAGATCGATCAAATACAACACTATTGCTGAAAACCAAATAGTAAGCTGGTAATAATGTAGCTAGAAAAATTGCGATCTATAATTTACTACTTCCACTTCAAGCTAGCACGTCTGTGCCAGTGACTAATGTTCACCTAAAGATTTTAATTGAATTGGACGGAAGTCAGTTATACTTCACATCATTTGCAACAGCTTCCTTATATCTTGAAGCAGCTCTGGTCCATAAAAAAAGTCACTATATGAAGAGATACTCCTCCCTTCAAAAGGTGAAGTGTATCAATTTGACATCTTGTCATACTAGATGTTTATCTTTACAATTTAAAGCACATCGGGTGGGATTTTCCGTTTGTGAGACAATGGGTGCGACCTTTAAAGATCAGCCATGATCTCATTGAATGGTGGAGCAGGCTCGAAGGGCCAGATGGTCTACTCCTGCTCCTAGTTCTTATGTTCTTATGATCTTCCGGCCACGATGCGCTGGGAAAGCATCTCGCCACAGCGCATCATGGCCAGTGAAAGCCAGGATACCTCGCTCCTGGGATTCACATGGTTCGCAATGCCTTGCGTGATTCAACGCAATCTCGCAAGACGTTGCAAGGAAAATCCCGCCCACAATGGGCAGAATCAGTTTTTGGCAAATCTGTATATTACAGCGAGGCAAATGTGTAGTTTTCCAAGGTACCCAAGGCTTTGGGATTTGCACAGTGGGCTAAACAGCTGGCTTGTAAAGCAGAACAAGGCCAGCAGCACGGGTACAATTCCCGTACCGGCCTCCCCGAACAGGCTCCGGAATGTGGCAACTAGGGGCTTTTCATAGTAACTTCATTTGAAGCCTACTTATGACAAACAGCGATTTTCATTTCATTTCAATCCCTTCGCCTTGAGAATTTTGGGCGAGTGCCATTTGGTGCTGGTCTCCACAAATGGGAAGCAGGCGAAACGGCACTCGTGGGAGTCCCCAAGGGAATCGGAGACTCCAGCTGCAGCAGGGCAGTACCCTGGAAACTGCTGGTGTCACCTGGGTACCCTGGAAGTGACAGGCTGGCACCCTGGCAATACTAGCCTAACCCTGGCAGTGCCAGCCTGGCAGGGGTACCGCCAAGGTGCCAGGTTGGCACTGCCAAGTTTCCAAGCTGGCATTTCTGCACATGCGTGATCGGGCCGGGGTTGTTCACTGTGGGTGTTGGGGGTGTGAGGGGGGCCAATGGTCCCTCCCATGTTACATTCAGGCTGGGATGGGGGAGGTCAGGTTTTTTTGTGGGTCTCGGAGAACAGGGTAGCATTTAAAAATGGCATCCCGATCTGTTCAGGTGAGCAGAGTGCCCCGTTGTCAAAAACGGGGAGGGGGGTATGTGCGGTCACGACCATGTGTTTCCCGTTTAGGCTCCTTATTCACAGGAATAGCGTTGAATAACCACGTGTTTCTCGGCACTGAGAGTGCTGGGAAACATGCGGGTAAAAGCACTCGCTAGGGAACTTTTTCCCTTTTAGTAAGATCACGTCCTGTGTTCTCCTGACGGAGGTGAATTGCAATCGGTTTACCATCTCCCCAGGAGCACAAACCATCAAACAACTCCGTATTCCTTGCCATGCAAAGTTATGCATGCCGTGGAATACGAGAGATTCCCCAGGTAATCCCACGATCAAGCCGCCATTCTGAGCAGGGGGGCGATAGCCGTCCCGCGGCTGGACATGCTCCCCCCTACACCGTAAATCAGCCCCCACCCCCGGATAACCTAGGTGCCCACAACCTACCCCCAGATAGTGGGGTGACCCGCTGCCCCTCCAGGACACCTGTAATAGGGAGACCCCACCAGGGATACCCTGATACCCTGACCAATGGGACCTCCTATAGGGATCCCTGTGAGAGGGGGCCCACCACAAGGACCCCCTGCCTAAAGGGTCCACTCACCCACAGACCAAAGGAACTCCTTATAGGAATCCCTGTGAGAGGGGGCCCACCACAAGGACTCCCTGCCTAAAGGGTCCACTCACCCACAGATACCCCCCCCCCACACAGACCCCCCCACCACCAGAAAAGAGACCCCTGACTGAAAGCTAGAGAGCAGTCCAGACAGAGCAGTGAGAAGAATATACAGCTGTAATACTTACCTTGAAGCTTCACATGTTCATTCCTCAAAGGAGAACAGCTGTGACCTGTGTCTGGTTCCGACAGATCCATTAGCTGCAATCCATTCATAACTTTCTAGTGGTGGTCTGTGATGAACAGCTTCTACAAACCATCTACAGCCTTGATTCATTAATTTCCCATCATGGTTCAGTGGCCTAAGTGGTCCAGGTGACTTATCCACCTTCAGACCTTTCAGTTTCCCCAGAACCTTCTCCTTAGTGATGGCCACTGCACTCACCTCTGCCCCCTGATTCTCCTGGAGCTCTGGCATCTCACTGGTGTCTTCCACCCTGAAGACTGATGCCATTTCTTTGTTTCTTATTATTACTCCTCCGGCCACGTTTTCCAGTGGTCCAATGTCTATTTTTGCCTCTCTCTTACTTTTTACATATTGAAAAAACTCTTCCTATCTTCTTTTATATTACTAGCTAGCTTGTACTCATATTTCATCTTCACCCCCTTATTGATTTTTTATTGCTTTTTTAATTGTCCTCTGCTCGCTTTTAAAGGCTTTTCAATCCTCTGGCTTCTCATTATTCCTCGCCACTTTGTATGCTTTTTCTTTTATGCTGTCCTTGACTTCCCTTGGCAACCACGGATGCATGTATGCAGACTACAGCAGGGAGATAGATCACTTGGTTGTATCGTGTACCGAAAACAAAGTCGCTCTAAATGTTGGAAAGACCAAGGAACTGATCATCAACTTCAGGAAGCGTAGCACGACACACACCCCGTCTACATCAATGGCTCCGAAGTAGAGTTGGTCGATAGCTTTACGTTCCTTGGGGTCACCATCACCAACAGTCTGTCCTGGCCCACCCACGTTGATGCGACAGTTAAGAAAACCCAACATCGTCTCTACTTCCTACGGAAGCTAAAGAAATTCAGCATGTCTGCAACAACTCTCACAAACCTCTACAGATGTGCCATCGAGAGCATCCTATCCAGCTGCATTACAGCCTGGTATGGCAACTGCTCAGCCCAAGACCGCAAGAACCTGCAGAGTATGGTGAACTCGGCCCAATGCATCACTCAAGTTTGCCATCCTCCCATTGATTCTGTATACACCTCCCGCTGCCTCAGAAAGGCTGACAGCATTGTCAGTGACCCCTCCCACCCAGGCTTTGCCCTCTTCCAGCCCCTTCCATCAGGCAGAAGGTACAGAAGTCTGAAGACCTGCAGATCCAGACATAGGAACAGCTTCTTCCACATAGCTGCCAGACTCCTCAACGTCACTCCCTTGGACTGATCTGTTCCCTGTAAAAACACACTTCAAGATGCCCTATGCTGCTCTTGTTTGGCCCTTGTTTCGCACTGTAACCAATCATATTTGTCAATGTACTCTGTTGATTATTCTTTTGTGTCCTATGTACGTACTGTGTACGTCCCCTTTGCCGCAGAATAATACTTTTCACTGTACCGGTACATGTGACAATAAATATCTATCAATCAATCAATCAATGCCTTACTCCTCTTAGCATGTTTCCTCCTCCTTGGGATGAATTTCTGCTGTGCCTCCCAAACAACCCCCCAAAACTCCTGCCATTGTTGTTCCACTGTCTTCCCTGCTAGGCTCCTTTTCCAATCAACTCTGGCCAGGTCCTCCCTCATGTCTTTGTAGTTATCCTTATTTAATTGTAATACCGTTACATCTGATTGTAGCTTCTCCCTCTCAAATTGCAGGATAAAGTCTATTATATTGTAGTCACTGCTCCCTAAGGGTTCCTTCACCTTAAGATCCCTAATCAAGTCTGCCTTATTACACGTCACCAAATCCAGAATTGCCTGTTCCCTAGTGGGCTCTGTCACAAGCTGTTCCAAAAAAAAAACATCTCTTAGACATTCCACAAATTCTTTTTCTTGGGATCCATTACCAACCTGATTTTCCCAGTCCACCTGCATATTGAAGTCCCCCATGATTATTGTGATATTGCCTTTTTACATGCCTTTTCTGTCTCCTGATTTATTTTCTGTCCACATACTGACTACTGCTAATGGGCCTGTACATAACTCCCATCAGGGTCTTTTTATCTTTGCAATTCCTCAAATCTGCCCACAGAGATTCTGTGCCTTCTATATAGGAGTGATCCTATATCACTCCTCGCTGTTGATTTAACTTCATTCCTTACTAACAATGCAACCCCGCCCCCTTTGCCCATCTGCCTGTCTTTTCAATAGAACACATATGGCTGGCTATTTAGATCCCAACGCTGATCCCCTTGCAGCCACGTCTCTGTGATGCCCAGAACATCATACCTGCCAATTTCAATGTGCGCAACAAGCTCATTTAGCTTGTTATCATTACCATAATTATTCGATCTCTACCAGCAGGTGGGGAATTTTATGTTCATGTCCTGTGCAAGTCTCATCTACACTGTTGCTGTTAATTTCCCTTTCAAATAATTATTTTCTGCATAATCATTCACTGCAGACATTAGTATACAAGGTATAAGCTGGATCATTCAAAACAGCCTAAAATTGCTTTGCTCTATTTTTTCTGTTCAACTGGATGTTTGACAGTTGCTGTAACTCACCATGTTAAAGAGTTTCCAACCAGTCTACTGATAAATCCATAAAGGTGGAATTTCTATTCCACTGATATGGCATGCATGTACTATCTCTGTGAAGACACATCCCAGTTATCCATGTTCAGAGAGCATAGCTGCAGGTTAGTACATCTAAGGCCTGAAGATGCTCAACGACAGAGGTTCCACTTTCAGAAGATTTACTTGAGAAGGGGTCAGGGGAACTTTGCCACCTGTCCCTAGTCCGAAAGCAGTGCTGGAAAAGTATTATCTCAAGAATCTGGTAGCTAGAGTCTCCCTATAGCTGCTGGGTTTCGCACATCTTGGAAACCACGGCCTCCAGCCATTACATTTAAATGGCTCCCAAAATCTGAGGAATGGAACCTCATTTAAATATTATAGTGATGGACCCACTACTCCAAAGTGAGCAAGTTACTCAGTTGCCCCCAAAAGCCACCACTGTTAAACTAGCAGTAGGCACATTTGTGGTCAGGTTACATATATTTACCAATTTAACATCCACAAACACAATCTGAGTCACCAGCTTCAGAAGGCCATCTCCAGGGTGAGCCACTGCTGTTTAATAACTCTCCTTTTACGATAAGCTTATATACCATTGCCACTCCTCCACTTGGACATTGAACTGCTTTCAAGTATTTGCCATTCACTCCTGTTTCTCTGTTATTTAGACAACCCACCTTCTTCCTGTCACTACCCAGACTTCATATGGATGGGTCGTTATTTATGTATTTTCCGGTCAGACAGCTCAGTGCAGTGCTCTCTGCAGATACCCAATATGCCTCCATGAGTTTTTTTGGAGAGCATTAAACGTCTCTGCTATTGTCATTGACCCGGAAGGAATTATTTTGACGTAGACGGATGATAGACTTTAACCAGCAGACAAGCCATTTAGTAGAATTTTATGTAATTCGGAGTCCTTAGGGATGAATATATTCTGCTTCATCTCCCCATGGACCTCCCTGGCCTCATGATGTGCTGCATCATAATCCACATTCACATTAGCTCTTGATTTCCCTGAAGAAACTTCAAGCACTAACTGAAAGGCGCTCTGCTTTTGCTTAATAATTCTTCTTCCTTTTACAGTTAGTTTACAGGATGCTGTTTTTCGTGAAAGAGCAGGGAGCAAGCTTTAAGTTTCAGTTTGTTTATTATTTCAGCTTCAGAGGCGGGGCAGCAGGGTGGCGCGGTGGTTAGCACTGCTGCCTCACGGTGCCGAGGTCCCAGGTTCGATCCCGGCTCTGGGTCACTGCCTGTGTGGAGTTTGCACATTCTCCCCGTGTTTGCGTGGGTTTTGCCCCCACAACCCAAAGATGTGAAGAGTAGGTGGATTTGCCATGCTAAATTGCCCCTTAATTGGAAAACAAAAATGAATTGGGTATTCTAAATTTAAAGAACTTCAGCTTCAGAGGCAAGGAACTCATTGGTTGCACCATTCGCCATCTTGCCCACACATACCTTGGTCCCAGGCTGTTGGTGACTGACAGTGCCTTGAAAGACAGAAAGCACTGCATTTATATAGAGCCTTGCCATGCCTTAGAGCCTTTCCATGCCTTTGGATGTTCCAAAATGTTTTGATAAGTGATGGATTGCTTTTTGAAGTGCAGTTCACTATTGGCAAATGAAACAAGTTTCCACAAATTGCAAATTTAAAAAAAAAAATTACAATAGCATCTGTTTCTGACTGTGTTGTTTGAGGGATGAATGTTGGTCAGGGCATTGGGGAGCTCCCCTGCTTCTCTTCAAATACTGCCATCGGCTTTTCCGGCAGATGCGGCCTTGCGCTAAAATTTCAACCAAAAGATGGTACCTCCAACAATGAAGCCCTCCTTCAATATCACCTCGAATTAAATTCCTGCAGCGGACTTTGAATTTCTAATTCAAAGAGAGAAATGCTACATTTGAGCCAAGCTGGACTTGATTTAACTACTTGTAGCACAGATGTCATCACATATTCTGCCCTCTGTCATACGAGATCAGCCCTCTGCCCATGATAGTTGAGAACAGCCCTGTTGACAAAGTGAATCACTCAGGAGACTGAATATTCCCAATTATGTCAAATGGTGCTGTGAGAATTCAAAGGATATGCCAGCAAATCACATCTATATCGTCTATATCATATATCTTATATCTATATAATCAATTGTGCTGCTCTGATCTCCATGACAGTGCATTGTTATTCGTGGGTGTCATCCACCAGCATTGGAGGGATTCTATCATGTTTAAAACTCAAAGAACCCGAATTGAATACAGTTGTGATGAGCAGGTACATCCTTCAGATTTCAACAGAAAAGTCCAAATTTTAAAAGCACACACTGGACAGAATCTTGTGGAGCAATGGGTGTCTTGGCCGGTGGCTGGAGAGCCAGTGTTTATGAAGGCCTGGTATATCTTGTGCCACTTAAGCGCTTACCAGGCCAGAGACAGAGGGTCAAGGACCCGGCAGGGCAGAGGTCGCACCGGCCAGGAGTTGTTGGCCAATCAGAGGCCAGCAGTTCTTCTGTACTGAGCACCAGGAAAGACAGGGTGTGGCTTTCAGAGGCTTCCCCTTCATGATATCCGGCTTTGATCAGGCAATATGTGCCTTGGAAGGTGGACCCCCGACTCCTAGAGCTTGCAAACAAACAGTCAGGGTTTGCCGGTGTGCTCTCTATTTTGTGAGCTCCCTCCCACTGCTGGTTCAATACCAGTGGCAGTGAAATGAGGCTCTTAAGTAGGCAGGGTGGGATGGCCATCCATGGGTCTTCCTGCCATGGGCTTAATAGGAAGGTGGGAAGGTATCAGGGACCCTGCCCGCCACCGTCCCACCTGATCAAATGCCCCCCCCCCACCACTAAACCAAGATTCGAGCCCTATTAGAAATTATAACCTTCTTTCCAAATTAAAGGACATTTAAAAATTATATTATTTTGATCTGATTAGAACATTGACAAAATCAGACACTAGCCAGCACTCTGTGCAGAAATGGGAACATTCTGCCCCGTATATGACTTTCTGTTAAAATTCAGAATTAGAATTATTCAGTACAATTCAGTAGAAAGCTCAAGTTTTACTCATGGCCTGTACCTTTTCATACTAAGATAGAAACATGTGGCAAAGGCATTTGCTTTGAGCTCAATTGATAATATTGGAATCTGTATCCAATATAATTATATCTAACTGTGTTGAGCACAAAGATTACAAATAGGTTATCTAATTAAAACTTATTTTGGCACAAAATAATTTTGTGTGTATTTTTTTGTTATAAATTTAGTGTATCCAATTCATTTTTTCCAATTAAGGGGTAATATAGCGTGGCAAATCCACCTAGCCTGCACATCTTTGTGTTGTGGGGGCGAAACCCACGCAAACACGGGGAGAATGTGCAAACTCCAAACGGACAGTGACCCAGAGCCAGGATCGAACCTGGGACCTTGGCGCCGTGAGGCTTCAGGGCTAACCCACTGCGCCACCGTGCTGCCATTGTGCATAGAATAATGTCGGTTACTGCATCAAAGTAATTATGTTAGCATTTGCAAACTCACACAAACAGCAAGAAGATTCTGTAAAGTTCTATAATCTATTGTAACACTACATTATTGCACCTTTAACCAGATATCTTTGATGAATTTCTCACTGTGCTATTTAATCTATTCGAGAAGAAAACTTAGTGAACTTTAATGGGTTTTGTCTCAAGATTAAAGCCAACTCTCCAGGGCCATAGCATATTCTACACCCACAGAGCGTAATTTAATAAACGTCCATTAATCTTCCTTCAGATTTAAAAAAAAATGAAGCTTCAAGTCCAGAGTCTTGCCTGTAAGTCATTAAAAGTTCTACTCATTCCTCATTCCCATTTCACATTTTTATCTAAACCAACTAATGACTGCTTGTCACAGAATGGTGGCTTTCAGACAAGCTGGAAAATTATTAGTAAAATTGCCTGACCATTTCATTTGACATTCTTTAATGGGATAATTCATGTCAACATAAGTTTGACATACATTCAAACTAATTGGAGGCCTGATTGAATTTTATTTAAAGATTCATAATTAAATCTATTCAGTAAAATATCTTACTGATAAAATTCAGCCACTTTGCACAAGCCCATATTGAAATATCAATAACATTGAATTAGAATCTGCAGGATACATGTTTTACAGATATATTGGCTTGGGCCAAAGGTCAATGAAGTCTATTCAGTAGTTGCATTTTATCCCCGAGTTCAATAAACTCAAGAGATCATTTTAGTATATGGTGCGCTGAAGACAATTTAGTGGGAAGGTACTATGGCATGTTTCTTCCTAAAACAAATCAGATGACATGAATGAAAATCATTATTTTAGTTATGCAAAAATTATGTGGCATAATCCATATTATTTGATCTTTAATTTCCTCCAAGGCATGTAAAATGCCAAAAACTTGTATTGCCTGCTGTGTGCAGTCATATGGAAATTCAAATATTTCTATTGTGTTTGCACCTGAAGGGGTCAAATCTGCTGGGCAAGCCCCTATAATCATCACATCTACCAAATCCAAGATAGATTTCATAGTGGGCGTGGAAACGATGGAGTTTTATGCTGGTAAAACTGACGCAAAACGGCCACCGATTCCCTGTTTTGCTGGGGAATAGCAGGACAGCAGCATAGAGCACCTGGTACTAGCTGCCGATACGCCCCGGAGAATTGCCGGGTCCGTGGCCACGCATGCGCATGGCAGCAGCCTGCAGCGAAATAGTCCTCGCTTCGGCCGGCATGCGCGCCCCAGACCAACCAACAACAATGCCCCCAGCCCCGAATAACGTCTCCCCTCTGCCTGCGGATCTGCCCTCCCCAAACTGTGGTGCCGTTGGACTGAGTCCGCAGCCGCCTAGCTGAGTTCCCGACGGGTGAGACCATGAGAGACCCACGCCGTAGGGAATTCGGACGGTTGGGGGCGGAGCATCGGGGGGGGGGGGGGTGGGCCTCAGACAATGGCCTGAGTCCGTCGATACATGACACACATCGCGAAAGAGGCGCTGCCCCGATTTGGTCGGAAACCTGGATTCGCCGACTGGTCACCGAACGATTTCGCCGTTGCCGACTGGCGAATCCAGCCCAGCATTTTCTTGATCATGAGGAACATAAGCAGAGGACTAGTTCAATCAACAGCACTCCAGGACTATCATGGATTTTTCATTAAAAATCCCATTTGTAGTATAAAGAATGGATGTAAGTATTTTGGAAGTGCAGTACACACAAACGCCCACATATATGTATCTTTGGATTTTGAGTTTGTATAAATCGCTTTGCCAGTTTCTCATTTTGTAATGCATCATAATACAAAGTAAGCCCAATTGCTGGATTGTTCCAGCAATGAGAAAAACACAGCTTTTTATCCAGTCAATCCTATCAAGCAAGTACTGAAGGATATATTGACTGCAAATGCTACCCAATGAGTCAATGCTTGAGCAACTGCTTCCATTAAGCAAATATTTCCATAAGCAAGTTGTTTACAAACTGACATGTACTTTATTCTTAAAGTGCCTAATTGCAGGCTTTCCATACATAGAAAATTAGAAGAAATGGTTTGTGCTTGACTGCCAAGAATTCTGGAAATGTTAAGAGAATATTTTTTTTAAAATCAGCATTTCCTGGATGCAACCATCTGTCAGGAATATCCTAGCTTTTTCCATGGACCCAGTAGAATTTGAAAGATAATCGGTAGCTTTTCTGCAATTCATTAAAATGACAATATAGTGGATGTGAAGCAATTGAAAATAGTCAGTCAAAGCAATTTATTAATTCATTCAAGTACATGGCTGTTGGGATGACCAAGTGGTAATACTGGCCATCTGATCTTAATACAAAAGAATCACATTGGGTTGGGGGTCATGCATTCAGAAGAGTCAGAAATGATGAAAGGCCCATCAAGAATCTTTCCTCTCAAAGCCTAACTTTCCATCATAATATCCAACTTAATTCTGGCAAAATTAATCGTGTTTTTTCTCTTTCTTACCCAGCCTAATGGTTTACACTCTGTGATTAAAGTATTACTTGCTGGTGATAAGAAAGAAAAAAATTATAATTGCTGGATAACAACACTAGCCTATATTAAGCAAACATTGCTTTCTGCTTAGTGGAAGCAAAATTCCTCCAGGAAGCCAGTGTTGAATTCCATTCCGCCTAATTTCAAGCTATCCTTCCCCAACACCAATTTCTGCAGCAGTTATTCATCTACTTCGCACTCCCCTATCCATTGACCTACCCCGCACAATTACAACCATCCCAACCACACGCTACTGACCACTCATCCTACATTCAGGCACCCTCTATCCACACTCCTAGATCACTGATCCCCTTCACCAAGCTCTAGTTTTCTATTCACTCTCCCACTAACATTGACCAACCCCCCACACACAACTAAGCACTATTCAGCCCCCTGCGATCACCGTGGTCTACCCAACATTCTGCACTCACCGGCTGCCCTCCTCAACCATGTCTCACCTACACCTTATAGAAAGAAGTCTTACAACACCAGGTTAAAGTCCAACAGGTTTGTTTCAAACACGAGCTTTCGGAGCACGGCTCCTTCTTCAGGTGAATGGAGAGGCTTGTTCCAGAAATGTTTATATAGACACAGTCAGAGATGCCCCGGAATGCAAGCACCTGCAGGCAATCAAATCATCAAAGATGCAGAGAGAGAGGTAACTCCAGGTTAAAGAGGTGTGAATTGTCCCAAGCCAGTTCAGTCGGTAGGCCTCTGCAAGTCCAGGCTTGTTGGTGGGGGCCGAATGTAATGCGACATGAATCCCAGATCCCGGTTGAGTCCGCATTCATGCGTGCGGAACTTAGCTATAAGTTTTTGCTCAGCAATTTTGCGTTGTCGCGTCTCCTGAAGGCCTCCTTGTAGAATGCTGACCCGGAGATCAGAGGCTGAATGTCCTTGACTGCTGAAGTGTTCCCCAACTGGAAGGGAACAGTCCTGCCTGTTGATAGTCGCACGATGCCCGTTTATTCGTTGTCGCAGTGTCTGCATGGTCTCGCCAATGTACCACGCTTCGGGACATCCTTTCCTGCAGCGTATGAGGTATAAGTGACACCTTATAGAGACAGATAGGGTTCTTGATTAATAAAAGGATCAGGGGTTATGGGGAGAAGGCAGGAGAATGGGGATGAGAAAATATCAGCCATGATTGAATGGCAGAGCAGACTCGATGGGCCGAGTGGCCTAATTCTGCTCCTATGTGTTATGGTCTTATGTCTCATGGCACCTTTGCACTGTCTCCCGGAACGCCCACTACCATTAAACCTCACTGCCCCTCGGCTACGTGCTTCCATCAAGTCTGCCAATCAAACTGGCTGCTGGGTAAGAAGCCTGGGAGACTGCCATCAAAAGATTTTGTTTTTGAACTATTGTTGCTGTGCGTTATCTCATTCATCTTGATTTCAGGCAGTGCGAGCAGAAAGACCATGGAGCACCGCGTATTTGAGTGAGGGTCATTCAGAGGTCAAGGACCATGCATCCTGATATTTGGGAACCTAATTTCAAATCCGCTGTGGAAGAAATAGTTGTGTTTAAATGATTGAATTGCAAGCTTCAGTCATGAGCCTCCTGAGTGATTAATTAGCCGATGCCTCCTTGGCAGCTTGATTCCCAATTCTGCTCCTGGAACAGCTTGGCCACCGAAGTGAATAACTTCACGTTCCCTCATCTGACCTCCTGTCTCTGTACTGCAGGGACAGCCTGGAATATAATGAAGGGGAAGCAAGAGTACATGCATAAAATCAGATTTGTTTGGATGATTCAAATTTCCCGGCCCACTGGGAGTTGACTCACCAGTCACAGCATATGGCTCTGACAGTTGAAATTACTGGATCTGCAGTAAGTGACAGTGATAATCAAAATCATTAGTGCTGAACCAAATTTAGAAATCAAACTACTTGTGATCCTTTAAATTTGATGGAACAACTGTTAATATCCTGAACAACTCTATCTGGATCGTCAACAAAAGCCGGCATTTTCTACACAGGAGACTAAGTCCAATAGCAGGGCGGAAGTAAGAGTGGCTTCCGCTGGCGAGCAGGGTGGTTGAACACGTGAGATCTTGCAATATTTAGCTAATTCATTATGCATTTGTAAGAAGCACCTCAAGTCTTGTCGCAGGGCTGTGCAGGAAGTGGCCCACCCCGCCATTACCTCACAGGCACAACATTCAGACGCCATACTTAAGCGGCACCCAGACAGCCATTCACCCTTCCACATTGCTCCTCGCTCGCAAGTCCTGTTTTGGTCTTACTCCTCCACTGTGTCCAGCCTTGGCACAGTTGTGCGACAGGCAGCTGATATCTCTCAGCGATGGTGTGAAAGGAAGGAGAAAGCAATGTCTACTGACCTCAAAGTGGGGGAAAGAAGCCTACCTCACCGAATGCACAGCACTGATGTCTAGTCATGAAACACAACGCTCTATATTCCCGTTGACAGGGTGCGAAATTTGGAGAGGGAACAAGATGCTGGTGTGTTCGCCTTTTGATGAGCATTTATGAGATCCAAATGCGGTTCCCAATATAAATCAGTAGGCACTCAATCTGCTTTTAAGCCACCAAGAAAGTCAGGAGAACAAGATTCCAAACTAATTTCCTACTGGCAGGAAACTTTTGGCCGTCCGCCAAATCTTGTTTTGATGCCCGCCACAATTCCCGCCGCTGGCAGGAGAGGACAGTTTCATCAAAAAACACAACATTCCCCTTGAAAATTACTGCAGGAAAGCATATGGCACTGATATGAAAGGTCACAGACGGGAAAAGCATTTTACTTGAGTTGAGCCAACCAGCATTGTTATTGTTACGATCAGGTGAGGAGGGGGTCAAATGGTTTGCCTCTTTTCCCACACTTTTTTTGACTGGAAAAGAATTTTTGTGAAAAGGATATACTTGCCAATTTAGTGAGTCTTTAACTGTTTATGACTGTGTTCATAAAAGACACAATCAGGCTGGTTTTCTTGAGTTTTAACAAAGAAACAAAATAATAAAACACTGACTTTCACACTCACGCATGCACGTGCACACACTTGAGGTTTACAATTCAGACAAATGTGCAAGGGAAGTTTTTTTTTACACAGAGGGTAGTGGGTGCCTGGAACTCGCTGCTAGAGGTAGTGAAAACCGGTATGATAGTGATGTTTAAGGGGCGTCTTGACAAATACATGAATAGCACAGGAATAGAGGGATATGGACCCTAGAAGTGTAAAAGATTTGCGCAGGGTTGGAGGGCCAAAGGGCCTGTTCCTGTGCTGTACTTATCTTTATTATTTGTTTTCTCAAACAAAGCCCGATGCTGAGGGAAGGTAAAAAATTAATGTATGATTCCTTAAGTTGCAAGGTCTACTTTGAATGCTTTCTGAACAACTTCACCGGAGTTATATGCTAAAACAGTAGAGTAGCTGATACTGCAAAATAGAATAAAGCCTGATCTAGGCTGAAGTCTGATCAATATATTATCATGTGGCAATCATGACACAAATTTATTGCTGCCACAGCATTTCTTGTTAATGTTACCCTAATGAAACTCAAGGTATGAACATCCATAATTGTGTATGAGGATAATTCTAGTCAAACATTAATTAGAATTTCACATCAACAACTGCATGAGTCACTGCCTGTGTTATTAAATCTATACTTGAAATGCATTTTATATTTCATGGTGATGTGGAATACATTGCACATTCCATCTTAAAATCTAATGTATTCTGTTTTTAGCTTTCAAGAAATGACAGTGAGTACATTTTGTTTTTCTTTCACAGAATGTGGACGTTGCTGGTAAGGCCAGTATTTGTTGTCCATCCTGAAATGCCATTGAACTGAATGGCTTTTAGGCTACTTCAGAGGATAGTGAAGAGTCAGCCACACTATTTTGGACCTGGAGTCATAAAGGTGAGGATGGCAGATTTTCTTTGTGAACCAAAAATATTTTTTTTACAACAATTGATGATAGTTTCATGGCACCGGCTTTTAATTTCAGAATATTTTCCTTCTCATTAATTGGAATTTAAATTTCAACAGTTGCTGTGCTGGGATTTGAACACATGTCCCCAGAGCAATAGTCTGAGTCTCTGCACTATCAGTGACATTACATGACATTTATGCCACCTATCTCCCCTATCATCTCCATTGTGATTACAGCTTAGCATTGCTGTCTGTGCACCAAGCAGAGCTCTTGTGTCGCAAATCTGTAAGTGATTCCATTGTTTGGCAGGACCTTGGTCTATATCCTGTAGCAAACAGTATGACGAAAGAACAAAAGGGTGACTTCAATTTGAGTTTGAAATATGGCATGGGTTCAGGAGTACTGATTCAGGTGGCAAGTAACATAACAATTCACAAAATAGGCAGCTGCACTGATGTGGCGACTAAATCAAGTCACTATGAGAATATTGATTACCTGGGAACATGCTGAGAAAGCCATTCAATGACAGTTCCAATTTAACTTTGCTTTCTGCAAGGAGGAAGACTGAGGAAGGGTTTCCCTCCATTGATCTGATGCCATAACATTTAAAACATTTTTATTTCACTTTCTCTGGTGATGAAATGCATCATCACATTATGTGGCGCTGAAGTTTTCATCAGGAAGGGTCCCATTCTGTGCTCAGTAAGGTGATGTCAGCTGCAGTAACAGTGAAGACACAACTGACCTCAGTATATCTCATCACTCATCTCCTCTGGCCCCCCACAAATAATAATAATCTTTATCAGTGTTGGATTTAGATTGGATTTTGTTTATTGTCACGTGTACCAAAGTACAGTGTAAAGCATTTTACTGCGAGCAGCTCAACAGATTATCAAGTACATGAAAATAAAATAAAAGAAAATACATAATAGGGCAACACAAGGTACACAATGTAACTACATAAACAGCATATAGGTGTGTCGTGTTAATCTGGTCAGTCCATAAGAGGGTCATTTAGGAGTCTGGTAACAGCGGGGAAGAAGCTGTTTGTGAGTCTGTTCGTGCGTGTTCTCAGACTTCTGTATCTCCTGCCCGATGGAAGAAGTTGAAAGAGTGAGTAAACCGGGTGGGAAGGGTCTTTGATTATGGTGCCCGCTTTCCCCAGGCAGCGGGAGGTATAGATGGAGTCAATGGATGGGAGGCAGGTTCATGTGATGGACTAGGCTATGTTCCTGACTCTCACGTTTCTTGTGGTCTTGGGCCGAGCAGTTACCATACCAGTGTCACAATTAGACTTACATTAACGCTGTAATGAAGTCACTGTGAAATACAAGTTTTATACAAGCTTACAGCATTTCCATTGGATAGCTGGCAAGATTTGTGGCAGAATATGCTCCATTTGCTTGGATGTATACAGCTATGTATACACTCAAGAAGCTTGACATCATCCTGGGCAAAGCAACCCGCTTGATTGTCACCCCATTCGCAAGCACTCCTTCCACCGCCGATGCTCTTAAGCAGCAACGTGCACCATCTACAAGGTGCACTGCAGAAAGTCACCAAGGCTCCTTTGGCAGCACCTTCCAATCCATGACTGCTGCCAGGGCTGGTTTAGCACAAGGCTAAATCACTGGATTTGAAAGCAGACAAAGGCAGGCCAGCAGCATGGTTCAATTCTGAACAGGCGCCGGAATGTGGTGACTAGGGGCTTTTGACAGTAACTTCATCTGAAGCCTACTTGTGACAATAGGCCATTTTCATTTTCATTTTCAAGTGCCACAAATACACAGGGATACCACCATTCACCATCCTGACTATATCGCCGTTCCTTCACTGTTGCTGGGATCAAACTCCTGTAACTTCCTTCCCAACAACACTGTGTGTTCCTACACCACATGGACTGCAGCAGTTCAAGAAAGCAGCTCACCACTGCCTTAACATGGGGAATGAGCGATGGGTAATAAATGCTGGACGAGCCAACCTTACCCATATCCCATGAATGACTAAACAAGAATTTCTGAATTTACCTGTTGAACCTAAGCAATGCGTGTGTGGCTCATGGCACCCTGAACCATGATGAAGCCTTCAAATCTCAAAATGTTTCACCTGCACCTCTCTGGAAAGAGAGATTGCAATGTATTCATCGCCCTCTGTTTGCAGAGAATCAGTGACATTCCTTACATAACAATGGACAGGAGCTGTAAAATATTAGAGATGCTGCCCGTTCCAGTCTGCAGTAACAGAGTTTTGTTAGTTTCTCGTTAGTGCAATGGAAGTGTCAGACGTACCATTGTTCACTGAGGTTGAGATAGGGGAATTGCTCCCTCGAGACCCTGAGTGGATATGGCCTCTTGTTGAGGGACCTTCTTCCCCTCTTCCCTCTTCCAGCAGCTTGACCTCCAGTGTCACCTCTGCTCGTTCTCTCTGTCAAGCTGCAAGGCGAGGAAGATAGGAACAACAGCACCCATGACTGGTGATGTTATCTGAGCAAGATCCTTCACGGGGTGCACTCCACTCCATGTTGACTTCATCAAATTAAAATAGCAGTACAAACCTCTAAACACTTCTATTAATTCAGTAACAGCCAGTAGAAATCAATCAATCAGCAACTAATCTGAAAGTGGCTGAGGATCTCTTTAAATAGCAGTGGTGTGGTGCCCTTCCTGCTGCTAGGCAGATGCTCAGCAGTGGGATGTTAGGAGAGGCATTAACTGGAACGCTTAGGTTGAAAGTGCACTGTGAGAGTTGAATCAGCATTTCACACTGACTGACATCACAATCTGCCTACTCTACACATTTCTAGCACCCATGCAATGGCTTACCCCCAAAACCGACATCTCCCATGGCACGCACCAAGCGTCTGTGCCATTTCGGCAAAATTTGAATCCTAAACAAGACCAATAGCACAAAACATATGAATGCTGCATAACCAATCTTGTCACCCAAATTTATTGGTAAAATTGTTTATATTTCCTTTCCTGATAATAAGATGGACTATTATGAAAGGAGATTCTTCTAACTCAAATTGAACAACTGCAGGAAGTCCCTTTTTAAAATTCATTTACGGGATGTGGGCGTCGCTGGTTAGGCCAGCATTTATTGTTCATCCCTAGTTCCCCTTCAGAAGGTGGTGGTGAGTTGCCTTCTTGAACCGCTGCAATCCCTGAGCTGCAGGTGCACCCACCGTGCTGTAGGAAGGGAGTTCCAGGATTTTGACCCAGCAACAGTGAGGAACGGCGATATATTTCCATGTCAGGGTGGTGAGTGACTTGGAGGGGAACCTCCAGATGGTGGGGTTCCCAGGTATCTGCTGCTCTTGTCCTTCTAGATGGTAGTGGATTTGGAAGATGCTTTCTAAGGAACCTTGGCGAGTTACTGCAGTGCATCTTGTAGATGGTACACATAGTTGCTACTGTTCGTCGGTGGTGGAGGGTTTGAATGTTCCCGTACCAGTCTGAGAGGCGCAGTGTGCCCATGAGGGCTCCAAAGACAATGGTGCAGGTGTCCTTTGTTTGGATGGAGCTCCGATAATCCCCTGCTTCCTCTGCAGTGGGACTGCGCCTCCGAGGCGTGCCAACTCCTGGTGGGCCACTGATTGAACTTGGTCATACCCATCCCCTTAACGATAATGCTGGGGCATGAGGATGTCTGGCGGAGGAAAGTGGAGAATTCAACCCATGATCTTGCTTGCAAAGTTGTAATAAAAGAAACTTACCAGTTTCTGACAACTCTTTGAGAAGTAAAAAAGCCATACAAGACTTTCAGTAGGTTAATTGAATCGTACTAAAATCTTCTATAAATGTCTTATAATATTACTATCTCTATTTTCTCTCCATTTCGTCTTGCTTCCTGGGCCATTAACCATGCGTTGCCAATATAATCATCATAAGTGCATAATAAAAATCCAAAGCCAATCTTCTTAAGATTTCTCCTTTTTTTTCGGAGAAGCCTGCCTGATTTCTATCAGTGCTTTACAAGATTGCAAGATTGATATGGATCAGAAGACCGTTGGTCTTATTTTCCTCACCCACCCGGAAAAAGAACTGTAGTCCTCAATCTGCTTTTTTCCAGTCTGCACCTGTGCCCCTTTGCCCCGCTGTCACATTTAGTTTGAAATAGTGTTCTGGATTTGCTTTCTCTATATATTTACTGTATCTCTCGGGAGGCGCTATTTTCAAGGCTGATAGGTTTCTCCAATTTTTTTTGATAACTCAGTCTTCTGAAAGTAATTCTGGTTGCTGCGTCACCAGAAATGCAATGAGCTGGGATTACTGCCTTCCGGCCTGCCCAATAATAAGCAATCTTTTCCCAGAGGGATCTGCCACTCCATGAAGCAGAAATAACAAAATGCCTTTCTGAAATTCCTCAAGCCCCCAACCCAGAAACTACCTCGAGGCAGGTTGCCAAGCAGCATTGTAGAATATCCGATTGTTCACCCTCTTTATTCTTGCAATCCTGTCAACACTGGTGAGTCAGGGTGTATTTTAAAATAAAAGCCTACTTTTGGGAGATCCAATGATGGAGGAGCCCAGCACATATGTGCAAAAGACCAGGATGAAGCATTGACAACAATCTTCAGTCAGAAGTGCCAACTGAATGATCCATCTCGATCTCCTCACAGATGTCAGTCTTCAGCCAATACGATTCACTCCTTGTGATAATGGCTGAAGGCACTGGATACTGCAAAGGCTATGTGCCCTTACAGTATTCCAGCAATAGTACGAAGACTTGAGCTCCAGAATTTGCCGCACCCCAAGCCAAGCTGTTCCAGTACAGCTACAACACTGGCATCTACCTGGCAATTTATAAAATTGCCCAGGTGTATCCTGTACACAAGAAACCGGATTAATTCAACCCATCCATTTACCATCCGATCAGTCTACTCGCCATCATCAGCAAAGTGATGGAAGGAGTCATCAACAGTGCTATCAAGCAGCATTTACTCAGCAATAACCTGCTCACGGACGCTCAGTTTGAGTTCCGCCAGGGTCACTCAGCTCCTTTCCTCATTATAGCCTTGGTTAAAACATGCACAAAAGAGCTGAATTCCGGAGGTGAGATGAGAGTGACTGCCCCTGACATCAAGGCAGCATTTGACCGAATATGGCATCAATGAGCCCAATGGGAGTCAATGGGAATCAGGGGGAAAACTCTCCGCTGGTTGGGGTCATACCTGGCCTACCTGGCACAAAGGAAGATGGCTGTGGTGGTTGAAGATCAATCGTCTCAGCTCCAGGACATCACTGCAGAAGTTCCTCAAGGTGTTGTCCTCGGCCCAACCACCTTCAGCTGCTTCATCAATGACCTCCCTTCCATCATAAGGTCAGAAGTGAGGATGAAGCAGTCCATGTCCAAATGCATCAAGACCTGGACAATATCCAGGCTTGGGCTGATGAGTAGCAAGTTATATTCGTGCCACACAAGTAATAGGCAATGACCATTCCTACGAGAGAGGATCTAACCATCGTCCGTTGACATTCAATGGCAATACCATCGCTGAATCCTCCATAATCAACATCCTGGGGGTTACCCTTGTTCAGACGTTGAACTGGCTGAGCCATATTAATACTGTGGCTATTGAGGCAGATCAAAGACTAGGAATCCTACGGTTCAAAGCCTGTCCACCACTTACAAGGCACAAGTCAGAAGTATACTCTCCACTTGCCTGGATGAGTGCAGCTCCAACAGCACTTGAGAAGCTCAACACCATCCAGGACAAAGTAGCCCACTTGATTGCTCCCCCTTCCACAAATGAAATGAAAATCGCTTATTGTCACGAGTAGGCTTCAATGAAGTTACTGTGAAAAGCCATCAGTGACCCTCACCCCTCAGGATCAGGAGCTGTGTCCTCCAAGTGAGGGTGGCAGCACTGGCTGCCACTGCCGCCACCTCCCAGGTGTTGTTCAGGAGGCGTTGAGTCTGTGGCCCACCCTTGGGAAGAGGGTGACCCTCCTCTTCTCATTGGCATTGAGTAGCGGGTCCATCTCGGATTCCCAAAATCGTGGAGAGGTCTTCTCGAAGCCATCTACACAGCTGCAGTGAGTGTGTGGGGTCAGTGGAATGCTTAAAAACTGCGCCAGCTGTCAGTCTCTTTGACGCCAATTCAAGCCCCAACAGTCACACTGACCATTGGGATGGGAATTGCTTCCAATTCTTGCCAGCAGAGCCCTGGTCCATTTGCATGTCCTAAACCGTGGAATGAATAGCGCCACCAATGAAAATGCAAATCACATGATATTCAGTCTCCGAAACGGAGAATCCAACCCCCTATATTTGTGATCATTTAATTATTTAAACAAGAACTAAGGTTTTCTTTAGAAACACTCAGATTGAATCTGAAATTCAAATTAGTGTCTGAAGTACAGATGGAATGCCATCTATTCATCATCTTCTAATATTATGCACACTCTTTGGGATCCATCAGTCACTGAAGCAATATAATGAGTGGGATTCTCTGTCCGGGACACCCGGAATGCTTTCTCTGATGGGACGGAGGAGAATGGGGGGAAAATCGGGATCAGCGACAGGTACTGACCTGAACATGACACTCCAACCCTCCAAAGATTGGAGGAACAAGGTCCATGCTGCACACTAGATGGAACTTGTAAATAAATGCAAATAGGCCTTAATGACCCATTTGAATCCATTTAGCGGGTCCAGTGCCCTATGCTTCAACCACCCGTGATTATCTGGTCCCCCTGAAGATGTAAGTGTAGTGCAATCCACACTTTTGAGTGATTGGAATGCACTCAGTGCTTGAAATATACTTCCCTCACTTTGATGTGGTCAATGTTTGTAATTGTTGGGGATTCACCACTTAGGTCATGGAACATCAAGAGAGATGATTGAATCAAAGCTGCAGATGGTTTGTAGAAGATATCAATCACAGACCACTGCTAGAAAGCTATGAATGAATTGCAGCTAATGGATCTGTGGGAACCAAAGATCTCAGCTACTCTCCATCAAGGAATGGACAAGTGGAGCTGCAAGGTAAGTGTTACAGCCGTAATTCTTCTCACTGCCCCTGTCTGGACTGCTCTCTAGCTTCCATACAGGGATCTTATTTATGGGTTTGGGGGGTTCTCTGTGTGTAGGGGGTGGTCTGTGGTGGAGTCCCTTTAGACAAGGGGTTCTTTTAGGGATACCTATATTACAGAGGGCCTTTTGGGGGGGGGGGGGGGGGTCCCCCCATTCTAGGGGTCTCTGTGGGGAACTCCCTATCCTCAGTTCCAGAAGGGAACCTTGATACTTGGGGAATGGCATGGCACTTGCACAACATGGAACACTGAATTGTTTACCAGTTTGCGCTCCCAGAAGGATTGCAAACCAATTGCAATTCAGATAAGTGCCGGCTGAAATGGAGAATTCGCGAGTGTTTTACAATGTCACAATCAACGGCGAATCCTCACCGGTCAAGCCGGGGGAAGTTCCGGGCTCCCGCGCCAAAAATGGGCGGAGAATAGCTGAGTTTATGACCACGCATGCACACGGCGACGACCTGCAGCTGTTGCACCGCACAACATGGCGCTGGCCATGCACGGACCTGACCCGCATTCCGCGACTCCACAGGCCACCCCCCGCCAGCCTTTGTGGGTGCCCCCCCCAGCCGGCAGCATGGATCCACGCCAGGTTCCCGACCGCTCAGACCAGATGTCAACCGCGTGGTCGGGAACTCAGCCCATCGGGGGCAGAACATTGCGGGACGGCCTGCCGATGATGCGCCAATGCCGTTGCCATGGCGTGCGGTGCGAGACGCGATTATGCCACTTCCGTGGGGGCGAAGCATGGCTGACTGGCGTCAAACCAGCGCCAGTCCCGATTTGTGCATTGGAATGGATTATCCGCCCGATCGCTGATTACGATAGTCTCCCAAACAGAAGATTCATCCCAATACCTTTATTTCAGCAACTATATCAAACCGAAACTGTCACTTCATCAACCAGTAAAAGAACGCAGAACCACATTTCCTGCACAACTTAAATAGTTCTATTCACAGAAGGGAACCACAACATTTAATAAACCTTTGGAAGTGAAAGCTGGAATCTGACATTGCTTTCTCTCCATAAACCATTGACATACTCCAGATTTTGCTTTAGAATACAACTATTGTTTTCATTAATGATTGGGACTCGGTTTAAGATTCAATTTTGGGGAAACAGCTCAAAAAGATCTGGCAAAGACTACAAACTGGACATTTATAAATCATATAGAGCAGTACAAAGTCAGAACAATACCTTGATTATATCATTTTAGCATAATTTTAGCATCAGAAAATACAAATTTCATCAAAGTAACTCCAGTAAATTCTCATATAAAAACCACTGAGATTTATTCACAACAGCTAAATGGATAGAAGAGTGAATTATCTCATATCTTGAATAATAACCAGCGCTGGTGTTTGCCCCAAGATCAGAAATGCAGTGTAGCATAAAGGTTTCTTCTTGGAAAATAAAACTATGGTGGGCAAAGTGTGCTTCGAACATCCTATTAGTATGATTTTTCCCAATTACTAATGATCTTCATTGCCAGGACTTTTCAGGCCCCGCCACAGTGGGTTCACCCGCAATGGATGTGGCATCGCATTCAAAAATCCATTGACTTTGACAAGTCCGGAGGATTTCGCCGGCAGTGTCACTGCTGCTGGTACTTGTTGTTCAGACCTCTGCATGTTCAGCCCGCTCCATTAGGGCGGCACAGCGCCAGGGTCCCAGGTTCGATTCCCGGCTTGGGTCACTGTTTGCGGGGAGTCTGCATGTTCTCCCTGTGGCGACTAGGGGCTTTTCACAGTAACTTGATTGCAGTGTTAATGCAAGCCTTCGTGTGACAATAATAAAGATTATTATTATTATGTGCGATGCTGGGACTGAATTAGCAACATGTGGACTATGTTACAAGCCACAAATTGTGCTTGAAGTTGAGCTGGGTGGGAAACCATCATGGCAACTTATCTCATTTTATTGTAGAATGTGATTATTTCTTGGTGTAGGTTACATAAAGCAGGGTTGAATGCCCTGGAATATAGAAGAGTAAAGGATGATTTGATTTTGGATTTTGAAAGGAATTGATAGAATTTATGAAAATGGAAAATCCAACCTCGCACATGCAGGTCACCATGAAAGGCAATAGCAACAAAATGTGTGTTTTACTCAGCAACAGACACTTCTGGAAGATGCCACACTAGGATGCTGACAGCCTCATGGGCTTTGGTGTGTTTTAAATGTGGTATCACAGGTCAGCTGCAGTAGCATAACTTTTAAATTTGGAGTCAGCTCTTAATTAATTACTGACTGTGGTCTCAACCTCAAAAGAAATATTTCATCCTACACTTCTTTCAAAATATAAAATTTCTCTTCTCATTTGCCAGTACTTCCCTGCAAATAACACACATGGGCTTTGCATCCTGATTTGCCTTGACATAATTGACAAAACCATACCTCAAGAAATCATCTTTATATTGTTTTTTTTTTCCAGAGTCAGGTTTCTTCTTCGTAGGCTGTTAACTTAAGCGTCATCGGCAGCAGTGCAAACTCCACACAGACAGTGACCCAGAGCCGGGATCGAACCTGGATCCTCAGCGACTGGCAGCAATGCTAACCACTGTCCCACCCTAACACTGTACAGAGCTAACACTGGCACAGCTCTGTTCTGCTTTGGACTCTCCTGACAGCTCTCTCCAGCAGATTTGATTGTGCGATCCTGTCCAATAGTTAAATTGCCTATTTTGAGTCTCTAGCCATCTCTTACTTTTAAGAAAAGCATTCAAATTCACAGTTCACTTACCTTACTTGCCAACAGCTGGAAAATGGAAGCAACACTGCTCCGTGATTTGGCACCAAAGGCACGTACCTGGAGGTGCTTGACAGCAAGTGTGCATGCAGGCCATGTGACCTTCTCTCTGCTGCCGCTTCTGGCCGGAATACTCCACACAGCCCAATTTTTTTTAATTTAAAAGGCGGAGGTGGCAGCCATTCTCAATGTTATAGCCGCTAAAGCTTCTCCTGCGATCGGGATCACCATGGGAATGGCGCCAACCAACCACTCCGCGACCCTCCCGCAACCCGTCTCCGACCCACATTTTGAAAAACCCTGGTGTAACATACCAGTGGTGGCCTTCAGACAATCAAAGCACCCCCCAAAAAATAGGCGAGAGTCTTATATGTTGTTAAAGTGATACCCTGTACATAGTAACAAGATGATAGATTTATGTCAGGATTTCTCTTGTTAGAAGCAGTCCAGAAATTGGAATTGTTGGTCAGCTAATTTCCTCTTGGAAACACATGGTACCAATGAAACTTGTCCAAACTAGTCTTATATACCTTAAAATGGAAACCCAGTATGGCTGATTTTATTGGGATTTGAACATTTTGAATTGGTTCTTCCTTCTGCGAAATCGTTCTTTGAAAAGAATGCAGCTTTAATAAAGCAGGTAAAATGTGTTCTCTTTTTGAAATAAGATTGGTCGTTTGTGCCCAATATAAGTGAACAAACATAAGCTATTAATTTCTGCTTTAATCCTGATTAAATTGTATATTGGTAGTTGATATAGCTTTCTCCATGGTGAATTTTATTTCAGCTGAACAAGATTGCGGGAGATTTCGTGCACCTGACTATTGTGGCAAATTATTTATAATAATGCAGACTTTCAAAACACACTTAAGGTCAATTATTCAAAGTTATTCCTTTCATGGAAGAAAGAGAGAGAAAAAATGGATCCATAGGACGGAATGTTCCCAAAATGTCCCCCAGTGTCATTTTTGATGAGGAAAATTGGTGCAATTCCTTCTGGCTACAGCAGTAAGACCCGGATCGCAATCTTCAGCCATTTTGAAAAAAAATTCCGCCATGCCTGAGGTGCAAAGCATTTGATTTGCCCACCCCGGGGGTCATCTGAGTACTTCAATGCAGAGGGCGCTGCATTTAAATGGCTCCACAGCACTTGATCTTTTTTTTAATTGATGGGATGTGGGTGTCGTTGGCTGGGCCGGCATTTATTGCCCATCCCTGAGGGCACTTAAGACCACAAGATCTGGAGTCACATGTAGGACAGACCAGGTAAGGATGGTAGATTTCCTTCCCTAAAAGGAAATTGGTGACCCAGATGGGGGTTTTTTACGACAATCGACAACAGTTTCATGGTCACCTTTTAGACTTGTAATTCCAGATTTTTATTGAATTCAAATTTCAGCATCTGCCCTGGCGGGATTCACACTCGGGTCCCCAGAGTATGACTCTGGGTCTCTGGATTACTAGTCCAGTGACAATATCACTATGTCACTGCCTCCCCTCTGATTAAAGCCAGGAGGATGGCAGCAAACAAACCAGCTCCAGAATTTATGGAGGGGGCCTTCAGCCATTTTCTGGATGCTGTGGAGGAGAGGCGGGCAGGCAGGAGGCCCGGAAGCCCTCCATAAAGGTGATGAATCCTGCCTGGGAGACGATGGCAGTACTGGTCAGTGCCAGCAGCCTGACCAAGAGAAGAGGTGTGCAATGTCGGCAAAAGATGAATGACCTACTGTGATCAGCAAGGGTAAGAGCTCCTGGTCTCCAAGAACATCAACTAGCCCACCTAGCAGGAGTGTCCCACCGTCCACCTCAAGAGGAGATCTCGCAGAAGGAAACGGATGAAGCGTCACAGCTAGCTACCTCAGCATTCACCTCAGCATCCACCACTGCAGAGACACACACCTCAGTGGACGAACATAGCAGCAGGCTTCTGGGTCACAATCTGGCGAGCATCACACTGATTCTGATGAACATCAGGTGTAGGCAGGAATGTCCCAGGGATTGGACAGCCAGAGTCTGCAGGATCGCAGGACACAGCTGTGGCCAGCCAGGCGCCATGCCTCTGAACACGTTCATCCCTCAACTGCTTTAGTTGCAAAGGCAGGGCCGGGAGTACCAGGAGGGGGTGTCAGTAACTCTCCTGTGACTACAAGGCTGACTGGAGGAGTCCCAAAGCTTTTTGTCACAGGAGATGTTACCGGCGATGCCTGGCACCCAGGCTAACATGAACACTGCAGTATTCGCAGTGGAAAGCTTGGGGCAGGACTTCAGACCCATGACTGGAGATCATGATCCTTGAGGTCCATGACTGAGGGATTCCACACCATGGTGCAGACAATGCCAGGCCGATAGGACTAGCAGCACCAGATGACATTGAGGCTTCTGAAGCTCACTCCAGCTGCTCCTCTGACCCTTGGAGTAATCCAGGGGCCCACACGCACCCAGAGGGAGGAGGATCGGCTGGAGCACATCACGGGACATTGCCGAGATCCTGGGAATGACAACCCATCTGAATCCCCCCTTCCTGATACTGGCAGAACTCAGGGGCAATGGGCAGAACAGGATGGTGCAGCAACACCAGTGAAGGGGACAACCAGACAGAAGGCCAGAGGTGACTCTGAAGGGTACAATTGCTCTCCAAAGAACGTCGCCAAGGGCATCTCAAGCAACAGGGCATGGAAGACAGCAGGTCGCATCCACTTCTGATGTGTATCCTGGGAATAGGCCTCGACATTGTGGGAGACTTCGCTATGCTAAGGAATCTTGGGGGCAAAAACTGGACGCGGGTGAAGTTAGGCACAAATAGTTGGGGGTCTTTATCTAATGTTACAAATGCACATGTCACTATATTAAAACTCTTGTTCTTCACAACCTTAAGGCTCACTCTCTTTATCCTTCCTCCTAGTGGGATAGGGCTTCTCTCCATCGGGACATCTCTTCCCGCAGGACCTCAATGTCAAGCAAATGGTTGGGCCCATTTAAAGCAAAAAGTATATAAATCCTGAAAGGACTCGGGCATTAATAAGTGGGTCCTAGACCCTTGCCCCTAATCCCCCTCTAGGGCTAAGGGACAAAGTGATCTAGGACCGATTCTCGCACATGAACCGAGGAGTAAACGTTCTGGCATCAGACACACAAGATTCAGACATAAGAAATAGCTGAGGGGCAACACACAGCTTTTCTCACTGAGTTGTCATCACCCTCCTGCATTGACTGATCAGTAGGCACAAGGACACCCCAGGCCCAGCTCATTGATGACTAAGGTTTCATATTAACCCTCCTCCTAACGTCGCAGAGAGATCACGACGGTCTGGAGAGGGCAGGCTTGTTGAGCTGTCAGATTATACATTGGTCCTACAGTGTGAACTAGGAAGCGATGAGGCATCCCTGGTCCTTTTGCCCTTGTAGACCCTTGCCCTCATCTGGCTTCCATCCTCTGGCTCCTCCTCGGCCTGTTCCTCTACTCCCTCCTGGACTTCATCCTCTTCCAAGGAGGAGACGTTCCACTCCTCTGGGTGTTCATCATGAAGGTTGTTGTTCAAAGACTGAGCCAGGCTATGTAGGGCACAGCACACAACCACGATGTGCGAGACCCTCTGGGGACTGTACTCTCGGGTCCCATTGGATATGCCAAGGCAGGAGGAGAAAGCCGATGCGCCGCTCTATCACAGATCAGGTGGAACTGTGAGCCTTGTTTCAGTCTCAAGCCTCCACATTGGCATCATCAGCCAAGACCTCAGGTCTTGTCCCCAATGAGCCATCCCTGCGGCCTAGGGTGATCCTCTAAAATTCCATGGATGAGGCTGTCATGCACGCTCCCTGTAAAACGTACACACACATGCATGAACCTCACCTGGTGGTCACACACCAACTGGACGTTGAAGGATTGGAACCCCTTCCTGCTGATGAACAGGACTCCCTGATGCCGTAAGAACTCAAGCCTTTATCCTTGAACCTTGAGTTTCCGCCCCTGTCCTGGACTTTGAGATTGTGGTCAGCTGAGAATTGTTCAGAGTTAACTCTTGATGGCCAATTAGTTTGACGAGTAGGAGTCCCAGGGATGTTAATGGGTGCAATAGCTTTTTGCTTCACGGATAGGCAAGGTTAATCAGCACCCTGCTTGCTCAGGCTGCTTAATTCTGAGGGACCTAATTACTGTCAGACCTTTATTCATAAGACTCCTGGACAGCCACTTCATTAAATGTTTTACACATGCCTCCGCACACTCCATCCTGCCCAAGCTGGGCACCATATTGCCTTTTCGGATCTCATCTACCCTGCCCATTAGGTCCACTTCCTTCACACTGATCACACCCCTCCTCCCACTTCATGTGCCTTTCACAACAGCCGCACCATACCCCCATGCCACAACCTTCTGACTAACACCGTGCTCCAAGAACTTTTGATGCGGCACAGGTAGCAGGCTTCAGGACCACACACACCAGCCGTCACCCCATCCCAGGCACATCCAAATTGCCCATCCACCCCCCCATCTCCGGCCTCTCTGGTGCTCGGTGGAGAAAGGTGTTCCCCTCTTTTCTCTCTCTCTCAGGTAGTGGCACCTAGTTCCCAATTTTCAAAAGCAGCAGTAATTTATGCCGATGTGACATCCTGCCTGGTGGGTGGGTGGGAAGATCCAATGGGGTCGGAAGATCCAACTTTAATCTCGCTCAGTACATTATAATGCATTCAAAACAGGTTTGCGCCCTTCATGGACTTGAAGCTGATGACGTCATCAGGGAGGGCCCTGGAAGAATGCGTTCTGAAATCCCGCCGGTGCACATCCCATTTTGGCCTCTCACGATATTTTGCGGCCACCATGGGATTTGCACTCGCGTCAAACAGGCCTGATAAATGCCGCCCATTCTGTTCAAACCTTTTCATATTTGTAAGAGTTTGAAAATACATTTTGCATTAATGTTGGCACAAGGCCACGTTCTGATCTGGGTACATGAAAGCATTTTCTACTACCAGAGACTGTCTGAACTAAGTTATTGAGATCCTATTTAAAATAAAAATCAATTAGGTGCCATAGGTATGATATAATATTAGAATGTATTTTGAGAGCATTATACATTTGTAGTTTATTCATAAAGTTGCAACTGAATAGCAATAAAATGCTTCAAATCACCATAACTGTGTTTTACAGCCCAAATAGACTAATATGTCTTTCTGGTGATTTTCTTTGTAGGAGCACTTTAGTAGTAATTTTACATCTTTTGTCAGCACTATGATAGGCTATAGCTTATTCCGCACTGACATGCTGTTTATAAGTGTTATAGTCAGCTAATACTACACCCACGTGACTGGCAAACTAAGGGGAGACAAAAATAGAGGGCCCGAATTTTCGCTCCCCACCTGGCGGGGTTGGAAAGCGAAATTGCATGAGAGGATTCTCTTTGGAATCCCGATCTGGAAGAAAAATGTAAACATTCTAACTCCTAAATCTCAGGTGGGTAGATAGGGGAGGTGCATGGCCCTCCATCTGAAACACTAGGGGCGCCCTCCCCTCAAAGACCAGACACATCAGGACATCTCTCCCCACATTGGCCTATCCCCCAATATCCCAATCACCCTGCCTCGCGACTCCCCCTCCCCCTCAGAGCAGTCGTCATCTACACTCACTCCCTTGGACTCTTGTCACTTCTCTGGTCTCCACACCCAACACTAGTCCCAGGCATGTTGCTGAAATGCCTCTTCCTCTGCTGCGGTGGGAGAGCCTGGAGAGCTGTCGACCAATCGGATTGGCCTGCTGCCCTCTTACGTGAGACTTCAATCCAAGTAAGGACGGGAGTCCCAGCTACTGCCAAACTCCTACCATCCTAAAACTTCAGGCGCATTTTTCCAAGGCTGCAATCAATCTGGGTGAGAATACATTATTGGACAATAATAAAATATCTTCATTGCTACAATTGACATATTTATTTTCGAAGCTCTCTTATACCACAGTTGATTTAATTTCTTTGATCGCAGCGTGCCTCAGAGTGATACAAGAATGTTTATGCTATCTTCTCGTGGATTATCTCGGAGCAACATTTGTACTGGAAATTTTACCTCCAGCAGTGTTACAATCAATTTGTTAAATTGAGTCTTCTAGTCTTTCATATTAATCACTACTAGAAGTTCATATATATTCTGTAAGACTCTGGGCGATTTCCGTGTGTCTAATACAAAGAAGCTCATACAATGAGTTGGGCGAATCCAACAAAAATATGTATGAATACAATATTCAAGGACATTTTGTTAGGAAAGAAATAATAAAGTAGAAAGTAAGTTTCAATCTAAATATCTGATGGGAGAAATCTCATCACCATCACTAGTCTTTAAACACTGTATTTTTCATACTTTAATAACGACAAACTATTTTTCTCTTTGAACATTCGCAAACACCCATGAACTTATGAACTGGCTGAAACTTTCCGGCTGATTCCGCCGGCGGGATCTTCCGGACCCACGGATGGTGACCTCTCGCCGTGGGTGCGAACAATGGGAAAAACAGCAGCGGGACCAGAAGGTCCTGCCACCAGCCAATAATGGGCTTCCTCCGCTACCACGAAAGATGCTGTGGGGCGTGGAAAGTCCCGTCGGTTGCACTGACTCATCTGCACATGAGACTTTGAGGCAGCAATTGAAGGGATGGAGAGGAGAGGTCAGGATGGTGCGGGTTCTCCCCCCCCCCCCCTTCTGACTCTACCTCTCCACGGAACTTCCGCACCACCCTGCACCCCCCCTCCCCCAAAGGGGGTCTGACCGCGCACCCTGCCACAAGACTTCACACCCCCACCCAACAAATCCCAAGGGGTCAGCCACAAACCCTCCATCCCTCCACAACATACCCCCATCCACACGGGACTCTCGCTAACCCTCCCTCCCCAACTGGTGGGCTGGACCCTCACACCCCCCCCCCCCACCCCACACAGCCTGACCCAACCCAATTGAGGCCCAATGCCCAATTCCCCCGACCTCCTTCCCGCAGAACTCAGATCTTCCCACCTGACCTCTGATCACCGCCACCCCCCTCCCACTACTACCCCACAACCTCTGGTCATCCTCGATCTCCAATCCCTCCCCTGACCTCCGCTACAGCTAGTGCCATAGAAAAGGAGGCACGGCATCCTTCATTTCGCCACTCCTAGATTTCAACACTGGGCCTTGGGGACATATTGCACTGAGATCACACAGATCTAACCCAATCGAAGTTGGAAGGCTGGGTGTAATTGGATCGAAGAAAAACTGAGTTAAGCAATTGGGCACGAGTGATAATCTAACACTGATAGTAACTTCCAGGAAGTTCAGGCCCCATTATTTAATTCCATCTCCTCCATTCTCACCCATGAGACGGTATTCTGATTTGAACTGATTTCTCTAATGGAGGATGAGGCAGAGACCAGGTAAGGAGGTGGAGGAGGAAGCTGGTCCATATTGGCAGACATGTTGATAGCCACTGGCAATGTATGCGTGCCATCTCATAAAATCAAAGAATTTACACTGCAGGAGGCAGCCATTTGGCCCATTGACTCTGCACTGACCCTTGGAAAGACCACCCTACCTAACCCCACACCTCCACCCAATCCCCGCAACCCCACCTAACCTTTTTTGGTCACTAAGGGCAATTTTAGCATGGCCAATCCACCTAACCTGCACATCTTTGGACTGTGGGAGGAAACCGGAGCTCCTGGAGGAAACCCACACAGACACGGGGAGAACGTGCAGACTCCGCAGCGACAGTGACCCAAGCCGGGAATCGAACCAGGGTCCCTGGAGCTGTGAAGCAACTGTGCTAACCACTGTGCTAGCATGCTGCCCATCTGCTCCACTGAGATGGAGATTTTTGTCCAGGAGGCAGCAGATGTCACCAATGGTCCACCATGAAATTCTGAGGAGCAAGCAGCTGCCGCTGGTGATGTTCCTCCTGCTCCTTGTAGTGCTGCTGATGATGTTGCAGCTCCTCTTGATCTTCACCGGAGGTCCAAGGTTGAGCTGCATAAGCTGCTCCCATGTCATGGTAGAAAGCTGACAGCAGCGAATGTGAGTAGAGTGCAAGTGCATGAGAGGTGAAGTGAGTTCCAAGAAGTTGACAACCACCTAGCACGCACTTTCTGAGAAGAACTGCAGTGAGCAGCAGACTCCCACCAAGCAATGCCTGGAGCTCTTCAGTTTCACTGATCAAAGGCTTCCCAGCCTATTAGTTTCACTTCAGAAACATTCTCCCAGGCTTGGTGATAGAACATACAGTGCAGAAGGAGGCCATTTGGCTCATTGAATCTGCACCGACCCACTTAAACCCTCACTTCCACCCTATCCCCGTAACCCAAAAATCCCTCCTAACCTTTTTGGACACTAAGGGCAATTTAGCATGTCCAATCCACCTAACTTGCACATCTTTGGACTGTGGGAGGAAACCGGAGCACCCAGAGGAAACCCATGCAGACATGCGGAGAATGTGCAGACTCCGCACAGACAGTGACCCAGCAGGGAATCGAACCTGGGACCCTGGTGCTATAAAGCCACAGTGCTATCCACTGTGCTACTGTGATGCTGGTGAGCTCCTTGCAGCTTGGAAAATAGATTCAGTAGCTATTAACTCTAGAATCCTTGGTTAAAACAGAACATGGCCTTTTTGGCCACTTAAATTACTTATTAAAAAGCTACAAAGGAGTTTCCCGCTTGTTCTCAAATCTGTCTGGGTAATATTTCAAATAGGGTGGGATTATATTGATTATGATCCTGATCCAACTTTGCTTTTCAGAGATTTAACTCACCGCACACACCCAAACACATCTCCCCAACAGTATAAATTTCCCCCTTTATCTCCATGATCAGAATCAAAACTGTATTATCTATTCCAGTAATAAGTAAACAAGAAAACACCACCAAACCATGACAAGTCTCCTGTGGAAAATACAAATGTATACTCAGTTGCCCTCCAGAAGGGAAAACAACTTACTTTAATTTGCAACGGGGAATACAATTTGATCTGCAACCCCACCCCATCCACAGACATGAAGAGTAATTCCACCTGAAACTCCCTCCCCTGCCACGGAGGCAACGCTTGACATTCGCCTCTGAAATAAAAATATCTTCTCAATTTTCCACAACGAAGGATATCTTATCTCATCACGTTTTAAAAATAAATTCAGAGTGCCCAATTCATTTTTTCCAATTAAGGGTCAATTTAGCATGGCCAATCCACCTACCCTGCAGATCTTTTGGTTGTGGGGGCGAAACCCACGCAAACACGGGGAGAATGTGCAAAATCCATATGGACAGTGACCCAGAGCCAGGATTCAACCTGGGGCCTTGGCTCAATGATTGGCAGAGCTAACCCACTGCGCCACCTTGCTGCCCTTTACTTCATCCCTTTTGAGGGGAACATTGAATCCGCCTTTATCATCCTCCCAATCCAATCGACATATTATTTAATTCTATCTCCTCCATTCCTACCCATAAAAATATCGCTCTGAGAAAGTGAGGCCTGTCCTTCACCCCACTCCCCATGCCACTGTGCACGAGAAGTATAATTATCACCTCCCCAACAGCAGCAAAATCAAACCTACGAGTGTGGAAAAACAGTTCACATCTATTTATTGTTCGGTTTGTGGTTCCTCCACTCAGACCCTGTTTTCCCATACTTTTCCACTTTCACATCTCCCTCCAGTCCTACTTCTTCTGCTCTCCTCACAACAATAACAATTTGTGTTTATGTCGCACCTTTAAGGTAACGAAAGATCCCGAGGGATGTCGTAGGAATGTAATAAAACAGCCACATAAGGAGATATTAGGACACGTGACCAAATGTTGGTCAAAGTCAAAGGGCTGGATTCTTCGATTGCTGACAGCAAAATCGCGTTCGGCGAACGCCAGAGAATCCGTTTTTAAAAAAATTTAGAGTACCCAATTCATTTTTTCCAATTAAGGGCAATTTAGTGTGGCCAATCCACCTACCCTGCACATCTTTGAGTTGTGGGGGCGAAACCCACGCAAACACGGGGAGAATGTGCAATCTCCACACGGACCCAGTGCCGGGATCGAACCTGGGACCTCGGCGCCGTGAGGCTACAGGGCTAACCCACTGTGCCACCGTGGTGCCTGAGAATCCATTTTTACACTGGAATTGGGGGCGGCGCCATTTTTCCGATGTGCTACCCCCTCAAAAACGGCGTACGCCACACGCCTTTAGGACTTAGGATGGCACCTGAGGCCCTCCCCCGGTGCTCCCCGACGGCGTGGGACGCGTGTTATCACAACTTTCAGGGACCTCGCGTGGACTGTGTCCATTGCCGCCACAGTCGGGGGCAACTGTTCTACTGGCAGGAGGGGGGGACGGGGCTTTAGAGGGGGCTGGGGAGATTGGTGGGGGTGGTGAGTGGGGATTACAGGGGGACAGTTTTTGGCAGGTCTGGTCCACGTGTGGCCAGTGCCATGCTGTACGGTGCAGCCGCCTTGCGGTGCGGCTACCAGCCCCCCACAGGGCAGAGGATTGGTGCAGGGACTTTCTGATCGTAAGACCAGAGGATCCTGCGGACATAGCCGCAGAATCGGAGAATCCAGCCCATAGCTTTTAAGGAGTGTCTTAAAGGAAGAAAGTGAGGGAGACAATTCCAGGGTGATGGCCTAGGCAGCTAAAGGCAAGGCCATCTTTCCTCTTCTTCTCCACCTAGTTCCCGTTTTCCCTTCCATCTCCATCCTTCACCTACCTCCCTAATTCATCTCTCTCACTTCCCTTTCCTGCTTGCCTCGTTCCCCAAATCCTTTGCCTCCTTCTCACCCTCCCCATTCTCCTCCCTGTCCACATTCACTTCCTCTTTATTGCCCCTCTCCTCGGGACCCTGCAATTTTGATTCATCTGAAAACTGCCGATGCCTTTTGTCACCCTGTTTGCAATTGTCTCAGAAGATTGACTGGTCCCAATGAAATGTGAAGATGTGCAACTAATTGGTAGGTGATATATTTTCATCTAAAAATTGCCAGGCATATTCCTTTTTAATAATTTATGTAAGTTTTACTGACAAAGATGTTTTTCATCCCTGCACATCAGTAAAAATTAATATTTGAAAAAACTGCATGTGCAAAATATTCTTCTTCTGAGTAATATCGGAGGCTTGACACGTTTTATGTTTATTAGTGCTAGTGAAACATCTAACTATTATTGATGATCTCTCCTGTAATAATCAATAATACATTTACCCTCTTTTAGAAAAATCAGAGCTCAGAAATTACTTCTGGTGATAAGAGTGAATGAATTCTTATTGCATTTGCGTGACAATGCTCCATTCATTATTTTAATCTCATTTTTAGTTAAGTGTATTAATACCTCTTGAAATTTTAGTTGACAATCATCTGCCAATATGACCAAGAGTTTACAGCACAGAACGAGGCCATTTGGCCCATTATGCCTGTCCGTGTTTGCTAAAAAACCTAGTTCCATTTCCTTAGGATTTTAAGATTCATTTTCAAATATTTATCCACTCCTTTTTTTTTAAATTTAGAGTGTCCAATTCAATTTTTCCAATTAAGGGCCAATTTAGCATGCCCAATCCACATAGCCTGCACATCTTTGAGTTGTGGGGGTGAAACCCACGCAAACACGGGGAGAATGTGCAAACTCCACACGGACAGTGACCCAGAGCCGGGATCGAACCAGGGACTCCGGTGCTGTGAGGCAGCAGTGCTAACCATTGTGCCACTGTGCAGCCCTATTGAATCCTCTCTTTAAAGTTCTTATGGATTCTGCTTTGAGATCTGTCTCTGGTAGGACATTCCACATCCTATCAACCCTCTTCATAATTTTCACACCCTCTTGCTTTGTTCTTTTTGTGATGCTCTTACGTTTATGCCTTTTAATGCGGATATAGGTTTTGAATGTCTCGATCAGATTTCCTCATTACACTCTGTTCTGTCACGAAAAAACTGCTGAGTTTCCTTATCCTCTAGTATCACTAAAGTCTCTGATCCCTGATATCATCCCAGTAACCTCATCTGTACACTGTCTATAACAACTTGACTTCCTTTAAAATAAGGGGCGTGATTTAATGGAAACAAAACAGAGTCCCATTTTGGTCACGTTTAGTGGGTTGTTTCCCGACGCTTGCAGTGCCCGAGAATGATCCCGCTATTAAACAAGACTCTGCTTCTCTTTTGGGACCTCAGCGAGGAACGCTTCGCCGAAGACGCACTTAGACTGATTTTTAAATGGCGACCCGATCTCCCGACACCCCCCACCCCTCCCCCACCCCTCCGTCCCAACTTACCAATTAAAGGGATACTCAAGCACCCCCCCGCCCCCCCCCCCCCCCCCCCCCCAATACCACACCTCATCAGGGCAGGGCACCCTGGGGCCCGATCCTTGACATTGGCAACCTGGCACACTGGTGTACCAGCCTGGCATGCTGAAAGTGCCCATGTCAGCCAGGCAGTGCCATCTGGGCACCCTGGCAGTGTCAGGGTGGCAATGCCAAGGTGCCCAGCTGGCAGAGTGCCAGGTTGCTGCTCCTGCCAAGAGCCCAACAACCCGGGGCACTCGATAATCTGCGAGACCACCCCTCTCGAAGTGCCGTTACGCCTGGTCCACATTTGTGGCAAGGGCTCTGAAGCTTGTCGATCCCGTGCCCAGGGTAACACCAGCGTAAACATATTCAAGGGAGAAAACTTGAATATGTAAACCTGGATCCCGCCTATTGAGGTTAATTTATGGTTAATTTGTGCTTATATAAAGTGACTTCAACAAAAAGCTACCCTTTGAGATCAGGACTAAATAATGCTCTGGATCCTCTGAACAGCGACAATGATTGTTGGATTGCTGCTGCAGTCAAAAATTCCCCGATTTAACACTGCTCCAACAATCAGAGATCGGAGTATTTGGCTCGATATTTTAAGCAATTTACATTTCTACTTTAGAATTCCAAAATTAAAATTCTGAAATCTGATTGCACATTTGTAGTCGTTTAGACAGCTGAAATGTGTTCCATTTCCACATATTCCTGTAGTCAATTCGTATGAGTTGCTTTTCAAAAAAAGTACATCTAAAGCGTTAACTAGTGGCTTAAATACGATTGTTAGAGAGAGCACAGTCAAGCGCTGAATTGTGCCCAGGGCTGATCATTTATCAGGAATGTAATATTGTTTTACCCAGAGGAATCATAAAGCTGCAAACAGTAGCAGGATTTAAAAAGCAATTTTAACTATTCCTGCAATCTTCACATTTTGGATGAATCAGCAACTGTTTTGCAGTTACTATATTTCATTACTCAATATCAATGCATCCAGGGGTTTGGAATATGTACATGATGCAATCCCTTACTCAATGTTAAGTCTAACATGTACAATTGATAAAAAGATCATAATAACAGTTTCATATTTCGTTTTAAGTTTATAATGGTTGGCCCACGGAGACCGGTGTTTCCCAGAAGTGTGGATCAGCAGAATATAGGTGAAACTTATTAACAGACGGTAATGCAACTCTGCTAAATAGTCCACTGCCCCGAAATCACGCCAATGGATTTGTCACATCGATGTCCATAATACCTCTCTTCCTCACTTAAAACCATTGATTAAGCTTTCGGTCATCTCACTTATTCTTATGTGGCTCAGTTTCACACTTTGTTTTATAAATTCTCCCGTGAAGCACCTTCTGACTTTTCATTGTGCTTAAAGGTGCTAGTAAGTCCATGTCGTTGTAATAAAACTAAAAGTTTCTTCATGTAGAGAGCTTAGACTCACGAGTCAGTGAAATCATTGCTAAAAATTACACAAGGATGAATAACATGTATATTGAATTGGGAATTAATGAAGAATATTTTGGTTTTAGAGACTGAACAATGGAACATCTGGTTTGAAGCAATTAAGTGGGCAATTGAAAAATGCAGCAAGAAATCTACCTCTACCTCTGATTATGAGAAAATGAGAGTAAAATGTGAAAAATTGATAGATGTCTCAGTTAAAGCTAGAAATGATAGTGCAGGGTGGAGGAGGGGCAAACATCACTAAGAATGCATAATTATAGAAACACCAAACTTGGATACAGGGTACATAAGAAATAGGCGTGTGAGTAGACTATTGTGGTAGGGACTCTGCCCCTTTTATGGCTTTGCTCTGATTAAATATGGGGCAGGAAGGTTCGTAAATGGCCTTCTTGCCCCAATGCTGACTGAGACCATTAATGCCAATTTATGGACCTTATCTTGCTGCCGCCAGTATTCAAACAGTGGCAGGCAGGGCAGTCACCATACGGGGAGCTAGAAAAGCAAATCCTTGTTGCATTGTCTTGCAGGCTCCAGTGGGGCCAGGGGAGGGGGAGTGGGGGAGGGAGGGGAAGGTGTCCTTCACTGTCAGGCATGCTACACCTGATGGACCTGACAGGGGAGGGAACTAATAAGAGTCACTCCCTGCTCTTTCTTCCAAACCTCCTTGTCCCCCCATGTTTGAGACCCCCTTCCCCACAATCACATCCTGGGCTCACTCACCTGTGGTCTGGTTTCCTCACTGGTTTCAGGCCTCTGGTTGGCTGGCAGGCCTTTGAACAGTAGCATTATGTTCCTCAACCCCAGGGAAAGAATGCCACTGTCACTTGCTATAATTTAGGGCTTTTTACAGTAACTTCATTGCAGTGTTAATGTAAGCCTACTTGTGACAATAAAGATTTTTTTTTAAGTTAATAATAATCTTTATTGTCATAAGTAGGCTTACATTAACATTGCAATGAAGAACTGTGAAAAGCCCCTAGTCGCCACATTCCGGTGCCTGTTCAGATACACGGAGGGAGAATTTAGAATGTCCAATTCACCTAACAGCATGTCTTTCAGGACTTGTGGGAGGAAACCAGAGCACCCGGAGAAAATCCACGCAGACACAGAGAGAACGTGCAGACTCCGCACAGACAGTGACCCAAGCGGGAATGGAACCTGGGACCCGGGAGCTGTGAAGCAACAGTGCAACAATATGATGGACTTCCCCAAAAGGAGGCAACATGAGGCTTTTGCCTACTGCCCAGCAGGTGGGCAGGATCCCCGACATCTGGATTAATTCAGTCCATTGAATATATTCATTGAGCCATAATGTCCTGGTTCCCCAGAGTAGGAATTGAGGGTACCCCAAAGATGCACTGGGGAATCCCTCTTGGAGGTTTCCATGTATGGGTTTACCTGGTGAGATACCCTCAATCACGACACAGGAGAAAAGATGGATGATTCAAAGGCTTTAATCATCTGAGAACTGTACAGCAGCCGAGAAGTATGCTCATCACATGTGGCCTGAGTGAGCCTTCCAAACTGTCGCGTTATCCCTCTCCACTTGCCCGTTTCCCCGCAGATTATAGCTCGTCGTTCTGCTCGAGGCGATGCCCTTGCTGAACAGATATCGATGCAGCTCATCGCTCATGAACGATGTACCCCGGTCGCTGTGGATATAAGCAGGGAAACCAAACAGTGTGAAGATGCTGTGCAGTGCCTTGATCACGGAGGCCAAGGTCATATCGGGACAGGGGACAGCAAAAGGGAAGTGGGAGAACTCATCGATGACGGTGAGGAAATAGATGTTGCGGTTGGTGGACGGGAGGGGCCCTTTGAAGTCCACACTTAGTCGCTCAAAGGGCCCTGAGGCCGTTATCAGGCAGGCCCTGTCTGGTCGCTAGAATTGCGGTTTGCATTCCGCACAGATCTGGTATGCCTTAGTCATGGCCTTGACCTCCTCTGTGGAGTAGGGAAGGTTGCGGGACTTGATGAAGTGGGCAAGCCGGGTGACCCCTGGGTGGCAGAGGTCATCGTGGATGGCACTCAGGCGGTCTTTGTGCGCGTTGGCGCACGTGCCGCGAGACAGGGCATCTGAGGGCTCGTTGAGCTTCCCCGGACAATATTTAATATCGTACATTTAGGTGGAGAACTCTATCCTCCACCTCAGAATTTTGTCATTCTTTATTTTGCCACGTTGTGCGTTATCGAACATAAAGGCGACCGACCGTTGGTCAGTGACGAGGGTGAACCTCCTACCGGCTAGGTAGTGCCTCCAGTGCCGCACGGCCTCCACTATGGCTTATGCCTCCTTCTCGACTGCAGAGTGCCGAATTTCCGAGGCGTTGAGGGTTCGGGAGAAGAACGCTACTGGTCTGCCCGCCTGGTTGAGGGTAGCAGCCAGGGCGACATCTGATGCGTCGCTTTCTACTTGGAAGGGAATGACTTCGCCCACCGCATGCATGGCGGCCTTGATGATGCCGGCTTTGATACGGTTGAAAGCCGACTGGGCCTCAGCCGTCAGGGGAAAAAACGTGGTCTTAATGAGTGGCCGGGCTTTGTCCGCATATCTGGGGACCCACTGGGTGTAATAGGAGAAAAGCCACAAGCACCGTTTGAGTGCCTTGAGGCTACGGGGGAGGGGGAGTTCCTTAAGGGGACGCATGCGGTCGGGGTCTGGGCCTAGGACCCTGTTTTCCACGACGTAGCCGAGGATGGCTAGCCGGGTTCTGTGGAACACGCATTTCTCTTTGTTGTACGTGAGGTTGAGGGCCTGGGCAGTCTGGAGGAACCTCCTCAGGTTTGCGTCGTGGTCCTGCTGGTCATGGCCGCAGATGGTGACGTTGTCCAAGTACGGGAAGGTCGCCCGTAAGCCGTACTGGTCCACCATTTGATCCATCGCCCTCTGGAAAACGGAGACTCCGTTTGTGACACCAAAAGGGACCCTGAGGAAGTGAAACAGCCGACCGGCTGCTTCAAACGCCATGTAGGGGCGGTCCTCTGGGCGGATAGGGAGTTGATGATAGGCCGATTTTAGGTCGACCGTGGAGAATACCCGATACTGGGCGATGTGAGTCACCATTTCTGCTATGCGGGGGAGTGGGTAAGTATCGAGTTGCGTAAAGCAGTTTATGGTCTGGCTATAATCCCAACCATTCATTGCTTTTCCCCGGAGAGGACTACCAATATTTGAGCCCTCCAAGGGCTGTTGCTGGCCTCTATGACCCCCTCTTTTAGTAGCTGCTGAACCTCTGACTTGATAAAAGTCATGTCTTGGGTACTGTACCGGCGGCTCCTGGTGGCGATGGGCTTACAGTCGGGAGTGAGGTTCACGAAGAGGGGGGGGGTGGCGCAACTTTGAGTGTCGCCAGGCTGCATACCGTGAGTGGGGGCAGGGGTCCGCTGAACTTCAGTGTCAGGTTCCGGTGGCTGCACCGAAAGTCCAGACCGAGCAGCAGGGGGGCGCAGAGTTGAGGAAAGATGTAAAGTTTAAAACGGGTGTATTCAGCGCCTTGAATTGCGAGGTCAGCGACATAATACTCTGTGATTTGGACTGAATGGGACCCAGAGGCGAGGGCGATAGTTTGGGAGGCGGGGTGGGTGCGCAGGGAGAAGCGTCTTACCGTGTCTTGATGGATAAAGCTTTCCGTGCTCCCGGAGTCGAATAGGCAGGGAGTGTCGTGGCCGTTGATTCGCACCCGCATCATCGAGTTACGCAGGTGTTTCGGCCACGATTGATCGAGCGTGATCGCTCCTAGTTGCGGGCCGTCAGAGTCCTCGGTTAAGTCGGACTCACAAAATGGCCGCCTGGAGTCACAAAATGGCCACCGCCATCGATCGTCCATGTCGGAGTTCGAAGCTGGCCGCCGCCAAGATGGCCTCTCCCATGACTCGCACAAGGTCGATGACGCGTCGGAAGTGGGCGTGTCCGGCCACCGCACGGCCGCGTTACGGGGCCTGTGAGACGGGGAGCTTGATTTCTGGGCCTGGTGAGGATTTTGTTTGTGGCCTTTGGGGCCAGCCAGGCAGACTTTAGCGAAGTGCCCTTTCTTCCCGCAGTCATTGCAGATCGCGGAGCGGGCCGGGCAACGTTGCCATGGGTGCTGACGTTGCCCACAGAAATAGCATGGAGAACCCCTGGAGTGAGCGGATCGCTGCGCGGTGCAGGCCTGTAGCGTGGCCGAGTCTGGAGGGGATCGAGGGGGGGCTCGCAAGGTCCGTGGAGTACGTACGGAGGTTACGGTGGGCCGTTTCTAGGGAAGAGGTGAGCGTTACCGTGCCTTGCAGATCCTTCACCCCGTCTTCTAGAAGCCGCTGCCGGATGTACGAGGACCTGATACCGGACACAAAGGCATCGCGAATATGCAAGCTCATGTGTGTTTCTGCCGTCACTGCTTTATGGTTGCAGTTCCTCGCGAGCACAGTGAGTCTCTCCACGTTCTCGTCCAGAGTTTCCCCGGAACGCTGGCTGCAGGCCGAGAGCAAATGTCTGGCGTGTACCTCATTAATCGGCTTCATGAAGCGTTTAGTCAGTATCTCGACCGCAGCTTCGTAATTTGCAGCGTTTTAAATCACGGAGGAGAATCAGTGGCCCACCCGGGCATGTAGTAAACGCAGCTTGTGAGCGCCGTCGACCTCAGTCGCTGAGGAGTCAATATAGTCCTCAAAACACCGCAGCCAATATTTTAAAATTTCCGGGGCTTCCGGAGACCGAGCGTCCAGGTTCAGTTTTTCCGGCTTTAGAGCGCTGTCCATCTTGATGTATCAGATGATTAAATTGAGATACCCTCAATCATGACACAGGAGAAAAGATAGATGACTCAAAGGCTTTAATCATCTGAGAACTGTACAGCAGCCGAGAAGTATGCTCATCACATGCTGCCTGAGTGAGCCTTATCTTATATACCGTTTCCCGGGGGCGGAGCCAGAGAGGCGGAGTCCCCCAGGGTTCCAAGCCCGGTCTTAAAGGGCCAATGTATTAAAGGTAAGGTACCATTATATCAGCTACTGATAACATTCATCACACCTGGCAATTGCCCAGAAGGGCTAACCTCCCCCGGACAATGGCACTGGGCTGGGGACCATCCGACAAAGCAATTTAATTTGCTAACTTTGGATGGCTCTGCCAGTTTAACATTTGGGGGGGGGGGGGGGGGGGGGGGGGGGGGGGGGGCGGATTTTCCACTCCCGTTTTCGGGAGTTGGGAATGACGGCAGGGAGGAAAGTCCCATGGGAGACCCAATAGGGCTTTTACATTGGCGGGATATCCCCAATCAATTGTCCCTGCTTTGCATCAATGACATAACAGGAGTCTGGATCTCTATTTGCACAGACATTGTCAGCCCCCACCCCTGATGGAGTCAGCCTATCGAGTCTGCACCGGCCCACTGAAACAGCACCCACCTCGAACCCATCCCTGCAATCCCAATTAGCTTTTGGAAACTAAGAGGCAATTTAACATAACCAATCCTCCAAACCTGCACATTTTTGGACAGTGGGAGAAAACCGGAGCACCCAGAGGAAACCCACACAGGCACGGGGAGAACGTGCAAACTCTACGCAGTCATCCAAGGCCGGAAATGAACCCGGGTTCCTGGTGTAGTGAAGCAGCAGTTGTAACATTGTGCCACCGTGCCATCAATTGTCATGACAGGTTCCCCACAATGTGCATCTTGCGAGCAGAACCCACCAGAGGCGCACAGGTGAGTACAGCCCCCAGGGGCAGAAAATCATGCCTAGGTAATACCCTGGCAATACCCTATTGCCCTGACAATACCCACTCGCATGGCCCCAGGCCCACCAAATGCACCCCGCCGACAGAATAACTCCCCTGATCCTATACCCAAGCCCCCACCAATCTTTGAACCGCCACATCCCATTCAATTGACTTTGAAACTTACCATCTCCCTTTCAATGGCCCCTTTAAACTCACCTGCTTTACGACAGCTAGTTCAGTAAAAAGTGGGCCTGTCCTCCTTCGCTCTGCTCATTTTACACCTCACCGGTGGAACCCCTCAGCTGCGTCACTGTTTCAGTCTCACCCGATCTGAATCAGGAAGGTCAGGCAAGACAGGGAATTTGGATTTCGAGTGAAGGGAAGTAGCTACAGGCTGGGAATCCTGATTGCCACGACAAGGAAGTTACAAACTTTCACCATCTCTGAAGTAGAGAACGACAAAGATTCACAACCCACTAAGTGAAAACATTTTTCCTCAGTTCACTTCTAACTACCTAGAGACTAGCTATCTTGGTCTCGACTCTCCAGCCAGGAGAGCAGGCCGTCCGAATCCACACCATCAAACCATCGGGGAATTTTATGTTTCACTGAGACCATCTCTCATTCCTTGTAACTCCAGAGAATGTAAGCCCACTTTCATCATTGGTAAATTCACTCACCTCAGGAATCCGCAAAGTGAACACTTGCTGCCCCACCTCAAAGGCAAGTATATGTTTTCTTCGGCAAGGGGGAAAGAACTGTACACCTTAAATAATTGCAACTGTCTTAATCGTATGCACTCTAAATCCCTTGGAAAGGTAAACATACTGTTGGCCTTCCTAATTGCTGCACCTGCATGTTAATTTGTTGCGATTTGCATACAAGAACTTTGAAATCCCTCTGAATGCCAACATCTACCAGTCTCTCGGTTTTAAAAAAAATCTTCTTTTCCATTCTTCCTGCCAAAGTGGATAATTTCGCATTTTGCTGCATTACAATCCATCTGCCACCTTCTTGTCCACTTAACTGGTCGATATCCTTTTTCAGACTCTTCGCATCCTCCCCACTGCCACAGTTTACTTGTCCCAACTGGCTTGGGATTGTCAACAAACATGGATATATTACACTCACCACCCACCCCCCCCATCAAAATGATTGATATGTGTTGTAAATAGCTGAGGCCAAGGACTGAACCGTACAACACTCCATTATTCACACCCTGTCATTGCAAAAATGACCTGTTTATTCCTACCATCTGAGCTCTGTATGCTAACCAATCCTCAATGCTAATAAACCCCAAACTATATGAGCCCTTACCTTGTGTAGGAATCTCTTGTATGGCATCTTATCAAATGTCTTGTGAAAATTCAAATGTACCGTATCTCTTATCTATCCTGCCAATTACACTCTTAAAAACTGTGACAGAATTGTCCAATCATTCGTAACATTGTATTCACTTTCTAATCATAATACTTTCAAAGTGCCCTGACACCACAGATTTTCACATTTCCCCTGCTGACACTTGCTCCAAGAGATTGGGAATCAGATAAGTTTTTAAAAAATAAATTTAGAGTACCCAATTATTTATTTTTTTCTAATTCAGGGGCAATTTAGCATGGCCAGTCCACCTAACCTGCGCATCTTTGGGTTGTGGGGGCGAAACCCATGCAGACATGGGTAGAACGTGCAAACTCCACACGGACAGTGACTGAGGGCCGAACCCGGGTCCACAGTGCGATTCCAGTGCTAACCACTGAGCCATATGCCGCCTCGGGAATCAGACAAGTTTTTAATAAACGGCAAGAAGCTAAGTTCATGTTAAACACAAGGAAAGGGCACTTTCCATAAAACTGAACTCAGGGTGAATAATATGGAAATGGGCCAGTACATAAAAAATAGAGCCATGGATAATCTCACACAAGATGGTAAAAGCAATGAAGAAGTTAAATGGGATACAGCAGTTGTAAAATAAGTATTGAACAACCTTTCAGATGTTTCCATGGAACTGTAAAATCAAGTTGAGACAAGCTGTAAAATGCTTAAGTGTCTTGGGACATCAATTGTATTGCATGCATGCTTGTGAAAACAGGGCCTTGAACACTGAAGTATGAAGAAGGTTAGATGTATTTGAGTTATAGTGTCAACAATAAATCTTGAAAATTACTTGGGAGAGGAAGGATGACTAAAGAGAGAAGCAATGAGACTGATTATGACAGACATAAGAGTGGGCATGTTGTCAGGAGTCGCAGCAAAGTCGAGATTTTCTCTGTGCGGGGTGAATTTTGCAAGACTTTTTGCCATTAGCAATAATTTGCTAAAATTGTAGGTAAGCTGCTCATTCATTGGGTCCTCAAAAATCAACCCTTATGTACCAGCAAATCAAAAACTTGCTGGTACAAAAACAGGCTTACAATTTGATGACACACAGCGTAGAGACCATTTTGCTCCATTATTTGGGTTATTTATCTGAAAATGTTGATGCCACTAGATAAAGAAGAAGATAGAGAAATACATGGTTAGCATGTGTTCTGGAATGGGCAGGTGCGAATACAGACGTTAATGCAATTAGTAGTGAAGGACCTGAAAAGAGTGGTGTATACTAAAACTGCTCTGCTCATTGAAGGTACGTTCCAATTTATTTTTTGATAATGCGTTGCCAGTTATACTCTATTCCCACCTCTATTCCAAGATCGGTGCCCACCGATCGTCGGGCCGGCGTCCAAATCGGATGCACTATTTCCCCTCCGCCGCCCCGCAAGATTAAGCCACCACGTCTTGCGGGGTGTCTGAGGGGAAAGACGGCCACTGCGCATGCGCGGGTTCGTGCCGTCAGCTACATGGCGTCAGCCGCGCATGCGCGGGTTGGAGCTGGCCAACCTGCGTATGCGCGGCTGACGTCATTAGGCGTGCCGGCTGCGTCATTCTCGGCACGACGCCCCCGCGGCCGAGATTTACGGAGCGCCACTCCTAGCCCCACTGGGAGGGGAGAATAGGGGGCGAGGAGCGGCCTCCGAGGCCGTCGTGAAACTCGGCCGAGTTTACGACGGCTCTCCCGATTTTTCCCGGGAGCGGAGATTTCCGCCCATGGTGTTTGGGTGGGGAAGTTGAGCAGAGTCCACAAAAGATCAGCCATGATCTCATTGAATGGCTGAGCAGGCTCGAAGGGCCAGATGGCCTACTCCTGCTCCTAGTTCTAACATGTAGGGAGAGAGCTATACTTATTAATAAATCTTTCTTGTGTTCATTATTGAAATCTGTGAAATTTCATCTTTACATCTTAGCTGATAGGTGACTCAGCAATCTTGACTTAGTTCTGCACTACTTTTTGAAATGTCCTCCTTTATTTTATTTAAAAAAAATAAATTTCGAGTACCCAATTCATTTTTTCCAATTAAGGGACAATTTAGCGTGGCCAAACTACCTAGCCTGCACATCTTTGGGTTGTGGGGGCGAGACCCAAGCAAACACGGGAAAGAATGTGCAAACTCCACACGGACAGTGACCCAGAGCCAGGATCGAACCTGGGACCTCGACGCCGTGAGGCAGCGGGGCTGCACCACCGTGCTGCCCGAAATGATGTATTTTATGACAATATAAACACACAGTCTCATTGAACCAACGTGATTCAGGAGTGGGGTTGCCTCCACATTGGTAACATTTCACTTTATGCGACACGGTAGCACAGTGGTTAGCACTGTTGCTTCACAGCACATGGGTCTCAGGCTCGATTCTCGGCTTGCGTCACTGTCTGTATGGGGTCTGCGCATTCTCCCTGTGCCTGCGTGGGTTTCCTCCAGGTGCTCCGGTTTCCTCCCATAACACCCGAAAGATGTGCTGCTAGGTGAATTGGACATTCTGAATTCTCCCTCTCTGTACCCGAACATGCGCCGGAATGTGGTGACTAGAGGTTTTTCCACAGTAAATTGATTGCAATGTTAATGTAAGCCTATTTGTGACAATAAAGATTATTATTATTATTATGACAATAAAAAGAGAACCAGACAGAGGTTTGTCTACACTACTTTAGTGGCAAAGAATAATAGTAGGAATATAAAACAAGAATATAGAACAAGAATCTAACACCCATCTGCTCGTCGGGGACCCCTGGGTCGACGACAACTTTCCAGATTCAGCTCTTGACAACTGTCGCGACTCAGGCACAAGGTGACGTCCAACGAACAAGCAAAAGGGTCTGATATTTATACAGTGGAGTAAATAAGTCCAATAGAGAAGCAGTTAGGAAAGCCAGCAAGATACATGAGAATGCCTGAATCTGGACATCTGGTGCCTGATGTTCAAGTAAACATCCGGGCCCTGGAAGGTTGCCAAGTATCCTCACAATGAGCAGAATTTAAGGGAACCGTCCCTTACACCCTCCCTATGTTTCAGGGGCTCCTGACCACCTTGATTCCTGCTGTGACCGGCTGCACATAATCCAGGCCAATGTTTTCCAGAAAAATAGAATTTGGAAATGATTCCTGTTAAAGTTTGTATTTTGATCATGAATAGTGGTTGGTGCAAAATGAGTAAATGTATTTTTGAAATAAAATTGGAATAACACTGAAAATATAGATAATGGAAAACAAAAGATGAAATAGAGAATCATGAAGAAAAATATACAGAGAAGACTAGACAAAGACATGAATATAATCATTCCATAACTGTATTTAAAATACATATTGTGGCAGCACGATTGAAGAAATGCAACATTATTCTTGAACCATTTAATATGTGAAGTAGAGTTTGCACATTCTCCCCGTGTTTGCGTGGGTTTTGCCCCCAGAACCCATAGATGTGCAGGTGAGGTGGATTGGCCATGTTAAATTGCTCCGTAATTGGGAAAAATTAATTGGGTACTCTAAATATATATTTAAAAAAATAATGTGCAGTAAATGCAACATACATGCTGGTTCAGGTTGTAAAAAAATAACCCTGGAGATGATGGTATTTGAAGGATTAAAATTTCAATAATCTGCCCAGTTCCCTCAAAGGGAAATATATTTGCCTGGTGTTAAGCCATACAGACTAAACGGTTCCAGCATCTCTCCCCTGTCAGCATTGATTTAGTTCATCTCAGCGAGAGCATCAACTGTGATGTTGTAGTTTGCTTCTCATGATTCTAGCCTGAGAATGGAAATTTGGATCGGCACACAGTGCCCATATGCGGATGTTACTACTTGGCAATAATGTCCTGTTTAGTTAGAACAACCTTTCGGTGAGGGTGTTAATTGCCAAATGAGTTTAGTTGACATCCCACTACTGACAACCAAGAAGGAGTTCAGAGAAGGCTTACTAGACGAATACCAGAAATAGGCAGTGTTATAACCCTGCCCAAATACTATTGGCTGGGGACAATTGGTTATCCCAGGATTCTCAGGGAGTATGAGCTTCCCCAAAGAGGGGAGAGGGGCAATCACTAGTAGTTGCAGCTGTATAAATAGAGCTGGCCAGTGTGGTACCGGCCACAGAAGAAGGCAATGGTGAACTACTGCTGCTGTGTACATATTGTAGTAAATAAAATTACTTCTGTTTGACTGTAGAAACTGGTGCTGGATTCTTTGTGGCCCTCACAAAAGGCATGTTATCTATTGAGGAACGATTGGACAGGTTAGGCTTATATTCGCCGGAGTTTAGAAAAGTAAGAGGTGACTTTTCTCTCGGTGACATCTGACTTCTGAACACTCTTCCTCAAGAGGCAGTGGAAGCAGAATCCTTGGATGTTTTCAAGGCTGAGCTAGGTAGAGCCTTGATAAACAAAGGGGTAGATGGGGGGTTTACAGTCAGATCAGCCGTGACCTTATTGAATGACGGAGAAGCTCGAAGGGCTTACTTCTGCCTCTAGTTCATTTGTTTGTGTGCTACTTCAAGCACAGAGAATATCCACTTAGAGGCATTAAGCAACCAAGGAACTTCACCTCATCAGTACCTTTGGGACAATGTCAGATAAAGTTGGAAACAAATCTGCTTGATGCAGACGAACAATACAGTTCAAGTTACCCATTTTTAGATCTGTGCAGTTCTTATATACACTCTCCTATCTTCACGTACCATGGCCTGAGAGGGCGTTGTTGGCCAAGGACTCAGTCGTGGCTAGTCTTGGCAAGGTACTTCAGCAGTCCCCTTGCCTTCTGCAGACTGGAAGGATAGACAGGATGATTTTCAACCCATTTGACCATATTGTGAAAACGCCTTCTGCGGCCATCAAGTCCGAGAGTGGGATTCTAACCTAGATATTGTGGCTCAGATGCAGGGGCTCTCCCCACTGCACCATAATACCTCGCTCTATTGACATGTCCCATGATTTACTCCATAAAATGTGGCGCCTGCCAACTCAGTTCATGATGAAGATACATATTTAGGAAATTTTGGTAAATCAGATTCTCTAATCCACATTAGAGTATTGGGACTGGATTCCCCGTTTTTGGGACTAAGTCCCCACGCTCAATGAAAACTGTGGTCTTTTACGCCAGGAAAACTGGCCTCAAAAGGCCACCAATTGCCGTTTTGCTGGGGGCTAGCAGGGAGCTATTGTAGAGCTCGCAGCTCCAGCTGCCAATCCGGCCCCTGCACTTCCGGGTCAGAGTCCACAGATGCGCACGGTGGCAGCCTGCAGCGGCCGTGCCGTGCTCCATGGCGGACTCAGCCCACGGACCTGGACTGGCAAAATAGTGACCTGCATCGGCCGCTCGCGCGCCCCGGACTGCCGGCATACATTGCCCCTTGCCCCGAATGAATCCCTCCCTGCTCGCCGATTGGCCCTCCCCTGACTGTGGCGGCTACGGACTGAGTCTGCAGCCGCCACGCAAGGATCCCGGATGGTGGGACCATGACAGACCTACGCCGTCGGGAATTTGGCCGGTCAGGGATGGAGCATCGCGGGGCAGGCCTCAGGCAATGGCCTGAGGCGGTGGGTACTCGGCATGGCATACTCCACAAGTATGCCGATTTCCGGGTGGGGCGGAGAATTTAAAAACCTGTGCCGCTCCCGATTTCGGTGCCAAAACGGATTCTCCGCCCGCCAGACTGACTAGCCAGAGTGTCAGCTTGCCCGATGGCAAGTGGGCCCCTGATGAAGTGGGCCCCCTATATCAAATAAAAATGCAACAAAGAAACAAACACAGACAACTGTTTTAGTAATAAAAAGGAATAAGAAAAAAAAGAGAACAGGACACAAATAAGCAGTGCATGAAAAGGAACGAAGCAGAGGAGGTAGTGGAAGGATGTGGAATAGGGGGGCCCGGGTCGGGCATAATTAATGAAATTCCATGTTTTCAGCAAGAGTGTGTGAATTTAAAGATAAAGTTATAATTCGTGATTTGAGATGGTCGGCAACTTCAAAGGATATCAAGCAGTAGTCTTGGTTCAGCCGGTACATCGGTCCGGGGCCCGGAGAGCCAAGAAGGGGCCCGTGAATCTCTGAAGGGCCCTTAAAAATTATAATTAATTAGATAAATAAATCTCCAACTTATTTCCTGAGATTTGTATTCTAACTTAATAAAATATAATTGTTTTTAAAAAGAGCAATACCAAATAAAAATGCAATAAAGAAACAAACAAATAATCACTCAGTGTATGAAGGAACGAAGCAGTGTTAAACAGATGTGAAAAGGCATGGGGGGGGGGGGGGGTTCACCCGGGTCGGACATAGTTGGAAATCCACATTTTCAGCAAAAGTGTGTGAATTTAAAGATAAAGTTACAGTTCGTGATTTGAGATGGTCGGCAACTTGAAAGGATATCAAGCAGTACATAGGGTCGTGAGGTCACCGAAAAGGAGAAGCGGTACCTTTGACCGTGAATCATGAGGTCAAAGATATTGAAGTGATAAGCCATGATCGGTAAACTCAAAGGGTTGCGACTTGTAACACTACACTGGTATCAAACTGGACATGTTAACTTTGGTCGTGGGACCATTCTTAATGTCTTACTATAGTCGGACCAAACTTCTAAGTTTCAACAGTTGTCTCAGTTGCTTGCTGGTGTGAACACTGGACAGTGGATTGTCTCCTCTTCTGAAGCTGGATAGGCCACAGTAGTATTGACTAATGAACATAGCCTATTGAAGTGTAAGTAAGTTATTTATATGTTTTATCAAGTAGGGGTATATCTGGCGTTCCTTCAAGTTATTCTTGCAATCATCAATATTCATTTTTCCCAATGTGGGCTATTTTTAATTAAGTTTTTATTTCAGGAATATTACCCCTACCAGCATGGAAAAGAAAAAGCATAAATCTGGGTCACTAAAACGCAAAGAACAAAAAGAAGCAGAAAGGAAGGAATCAGCCAAGCGATGCAGGCCTATTACAGAGTTTATAATACCACAAGCACAATCCACATCAACATCCAGTTCTGCAACAAATAATCAAGAAGCAAGAAACAATGCTCATGGTGATGATGCAATGACATGCGAGTTACAAGAACAGAGAAGAGCTACTTTGAATGTAGAGACAAATACACGTGCATCCATTACTAATCAACCCAGGCCCAATATTCTTTCTTCCTTGTTCCGGTATCTGTACTGCCTGTAGTTGCAACATCTGAACACATAGCTTCAACTAGTGACAGGGAATCAGATATTCCTTCAAGCATAAATGACTTGGTTTCTGAAGCACATCCTGTAAATGAAGCTACGCAAGAAAATGAAAGATCAATTACTGGAATCTTCCAATATCCATCACAAGCAAAGCTAAAACAGTTTTTTGCTGAACATTCACTTCAGACACTTGATGATCTGCAATTTGATGCTCGTTTGTATGAGAGGAAAATTATGAATGACTCAGTCCCAAGAAAATGGCTAACATATAACAAAGAAAATAGATGCTTATATTGTTCATACTGCTTAGCCTTTGAGTTTCCCAACACTTGTAATCTATCACCCTTTGTACGTGGCTTTAGTGACTACAGGCGTATTAGCCAGAGCTTGACTTTACATGAATCGACAACAACACATGTCAGAAATGCTCAGCAATATATCAGTGTGGTTAATGATGGCACCTAAGATAAATTTTTTGCAGTATCACTAATTAAAAGGAAAGAAGAAGTATTGAAGCAGAGAAGTATTGTCATGAGGATTATAGACATCATAAAGATGTTAGGCAAGCAAGCACTTCCTTTTCGAGGTCACAGAAATGAATCGGCCTACACTCTAGATTATGGGGTTCTGAATCATGGCAATTATTTAGCTGCAGTGCAGTTGATGGCAAAATATGACCCCATTATGGCAGCTCACGTTTCTGCAGTGCAAAACAAGTCTAAACAAAGAATCAAACGATTAGAGCAACAAGGAAAGGCTCAAAGTAAAGGCCATTGTGGACTTGTAACATACATGGGTAAAACAAATATAAACATGTTAATAAAAATTATGAAGAATATGATACAAGAAAGAATTAGTCATGAAGTTTCTCAAGCAAAATATTATTCTATTCAGGTTGATTCAACACAAGATAATTCATCCATCGATCAGTTTAGCATTATTATTCGGTATGTGCATAAAGGTATTATCTGTGAGCGACTATTTTCAGTTGTACCAAGTAATGATGGTACAGGACAGGGACTTTTTGATCTATTGATTGAAACATTACAGCATCTTAAAATTGACCCCCAAAAATGTTTATCTGATAGCACAGATAGTGCTGCAAGCTACCATGGCCAGTATAATGGTTTCCAAAGTAAAATTGCTGATGTGGCTGATCAACATGTTCATATATGGTGCTATGCCCATGCCTTGAATTTGGTGATAACTGAAACAACAAAATGTTGTGTGCCTGCAGTTTCTTTTTTCAATTTTCTCCAGAATATAGCAACTTTTGTGAAAGCATCATACAAGAGAATGGCTGTATGGATAGAAGTTGTTGGAAAACATCTAGGACAAGAAAAAATGAAACGATTAAAGCTAATTGGGGAGACCAGATGGTCAGGAAAATCCAATGCAGCAACAACTATATTTGGACGTTTTGATGATGCCGCTGCCAGTACTTTCGTAAATCTATTGATATGCTTATCAATGATACAAGATTCAGAAAAGTTTGATGCAAAACAAAACATGAAGCAAATGTTTTACTTCAAAGTCTTCTAAAGTTTGAAACCATATTGACAGCATTTACTTACTTGTATATATTTGAAACTACAACCCCGTTATCAAGTTATCTACAGACAAGTGGTTTAGATATGTTTACTGCATGGAGTTTGGTAGATTCAGCTATAACAAAGTTGAAGGAACAGACAAGAACATTTGATAACGTTCACAGCAATTTGCAAATAAATGTAATGACAGGATTTCACAGATGAATATGGATGAAAATCAAACATTGGAAATTGATGCGTTGGAAACAGCATTGCCAGTTAAGAGGCAGAGGAAGAAGAAAAGAATGGCAGATGAGCTTATTGATGATGAAATTAGTTCCTCAGATTCTCTAGCTGATTTTCGAGTAAATATGTTTAACCTAATAATGGATCGCATTGTCCAGTCACTAGAATCACGCTTTGTACAACACAAACATTTGTATAAAGATTTGTCCTGCTTGGACCCAGCAAAGTTTAAAACTATTGCAGAGAAGGGCCTTGAAGATGAAGCATTGGAAGGTATTATTAAGCTGTTTCCACAAATCAGCAAAGGTCAAGTAATATTGGAATTGTTTTCTTTTGCTTCAAACTTTGATGTATTAAAGCTATTGCTTAATGATGGTGAGAATATGGATTCCAGTTGCAACAATTGTAAAATTTGCAGCACTTGCCCATCGTGTGTACTAAAAATTCTGGCATCCAACAGACTTCATGACAAGGCATATGATAACATTTATGAACTTTATAAAGTCATCTGCACACTATCAGTTACTCAAGTCCAATGTGAGAGGACATTTTCAAAGCTAAAGATCATAAAGACAAGGTTAAGAAATTCGCTGTCTGAGGAGAATTTGGAATCATACATGTTGCTATCCTTTGAAAAGGAATTGTTAGATGAATTGGATGCAGAAGCAATTATTGGCAGATTCGCACAATCATCTAGCGAACACAAACGATTGCTCTTAATATAGTGGACTGCATGAAATGCTCTATTGTGCTTTTGAACTATCTGTTAATGTGTAAATTGTGCAGTAAACTATTTAAAAATATCAACCAATTACTTAAAATTTAAAAAGATAAATAGAAAATTCAATTATAACATTCTGTATTTACATTTGGTATCTACTGCCAGTAATATGTACAGTACATGTACACTGTAATTACTAAGAAATACACATTTTTTCCACAAAAATTTTAATTGTACCCTTTTGTCCATATGTATTTTTTGAAAATTTTATTTATTTGTTATGAAAATTAAATGATAGCATTGTAGTTGTGGGTGGGCCCCCTTTGTCTCCTGGCAACCAATACTTTTAGACCCAGTCCGCCACTGCCCATGTGCACCCACTTACCTTTCACATCTCTTTACCTTGGACCTGCAGCCTGGAACTTCCACTTCTCTCATTAGACAGGCATAAGACCAAAGCAGCAGACAGTGAGGAATAATTATTTAAATGAGCTGAAAATCGGGTGCAGTCAGCTCTGTGTGCTGCGGGCTAGCTTTGCACCAGCAGTGAGGCAGAAAAACCAAATCTCAGCCTCAGGCAGAAAATCAGTCTTACAATGGCTACAATAAATTTATTTCTGCATGCATTTGAGCTATGGCACAATAGACTCGTTCCTGCACTGAATTTGGAACATAAAATTTTCAGCTCTAATAGTTATACTAATATTGCCAGAAATGGGCAAATATAACAGAAGAAATTGAAAACTGAACATTTAAAATCTGACATTTTCTGCATAATATGAAACCCAAAATACCTGTTTTCGTAACAACATCATGTAAAGTAAAGCATTAACTCTAATGATAGCTCTTACGCACATGTTCAGTAGCTATGTCACAATTATGCCACTCATTGAAGGAGTATGAAGTGTCTCAGAGTAGCTGCAACTATATCTTGGTCTTATTAACCATTGTAAACAGTCATTATGTGAATTAATGTTTTTGAACAAAAGACCATTGCCTCCAGCAAGACTTTTTCTTGAGTAAGAAGCCAACGAATCCTGAGGAAAAACCCACAATAACAGATGTAATTAAACCTCTATTAATCGAGATGAAAGTTAAAACTACCTGATAATCAGTCCTCCCAGTTGGTCAGACAGCCATTTTAGCCTGAAAATACTAATACTAATACTCCAAAAGGGACCCGTGGTCTTTTACCTCTTGGTCCTCATTGCCCCTTGAAGGACTGACTCTTACCTGAACCCTCCCATAACACAGAAGTAGACCATTGCTAGGGACCTGTAGGAACAGTCTCTGGTAGCCAGCTAAGTACATCAAGGAAACTAGATGTGATTACAGTTAGTAAGGTTGCAGAGGGAACTGAGGGTGCGGGCGGGGGGGGGGGGGGGCAGTGCTGCTAAGGAGTCTGGGACAGGAGATGCCCTCAAATTCCGCATTGGCCTTGTACACCACGCATTCCCTTCCAGGCCTACTGGAAATCTGACCTACATAATTGGATCTCTTCCATGTCTGTTGCTTCTTGGTGTTTGATGTTGGTGGCAAAACTGGTAATCAGTGCCAAATGCACTACAATGACCTTGGGGCCTGATTACCATCATCAGACCCTGGCATTTGAGCATCAGTTAGGCCATTACCTGTCTGAGGAGGGAGTCTCTAAAACTATCCCAACATGCCTTTAAAGGATGGGGGCATGAGTGTGGCATAGATATGGTTAACACTACATTGCTATGACCAGAATGTCCAAAGGGAGTGTCTGGTTATCTACCACTAAAACCAACTTCACCATTAATTAACTTTGTTTGAATTAACTACAGCATTGATTGAAATTTATAAGAACATGTTTAACTTGTTTGTGATGCTTTGTCAATTATAACTATGACTGTTCAGTAAATTTAAATGTATTTGTTTATTTACTTGTTTAGTATATAGTGTTCCTTCTGTTGAGATTTTCAGTCAATTCTAGCTGAAGGCAAGAACCATATAATCAATGGCCTTTCTGAAAAAGTGCAAATATCTAAAGCATTTTACAATACAGTGGACCCAGTGACAAAAGGCTAACTGCACAATACAAAACAGTCCAGTATTTATATAACAGTTTCTTGGGCATCTGCCAAGACTAAGGTTAAATGCTAATACTTCATCCCTGCCACACTGATCGCCCATTGGGAGATAGTTATTGAAAATTGCTTTGTTGAGCAGAAGTGCCTTGCCTAGCCTGTTATTTAGTAAGCAAGGGGCACACAAGGATATATTAGCAGTGCTTTGAGTGTGTTAACTATTGCTGCTTACAAGCCACACAAGGTGAATACACACAATGAAAGCACAAAACCAGGAATATACAAGTTAATGCTTGGTCAAATACTGAAGGGTTGCAGATATGCCTCTGCTAAGATTAGTCGAAGATGTAAACTTCTCTTATTAAAATGTAATTGGAACTATATACTCCTGAAGGGCAATTTTAACCCAACCCATCTGACAAGTGGCCGTTAATATTGACCGGGTGACTTACCCACCAATACTTTGCCTAAAAACCATCATCTTCAAATTTAGCTTTCTCTTCTGTACATCTGGCGAAAGTCAGAATGTCCCTCCATTACACATGGTGACTGGGATCCAATGCAGCATCATGTCCCAATGCAATTTAATTCAGCCTGAGTGGGGAACTTAAAGCTATGGATGGATTAAACACAGCAATTTTAATTTGAAATGTCACGTGAGAGTACCTTTAAGAAATGGGTGTTTATAAATGGGTGTGTATATAAATATCTGTAGTGAGAGTACCTTTAAGTAATGGGTGTTTATTACTGCAGTGATGTCAGAGAGTGGGTGGAGCTGGGCTGTTTGTCAGCTTTTTACTTTCGTTTTTGAGCAGGCTGCAGGGTGTGTTTTAGTTTTGTTTTCAGTGTTGGAGCTGAAGCCAGACCAAGCAGGTGTACTGCTGTTCTCTCTGCAATCAAAATACTATCTCTTGATCATTTGGTGAATTCAGAATTACAAATGTTTTCAGTAGTTACTTTAACCTGATGCGCTTCTGGTAAAGGTTTTGTTTTTACGTCGTATGGATATTAAAAAGGAAAGCTGAAAGGATTACTTAGTGTTGTAGTCTTTGGGGGTTGTATTTGAATTGATGGTTGCTAAGATGTTCACTATTTGTTTCAAAAAGGTTAACTTGAGTTCATAGAATAAATATTGTTTTGCTTTAAAAAATACTTTTCCATTTCTGCTGTACCACTAATGTAGAGTGGGCCATGTGTTCCCCATACCACAATCTATTAAAAGGTCAGGTGAACTCCAGGATATACTTTGGGGTTCTCTAAACCCTGGCCCATAACAGGAGGATCAGGAAGAATGCAGTTCAGCAAGGGCTGAGTGATAGGGGAGCAAGAATTTGGGCAGGGCTCAGGGGTAGACTGGGCCAAACAAGCGGGTTCCCAGCTCCACTCCATTTCTGGGCCATTCTTGTGGTGGCAGCTTCTGTCAACATACACTTGTGTGCTCTTGTTTACTAAATAGCAGACTAGGCATGGCACTTCTACTGAGCAAAGCAATTTTCAACAACTATCTCCCAATGGGCGATCACTGTGGGAGGGATGAAATATTACCATTTAACCTTAGTCTTGGCAGCTATCCAAGAAGCTTATATAAATACTGAACTGCTTTGTATAATGCAGTTAGCTTTCTGATAGTGGATCCACTGTATTGTAAAATGCTTTAGATGTTTTCACTTAATTCTTTAAAGGCCATTGATTATGTGGTTCTGTTTTCAGCTAGAATTGGCTGTAAACCTTAACAGAAGACACATAATTTACAATATACTAAACGAGTAAGTGAATAACATAGGTTTATACTTATATTATAGTAATTGTTATAATTGACAAGGCTGACAATTGTAGGTAGCCAATTAGGCTCATTAAGTCTTGTTAAATTGGACAATCTGCCTCTAGTTTCCTGCCCGAGCAGGGGCCACGTTAAGTGACTGGAAGCAGGATGTGAGAACTGACAAATATCACCCTGTGGGTTAACCCACCCCAGCTTTTTTTAATTAAAGTTTTAAAAATGTTGATGAGCAGGTGTCTCCACGTTTAAGCACTTATCTTCTACTGCAGACTCCAACTCCTTCAGCTTTGAGAGCCTGTCCACTGCTCTTAATTAGACAGCAAACCTGTCTCCATGCCAATGGGATGCCAAGTCAAAATTCCAGTGAATTACTTTTCCCCCCCAACATGGGCAGGTTCGGACCCAGAAATAGGGCCAACTTGTTTCCTGCCCTCATCAGGAGAACCCAGCCCCTGGTGTGGGATAGGTTATGCGGATCAGTGTCTCGGCTCAGCTGAAGTTTATGGAGGGTGAAACATGGAGAAGCCGGTTTGTAAACCATTACAATAGTTTAATATAAAAATGATAAAGTTTCAGCAGCTGATAAGCTGAGGTAAGGGTGGAGGTGGAGTCAGAACTGGAATTACACAGTCTCTGTGTGTGAGGGGATATAGGGTATCAGCTCAGGGTCAAACAGGATTTTGTGAATGCGGGCAGCAGTTCCAAAGTAAGCTGGCCCAGCAATTGAACCTGGGCTGTAGTGCAGAAGGTGAATGCTCATGCAGAGTATGGCAAGGTGCCAGTAGAAGGAGGAGGTGATGGAAGAATGTACTAAAGTGCTGTGGACAAGTGACAAGCAGGGGTGACAGACCACAAGGAGAAGTTTAGTTCCCCAGAGGCAAGTATATAAAAGGGACCTTGAGGTTCCCAGCTTTCTTATGCTGAAAGAACAGTATTACCCATGCAATAGGTCTATTTGCAAGCTTTATGAATGTGCATACTGTGTAGGAAATGTCTGCATATTAATCTCTCAACAAATCTTGAATGATTTGCACCTGGTAAAGAAATCAATTTGTACTCATCTCTTGTCGATTTGTATCAGCACAAAACAGGAATAGTGATATTACCAAACAAATTTAGGTTAAGTTTAAATTTAAAAGCACACAGCGAAGCATGTTAATTTAAATTTTTCATCCCATTGATTCAATGTCTATATAGCACTGGGTATGTGATATGTTTTAGGGGAAGCATGCTCCAGGCATCTTGTGCAGCAATCAGATCCTAATCTACTCAATGAATGTTAATGGTCATTTGAGAGTATAACTCAAACCCATTGGAAAGCTACATTCCAAATATACCTAGCTGCTTTACTGGACCAAATAGATTTTAAAACACAGAATTATTTTACTTTTAGCTCTTCTAATATCAAAAATTGACCATCCAGAAAATGCTTGCCTCTCTGGGAGTAATTTGGGTTGATGTGCAATGGTTAGTATAGCTCAGTGGCGTGCAGAGGGGTGGCCGACGGTGCGCTGGCCCCGGGCATCGATTGGATGGGGGCAGCGTGAAGAGAACGGAGCGCGCACCGCGGTCGGCCAGAGCGCGCCTGCGCACCGCGGTCGGCCAGAGCGCGCCTGCGCACGCGGTCGGCCAGAGCGCGCCTGCGCACCGCGGTCGGCCGGAGCGCGCCGGCGCACTCGGTCAGCCAGAGCGCGCCTGCGCACCGCGGTCGGCCAGAGCGCGCCTGCGCACCGCGGTCGGCCAGAGAGCGCCTGCGCACCGCGGTCGGCCAGAGCGCGCCTGCGCACCGCGGTCGGCCGGAGCGCGCCTGCGCACTGCGGTCGGCCGGAGCGCGCCTGCGCACGCGGTCGGCCGGAGCGCGCCTGCGCACGCGGTCGGCCGGAGCGCGCCTGCGCACCGCGGTCGCCGGAGCGCGCCTGCGCACCGCGGTCGGCCGGAGCGCGCCTGCGCACCGCGGTCGGCCGGAGCGCGCCTGCGCACCACGGTCGGCCGGAGCGCGCCTGCGCACCGCGGTCGGCCGCTGGTGAAGAGGCGTCTTTGCACTCGGCGGCTGGAGGAAAAAGGGCGCGAATTCTTCTCACGAATCGACGGCAATCACTGTCACCATGGGTAAGTTTTATTGATTCTTTATCTTTATCTTTTGATCCATTTTTAAACTCTTCTCTGCACCCTCTCTATAGTTGTCAACTTACTAAACTGTCATGCCCAGAATTTGACATTTGGGCCAGGGGCACCCATTTGGGACAGAACCAGTATTTTATGAAGATTCATCATGGCCTCTTAACTTTTGCCCTCTTACCCTTTATACTTAAAGCCCAGGGTCCTATAAATGGGAGATTCTCAGAGACGGGGCAGCACGGTAGCATGGTGGTTAGCATAAATGCTTCACAGCTCCAGGGTTCCAGGTTCGGTTCCCGGCTGGGTCACTGTCTGTGCGGAGTCTGCACGTCCTCCCCGTGTGTGCGTGGGTTTCCTCCAGGTGCTCCGGTTTCCTCCCACAGTCCAAAGATGTGCGGGTTAGGTGGATTGGCCATGCTAAATTTCCCGTAGTGTCCTAAAAAAGTAAGGGGGGGGGGGGGGGGGGGAGTTGTTGGGTTACGGGTATAAGGTGGATACGTGGGTTTGAGTAGGGTGATCATTGCTCGGCACAACATCGACGGCTGAAGGGTCTGTTCTGTGCTGTACTGGTCTATGTTCTATGTTCTACTTGACTGCAAGCTGCTGGAGCTCGGATCTTGAACAGAGCTTTATATCTGGATTTGGGGACCCTTTATGCACTGGCATAGTGCACAAACAGGCCCCACATGACCAGGGTTTTGTGAAGAAGAAGGGATCTGGAAATGTGTCGACTGTGAAAATTATATTTGTGGAAATTGGGTGAAGTAATGCCGGTGTTTGATGAGACTTGGTGCTAAAGCTTTAGAGAAATGAAGATGGAATTTGATTTGAAGAAGTTCAACGTTTTGAAGGATATTGTGGCTGAAATGAATGCGATACGTGCTGAATGGGCTGACTGAGAAATGTGTGAGATATGTCTTTGTATCTGCTATGTGTAATTTATCGGTCATATTATTGCAATTTCCTGTTAATTCATGTTTAATTTACGTTGATTTTGGTGTGATTGCTAATATAAAAGTGAAGTCTTGTATATTGGTCTTAGTTGGGTTGTTTGTAGTTTGTTTCCACAAGGGTCATAACAGTATTTCCATGACGTTGCTGCTCTTATCCTTCTCCATGGGGGTTGCAGAGGAGGGAGGCACAACTTTCGAGACATAACATCTCACCCATTGCTGCAAAGCAAAATGACTGAAGAAGAGAACAATATCCCTAGAATCCCAGCGCTAAGGGGAAATTGACTAACTCTTACAGCACAATTTAACCTCAGGCAGCCATCCTATACCTTAGAGATGACCTAGAGGCAGCTTGGGGCCTGTCGTGAAGGTGAGTGAGTGCCTTTAAATTTGCTTACCTTTCACCGGGAGCAGGGTTTGAGGGAATATCAGGTAAGCTCTTCGTTTCTTTTTCTTCTTCTTGTTTTTTTTTAAATCTAGAGGTGATGTCAGGGAAGGCAGTACAATGCTCCTCCTGCAGAATGTTTGAGGTGAGGGACGCCGTCAGTGTCCCTGCTGATTTCATCTGTGGGATGTGCACCCAACTCCAGCTCCTCAAAAACCGTGTTAGGGACCTGGAGCTTGAACTGGATGAACTTCGGATGATTCGGGAGGCAGAGGGGGTCATAGATAGGAGCTTCAGGGAAGTAGTTACACCAAAGACTGGAGATAGATGGGTAACTGTAAGAGGGACTGGGAAGAAGCAGTCAGTGCAGGGACCCCCTGCGGTCGTTCCCCTGAGTAACAAGTATACCGTTTTGGATACTTGTGGGGGGGACGACTTACCAGGGGTAAGCCATGGGGTACAGGCCTCTGGCATGGAGTCTGTCCCTGTTGCTCAGAAGGGAAGGGAGGAAAGGAGTAGAACATTAGTAATTGGGGACTCAATAGTCAGGGGCACAGATAGGAGATTTTGTGGGAGCGAGAGAGACTCACGTTTGGTATGTTGCCTCCCAGGTGCAAGGGTACGTGACGTCTCGGATCGTGTTTTCAGGGTCCTTAAGGGGGAGGGGGAGCAGCCCCAAGTCGTAGTCCACATTGGCACTAACGACATAGGTAGGAAAGGGGACAAGGATGTCAGGCAGGCCTTTAGGGAGCTAGGATGGAAGCTCAGAGCGAGAACAAACAGAGTTGTTATCTCTGGGTTGTTGCCCGTGCCACGTGATAATGAGATGAGGAATAGGGAGAGAGAGCAATTAAACACGTGGCTACAGGGATGGTGCAGGCGGGAGGGATTCAGATTTCTGGATAACTGGAGCTCTTTCTGGGGAAGGTGGGACCTCTATAGACAGGATGGTCTACATCTGAACCTGAGGGGCACCAATATCCTGGGGGGGGAGATTTGTTAGTGCTCTTTGGGGGTGTTTAAACTAATTCAGCAGGGGCATGGGAACCTGGATTGTAGTTTTGGGGTACGGGAGGTTGAGAGTATAGAGGTCAGGAGCACAGATTTGACTTCGCAGGAGGGTGCCAGTGTTCAGGTAGCTGGTTTGAAGTGTGTCTACTTCAATGCCAGGAGTATACGAAATAATAAGGGGAACTGGCAGCATGGGTTGGTACCTGGGATTTTGATGTTGTGGCCATTTCAGAGATGTGGATAGAGCAGGGACAGGAATGGTTGTTGCAGGTTCCGGGGTTTAGGTGTTTTAGTAAGGCCAGAGAGGGGGCAAAAGAGGGGGAGGTGTGGCGCTGCTTGTCAAGGACAGTATTACAGTGGCGGAAAGGATGCTAGATGGGGACTCTTCTTCCGAGGTAATATGGGCTGAGGTTAGAAACAGGAAAGGAGAGGTCACTCTGTTGGGAGTTTTCTATAGGCCACCTAATAGTTCTAGGGATGTAGAGGAAAGGATGGCGAAGATGATTCTGGAAAAGAGCGAAAGTAACAGGGTAGTTGTTATGGGAGACTTTAACTTTCCAAATATTGACTGGAAAAGATATAGTTCGAGTACATTAGATGGGTCGTTCTTTGTACAATGTGTGCAGGAGGGTTTCCTGACACAATATGTTGACAGGCCAACAAGAGGCGAGGCCACATTGGATTTGGTTTTGGGTAATGAACCAGGCCAGGTGTTAGATCTGGAGGTAGGTGAGCACTTTGGAAACAGTGACCACAATTCGGTGACCTTTACGTTAGTGATGGAAAGGGATAAGTATACCCCACAGGGCAAGAGTTATAGCTGGGGGAAGGGCAATTATGATGCCATTAGACATGACTTAGGATGTGTAGGTTGGAGAAGTAGGCTGCAAGGGTTGGGCACACTGGATATGTGGAGCTTGTTCAAGGAACAGCTATTGCATGTTCTTGATAAGTACGTACCAGTCAGGCAGAGAGGAAGGGGTCGAGCGAGGGAACGGTGGTTTACCAAAGAAGTGGAATCTCTTGTTAAGAGGAAGAAGGAGGCCTATGTGAAGATGAGGCGTGGTTTCAGTTGGGGCGCTTGATAGTTACAAGGAAGCGAGGAAGGATCTAAAGAGAGAGCTAAGACGAGCAAGGAGGGGACATGAGAAGTCTTTGGCAGGTAGGATCAAGGAAAACCCAAAAACTTTCTATAGGTATGTCAGGAATAAAAGAATGACTAGGGCAAGAGTAGGGCCAGTCAAGGACAGTGGTGGGAAGTTGTGTGTGGAAGCTGAGGAGATAAGCGAGATACTAAATGAATACTTTTCGTCAGTATTCACTCAGGAAAAAGATAATATTGTGGAGGAAAATGCTGAGACCCAGGCTATTAGAATAGATGGCATTGAGGTGCGTAGGGAAGAAGTGTTGGCAATTCTGGACAAGGTGAAAATAGATAAGTCCCCGGGGCCTGATGGGATTTATCCTAGGATTCTCTGGGAAGCCAGGGAAGAGATTGCTGAGCCTTTGGCTTTGATTTTTAGGTCATCATTGGCTACAGGAATAGTGCCAGAGGACTGGAGGATAGCAAATGTGGTCCCTTTGTTCAAGAAGGGGAGTAGAGATAACCCCGGTAACTATAGGCCGGTGAGCCTAACGTCTGTGGTGGGTAAAGTCTTGGAGAGGATTATAAAAGATACAATTTATAATCATCTAGATAGGAATAATATGATTAGGGATAGTCAGCATGGTTTTATGAAGAGTAGGTCATGCCTCACAAACCTTATCGAGTTCTTTGAGAAGGTGACTGAACAGGTAGACGAGGGTGGAGCAGTTGATGTGGTGTATATGGATTTCAGTAAAGCATTTGATAAGGTTCCCCACGGTCGGCTATTGCAGAAAATACGGAGGCTGGGGATTGAGGGTGATTTAGAGATGTGGATCAGAAATTGGCTAGTTGAAAGAAGACAGAGAGTGGTAGTTGATGGGAAATGTTCAGAATGGAGTTCAGTTACGAGTGGCGTACCACAAGGATCTGTTCTGGGGCTGTTGCTGTTTGTCATTTTTATAAATGACCTAGAGGAGGGCGCAGAAGGATGGGTGAGTAAATTTGCAGACGACACTAAAGTCGGTGGAGTTGTAGACAGTGCGGAAGGATGTTGCAGGTTACAGAGGGACATAGATAAGCTGCAGAGCTGGGCTGAGAGGTGGCAAATGGTGTTTAATGTGTAGAAGTGTGAGGTGATTCACTTTGGAAAGAATAACAGGAATGCAGAATATTTGGCTAATGGTAAAATTCTTGGTAGTGTGGATGAGCAGAGGGATCTCGGTGTCCATGTACATAGATCCCTGAAAGTTGCCACCCAGGTTGATAGGGTTGTGAAGAAGGCCTATGGTGTGTTGGCCTTTATGGTAGAGGGATTGAGTTCCGGAGCCATGAGGTCATGTTGCAGTTGTACAAAACTCTAGTACGGCCGCATTTGGAGTATTGCGCACAGTTCTGGTCGCCTCATTATAGGAAGGACATGGAAGCTTTGGAACGGGTGCAGGGGAGATTTACCAGGATGTTGCCTGGTATGGAGGGAAAATCTTATGAGGAAAGGCTGATGGACTTGAGGTTGTTTTCGTTAGAGAGAAGAAGGTTAAGAGGTAACTTAATAGAGGCATACAAAATGATCAGAGGGTTAGATAGGGTGGACAACGAGAGCCTTCTCCCGCGGATGGAGGTGGCTAGTACGAGGGGACAGCCTTAAATTGAGGGGTAATAGATATAGGACAGGTGGGTTTTTTACGCAAAGAGTGGTGAGGCCGTGGAATGCCCTACCTGCAACAGAAGTGAACTCGCCAACATTGAGGGCATTTAAAAGTTTATTGGATAAGCATATGGCTGATAAGGGCATAGTGTAGGTTAGATGGCCTTTAGTTTTTTTCCATGTCGGTGCAACATCGAGGGCCGAAGGGCCTGTACTGCGCTGTATCGTTCTATGTTCTAAAGATAAAGAGGTCAGTGAATAGCTCTAGAACGGGTGCAACTACGTTTTCTATAGGTTTTTTGGTGATATTTAATGAAATATTTACGTGGGGCTTTGGGGCATACAATCAAGATTTGCCCCGGGCATCACCAGACCTCTGCACGCCACTGGTATAGCTCTGATTTGCTACCATGCATCACACTCCAAAGGAAAACAGTTTGGTTCAATTCTGTTTTAAGGTCTTTGTATAACTGTTTCATGATTCCATGGTTGCAATTATAACCACACGATGAAAGGGGAGCAGTGACACTTCTGTTGAATAAGCAGTTACTCTTGTCATCGTGATGAGCTTAGAATGTCAAAGAAGAAAGGAAATCTGAAGTAAAAATAGACGCCACAGCAAATGCACACCAGGGTTGGCCAGGATTTGATAAAGGAAGAGAAGTTAACATTTTAGGTGTGAGACTTTAGAGTTTGTACACCAGAAACATTGGTCATGGGATAAGGAAAATCGTGGAAGCTATCTGAATCCCTGATATTTTCTCCTGTAAGATTGAAGAGCAGTTAAGAAGGAATGTTACCCGAGGACCCGGGTCCGATCTCGGCCCTGGGTCACTGTCCGTGTGGAGTTTGCACATTCTCCCAGTGTCTGCGTGGGTCTCGCCCCCAAAACACAAAAAGATGTGCAGCATAGGTGGATTGGCCACGCTAAATTGCCCCTCAATTGAACAAAAGAATTTGAATGAAAATAAAGGTGCGGTTTTGACTGCTCTTCGTATTTCAGAAGCTGACGAATCTGGGGTGGGATTCTCCATGGCTCCGTGCCAAAATCGAGAGTGACGCGGGTGCGGCATTGACGGCGGAAACCGGCATGACGCCGCTCCCGCGATTCTTCAATCCCCCCCCGCGATTCACCAAAGAAAACATCCCGACGGCATGGTTCTAACCACGTTTTGCCTGTTGGGAACAGTCAGTGGCGGCTGTAGACTCAGTCTGCGGCCGTCCTGGTTGGGGGCGGGTGGATCCTTCACCAGTCGGCGGTCACCGATCCGCGGGTGCGCGCGATCTCAGGGGGCCTATATTATCGGGGCTGCTTCGCGTTCTGAGTCCGCCCTGCACATGCACGGACTCCTGACCGGAAGTGTAGGGTCCCGTATCCGCAGGCAGAACTGCGAGGAGTACTCCAGGGCCCTGCTAGCCCCCTTCAGGGAGGAAAATCACTCTGCACATTCTTCTAGAAAGTTCAGAGTGAAACGACGTAGCCCCGTTATTGGAGAATCCCACCCCTGCTTCTGCATTTTTAGAACATCCAGTTTTTAATTTTGGTTTGCAGTATAGAGGTCCATTTTCTAAGTTCATGCCATCGAACAATACAGATCAGAAAATTGCAAGCATGTTCCTCACGACTCTCCATCTATTTGGACAATGCATTTGTGAGTTAAAAATGGACCATTAGTGGGCAGCTTCCGTGCGAGCAGCGCAGAAAATTCCCCTCAGAAATTCTGAATAGATTTATTTCAGAAATTTCTGTTGCTCGAGTCAGCTACAATAATAAATTTCAAACTGAAATACTCTTGTGTGGCATTCTCCTGCTTTTCCAATTATTTTTCAAGCTTTTTCAAAGTGTATAAAAAGGTCAGAAAGTTTGATTTTCAACCCAGAAACAATAATCTGAGCTCTATGGGTGTCAACGTCACTTGGCAGCAGATGTGCTTCTGCAGGATAGATTTACACCTACATGTAACAGGTATACATTCAAGCGTAGAAGACTGACTCTACATTATACAGAACATCCTTCCCTACATTCCAGTTACATTTCTATGGTGCAGTCTCAAGAATATCTCATTCATTTTTCACATTCATGCAATGCTACCTATCTAAAATATGTGTACACCACAGTGCAGTTCGGGTCCAATAACAATGTAATCTCTGACATTGATTTGGGAAAGCATCATGTGCATCATCAGTTGTGGCGATCTCCAGCTTGCTGTCCAAGCAAAAACAGTGACTTCAACACATTGACGTTACAACATGCATCAAAAGACAAGAAGACATGTAGCAAGATGTTCCACTCAACAGGCATGCTAAATTTCTTTAACTCACCAATTCCCCCGATAATTTAATCTCAACATTAGGAACGTGCAACTGGCTCTTAGCACTCATTTAAAAGGAGCTCTGGCTGGAAAGTCCAGTCGTCCAGTCTTCAAGGGAAAGGTTAACATTTGCTGAGACAAACTTAAATTCAGTTGTTTGTGATAATTAACATTCAGATTTACTGTCAATGTTTGATAACCCATGACCTTGATTTTTTTTTCTATTTGTAACAGGCCCCCACTGTCACTTGTATTTGCATGTAGTAGTACCACAATTCTGACCGACATGCTGCGATTTTGCACCTGCATTCGCCCCAAGCGCAAATGGCGACGTGGATGTCAAGACTCTCCTCTCCCTTAAGAGAGAGGGTGCCTCAAGATGGAGGTGCCCTCCAAGCACTTTTTATAAACTTCTGAAATAAGAAATGGCATATAGGTGTGGCAGCTGTGGTAGTATTAGGTTGGAGAAGGGGAAAAAGGGTGCCTCGTATTGGCCTTGGGAGTGCTGCACCCCCCGCCCCCCTGGTCTGTCTCTAGTCCAGTTGGCCGTTGGCCATTGGCCTCAATAAGCCCCTTAATTATGTTGACAAAGGACTTACTGTTTGTGGGTGGGTAGATGTCACTCTGCCGCTTTGAAATATTACGATCCCAGACCAGACCCCAACAGTGGCTAGGACTTGGGCAGCACCGTAGCACAAGTGATTAACACTGTGGCTTCACAGCACCAGGGTCCCAGGTTCGATTTCCCCGCTGGGTCACTGTCTGTGCAGAGTCTGCACGTTCTTCCCGTGTGTGTGGGTTTCCCTTCTGCACTGTATGTTCTATGTTCTATGTATGTTCAATGACACTAGACCAAAATCCCAATATTTTAGTTTATTTTAAGACTGTGTGAAAAGAATGATTTGCTCCAGGAGTGATTGCATGAAGAAATAGGAATTGGTTATTTTTAACACAAAACTTTATTATGGCTACAATATTAAGCTTTGCTAACTTCACACTTAAAGAAAACTTACAATTTACACCTTAAACACTGCTTCTCAATTTCCCATTAAACAAAAAGAAAATAACCACACAGCTCTCAATTTATCTTACTGTGGGAGAATTGTAGACTCATTATAGCAGGTCAGAATTCAACTCCACTCTCCAAAGTTTCTCCTCCAACTGCCTCTCTAATGCTTTCAAAATGTCTCTCTGCCTTCCTTGGTTCCACCCAGCAAGCCCTCAACTCCCCAAGCAGGGTGCAAAACACTTTAACTCCCCAGGGACTTTCCCAGTCAAACCACCATCCATTAGCCTGGACTGAAAAGACATTCCTTTGTCAATTTCACCTAATGGCTGCTAAAAACACCCAGGCCCTGCAAAACAGAATTATTTTTTTAAAAACATGACCATTGTAGTCAAACACACACTAACCCCAGGCTGGTTCTTAACCCTTAAATTGCCCAACCCTAATAACGCAATATTCTTAAAGTCTTCCAGTCATCACAGAAAATGGCCCAGAGGCAGGAAAAGGGCACATTTGTTGGTACCAGGAAATTCAGGGGTCTGCCAGCCCCTACTATTCAGATTGAAGCTAGGTACTGCAAGGTAAGTGAGCTGAAACATCTTATATCACCATAAATCAAATAGAAAAAGTTGAGACCAATTTTTAAAATGGTTGCAAAATGCAACAAATCACCCACCTCTCCACACTCTTTTTCACAGACATTTTGCAACACTAAATCTCAAAACTCTTGGGACATGGACTTACACCTTGTTGATTGAGGTCCTGCAGTTGACTGCTGGAGACTATGAGTTTGAAGGCTACCCAGATGGTGACACAGATGATACGGAGGGTGATGACTGAAATTGCTGAGTGCCATATCGGTTTCTCTGCAATCAGACCAATGTAAACCGATCTCTCCAATGATCCAAGTTCCCATCCTATGGGTAGAGTTCTCCCATCCTGCCCACGGCGGGTTTGGTGGCCGGCGAATCAAGCAGGAGCTGAAAAGTCAGAAACCTGTCGACGTGAAAACAGTTTGCATCTCCCAAATGTGGGCTAATGGCTGGTTGGTTCCCCTGCTACCTGGTGGTGTGAACATAATTTGTTTCTCATGGGTGGCACAGTGGTTAGCACTGCTGCCTCACAGAACCAAGGACTCGGGTTCAATTCCAGCCTTGGGTGACTGTCTGTGTGGAGTTTGCGCTTTCTCCCTGTGTCTGTGTGGCTTTCCTCCGGGTGCTCCAGTTTCCTCCCACAGTCCAAAGATGTGCAGGTTGGGTGGATTGGCCATGATAAATTGCCCCTTGGTGTCCAAAAGGTTAGTGGGGTTACTGGGGTGGGGAAGTGGGCCTAGTTAGGGTGCTTTTTCAGCGGGTCAGTGCAGACTCTTTTTTTTAAAACAAACATTAAGACATTTATGGTTTTATAACAATAAAAGATACAAAAACAAATGTAAACATAATTCAATCCGTAAAACCCTAACATTTATCCTATCAGGACAAACTTATTTTCCCAAGCCTGAGAAACCCAGCCATGTCGCTAACCCTTACCCCCAATTCCGGAGGCTCCTAGTCACTCCACGCTAATAGGATCCGTCTCTGGGCTAACAGGGAGGCAAAGGCCAAAACGTCAGCCTCTCTCGCCCCCTAGACGCCCGGGTCTTCCGACACTCCAAAAATCGCCACCTCTGGACTCGGCACCACCCTCATTTTAATACCGTGGACATGACATCGGCAAATCCCCTGCCAGAATCCCGAGTTTCGGACATGTCCAAAACATGTGGACACCTCATTCACCTGTTCTCCACCCCTAAAAACCTGCTCATCCGTGTCACCGCCATGTGTGCCTGGTGAACCACCTTGAATTGGATCAGGCTGAGTCTGGCACATGATGTGGACATGTTGACTCTACTCAGAGCATCCTCGCACAGATCTGCCTCCAGCTCCTTACCCAGCTCATCTTTCCACTTGTGCCTATCTTCCTCTATCTGGGTTCCCTTCAACTCCATAAGCTCTTAGAAATTTCTGAGAACTTCCCCTCCCCACCCCCATTTTAGAAACTGCCTTACCTTGTATCCCATGTGATGGTAGAAGCAAAATGTCAAAATCTGCCTTTGCACAAAGTCCCTCCCCTGCAGATAGCGAAACTCATTCCCACCCAGCAATTCGAACTGCTCCTCCAAACAAGGAAAGCTCCCATCAATAAATAGATTCCACAGCCTTTCAAGACCTGCTCTCTGCCACCTTCAAAACCCCCATCCAACCTCCCCGGGACAAAGCAGTGATTGGCCACAAATTGGGAGCCCACACCTACGCTCCCTCCACTCCCATATGCTTCCACCACGTCCCCCAAACTCTCAAAGCCGCTACCACCACTAGGCCTGCAGAGTACCTGGCCAGCGAGAACAGCAGAGATGCTGTTACAAGTGCTCCTAAACTTGTGCCCTTACATGATGCCGCCTCCACCTGCTCCCATACCGACCCCTCCCCCACTACCCACTTCCTGATCATGGCTATATTTGCTGCTCAGTAGTAATTCCCAAGGTTCGGCAGGGCCAGGCCAACCACTAACCCCCCCCCCCCCCCCCCCCCCACCCCTACCCCCATCCCGGGTTCCGCTCCAACAGCACTTTCCTTACTCGTGGGGTTTTACCCGCCCATACGATTCCAGAGATCACCGCATTGACCCACTTAAAAAAGGACTTTGGGAGAAAAATTGGGAGACACTGGAAAATAAACAGAACTGTCATCGTTATGGTCTGTACCCTCCCCACCAGTGACAACGGAAACATATCCCACCTCCGATAGTCCTCCTTCATTTGCTCAAGTAACCGTGCCAGATTTAATTTATGCAACTGCTCCCATCCCCGTGCCACCTTAATTCCCAAGTATCGGAAACTCCCTCCCACCACTTTATACGGCAACTCCCCCCCCCCCCAAACTGGATCACGAAAACCTCACTTTTTCCCATATTCTCCTAAGATCGCATAATCTCTCCCATTCCCCCAAACAGGTCAGAGATATATAGGAGTAGGTCGTCCACTTACAACAAGACCCGCTCCACGCCGCCACCCCCCCCCCCCCCCCCCCCCCCCCCACCGGATGAGCACCTTCGACTGGAAGCACCTATGACGCTCCCGGGCACCATCACTAATGGCTCTATAGCCCAAGGCAAACAACAGTGGGGAGAGTGGACATCCCTGCCTCGTCTCCCAGCTCAGTCTGAAATATTCAGAGGTCACCCGCTTCAACCCCACACTCGCCACCAGCGCCTGGTACAGCATTCCCACCTAGTCTACAGAATACTGCCCAAACCCAAACCGCCCCAGGACCACCCACAAATACTTCCACTCCACCCGGTCGAAGGCCGTCCACAGCGAACACCACCTCCACCTCCCTCCCCTTGGAGGGCATCGTGATGACATTCAAGAGCCTTCTAACATTGTCCGTTATCTGCTTTCCTTCAACAAATCTCATCTGGCCCTCCCCTATCACCCCCAGAACACAATCCTCTATTCTCGAGGCCAAGATTTTGAGCAGCAATTTGGCGTCAACATTTAGTAGGGAGATTGGTCTGTATGACCCGCATTGTTCTGGGTCCTTCTCTCGCTTCATCGAAGATTGTGACATTTGTTGGAGGAAGGACCCCCCGCTCCCTAGCCTCAATAACTGCCCTCACCAGCAGCAGACCCAGCACCCCAGAAAACTTCTCGTTAAATTCCACTGGGTTATCAGTCTGGTCCTGGGGCCTTGTCAGCCTACATGGCCTCCAATCCTTCTACTACTTCCACAATCTCAATCTGGATTCCCAGCCCCTCCACCAATTCTTCCTCTATCTTCGGAAACTCTGAACCCTCGTACAGCCGGATGTAAAATTCCTTGAACACCCCGTTCATCCCCGCTGGGTCCAAAATCGTGTTTCTCCCCCTCTACCCTTCACTCTTCCCATCTCCCTGGCTGCCTCCCTTTTCCTGAGCTGGTGTGCAAGCATGCTACTGGTCTTCTCCCCATACTCATATACCACCCCTCTCGCCTTCCTCAACTGCCCCACCACCTTCCCTGTGGATATCAGACCAAACTGCTTTTGCAGCTTCTGTCGCTCCTTCAACAATCCTTCCGGGCTTCCGAGTACCTTCTATCCACCTGGAGGATCTCCCTAACCAGCCTATCCATCTCTGCCTTCTCCACCTTTTCACTATGCCCATGCCAAATCAGCTCCCCCCTAACTACTGCCTTTAGTGCCTCCCATACTATTGCTGCTGAAACCTCCCCTGTGTCATTTATCTCCTAATAATTCTGGATGGCCTCCCTCACCCACCCGCACACCTCCTCATCCGGTAACAGTCCCAGATCCAATCTCCATTGTGGGCGCTGACCCCCCTCCTTGCTCACCTGTAAATCCACACAGTGTGGGGTATGGTCCGACATAATAATCACCGAATACTCGGCATCCACCACCCCCACCAGCAAAGCCCTGTTCAAAATGAAAAAATCTATTTGGGAGTACACTTTGTGTACATGGGAGAAGAAAGAAAAGTCCTTCGCTCTTGGTCGTCCGAACCTCCACGATCTACCCCTCCCATTTGTTCCATGAACCCCTTTAGTTCCGTCGCTGTCCTTGAACTCGATCAATCCAACCTCGGATCTGTAACCGTATTAAAGTACCCCCCTCCCCCCACCACCATGATCAGCCTATGTGAGTCCAAGACCGGGATCCTCCCCAACACCCCCATCCTTGAACTCGATCGATCCAACCTCTGATCTGTAACCGTATTAAATTCCTCCGCCTCCCCTCCCCCCTGCATGATCAGCCTATGTGAGTCCAAGACCGGGATCCTCCCCAACGCCTGCCTCATAACCTCAGTGTCGTTCCAGTTTGGTGCATAGATATTCACTAATACCATTGGCATCCCCTCCAGCTTCCCACTCACTATAACGTACCTACCCCCCCGGGTCCACCTCTATGCACTCTATCTCAGATGACACCCGCTTATTAATCAAGATGGGTCAGTGTAGACTCGATGGGTCGTAAGGCCACCTTCTCCACTGCAGGAATTATATGGAATTCTCATTCGCTAAATGTTCATTGATCGTTGAAATCTCATCAGACCTTCCGATCTTGCGTGCCAGCAGAAAATCACGTCGGCATCAAACCCATTTGAAAAAAGAGCAATATATAGACCACAGTTTGCTCGAGGATTTGCGGTGAATGCGACATACATTGCCGACCTTCTATAACGCTGTGCTGCTGCTGTTGCACAGAATCTTCCTGATTCTGAAGTCTTCCCTTTGGTAGAGGGCATTCCCCTACACCCAGACTCCTGGAATAAAAGCCTTAAGGGCATTGTGGTTGACTCGGAGTGCAGACTTCTTCTTGTGGTTGCTACCCTTTTGGCTCAGGATTCTAGACATTCTAGTGAAGGCAGGTGGGCTGCGAAGAGTGATATGACTGTGCTGGACTGGCATTTAAATATGGTTCCAGGACATTCGAACCCACGAGCTGACAGTGACCAGAACCCACGAGCTGACAGTGACCAGAAGAACCATGTCCCGACCCGGCAGGTGACTGGGAGAGATGCTTGCTCGTGCATAATTAATGAGACTGCAAATGCGGACCCGAGTGCGCGTTCCTACCATTCTGGCCAATGGAAAAGGTGCCGTCAGAGCTGCCCTCCATCACATTTATTCTCAGGAATGAAGAATTCTGCCCAATGTTTCTAAGTTGTAGTGGCCTAACAACTGGAGGCGCCATTGCAGGAGTTTATATTCCAAGACTTTTGAGCTCAAGGAATTTCAGTCCCCATGGATACGATCCGATGGCCATGCTGCACTAGAAAAGCAGGGCACTGTGGCGCAGTATGGCTGATGAAGTTAGGCTGATGAAGTAGGGAGACCCCGCTCCCGGGGTCTACCCGTCTCACCGCAGCACGTGAGAATCAATGCAATCTCGCAAGACGTTGCGATGCAAATCTGCCTATTAGAGCAAGGCAGTTAGCCTCACTTTAATGTGCAGATTCCCGAGATACCAAAGGCTCTGGGATTCATCCTCTTCGTCTCAGAGACCTTGGGCGAGCGCCGTTCAGCACTGGGCCCCACAAAAATGGCGTCCCGATCTCTCGCTACAGTGGGGAGTTACGGTGAGTGCAGCTCCCCACTGGACAAAACTGAGCTGAATGGCCTCAGCCGCACATTCCCTGTTCTGGCCCCTTATACTACAATGAGAGTTGCATTGAATAGCCGTGCGTTTTCCAGCACTGCGAACACCTGGGATTTTGTTCCCTTTTGGGAGAATCACGCTCCATGGGCGCGATTCTCCGCCCTCCACGATGGGTCGGAGAATAGCGGAGGGCCTTCCCGACATTTTTCCCGACCTCCCGCTATTCTCCCACCCCCCACACGAATCGCTGCTCGCCGTTTTTTTACGGCGAGCAGCGATTCTCCCCTAGCTGATGGGCCGATTTCCCATGCCTTTACAGCCGTTTTCACGAACTGCAACACACCTGCTCTCACCGTTCGTGAAAACAGCCGCAAAGTGCTGTTCTGGGGAACCATGGCACCAATTGGCACGGCCGCACCACGGCCGTGCCAAAGGTGCCATGGGCCCGCGATCGGTGGACACCAATCGCGGGCAGCGGTTACGAACCCCGCGCACTCTTTGTTACTCCGCCGCCCCGCTGGATCAGTCCGCGGGGCGGCTGAGGGGCATAACGGCCCGCGCATGCGCGGGTTTCACGCATATGCGCGATGACGTCATCCGCGCATGCGCGGGTTGGAGCCGTCCAATCCGCGCATGCACGGCTGACATCATATGCGTCGGCCGTCGTTAACTTTGGCGCGCGGGTTTAGCGAAATTCGCTAAGCCTGCGATGCCGAAGTTCACGGGGCCCCGCTGCTAGCCCCGACCTGGGAGCAGAATCGGGTCATGGGAGGGGGCGCGGAGGCTGCCGTGAGACACGGCCAGTTTCAGGGCAGCCTTCACGACTCTCCGCATTTGCGGAGAATCGCGCCCCATATCTTTTATTTTAATGACCATAAATGTACTCCAATTCATCGTCATTTTACTCCTGTTTAATAGCAGAACATAAGAACCCAAGAAACAATTTATTCCTGTTCTTATTTTATTTATGTGTTTAGGAAATACTCCAAAATAAATGATTTATAAAAATCATCTGAAGATTGAGTTTTGCTTCAGTTGAAATGAATGATTCATGAGAGAATTCTTTTAATGTTATTAAGGAAATATCAAGAAAAAGATTAAAGTGTGAAAATAAATAAATCAGATTTCAATTCTAATTTGAATTTCTAATTCGCAGTAAAAACAAGCCAGAATCCGAACAGGAAATAGAATTTGGGTGGATCTGAACTTCTGAATGAATAAACTGTATTCTTTGAAAGGTAATACCAAATTTGTGCATTTAAGTGATGGTACATTCAAATTTGGATATCCATAGCACATGTACCTAATAAAATAAAAATAATTACAAATGTATCAGTGTGAGCCTGGCATTACCAGCTTAATCTTGAGGAAAGGCATGCTAAACACGTGCAATCTCGAAGGGCGGGATTTTCCGCTCCTGGGATTAAGTGCCCGCGCTGTCGTGAACACTGTCGCGTTTCACGACGGTGCGAACAGGGCCCGGGCACGACCTATTCTGGCCCACACAGGGGGCCAGCACGGCGCTGGAGCGGTTCACGCCGCCCCAGCCTCCTTATGCGGTGCTAAGTGGGCGCAGCGCCAACCCGCGCATGCGCAGTTGGGGCAGCTCAAACCCGCGCATGCGCAGTTGGGGCAGCTCAAGCCTGCGCATGCGCAGGGAACTTCTTACGTGCGCCGGCCGTCACAAAGATGGTGCCGGTGTTCTGGGGCCAGCCACGCAAGGAGGTAGGCTCGGGGCGGGGGAAGAGGTCGGCCTGCCAATTGGTGGGCCCCGATCGCAGGCCAGACCCCATCTGAGGCCTCCCCCGGTGAAGGAGACCCCCTCCCCCCCTCCCCCACAGGCCATCCCCCCAGCTTTCCCGCACAGTTCCCGCCGGCAGAGACTAGGGGTGGACGGCACCGGCGGGACCCTGTCGTGTCGGAGTGGCCGCTCAGCCCATCCGGGCCGGAGAATCGCTGCACTCTGTTTGCGGCAATTCTCCGTGTGACCCGGCGCGATTCTCGCGGCGCTGGTTTTGGGGGGGGGGGGGTGGGAGAATTGTGTGCGGGTGTCGGGGCGGCGTGGCGCGACTCGCCCGCGCCCCAGCGGTTCTCCCACCCAGCGTGGGGGGAGGGGGGGGAGAATACCGCCCTATATTTTCTTACAGCAAGAAGTCTTACAACACCAGGTTAAAGTCCAACAGGTTTATTTGGAATCACTAGCTTTCGGAACACCCCTCCTTCACCAGGACTGGTGTTCTAAGACTTTGACGTCTTACTATGCCCACCCCAGTCTAACGCCGGCATTTCCACATTACATATTTTGTTATTAATTTTGCAGTATAGATTATATAAACTGTAAGTGTTATTGATATCCACTTTGCATGAGGTTTGACTGCTATGTGATTTTAAAAATTGATTAGATTTTATTATAGCCACATACGGCTGACAGGGCCTTGTACACTGCCAATGAATGCTGGAACATTCCTGTAAAGACTAGAAATTACTGTAAATATTAGTGGGTAATACTTTCAGGAGACTGGCACAATAAGTTGAATGAACTCATGCAATGCTGTAAAATGTCATACTCCTCATGAAAACCCAATGAAAAAATAACCATTAAGAAGTGATGATTACTTCAGGCAATGCATCACCCGTCATCCCTGTGATCGCTACCCTACATTTGGTTCCTGGTTATGCATGCCTCAATTGTAAAATTCTTGTCCTCATTTTCAAATTCCTCCATGACCTTGCCCCTCTTATTGTTTTTATCTCCTCCAGCCGGATAACACTTAAAGAGATATCTGCACTCCTTCAATTATGGCCTCTAATTGGGTCTCTTATTCCAACAATGGGTCAACCACCTAAAACCTTAACGTATCTTCAGAGACGCCACCACCAAGTTCTGCAGAGCATTTCCAGTATTTATTTTTGTTAGTTATTATTAAAATTACCACATCCACACTCATTCCTAATCCCCAAATGAACCCAACCATGTTTTCCATTTATTAGCTGAGAGTGTTCCATATTGGAAAATCATCTTTAAAATTTTACTTTTCCTGTTCTTGGAACTATGTTCCTTAGATGAGGAACCATAGCAGCAGAGACGCACTTTTAAATATCCAATGCATAATTTATAAAATATGACTTTTTTTTGGCATGATATGCCATATGTATTATTCATTATGGACTTTCTATACAGAGGACAAGATGATTTATTGTGACATACTGTCGAACTCAATGTTTATTGCTGGTTTGTAAAGTGGGTTTGAAGAGGGCCAGGTGAAGATATCCAAACAGTACAATTATTTCTAAAGTTTTCTTTCAACTTTTTAATATTTTTCTGGGCTTTAGTTGTGTAATCCCAAAATTATCTGAATATGGTTTTTAAGAAGTTCTTTCTGAGGTTATGGGTTTCACTGGCTCGGCCAACATTTGTTGTCCATTCCTAATTATTAATATGAATAATTATTATTTCCAAGTATTCGTGTACTTGCACCAATTATGGGATTTTAGTTGTGTCATGTGAAAGTACCTTTATGAAATGGGTGTGTATATAAATATCTATAGTGAGAGTACCTTTATGAAATGGGTGTTTATAAATGGGTGTGTATATAAATATCTGTAGTGAGAGTACCTTTAGGAAATGGGTGTTTACTACTGCAGTGATGTCAGAGTGGGTGGAACTGAGCTGTCTGTCAGCTTTTTACTTTCATTTTTGAGCAGGCTGCAGGGTGTGTTTTAATTTTGTTTGCAGTGTTGGAGCTGACGCCAGACCAAGCAGATGTACTGCTGTTCTCTCTGCCATCAAAAGACTATCTCTTGATCATTTAGTGAATTCAGAATTATAAATGTTTTCAGTCATGACTTTAACCTGATGTGCTTCTGATAAAGGTTTTGTTTTTAAGTCGTATGGATGTTAAAAAGGAAAGCTTAAAGGTTTACTTAAGTGTTGTAGTCTTTGGGGGGTTGTATTTGAATTAATGGTTGCTAAGATGTTCACTGTATGTTTTTAAAAGGTTAACTTGAGTTCATAGAATAAATATTGTTTTGCTTTTAAAATTACGTTTCCATTTCTGCTGTACCATACCTGCAGAATGGGCCGTGTGCTCCCCATACCACAATCTAGTAAAAGTTGTGGATCAGGTGAACTCCATGATACACTTTGGGGTTCTCTAAACCCTGGCCCATAATAGTTGGGATGAATATAATTCTGGCCAAGCCTAGTTCCCAAGGAAAAATCAATAAGAATTCACAATAATACGCATCAGGACTAAGAAAAATGACACTAGCAACTCTTTTTTAAAAAACAGACAGCGAATGCTCAGGCAAATATAGTTAGCATTTATTTATCGGCCAGCAATAATGACTTCTAAGTTACTAAGGCTGTAGCTGCATTTTTAAAATTAATTAGAAGACATGGGCCAATCCAGTTAGAAAAACTATTTTGAGTTAATTTTGTAAAATTCAATCTTTGGCCTCAATTTTTATGGGCAGTGCCTTTGGAGCAGGGGGAAGGAGGAATGGACGGGCAAATGGTCGAACACCAAACATCAAATTGCAAACTTGTCACACACATCTGATTGCACACATCACTGCAAACATGTTATTTCACTGCAAACATGTTATTTCACTGCAAACATGTTATTTCACTGCGATGTTGAAATCCTTTCACAATGATGCAAAGTTACAATATGATAAGTCAATTAAGCTCCAGGAATATCTCGCAGGATTTCTGCAGAGCACTCAAAACCTGCTGCTATTTCATAGAAAACCCTAAATATGTAATGCTCATGACAGAAAAAGACTGCATAATTCAAAGTACTGGGCCAGATTTAGTAGTCAGCAGCAAATGACTGACACTATCTGTTTGTAACACTTGACCAAAGACTTTTCATGGGGCCTTTGCACTTGTAGTTCTTATCATTCAACATTCGTAATAGTGCAGCACCCTGTACAGGGGATCTGGGGCTTGCGTCAACAGATCAAGCAACTGTGTGTCTCCTTAATCAGACTGACGAATTCTTGATGGACTCATAGTCTGAATCAGGAAACGTAAATTGGAAATAAAAACTGTAAATTCTGTAAAAACTCTTCTAGCATGTGGAGAGAGAAACAGAACTAACTGGTGGGATCTTCTGGTTCTTCCCACCGGCAGGATTTACCGGTGCTGCCGAAGTCAATGACTATTGGCTGGCTGGCCGCATTCTGCAGTGGCAGCGACGGAAAATACAGCCAATATTTCAGCTCGATGACCTTTCACCAGAACTGGGAAAAGTTAGAAATTTAACAGGTTTTAAGCAAGTGAAATGGCAAGAGCAAGTAAATAACAAAAAGAATTGGTGGTGCAGGACCAAAAGAGGGTGGTTAATGGACAAGGAAAATAAACGCAAAAGATGGAATATTAAACGAGATGACCAATAACGTAAAGAAAACAGAAGAAAAAGAGGGGAAGAAAAATTGGTTTAAAAGTGATAACAGACAAAGAGGAAAAAGAATTACAAAATCTCCACCAAAAATTAAAATCTATGTGAATAAGACCTCGCGTATTAGAACAGTACAGCACAGAACAGGCCCTACGGCCCTCGATGTTGTGCCGAGCCATGATCACCCTACTCTTAAAAGTTAAATTTTGAGAGCCAGAGGATTATTGGTGGTAATTATAATTAATTTTAACATTTAAAAGATATTTGCGCCAGAATGGACAAACACTTTTCTTTTAAAAAGAGAGTTCACTTTGTACATACCAGGTCAGTACAGCAAATTCACATCATTCAAGAATTTAGTCTGTCAGAGAGAAACCATTATCACACAGCTTATACAGAGGAATGGTGCTTTCTCAAATAGCAGATTCCTGATCTCCACATTTAATTGTGCATGTTTGGTGGCCAGAAATTGTTGTCCAATTTCCCACATAAATTCCCGGCTGGGTCACTGTCTGTGCGGAGTCTGCACGTCCTCCCCGTGTGTGCGTGGGTTTCCTCCGGGTGCTCCGGTTTCCTCCCACAGTCCAAAGATGTGCGGGTTAGGTGGATTGGCCATGCTAAATTGCCCGTAGTGTCCTAAAAAAAGTAAGGTTAAGGGGGGGTTGTTGGGTTACGGGTATAGGTTGGATACGTGGGTTTGTGTAGGGTGATCATGGCTCGGCACAACTTAGAGGGCCGAAGGGCCTGTGCTGTGCTGTACTGTTCTATGTTCTATAAATAATAACAAATGTTATTAGTTATATAAACCTTGGTGATTAGTCTCAGAATTGGTGCCATGAAACTCTCATTGATTGTTGTAAAATCCCATCTGGTTCACTAACGTTCTTTTGGGAAGGATATGTGCCATCTTTACTTGTTCTGGCCTATGTGTGGCTCCAGATGCACAGCAATCCAACAGATTCTTAATTGCCCTCTGGAATAACCCAGCAAGCCACACATTTCAGGGGCAATTATGGATGGACAAAAAAATGCTGGCTTTGACAATGACACCCATAGCCCATGAAAGAATTAAAACATTGAACATACAGTGCAGAGGAGGGCGTTTGGCCCATTGGGTCTGCACCAACCCACTTAAGCCCTCACTTCCACATTATCCCCGTAACCCAATAACTCCTCCTAACCTTTTTGGTCACCAAGGGCAATTTATCATGGCCAATCCACCTAACCTGCACGTCTTTGGACTGTGGGAGGAAACCCGTGCACCTGGAGGAAACCCACGCAGACACGGAGAGAACGTGCAGACTCTGCACAGACAGTCACTCAGTGGGGAATCGAACCTGGGACCTTGGCACTGTGAAGCCACAGTGCTAATCACTTGTGCTACCCATTAGAAACCTATTGCAATGAAACCACAAGATTAATAAAACCACAAGATTAATAGCTGTCAAGATGGTACTATGTATAAAGATATTTTTTCAATGAAAATAAAGCACTCTATTCTTTGAGATTTGAACAGAAAACAAAAATGTTATCAATAACAATGGCATTCTTGCCATTGCTATGATTTAAAATTCATTTATTTTATAAAGGACATGCAATCCCAAAGTGTTTATTAATTTCACATATAGCTTCACACCAAGTCTTATTGTTTGAAAACAAATGCTGAAAATCACCAATGTTGTTAATGCTTCCTAGGTGCAATAACATGGGCTGCATATTTATGGGGTGGAGTGCAGGGTTGGGGTTGGCTCGTTCCCGGGGAAGCAAAGTCAGCTGGAAGCACACATGTGGGCAGGATCGACTGCCAGTGGGGCTTCCATCCCTCACTTGGGAGGAAGTCTCACCCTCGGGAGCTCCCAGCCAATTGGACTAGCCAGCAACCCCGAACCACCAAGAGCACATTAGTGGGAGCTGCCAGGATAGCAAACAGTCCCAAGAAGGCCCAATGGATCCCAGAGCAAACAAGTCCAGGGTATTAGACAAAGGGGGTTAGCTCCGTTTAGGGGAGACTCAGTGGATGAGGATGGTGGGTTTTCCAGAGCATGCTGGTAGGAAGGAGTATTATCCTACAATGTGCAAAAGGGCACCCCCAAATATAGTGCCCTCCTTTAGAAATATTTTTATTAAAAAGTGGCTTGCCCAGTCCCATCCGACTGGAAACATCAATCATGTAATAGCATGGGCAGCATTGGGTATGAATAAGCTCAATTGACCCTTAAATATGGCAGGTAGGCTGAAAAATTCACACTTGCCCACCCCCATGTTATGGGGATGAGTGGTGGTGATGGCTGTGGTTTCCCTCCCACCCCCCCAGAAAACATGTCTGGCAGGGGCACATAAAATCCAGCCTATGATATAACCAAGGTCACATGTGACATTTTGAATTTACTGGATTTAAAAAAACAATAAAGTTAAAACAAATTAATTACCTTGACTAATCCTTCAATGTCATCCCGATTATCAATGATTTAAAAAACTGGTATCAAAATATATTTGATTGCGCGGGTTCTGCGACATTACAACTACAGTTGCTGTTTTGTGATGATTTCCCTTGGAAATTTTAACTTTCATATCAGACCAGCTCTATTCAAGCAAGTAAGTGCTGATAATCTGGCAAATAAGGATGATGAAGCTGATACTGATATTCACATCCTAATTAGCCAGTTTGTGGAACTGGTAATCAATGGCTATTTACCCTAGAACAGAAGCATCCTTTGATTAACTCCCAATATGGCTGCAGAGAACCACATCTATCACTGACTTACAGCTTTGTGTGACAGATATACAAAGACACAATACATCATTACCATGAAGTCTGAACTGCGGCACAGCATTCGGAAAACCTATTATATGTAGCTCCCAAGGCCAGCAATGCCTCACTGCTCGGAGGTAACTGGCTTAGTAATTCTATTCATTAAACCTGTTGGCTGTCCTTCGTAGTTAAACTCCACTGGCAATCCTATTAACTCTAGTAAACACCAGGTTGGACCTACCTTCCCAATTTCCATTTAAGGAGCAATTCCAATGCCTCCATTAAAATTGTATCAAAACAAATGAAGGTGCACAGATTGATTTACTTATTAGGCTACAGTGATCCCTGGTATTCCAATCCAGATGTTTGGTATCTGCTGATTAACTAATCATTTACCTGGAGGCCATTTGTGGGATTTTGGTGAAGCAACATTTACCCTCCCAGCAATCACCACAATTCAATCATTTACTGTGTCAAGTACTTTCAGATGTTTTGATATGATGAGTATTCTGTAACTTCAATTATTATTACTTACCTTTCTATTCAGGCTATGAGTATACCATTACAACTGGAATAAATTAATGACTCTATTTGAATCATATCTGTATGTAACATTATGACAAATCGCTGGAATTCTCTTAACGGGAGAGGAAAAAATGTAAATTTGCAAGAGATGTGTGAGCTATTATTGTTAATACTCGAGCATACTATTAAGACCCCCTTCAGGGACAGAGCTGTATAGCATCCACTTCCTTTACACAAAGAATACAAAAGAATCAGCAACATGCTAAAAACAGTCACGAAAATCAGTAATAAGCGAAAAGCATTTACAAGATACCAAAACAAAACCCAAATACCCCTCCCCACACAACGGTAGCCCCACACCGGTGGAAAGCCATCCAGAGAGAGAGAGAGAGAGACAAAATATGGACAAACCACAAGAAACTCAACAAACAATTAAGTACAAGGCAAAGCCGCCAGCACTCAAGCCAGCGCACGCTCCCTCCATCACCCTCCCCGGGCTCCAGCAACAGCCCCACGTCGATAATGAGGTGCCCGCAAGCAGCTCAGTCCACCGAAAGAGGACAGGCAATGCAGAGTTCAGGAGAGAGAAAACAACCCTCCCGTTCACTAGCATTCGGAAGGACCCCTGTAATGACTTAGACCAGACCTTTGAGATTGGCCAATTGGAATAAGAGTTCCCTGATTCGTGGCCAATCAGGGAACCTCGGGTGCGATTCTCCCACCCGGGAGAATCGCGGGAGGGCCGCTCTGGCACCCCCCGCGATTCTCCCACCCACCCCAAAATGGCGTGTCGGGTTTTGAGACACGCCGCTCGGAGAATCACGGGCCGCCGTTTTTCACGGCGACCGGCGATTCTCCAGCCCGGATGGGCCGAGCGGCTCTGTCCCTGGTCGCTGCCGGCGTGAAAATGGCGCCAACAGCTGTTTTGTGGCTTGTGGGGGGCGGAGAGGGGAATGAGCACCACGATGGTGCTCGGGAGGGTACTGGCCCGCGATCGGTGCCCACCAATCGTCGGGCCGGCGTCTCAAAGGGACACACTCTTTCCCCTCCGCCGCCCCACAAGATCAAGCCGCCACATCTTGCGGGGCAGTGGAGGGGAAGACGGCAACCGCGCATGTGTGGGTTTGAGCTGTCATCCGTCGTGACGTCAGCCGCGCATGCGCGGGTTGGAGCCGGCCAACCCGCGCACGCGGCTGACGTCATTATGCGCGTCGGACGCGTCATTCTCGGCGTGCTGGGCCTTGACGCCAGCGACATGGCCCGGCGGTCGAGATTCACGGCACGGCCCTCCTAGCCCCCTGGCGGGGGGAGAATAGGGGGCCAGGAGCGACCTCCGACGCCATTATGAACCTCTCCGGGTTTCACGACGGCGTCGGACCTGGCGGAGAATTCCACCCCTCTTCTTTTACACTAGAAAATAGCACAGGCTGAAATGATGCAGAATGATAGAGAACTTAGTGGGTATTTATTGTGACAAACATCTGAGACTCTTTGTCTAATTCTAGAACAGAGAGTGTCAGATCCTCTGCACTCTCCGTGTAGATTGCAAACGGAATGCACATGGTTGGACTGTTGTTGCTTTTGATCATAAAAGGGATGCTGGTGAAGGGACTTCTGCCTCCATTGACTTATTATAACCCCTCAATCCCCAGTGCACAAAAGCAGGAGGGCTTCAACTGGCTAGCACCCAATTCCAGCCCTGGGTCACTGTCCCTGCGGAGTTTGCACATACTCCGCATGTCTGCGTGGGTCTCACCCATACAACCCAAAGATGTGAAGGGTAGGTGGATTGGCCACGCTAATTTGCCCCTTAAATTGGAAACAAAAATGAATTGGGTACTTTTACACTAGAAAATAGCACAGGCTGAAATGATGCAGAATGATAGAGAATTTAGTGGGTATTTATTGTGGCAAACATCTGAGACTCTTTGTCTAATTCTAGTTGCAAGTAGACGAGACTAAGGTCCAATTTTGAATAGGTATAATAATAATAGTATTTATTGTCACAAATAGGCTTACATTAACACTGCAACGAAGTTACTGTGAAAAGCCCCGAGTCGCCACACTCCGGCGCCTGTTCGGGTTCAGGGAGGGAGAATTCAGAATATCTAAATTGCCTAACAGCATGTCTTTCTGGACTTGTAGGAGGAAACTGGAGCACCCGGAGGAAACCCACGCACACACGGGGAGAACGTGCAGACTCCGCACAGACAGTGACCCAAGCTGGGAATCGAACATTGGACCCTGGAGCTTTGAAGGTAAGGCCCCCCACCAGCCTAGCGCAGAGGGCCTTGATTCAGGAAATTGCCTGGGCAGTCTGGTCTATGGTTGGTTTATCGTTCTCACAAATTCTTATAGAGCGGTCTGGTTTAAGGACAGAGGTTATTGGCACCACCCTCCCCGAATACTGAACCAGTTCGATTATGCCCAGCTCTTCCAATTCCTTTAGCATTGGTTTGGCTCTGAAGAACTTGGGCATGGAATCCGGATTGACATAGATTTTGGCTTTGACGCTTTTCATCCGGCCCAGTTCCTTGGGAAAGACATGTTCATCCCTCTTTAGGACAACTTGGATGATGCCATTGGGTATTTTTAAGATTTCCAGCCTATTGAGCCTAATCTTCTGTAATCAGTCTCTTCCCATTGGACTGGGTCTATGGCCTTCCCTGACAGCCAAAGGCAGATTGGCCTCCTACCCTCTGTAGTCACTGGTGTATTGGTGGTTCCAAGGATGTTTAAAATTTTCCCCGATGTACGTGGAAAGCTTGGCTGTATTGCTGTTCAAGCTAAAAGACCAAGTTCCTGCTTGAAGATATTTGAAGATCTGCTCCCCCACTACGGCCACTAAAGCCCCAGTGTTGACTTCATTTTAAGGGGCTTTCCCTTAAGACAATTTCAATCGGAGTCATCTTATTCAATTGAACTGTATTCAACCAATGCATTGCATGTTCTTCTTCAGAGCTGTTGCCCACTATGTTCAGTGGTACTGTGGATTGCTACCGTTTATTCTTTTTTGCATTGGCGCGTTTTACCTATGACAACGTGCTTGAATATGCCCCTTTGGTTGCATCAGAAACACACGGGGCGGGATTCTGCCCCCCCCCCCCCACACCGTGTGAGAGAATCGCCAGGGCGCCGCGCGTGTCCCGCCACGCCGCCCCAACGCCCGCACGCGATTCTCCCACACCCCCCAAACTAGCGCGGCGAGAATCACGGCTGGCCACTGGGAGAATCGCCGCTCGCAATTTTCTAAAGGCGTGCGGCGATTCTCTGGCCCAGATGGACCGAGCGGCCGCCCCAACACGACAGGTTCCCGCCGGCGCCGTCTACACTTGGGCGCTGCCGGCGGGAACAGTGCGGGAACGCTGGGGGGAGGGGGGGGCTGTTGGGGGGGGGGTCCTGCACTGGGGGGGGGGGGAGCCTCAAAAGGGGTCTGGCCTGCGATCGGTGCCCACTCTCTGAAGGAGGACCTCTTTCCCTCCGCCGCCCCGCAAGATCACTCCGACATCTTCTTGCGGGGTGGCCTTGGGCAGGATGGCACCCGCGCATTCGCGGGTGACGCCATATACGCGGCGCCGGCCGCGTCGTTTACGCGGCGCCAAGGCCCGGCGCACATAATTGACGCAACGCCGCTCCTAACCCCCTGGGGGCGGGAGAATAGGGGGCTGGGAGTGGGCTCCGATGCCGGAGTGAAATACTCCGGTTTTCACTCCGGCGTCGGGACTTAGTCTCCCGATGGGAGAATTGCGCCCCTGATCTCCCAAATATTTTTTTTTTTTAAATTTAGATTACCCAATTATTTTTTCCAATTAAGGGGCAATTTAGCGTGGCCAATCCACCTACTCTGCACATTTTTGGGTTGTGGGGGCGAAACCCACGCAGACACGGGGAGAATGTGCAAACTCCACACGGACAGTGACCCAGGGCCGGGATTCGAACCTGGGACCTCAGCGCCGTGAGGCGGTTGTGCTGATCTCCCAAATATGACAGATTTCCCGGGGATGTTCTCCCCCACAATGATAGCAGTCCGCCTCTGACTTGGGTTGATACCCCAACTTTTTTCTCAGTCTTTTGCCTTTGACTCGAATCCGGTCCTGAGGACCATATCTGGTTCTTGGCTGTGCCTGTTGATCCTGCCATGGACCTTGCGCCCATACTGCCCCATAGTTGGTTAACCTGCCCTTCAGCCACACTTTTAAGCTTAGTGGTGCCTTTTTTGGCGCTCGCTTGAGCTAGCTTGATCGCTTTTTCTAACATTACAATGGTTTCAGTTTCTTCTGGATATTAAGGTCATGGATCCCACAAACCAACTGGTCACGCAACACATCATTAAAGGCGGTTCCAAATTCACAGTGCTCAGCGAGCTGGCGAAGCCTGGCTATGAATGCTGAGGCAGACTCTTCATGGTCCTTTACTGCAGAGTTAAACTTATAAAGTTGAAAATACTGAAGGGCATTGGGTTGAAATTTTCTTTGACCGATTTTACTTTCTGGCCAAATGGGTGCCTCTGGGGATATGAGGTTCCTTGATAAATTATACGATCGGGGCCTGCAAACTGTCAGAAGTATCACCTTCTGCTTGTCCTCACCTGTAATCTCCTTTGCGGTAAAAAAAATCCTCCACCTTCAGGAATCTGTGGATATGCATTCAAACGTCATCTGAGCTTCAGTACTTTTCAAGGTCCTACCAGTCATAGTGTAATCCTTACCTTAACAAATCCATGTTGATTATCCCGGATTAACCCCTGTCTATCCAAATGCAAATTGCTGATATATTCTGTGTGTCAGAATTCTTTCTAGTAACTTCCTCACCACTGAGGTTAGACTGGCTGGCCTATTATTTCCCACTCTATCCCGACTTCCCTTTATTAATAATGGGACAAAATTAGCAACCCTCCAGTCCTCTGGCACCTCACCTGTGGCCAGAGGATATAAAAATTACTGCCAGTGCCTTTGATATCTCTGCCCTTGCCTCCATCAATAGCCCGGGATACATCTCATCTGGGCCTGCAGGTTTATCCACTTTTAACCCTGCTAGTGCATCCCCTCTATCCCTGTTAATTTCCTTTAATAGCTCATAGTCCTCCACTCTATTGTCTACACTTATGTTGTCCTTTTCCATTTTGAAGACCGACGCAAAGTGTTCATTGAGGACGATACCCATATCTTCTGGGTCCACTAACAGATTACCTGTATGCTCCCTAATTACTCTTTCCCTGGTTATTTTCTTGCTCTTTATTTTTTTTTAAACATTTGGGTTTTTGTATATTATACTTGCCAAAGCTTTCTCATGCACTCTCTCAGCTTTCCTAATTTCCTTTTTAAGCTTCCCCCTGTACTTCCATCTTTGTGAAAATTCCATATTTGTGTCTGGGACAAAGCTTCCCCATTTTTAGTTTATTCTGGGATCTCATTCAGAACTGTGCACAGTTTCCAGGTTGAAATCGATGCGACAATAATCAATTATCAGACCAGACTTCTACACTTGATTGACGTGGGCATTTGGGCCACTGACAAATCTGGGGTGGGATTCTCCGTTTCTGAAACTAAGTGTTGACGCCAACGCAGAATTCGTGTACTTCCACGACAGAACAACTGACACCGAACCCGAATTGATTCAGCAATTGTGGAGGCCAGCACCGGCGCCACGTGGAACACGATCGATTCCAATGGAAAATGGTGCGGGATTCACTGGATCCGCAATTGACACGCGGGAGGCTGACAAGCTGCAGCCGCACATACACATTACACTCCCCACACACACTCATCCCAGCCAACAAGATGGCACTGGTTGTGCTAGAGTACGCCCATCCCACTGATGGGTCGGCTGGAGCCAGAGGGCACCCAGGGGGTGGCCTGGGGTACACCTACATGAACCGTGGCCCCAAGTTCACAGTGGGCTGTTCGCAGCATGTGCAGCTGCACGGCTGCTTTGCCGCTGCAATGGTGTTCCGTGCCCACAGCCTACCTCCTGGTCACTGCCCCCTCCCCCCCCTCCCCGCTACTCCCCAACCAGCGGAACAACGGTCAGCAAACTATGGCGACATTAGACACTTTCCATATCCCCCCCCCCCCCCCTCTCTCCCTCAGCAGCTATGATGCCGGTTTCACAAATTTTAAAAGCACAAGTGAACCTCGCCATCGGGATCTCGGTCCATCGGAGTTGGAGCATCGCAGAGACCCCGGAGGATACCAGGTCAGGCCCACTAATGACATGCAAACAGTGTTTAATGCACGTGCGGTCCAGACCGCATTGACGCCGCTGTCGAGGTGACGGGGAATTGCGGTATCGGCGCCAAATCGGAGTCCGCCGCAATTTTAGCGCCGGAACCTATTCTCCGTCCAATCGCATTTTGCAATTTCAGAATCCGAAGGCGGATCGCACCCCTGATGTTTTTTTCTCATGCAGCCTCATTTGAGTATTGAAATTAGACCACTGTGCAGATTTCCAACTTGGAATTTATTCAGACTATTCAGGGCTTGCATTTCACAAGTATTCCTCACCAGTGATCCTTAACGGGGCCCTGGAGATCACGCAAAGACGTCAGAACTTTTCAAATGTCCTTTATCTGGTGGTGGAAGGAACGGCAATATTTTTTTCTCTTTTATTCGTAGGATTTGGGTGTCACTGGCTCGTTATGCATTTATTGCCCAACCTTAATTATCTAAGTAAGAAGTCTTACAACACCAGGTTAAAGTCCAACAGGTTTGTTTCAAACATGAGCTTTCTGAGCACTGCTTCTTCCTCAGGTGAATGAAGAGGTATGTTCCAGAAACATTTATATAGACAAAGTCAGAGATGCCAGACAATGCTTAGAATGCGAGCATTTGCGGGTAATCAAATCATTACAGATCCAGAGATAGGGGGTGATCCCAGGTTAAAGAGGTGTGAATTGTCTCAAGCCAGGACAGTTGGTAGGATTTTGCAAGTCCAGGCCAGTACTTCGTCGTCCAGTACTTTCCTGAGGCGGAGAAACTACGACATCTTCTTTGCAGCCTTCAACACATCAGCAATGAAGATGAACATCTTGCCAAGGTCATCCCCACACCCCCACTACTTGCCTTCAAACAACCGCGCAACCTCAAACAAACCATTGTTTGCAGCAAATTACCCAGCCTTTAGAACAGCGACCACGACACCACACAACCCTGCCAGGGCAATCTCTGCAAGACATGCCAGATCATCGATATGGATACCACCATTACACGTGGAAACACCACCCACTAGGTACGCGGCACACACTCGTGCGACTCGACCAATGTAGTCTACCTCATACGCTGCAGGAAAGGATGTCCCGAAGCGTGGTACATTGGCGAGACCATGCAGACAGTTCAACAATCTTTGGGACATCCTTTCCTGCAGCGTATGAGGTAGACTACATTGGTCGAGTCGCACGAGTATGTGCCGCGTACCTGGTGGGTGGTGTTTCCACGTCCAGTCCAAAGATGTGCAGGTTAGGTGGATTGGCCATGATAAATTGCCCTTAGTGTTGGGTGGGGTTAGTGGGTTATTGGGATAGGGGGAGGTGTTGCCTTGGGTAGGGTGCTCTTTCCAAGAGCCGGTGCAGACTCAATGGGCTGAATGGCCTCCTTCTGCACTGTAAATTCTATGATATCTATGATGAATGAACGGGCATCGTGCGACAATCACCAGGCAGGAATGTTCCCTTCCAGTCGGGGAACACTTCAGCAGTCAAGGGCATTCAGCCTCTGATCTCCGGGTAAGCGTTCTCCAAGGCGGCCTTCAGGACACGCGACAACGCAGAATTGCCGAGCAACAACTTATAGCTAAGTTCTGCACACATGAGTGCGGCCTCAACCGGGATCTTGGATTCATGTCTCATTACATTCACCCCCCACCATCTGGCCTGGACTTGCAAAATCCTACCAACTGTCCTGGCTTGAGACAATTCACACCTCTTTAACCTGGGATCACCCCCTATCTCTGGATCTGTAATGATTTGATTACCCACAAATGCTCGCATTCTAAGCATTGTCTGGCATCTCTGGCTTTGTCTATATAAATGTTTCTGGAACCTACCTCTTCATTCACCTGAGGAAGGAGCAGTGCTCCGAAAGCTCGTGTTTGAAACAAACCTGTTGGACTTTAACCTGGTGTTGTGAGACTTCTTACTGTGCTCACCCCAGTCCAATGCCGGCATTTCCACATCATTAATTATCCAAGGGAAGGAGATGGTGAATCAACTTTCGGAAGCATTGCAGTTCATGTGGTGTAGGTACACTATTCGTGCTTTTAGGGAGGAAGCGCCAGGATTTTGGCCCAGTGACAGTGAAGGAATGATGATATAGTTCCAAGACTGGATACTGGTAAACTGCAGGGAAACCTCCAGTTGGTAGTCTTACTATGCATCAGGTGCTCTTGAGGCAGAGATTGAGAGTTCGGAAGAAGCTGCTGACAGAGTCTTGGTGAGTTACTGGTGCGCACCTTGTAGATGATTTCTCCTGGCTTCACAAAATAATTGCCAACAGTTATATTAGGTCCCCTTTCAGCTATTCTTTTCAAGGCTCAGTAGCCCAAGAATCTCCACTCTTCCCTCATTACTATGTCCCCTGAAATTCGGAGTCAATGTCGTAGCTATTGTGTGCACCATCCCCAGGGCTTGAATGTTTTATTTCTGAATTATTGAATAGAACAAGAGACAGTGGGCGCGATCTAATGGAAACGTTTCTAAGTGTTATTTGTGGCAGGTCTTGCTGGTAGTTTCCCAACGGGTTCCCCACCCCTATCTAACCATGTTTAGTTACGTTTTGGGGCCCTGTGGAGTATCCCCCCAGTGAAGCCCACACTTAGAATTATCTACATCACTGGGGAACTGAACTCACTGAATCCCCTCAGAGATCGGGCCGTCATTTTGAAAGGCTTCCCCAATTCTAAATGAACTTGTGGGTCCCCCACCCATGGGCAATGTCACCCCCCACACATATGGGAATTTACCCCCCCCCCACCCCCCACTGTAATGACACCCATTATGGAGTCGCTAAGGGCCTCCCTTTTCAGGCCATTCCACAACCCATTTCATGTCTCCCCCTTCCAGGTCCCAAACGCTTCACCCTCCCCCCACCCTGTAATCTTCCAGAGGCACATTCATTAAAAAAAAAATACATTTAGAGTAACACCCAATTATTTTTTTCCAATTAAGGGGCAATTTAGCATGGCTAATCCACCTACCCTGCACATCTTTGGGTTGTGGGGGCGAAACCCACACAAACAAGGGGAGAATGTGCAAACTCCACACGGACAGTGACCCAGATGCGGGATCAAACCCGGGACTTCTGTGCCGTGAGGCAGCAGTGCTAACCACTGCACCACCATGCTGCCTTACCAGAGGCCCATTCCCACCTGCCCTGCACCTCCTCCATGCTTCACTACCCCCCTCCACTCTCCTTTCATGGGTATGGCCTCCCTCAAGTCCTGACCCTTGGCAGTGCCACTCTTGCACTGCTACCCTGGCACCCTGGCAGTGTTCCTGCCAGCTTTGCAGTGCCATCAGGGCACTTTGCAGTGCCAGTTGGCAGCGCCAATGTGCCCACATTCCAGGGGGGGAAGCCAGGGGGCCACCTTGCCCATCTCTGACTGCCCAGAGGTCTCCAATCTCCCAGGAGTCACTCCGGGGTGCTGTTCACCTCATCCATGTTTGTGTGGATCAGTACTGATCGCCGTCTGGCAGCAGACTCTGTGGGGAGGCCGTTATGTGCTGGGAGGTTGGTAGATCCCGGGCGAGTATACCAAGTATAACCTACTTAAGGACATGTGACTTGGTCACGCCCATTGTGGATGGATGCTGATCGTGCCCAGGATTTTTAATGTCCAAACGAGTTAGAAAGCAATAAAAATAGGGACGTTCCTGTACAATTGTATAATCTCTGCTGGAATTTCAGGATAGTTTGACTGGATCTATCCTATTACTCCTGTATTAAATGCAAGAATGTTTGCTGGTAATCCTGGTCTGCAGGAATGAAACAGGATAAAGGTAATGTGGGAAATGTGACAGCCAATCTGAGAGCAGCAAGCTCCTACAAACAGCGATGTGATCATGACCTGACTATAATCTGTTTTTCATGATGTTGATCGAGGTGAGCGTATTGGTCAGGACCCCAGGAAAGCTCCCTGATGGGAGTGGAAATCCCACTGAATTAATTAAGGCTGCTCCCACAATATTGTAGCCGGCTTCTGAATTGGCAGGTTCAAGACCAACGTTTCTGAGGGGGGTGGGGAATGTCTCCCTGTAAAATCCAGCCGAAGGACTTGTGAAAATAAGTACTTATTAACATTTAACCTAACTCTTTCCTTCTAAGTTAGAAAAATGTGCCCTAGTCAACTATATCTAGCTCAAATAATTAACCTAAGTGGATAGAATCTAATCTCTTCCTTATTTATAAAAACTCAAGTCCATGCTTCTCCAAAGAAAAGGCTTTGTTTTCTACTCCAGTCTTTACAACTAAAGGCCATTAAACTAGTCATGAATCCAATGGCTGTCTTATGAACTGTTTTCTGAGCCTAATATTTCACTGACACCTGAGGGGGGACCAAAATTAGACACCAATGCGCCTGGACAAGTTTCGTAGTCTAGCTGTGTCGCCGGACAGCTAAATCGCGATCAGAGATCGGGCGAATAGGTTCTGACATCGGAATCAGGGCCGGCACCGGTCCACCATGCTCCGCCCCCTCCAATCCGGCATCATCGTGGTGCACGCCATGAGCCGTTTCAACGCTGTTGGCGAATCATCGGCAGGCCCATCCACGATGCTCCGCCCCCGATGGGCCGAGTTACCAACGGCGCGGACCATGTGCGGTCTCAACGGTCAGTAACCCAGCGTGTCGGCTGCGGACAATGTCCAGCACCGCCATGCTCAGCTGGAATCCGTGCTGGGGGGCTTCTGATGGGGCCTGCGGGGTGGACAGGAGATGGGCTGTGTGGCCGCGGTTGGCAGGTTAGGGTTCGCGCATGACCAGCACCATATTTTACGTCACGAACGGTGCAGGTCGACAGCCCTGCGCACGTGCGGCCCTGGACTCGGCCATTCTCCAGCGGGATCCGCGGAAGTTTCATGCGACGCCAGTGCCAGCCCCTTACCAGTACTGGAATTGGTGAGGGATTTGCGCCGATTTTCCTGTCATGTACGTCCCGTAGATCGTCCGTTCGCGCTGGCACTTGGCCCCAGAAATGGAAAATCCAGCCCCATATCTACTTTCACGATAGCCCAACAACATTGACCAAGAATCATTGACAATTCATAATCTACAATTTCCAGGTCCTTCTCCCATTCTGCAGCGAGCAAACCTTCACAGTATACAACATGCTTGGAATTTCCACTTCCCAAATACATCATGCTGCGCGTCAATACTGAAGAATATTTGCCAAAGACTGGCCCATTCCTCACTGCACCTAAATCCATCTACAACCTACTTTGCCTCAGCTAAGGCCCTTACTCTCATACACATCTTCATGCTTCGATACAGTTCCCCAGATGCCTTCATCCAATCAATAATAAACTAATGAAGTGCAATGCCCCAACACCAAACGCAATGGGACTCTGTTAGTGCCCAGTCCTCAGGCAGGGCCACTACCATTCATAATTCTCTTGGAATAATTGTGTCCTGCATAGTGGTGACAATTGCTACAATTATTCTTGCAATTTAATTTATAGCAACACAAAAATAGCACTTAAGATTCGATGAGGTACCTTATGACTGAAATGAAGTGTCATTCTGATTGTTTATACTTAGGCACTTGTTAAATTAATGTATTTATTCAATATTTCTTCCTACTAATGAATTAAATGTACTGTTACTGCCATAGTTACTTCTCTGATTCTTCATCACCTTAATATGCAGGAGAATGTTACTGTCTGTGGAGGTTATATGATCGACCAAACATGCGTAATTAAAGCTCGAGAAGCAAGTGTTTTCAAATCACTCGAGTCAAAATGGAATGAACATTCTTAATGATCTATTCGGTGCAATGAATAATAAAACCCGACTTCCTTTATTCTTTCCATTTTTTTTGCACAGGTATGAAAAATGTTTACCTATTTTTCTGAGAAGCATTTTCAGGCAATTTCCTATCATCCATCAATTTCCAATGTACAAAATTCACAATAAGTATGGTATCTTAATTAATTGGAATATTTTGATATCATACATCATGTTAATGTGAGACTTGCTTTGCACAAGATATTGCATTTATAGACTAGTACTGTCATGGAAGGTATAAACTATGTTAGTTTGGTAATTGCATTTATAATTCTCATCTATTATCAGTAAAATCATACTGGTTTGACCAGAACATTAAATACAGAAATGGCACGCAACATTAACATTCAAATATATCACAACTTTTTCACAGAATGGAATCATAGAATACTTACAGTGCAGAAGGAGGCCATTTGGCCCATCCAATCTGCACCTACCGAACCCCACCCAGACCCACACCCCTGCCCTATCCCTGTACCCCTACCTAACCTTTTTGGACATTAAGGGACAATTTAGCCTGGCCAATCCACCTAACCTATGCATCTTTGGGATGTGGAAACCATAGCAGCCGGAGGAAACCCATGCAGACACGGGGAGAATGTGCAAACTCCACATGGACAGTTAGCCAGGGTCGGAATTGAACTTGGGTCCCTGGTGCTGTGAGACAGGAGTGCTAACCACTGTGCCACCATGCCATCCCAAAATGCAAAGTAGGTAATTGAACACCGAACAATCACTGAAGTCCTTTAATATGGGACATAAACTAAAAATATCAAAAAAGAGGCACATAAGAAATAGGAATAGAAAATAGGGCGCCTAGAGCTTGCTCCGCCATTTAATCACCAGCCTAAATTCTACTTTCCTGCCTGCTCTCCTGAGGGACAAGAATCTGACTAACTCAGTCTTAAATATATTCCATGATGCAGCATTCAAATTCCAAAAATTCACAATCCTTTGAGTCAATAAATTTATCATCTCAATCCTTAATGATTATCCCCTGATCCCAAAACTGTGCCATCGTGTTCCAAATTCCCTGGCCGAGGAAACAACCTCTCAAGTGTCGATCCTGTTAAGCCCCTTCAGATTCTTGTATGTTTCAATGGGAACACTCCTCATTCTTCGAAACTCCAGAGAGTATACACTCAGTTCACTCAGCCTGTCGGCAGAGAACAACCCTCTCATCCCAGGAGCCAAGCTCAACATTTAACCTACACATTTACATATCAAGGTACCGGAATGTGGCGACTGGGGTCTTTTCACAGTAACTTCATTGCAGTGTTAATGTGAGCCTATTTGTGACAATAAAGATTATTATTATTATATCCCTGATATTATATTACAGAATTATCAGTTTGTCATCTGAATCAGCTTCAGGGGAGATGGGGCTATTTAGTAAATTCCATCATCTTTTGTTGGCAACTAGTTTAATTAATGGCCAGGATTTTTGTAATCAATGATTACAATTTTTGTCATCAATCGTGAATGTTCGGTGATCATTACTGACATTAAAGGAAGCTGCACACAGAAGTCTAGAGAGTTGTAAGACATTGATTTCCCTTACCATTTTGGCACCACTCAGCTACAGGGGATCTCCCTGGGCGCGATTCTCTAAAATGGAGACTAAGTGTTTGCGCCGTCGCATTTCACGACGGTGTGAAATGGGCGTGGGGACTACCGATTCTGCGGCGCTGGCGTGGTTCATGCCACTCCAGCCTCCCTTCCTGGTGCCAAATGGGTGCCGCGCAAACCCGCGCAGTTGGGCCGTGCCAACCCGCGCATGCACGGGGGACTTCTTCAACGTTCCGGCCCTGACACAACCTGGCCCGGGAGTTCTGGGGCTGTAAGCGGAACAAAGTAGGCCCGGGGGGGGGGGGGTTGGTTGGGTGGGGTTGGGTGGGGAGAGGCCGGCCCGCCAATCAGTGAACCCTGATCGCGGGCCAGACCCCATCGGAACCCCCACCGGTGAAGGAGTGCTTTTCCTAGCCACACAGGCTGCCCCCGACCCTTTGCGCAGCGTTGCCGCCGGCATCAATCAGGGGTGAACAGCGCCGGCGGGACTCTGTCGTTTCCGCGCGGCCGCTCGGCACACCAGGGTCGGAGAATCGGCGGCCCGGCCTAGACCTGCGGCCCACGACCGGCGCCGCGCCAAACACGCCGGCGCAAATGGTGCCAATTCTCCGCACCTTGGAGAATCGCGCCCCGCCGTCGGAGCAGCGTGGCGCGGTTGCGGCAATTCTCTGGCCCGACATGGGGCTGAGAGAATCGCCCCGTACCTATGAGCTATGTATCTATGTATCAATAAACAATTAAGTCATCAAGCAAGCTAAGCGGTCAATCAGGTTGCAATGGAAACCAAAATTTAAAAAACGTTGTCATGAAATGAAATGAAATGAAAATCGCTTATTGTCACAAGTAGGCTTCAAATTAAGTTACTGTGAAAAGCCCCTTTGGGATTAAGGTAGAAGTTGAAATAGAAAGCTTGAAACAAAAAGCTATTTTCAAATTTATAATTTTTAAATCATGGAATGGAGAAAATCTAGACCTCTAAAATGAGCTCTTTTGGAGCCAGAAAGATTGGTCAACAGTAATAATGACTTTGTACACCACCTGAAGCTCAGTTATACTTTGTTTAACAAGACATGTCGTTTCCAATAGTTTTCATGGTGATCATATATAGTGCATAAAAAGTTGAAGTTTATGTCAAATCATCGATTTCTGTACTGACTGCAGGGAGCAGGATATCCCAGACAGCAGCTTCCAGATCCCAAATTTAACTGGGCACGTGCACGCTCCAGAAGTTGCTGTCAGTTTCACAGAGAAATGACGGTGAATGCTACTTCACAGTCATTAGAACTCCCAAATAAGGGCCAATGTTTTAGAACCTCTGGCCAAGCATCATAACAGTGCAGCATAAATCAGCTTTTTTGAGCAAATCGTGTTGGTGCAAAAACATTAGAGGTGTATCAATCAATCTAATAGTTGTGTCACAAAATATACATTTAGCTCCGTGCAAAGTTTATGCATATATACCCTCATTACTCAGGTTTAAAATTATTTCCTATGGCCTTTGGTGATTAATTAATTTCTAACTGGCTGGTGAATGCCAAACTTGAATTTTAATTTATCAGAGCCCTTCACTATGGCAAGCTTTCAACGCATCAGTTAATTAGCTGACACGTTTTTGTTTCGACATGTCTCGGAAAACATTGCTAATTGACTGTATACTGTGCTACATGGCAAAAAATAATCTGATACCTTCAAAGGTACATCAGTCAAAAGACTTCAATGTTTCTGAGAGTCTTACGTCAAACAATGAACATTTCTTTCTTTATTTTTTGCAATGCAAAATATAGAAACACATTCAAGTCTTTCAAGCCTCAATTTTAATCTAACCCTCCCAGAAAAGAATACCATTTTAGATCTAATTCTAATTAACTAGTGTGTTAAGGTTAAGAAACTGCATCATCCGCCTGGCACCAGTCCCACCTGCTACACCCCCCCCCCCCCCCCCCCCCCCCCCCCCGCCGATGACCCAGCACCTGTCATCTTTCCCCCCCCCCCCCCCAGCACAATACCATGTCTCTAACCCAGAATATCCTGCGATCAATGCTGGATATAGCACTTGGGAGAATAGGATCAATGGCTATGGGGAGAAAGCAGGATTAGGCTACTGAGTTGGATGATCAGCCATGATCGTGATGAATGGTGGAGCAGAGTCAAAGAGCCATAAGGCCTCCTCCTGCTCCTTTCTATATATCTATGTATCCACCAGCACATCCCATCTATCCCCAGCAGTGTTACACCTGCCTGTCCCCCGCTATGCCCCCCCACCCATGATGCATGAAGTGTTTGGCTCACGATGCCCCCTTTGTATCCTCACAGGAGATATTGGCACACAACAGACGGGAGAAGACCCAGAGAGGTGGCTGGATGCCAGACATCAGAGTCCTCACCCTTTATGGGAAACAGGCCCTGGAGGTTGCTGAGGTGGCTGAGGACAGATTGGACACCGACGTCGAGCTTGGTCTGCAGTGGTGAGTATCCACCGGCCCCCACACAGATGACCTGTCACACGTGAGTTGGTCATGCCAGGATGATGCTCCTCCCCTCCGACTGACCACTTGTCCATTCCCGAGCAGGCTGTCCATCCAATGGTGTCGGCCCATCCGGGATGGCCCTCCCATTCCTCCCGTGAGAATACCTCAGAGGAGACTCCGAGGATTCCACCATTGATGAGTTACAGCTGTCATCCCCACCCTCCACCAGCGCAGAGGCACATCTCGGTGGGCGAATATAGTGGACAGGTCTCCGGGGCACAATCTGGTGAGCACCACACAGTTGCACTTGCACGTCAGGTGGAGGCAGGAACCTCCAGAGGGGGCAGCAGGCGGAGGTCTGCTGGACCCTGGGACCCAGCTGAGTCCCAATCAGATGCTGAGCCTCTGGACCAGGCTAGCCCGGAGCCGATGCAGTCGAAAGGGTGGTCTGTGAGATTCAGAGGGAGATGTCAGTGACACTACCGCGGGCCCATACCTGATTGTCCCAAAGGCTACGGGTGCAGGAAATTGCACTGGCAATGTGTGGCACGGAGGCCAACACTGCTAGGGTGGAGGCCACAGTGGAAAAGCTGGAGTGCTATGTCAGTAGCATTCGTGGTGGTGTCCAAGGCATGGTTCAGTCAGTGATGGCCATGGCTGAGCGCCTTGACAGCATGGCCGAGTCGCTGGGGGATATGTCCCTAATGCAGGTGTACCTTTCCAAGGTGCTGCAGAGCATGTCCCAGTCTCAGCCTCAGGTGAGGCAGTAGCTTGGGACAGTTAGGGTCACATTTACACATTACCCCTGAGACACGCGAAGCTCGGTCACGTCATTCCACACTGTGGGCCGATCTGCACACCCCTCCCAGTTGCCCTCCACCCTCACCCAGCCCCAGTGCCCCAGGTTCCCTGCTACTAGACCTACCATCCGCCCCTCCTCCCCAAGGCATATCACATGCAGGTGATGGGTGTGAGCACGCACTCAGCAGACAGGAGTCAGACTATGGCAGAGATTGAGGAGAACCTCAGCTCACAGCACATTATCATTCCCCTCTTGCCTTGGCTATTGACCCGCTGACAGTGCCAACACCCTGCAGTGATGTAACACAGACTGTGGGAGGGTGGAACAGGGGGACTAGGGGCAGAGGGGAGAAGTGTACAGGTAATGAGTGGGTGGGAGAATTGGTTGGGGGTGTGGAGGGAGGGAGAGGTGGATAGGATGGGGGGGGGAGTGTGGGGGCGGTGAGCGGGAACAGTGAGGGGGAGAGATGTTGGACAAAGCCACATTCTATGAGAAGTAGATGAGGATGAGGGCCTTCCTGGTCCTCCGGGCATGTCGGACCCTCGTTACCGTCGCTTGTCCTCCACCCTCCGACTGGTCCTGTGTATCCTCCCTGGCTCATCCTCCAGCCCTTTCTGGTTTGGTTGCACCTCGTCCTCCTCCTCAGAGATGGCTGCATGTTCCTCCACCTCCAGCACATCGCCCCATTGCTGTACAAGGTTTTGGAGGGCACAACAGACCACCACAAAGCAAGTGACCCTTCGGGGGGTGTACTGCAGTGCACCACCAGTGCGATCGGGGCATCGGAACCGCATTTTCTGACAACAGCCGCGTGTTTCTCGGCATCGTGCCGTTCACTGGTGGCGGGGTTCTCTACTCCCGTCACTTGTCAGTGGGATTTCCCATTGAAGTCACTACATGCTGCAGGGAAACCCATGGGCAGGTATACATAGCCAGCAGGAACAGAAAATCCCAGCGGCCAGAGACTTTCCAGCCATTGTTTCATTAATGAATGTTTACAAATCCCCAAATTATTCCTGGAGTTCATGACGAAGGCTTTTTGGGGTTTTGCTGAGTTGGCCTCGACTAACTCAATTGTGGCTGGTGATTTTAATTGTCATCTGACCCTTTGGTAGATAAGCTTCTGGTCAGCAACAACAAGAACTCCACCGCCGCACGCTGCAAACTAGGCGTTTGCTTCAGCCTGCGAGGAGATGGATTATGTGGATGTTTGAAGGACATTTCAGCCTTGGGGAAGGGACTTCACATTTTTCAACCCCATATCAATGTCATACTAGAATTGACTATTTTAATCTCGGACCATGGCCCCCGTTTTCTTGGAATATTGCTTGGGGGCTCACCTCCCCCAAACAAGACCATGGAGGTTTGATGCCTCCCTAAGAGATACATCATTTATTACACACTTCAAGAATGAGTTTGAGTATTTCCTCTCAGTTAACTCGACCCCGGGTATCTCTTCCTCCATTTTGTGGGGGACGTTTAAGACTTAAGCCAGAGGGCTTTTTTTCTCGTATGCAGCTAATAAAAGGCTCAAGGTGCTGGAGAACCAATTGTGGCTGAGGGTTGCTTGGCGAAGGTGGAGGGTTGCTTGCCGAAGGTGGAGGGTTGCTTGGCGAAGGTGGAGGGTTGCTTGCCAAAGGTGGAGGGTTGCTTGGTGAAGGTGGAGGGTTGCTTGGCGAAGGTGGAGGGTTGCTTGCCGAAGGTGGAGGAGAGTTATAAGAAAACTCCCAATAGGCAGCTGTTGAAGGAGGTTAGTGCAGCAAGTGTGTCTCTGGACTCCCTACTGACTCAGCAGGGCAAGAAAAGCTTAACATTTGCAAGGCAGTAGTTGTGTGAGTTTTAGAACAGACAAAGCAATACTTAGCTTGCTTGACAAACAAAGTACTGAATCTAGGGCAATCCCCTCTATATGGCTTGCTGGAAAGAAAAGGCTTAAAAAGAGATAAGTGGGGCTTTCAGGGAATTCTATGTAGCATTATACAAGTCTGGGCAATCTGATGGTGAGTTGGCGGGTATGGAGCATTTCCTCTCTTCCTTTAAGCTCCAGGAGGCCTCGGGAAGCCAACATGGGACTCTTAATGCTCCTCTTTCTCGGCAGAAGGTATCAAAGGCCATCAAGGAGCTTCCGCCGGGTAGGTCTCCAGGTCAAGATGAAATGAAATGAAATGAAAATCGCTTATTGTCACGAGTAGGCTTCAATGAAGTTACTGTGAAAAGCCCCTAGTCGCCACATTCCGGCGCCTGTTCGGGGAGGCTGTTACGGGAATTGAACCGTGCTGCTGGCCTGCCTTGGTCTGCTTTAAAAGCCAGCAATTTAGCCCAGTATGCTAAACAGCCCCTAAGGCTTTGGGTGTGAGTTTTATAGGGAGTTTCATGATTTGTTGTTAGACCCGATGGTGGGTATGTAATGTCACTCTTTTGAGTTGGGGATTTTACTGTCAACTCTATATGAGGCTACTATTTCTTTGATTCTGAAGGCATGCAAAGACCCAGAGCAGTGTGACTCCTCCAGGCCAAATCTCTTTTTGAATGTCGACTTTAAATTGATATCTAATGTTCTGGACAAAAGGCCGGAAGACACCCTTCCGACAATTGTGCGATACAGCCAGAATGGGTTTATTAGGAGAAGATTTTCACAGTAGTAACATTAGAAGGCTTCCAAATGTGATACAGGCACTGGATGGACTGGTTATTTCCTTAGATGGTGAGAAAGTGTTTGACCCAGTTGAGTGGATTTATCTGGTTTATATGTCGAGGCTTTGGGGAGAACTAAATTAAGTGGTTCCAATTATTGTATCAAAGACCTGTGGCAGCAGTGCTCAGGAATGGCTTTAGGTCACTGAACTTTGGGCTTCAGAGAGGGACTAGGCAGAGTTGCCCTCTGTCGCCATTGTTGTTTACGGTGGCCATTGGGCCATTGAGCCACTGGCAGAGGCCATTAGGTCAGACCCCTTGATATGGGGGGTGGAATGAAGCAGCAGGAGATGTGAATGGTGTGCTGTTGTCCATGGCGACTCTTGGCATATTGGTCCCTGCCATTATTGGAGTGGTGGACAGTTTTAGTGCCTTTCCTGGCTACAAGGTTAACTTTACAAAGACTAAGGTCATGCCGGCAGGGAGAGGGTGTGGGGGAGTATTATTAATACATTAATGGAATGACTGGTACATTTACTTGGAACAAAAAGCAAACTCACCCTAAGTTGGGACAGGTACAGTTACCACGTGCTGGGGAGGGCGGGTCTCCTGGGTCTCCTGAATTTTAGGCTACATCAGCTGGCTTCTCATCTAAGATTCAAAGACTGGTTTAGGAAGGATCCGGCATCCAGCTGGCTTGAAATTGAATCAGGGCAGTCAATTTTCCCTCGACAGGTCTTGTTGTTTTATGGTGACATGAAGGTGGGCTCTGCTAAGTGTGATAATCCTATTATTATTCAAACTCTTAAGAGTGTGGAGGATGTTCCACCAATTAGAAGGGAGATCTAAACTGACTTCCGCTCTTTCGCCTATCCAGGGCAGTCCAGACTAATCGACCATGGATTCGATACATTGAGCGATAGGGTCGCTTGTAAGCTGGGAGACATGTTCAGAAATGCCTCCTTGTCAACCTTTGAATAGCTCTGTCAGGAATTTGGCATCCTAAAACAATCCTTTTGTACGTATTCATACGTGAGGGACTTTATCCTTAATAAGACTTCCCTGTGCCTTGACTCCTCAATTTCCCCAGTGGAAGGAATCCTGAAATCTGTGGAGCTTAAACAATCAATTAGTAAGTTTTCAACTCTAGGGCCTACATCACCACACTGAATGCCCTGCAGGCATGGGAAAAGGACAACTATCAAGATTGATGAGGAAACATGGGATAACCTATGGAGCTATGCCGATAAAACTTCAGTTTGCAATAAGATGAAGGAGATCCAGTTCAAGATACTACACCCTACTCACATTACGCCTTGTCTTAGACACAGGTTTGATCCCCAATGTACCTAAAGTGTCTGGTAGTCAAGGGCGATCGTATACATTGTCTATGGGTCTGGGTGAAGATTCAATCCAATTGGTCAGGTGTGGTCAGGGAACTGGAGAGGATTTTTGAGAGAGCCTTAGAGTTTAATCCTGCATTTCTGATCCTGGGTTTCCTGGACAGGAGAATCACAGGTTCTGATGAAAAAAGGCGACATAATATTCTGACCTTCTGCTCATAAGAATATCCTATGCGACAGTCCGCGCATGCGTGAGAGCATCAGTGGCAGTTGACGTCATCCCAGCGCATGCGCAGGGGGGGGTCATCTACGCGTCAGCCATCGTGGAGGCTGACACGGCCGACACGTAGAAAAAGAGTGCCCCGCGGCACAGGCCCGCCCACGGATCGGTGGGCCCCGATCGCGGGCCTGGCCACCGTGGGGGCACCCCCCCAGGGCCAGATCACCCCGCGCCCCCCAGGACCCCGGAGCCCACCCACGTCGCCAGGTCCCGCCGGTAAGACACCTACTCCAATTCACACCGGCAGGACTGGCAAAAAACGGGCGGGGCTTTGGCCCACCGTGGGCGGGAGAATTCGGGCAGCCCCGGGGCCCATTGAGTTGCGCCAGTCCCCGCCATTCTCCGAGGCAGGCAGCGCGATTCACACCTCGCCGACTTTTGGGGGGTCGGAGAATTCGGAGGACGGCGGGGCTGAGAATCACGCCGACCCCCGGCGATTCTCCGACCGGGGGGGGGGGGGGTCAAAGGATCCCGCCCCTGATCTTCACTCTAAATTCGATGAGTTGTGTAAAGTATGGGACTCCTATCTTAAATTCATAAGGTCCACTTTGGCTGGCTTGCTTTTGCTGGGCTTTCCGTGAGCAAATTCGTCTTAGCTCAACTCAATTTCAGGTTGCTAGTCTGAATCGCTATACTTTGGGGTGTGCAACCTGTATTAGTATCCTTCTGTACTAACATGCCCTTGTCCTCTTCCCCCACTCGCTATGATATCCCCTTGCCGGACTGATCCGGCATTTAAGCTAGAGGCTCTGGTTCCTCAACTGACCTGTTTCAAATCTATTCTGTACTGTTTTGCTTGTATTCATGCTGGCAATAACTCTTGTTCTGTCTGTACCCATTTTGCATCAATTCTTCTGTTATTTGTTGCGTTTTGCATCGATTCTTCCGTTATTTGTTGCGTTTATTGTTTAAAAATTTGGGGGGAAAACATAATTTTAAAATATATTAACATAAAAGGGAATCCCAAAGTCTTCTCCAGGCATATAAATATTAAAAGGGTGGTAAAAGGAAGAGTATGGCACAGAATTAGGCTCCAAGGCTCTCTCAAAAATCCTCTCCAGTTCCCTGACCACACCTGACCAAAAAGGGGATTTGCACATGGAGGCGGAAGTCATAGCTGAAGTACTAAGACAATTCTTTGTATCTGTCTTTACCAAGAAGATGATATCCAGGTCTTCGTAAATGATAAGGTAATTCAGACATTAGATGGATTTAAAATTGAAAAGGAGGAGGCATTGGATACAGTATCTGTACTTAAAAGTTGATAAGGCACAGATGAGATGCTCTCATAGAATTCCCCAACTCCCAACAACCACAAAAGAGAAAAAAAAGGAACCCAGTCTTCTCCAGGATATATAATCTGTCCGTACATTCATAGCAGGCAAGTAAGGATTCCATAATTCCAAAATAACAAAGGTACAATAGGAAAACACAACACTATTAGGTATAATGGGAGGCCTTTCCTCACACACAATGAGGACTTACAAGGCCATGCCACCCACCCCTACACCAATCCATCTACACGCCGCCCTGCTGTGGTGTCATTTATCTTCTTTGTAAACAAAATGAAGAGTACCTAAAAAGAGTGTACTTCCTTATTATTAAAACAAGGGTTGCAGCACATATATTAAAGACAGAACAAAAAGGTAAATACTGCACAACCCTCAGGATAATATCACCATCCATTGACCTTGGAAAGGCCAAAGCCACGAGGAATCAGGATTAACATCACAATGGAACAAAGTTCAGGATTAATGATGAACTGCAGACTAATATAACCATCCACAGATCTTGGAAAGGCCACAGCCATGACAGGATCGTTGGGGAACAACCAGATTCCATCCAGAGTTTCACCGAAGCTCTTGCACCTTTACCATGCCGTTGTCTCGAAGCCCCAGTGAAAAGACACCTAGGCCACAGTGAGTGTGAAGACCCTTCGTGTCCAGCTGTCTTCAACCTTTCTCGTTGAACACTGAGGACAAGGCAAAGTAAGACCAGCCGTCAGGGCCTCTGACCGACCCCAGGCCTTGAAGGCAGATACAATGTACTCTGTTCAAACCGAAACAGCCAACCTTCAAATCAGGATTGTGAAAGCATGGCAACCATGTTCTCAAATCCAGCTCAGAATTCCTCCACAGCTCCCCTTGGGAGACCAGGCGCACGGACACCCCTTCTCCAGTCCATCTCCCCGAATCAACCAGGATGTTCGACACACCATGCAGCAGGATTTCAAAGGACTGAAGGTGAGCCCCCACCCAGGAAACTGGTCTAACAGCTGACAGGATTCTCTTCTCCCTTCATCCATTCTCTTTCGGATATCTCGCAATTCGTCAAAGTAAGCACCAATAATCTGTGCCAGGGAACCAAGGCCGTGGTCGATGACATCAATCACAAGGGCAGCCACCATCTCAACCCCAACGGCATCATTGAAGCATTGGCCGCTCACCAGCGAAACCGCCACTGCGAAATGGGCCTAACCCTGGCCTTCTCTGACCACCTCAGCCAACCAAGGATTTTGTTTATTTAACTTGACTCCCCATCGCCAAAGTTTAACCAAGATCCTCCAAGAACGTAGCACAGATCATACACATCAGAATTAAATAGTTATAGGTTGTACATCAGGATTAAAAAAGGATTAAAAGAGTAGTGCCAGAGCTCGTGAAAATGCAGCTGCTTGCACGCTCACATCATGTGTCTTATGAAGGTTCACTATAACATCCTTGCTTTGTACTCAATGTCTCTAGTGTTACAGTTTACTGTATGCATTATGCCAATGAATTATCTTTCCTTTAGAGGTGCAGTTACTGTTGTAATGTAGGAAACATGGCAACGAATATACTCACAGCAAACTCCCAGGAACAGCAATGTAATAATAACTGGGATAATCTGTTTTCGTGATGTTGTTATTAGGGGGATGAATATTGACCAAGACATCTTCTTCAAAAAAGTGCCATAGGATCTTTTGCATCGAGAAGGGAAGGCAGACAAAGTGTCAGTTTAATGTCTCATACAAAAGACAGTACTTATAACAGTGCAGCACTCCCTCAGTAGTAATTGCTGTGCTCAAGTTTCTGTAGCAGGGTTTGACCCCATGACCGTCTGCCTCAGAGCTGAGAGTGCTACCAACTGAGACATAGCTTAGAAAGTGGGCTCACCTTCAGTGATGCTGCAACTGGGCCCACACAACAACAGTCAAGCTCACCAGCCTTTGCAGTTTTATTGGGGGTCTGAACTCAAACAGGCTCTGGTCTCCAGCTTGGACAGAATAGTGGACTGAATCGCTGCTTTCAAAGATTCACTCATCTTCTACATTCTGCTTTCCTCTAAATCATTGAAACTGATTAGCCCCAGACCAACAAGATTGGCAATGATGCAATGGTAGCTGTGTTTAAGTGTTCCTTTATATTAGGATATCACAGACCTGCTCTTTCACCACCGTCTCAATCAATACACACTTTGGTACTGCTGGAGGATGTCAGTGAGAAGAGTTAAAATGTAGAACGCTGACTCCAGTAAAATAAAGAAGCATCACATAAACACTGGCAGCAGACTTAATTCTCTGTCTGCATCATCATTCTGGAAAGGCAGGATCTCACTGCATTCTCAGAATGCTCAAAATTCCCATGTATGGTATGGACTGTTACTAAGCTCATTAAAACTTAATTAAAGAATGGTCTGGAGAACACAAGAAAGATACGAGGAACTTGCTTACTGTAGCCAGTTGGAGAGTTCAGAACTGAATGATTGAAGGTTGAGGCAGCTGCACCTATGTTAATTGGGCTGTATTATGTCCTTTACTGTAGTTGGGAAATGTAGTTATTTATTTTAAATTTACTCAATCATTGGCTGAAATCCTCCATCCTCTTTCTTGGCTGGGATTTTCCGGTGTCACTGAAAGCGAAGAGTTTTGGCTGGAATGCTACATTTTCGGTTCTCCCTCGCAACGGGTCCCACCACGGACGAGATTGGGAAATCTCACCCATTGTCAGGATGTGGACAGTGTTGGCAAAACTGATACCCATCCCAAATTGCACTTGCAAAGTGGTGCTGACTTCTTGAACCCCTGGAGTTGATGTGATGAAGGAACTTCATCCTTATTGTTATGTAGAAAGTTTCAGGATTTTGATGCTCTAATTTTTGACAATAACCCTTGTGTGCCACCTTATTGGAGCAACTGAGAAACTGTGTTCACAACGCCATTAGGTTTAAAGTGGTTATGGTAAAGGACAAGGAAAAATCAAATGTGCAAATTCTCAATGGGAGAGGGTTAATTTCACTTATTTGAAGTGGATTCTGTCCCAGGTGCTTTGGAAACAAAGACAGACAGATGAAACTAGTAAATGAACAGTGGGAGAACTTCAAAAAGGAGGTAGAATATAAAAGATTTTTCTGACCAATTGACCCTGTTCCGTCATTCAATAAGATTAGGGTTGAATGTTTACAATAACTCCACTTTCCCACCATATCCCCATGAGCCTTGATTCCCATTGTGCCCAAAAATGTATCAATCCAGTCTTGAATATATTCATTGATTGAGCAACCATAGCCCTCTGAATTTGAATTTCGAAGATTCACAACCTTGTTAGTGAACACATTTTTCCTCCAACATGTTTTAGCGAAACCACTTCTCATTCTTCCAAACTCTAGGTGATATGAGTCCATTCTACTCAATCTCTCCTCATAGGGCAAGTGTTTCATCCCCAAAATCAATACCTTAAACCTTTGTTACAGGATCTCTAAGTTTATCTTTCCTCAGGTAAGGAGACCAAAAGTCTACACAATCCTTAAGGTGTGGTCTCAACAAAATCCCCAAATAATCGGAGCTAGAAATTCTATCCCATACTCCAAATCCTAGTTTGCTGTATTGCATGTTAATTTAAGGTAATTGGCAAAAGAAGAGATGACCTGGGAAAAACAATGTTTAGACGGGCAGCATGGTCGGCACAGGCTTGGAGGGCCGAAGGGCCTGTTCCTGTGCTGTACTTTTCTTTGTTCTTTGTTCAGTGTGAATGTTAGTGAATGGGTGAGTAGATGAATGAGTGAATGGATGGGTGGGTGAGGCACATTGATAAGTGTGTGGGGCGGATGGGTGCGGTAAGTGAAATGCATAGGATTAAGTGTGGATGAAGTGACAGGTGGACACGGTGACATGGGTGAGGTAAGTGGGTAGGGTGATAGGTGGGTAGGAATATAGGAACAGGAGCAGGCCATTCACCTTGTTGAGCCTGCTCTGCCATTCAATTAGATCATGGCTGATCATCTACTTCAAGCCACAATCCCATTTCCCTTAATCTCCATAAATGTATTGATTTGTGTTTTGAACATACTCAATGATTGAGCTTCCACAGCCCTCGAGGTTAAGAATTCCAAAGATTCATCACCCGCCGAGTGAAGTAATTTCTCCTCCTCTCAGTCTTAAATGGTCTGCACTTTTTTCTGAGATGATGTCCCCTGGTTTTCGACTCACTAGCCAGGTGAAACTTCTTGGGCTGGATTCTCTGGCCTCCCAGCTGCATGTTTCTGGGCAGCAGGAGGCAGCACCCCATCCACTGATGTCGGGATTCTCTGCTCCCGCCACTGTCAATGGGAATTTCCATTGAAGCCATCTTCACCACTGGGTAACCCGCAGGCGGGGTTGTGCCGCTGGCGGGACCAGACAATTCCACCACCGCCGAACGGCCAGAGAACTCCGGCCCATATCTACATCATCACAGCCTGAAAAAATGTTGCAATTTTCATTAAGCTCGCCCATTATTCTTCGAAACTCTGTGGAATACAGACCCAGTCACCCTGTTCTCTCCTCATAAAACAATCCCACCATTCCAGAAATTAATCTGTTGACATGGCGGCACAGTGGTTAGCACTGCTGCTTCACAGTGCCAGGGACCCGGGTTCATTTCCGGCCTTGGGTGACTGTGTGGAGTTTGCACTTTCTCTCCGTGTCTGCGTGGGTTTCCTTCAGGTGCTCAGGTATCCTCCCACAGTCCAAAGATGTGCAGGTTAGGTGGTTAGGCCATGCTAAACCAAGGCTGTACAGGTTATGTTACAGGGATGGGGTGGAAGAGTGGGCCTAGATAGGGTATTCTTTCAGATGATCGGTGCAGACCGAATGGCCTCCCTCTGCACTGTAGGAGGTCTATGATTCTATGATCCTTGAGGTACCCCACTAGTAACAACCTGCCTGCCATCCTGAGAATAATCTATTTATTCCTGCTCTTTGCTTGCTGCTACAAATCGATTCTCAATCCTTACTAGTTTATTTCCCCCAATCCCATGCACTCTTGTTTTATTTACTAACCTCATGTATGGAACCTTATCAAAAGCCTTCTGAAAATCCAAATACACCATACCCACTGGTTCTCGTTTCTCAATGCTATTAGTAATCAGCAAATCATAGAATCCTTACTGTGCAAAAGGAGGCTATTCGGCCAATCGAGTCTGCACCAACCCTCTAAAAGAGCACCCTACCTAGGCCCACTCCCCTGCCCTCTCCCCATAACCCCACCTAACCTTTGGACTCTAAGGGGCAATTTAGCATGGCCAATCCACCTAACCCGCACATCTTTGGACTGTGGGAGGAAACCGGAGCACCCGGAGAAAACCCACACAGGCATGGGGAGACTGTACAATCTCCAACAGACAGTTACCCAAGGACAGAATTGAACCTGGGTCCCTGACACTATGAGGCAGCAGTGCTAACCACAGTGCCACCAAAATCTTTCAAAAAAATTCCAAATTTGTGAAATACAATTCCCCTTTCATAAATTCATGTTGACTCTGCTCAATTTTGTTATTCCTTTCTAAATGTGCAGTTATCACATCTTTATAATACATTCTAGCATTTTCCTCCCGATTGACATCAACCTAACAGGTCCTTAGTTCTCCATTCTCACCCTTCCTTCCTTCTTAATTATTGGAGTTAAATTTGTTACATTTGGAAATTTTCCAGAATCTATAACATTTTGAAAGATATCTACCAATACATCCTTCATCTCATTCGCCACCTCCTTCTGAAGCTCATCTGGTCCAGGTGATTTATCAACCTTCAATTCAGTTAACTTTTCAAGAACTACCTCTTTGCTAATACTAATTTATTTTAGTTTCTCAGTTTCACAAGTCCCTTAGTCACCTGGTATTTCTGAGAGTTTTTCTATAACTTCTTTTGTGAAGATAAATGTAAAATAATTGTTTAGTTTCTCTGTCATTTCATTGTTCTCCACTATAAATGATCCTGTCCCCACCTGTAATGGGCCCAAACTTGTCCTAGCTACTCGTTTCCTTTTTACGTACATAAAGAAGCTTTTACAGTGTGCCTTTATATTTCTCGCTAGTTTGCATTCATATTCTTTTTCACTTTATTAATCAGTTTATTGGTCTTCCTTTGCTGGGTTCTAAATTGCCCCCAATCCTCAGGATTATGTCTTTTTCTGGCATCTTTATAAAACACTTCTTTGATCTAATGCAATTTTTAACTTATTTTGTTATTCACAGTTAGTTTACCTTTCTGTCTTAACTACCGCTAACTACCCCGCTAACCCAAACTGACCCGACTGCCATCCTGACCACCTAACTGTCCTGATGACTCCTTGATTATCCCTGATCCAATTGGCCCCCGTCCCGACCTGTCTACCACTCACCACCTGACTATTCCCTCCCCAGCTTAGCCTTACTAACCTCCGATGTCTTTACCCCTCCCAACCTATCCAATCCGACGGCGCTTGACTAAATTTTGGATTTAATGTTGAGTAATGAGAAAGGGCAAATTAATAACCATGCTGAAGGAGCCTTTGGGAAACAGTGACCAGAATATGTTAGAATTTTTATTTGGTTTCAATGTGATTAGTTCATTCTGAAACTAGGGTCTTAAATCTAAAGAAAGGAAATTATTAAGGTATGACGGGCAAGTTGGTGATGAGGGATTGGGAAAATACACAAAAAGGTGTGACAGAAGACAGGCAATGGCAAACATTTAAAGAAATACTACACCATCTACAACGGATATACATTTTTTTAAGGCAAATTGACCCTCCAATCCAACATACTGACCCACTCAACCCCCCAAATAACCACCCTGAATCACTAGCTACCCTGCTAACCCAAACTGACCCGACTGCCATCCCGACCACCTGACTGTCCTAATGACTCCTTGATTATCCCTGATCCAATTAACCCCCTATCCCAACCTGTCTACCATTCACCACCTGACTATTCCCTCCCCAGTTTAGCCTTACTAACCTCTGATGTCTTTACTCCTATCGACCTAATCCGACGACAGATTTAAAAATGTCAGCTTGTCGTCATCAGCCTGGCACCCCTGGCAGTGCCCCTGTCAGCTGGCAGTGCCACCTGGGCACCTTGATGTGCCAGGCTCGCACTTAGGTGGCACTGCCAGGTTGGCACCATCAGGGTGCCAGACTGGCTGTGCCAAAGTGCCCAGGTGCCACCAGCAGTACTGGAGGGCATGCAGCTGGGGGCCTCCAATCCCGGTAGTTATTGCGCCAGGCGTGCTGTTTTTCGGGCGCAGCAATGCGGGTAGATCGCGCCCAATAGATCATAGTTTCAGAATTAGGGATTGGCCATTTACAATTGAGATGAAGAAAACTTTCGTCGCTGAAAAAGTTGTGAATCTTTGGAATTCTCTACCCTAAAGGACTGTGAATGGTGGAGCAGGTTTGGAGGGCCAAGCGGTCTATTTCTTACATTTTTTTAATGAAATCCTCTCCCTCTTTGCTCTTTAAACTATCAGAATAAACAAAGTCCATTGTTTAAATTTCTATATGTTTAAATGTTTAGTGTCACGTCTAAAGTTCTTGCATCTTTCTGCAAATTGCCTGCAAATTTACCCTTCTACATCCTCCCGCTTATGTGGATACCTGTAATCTACTCCTAACTATGTAACAGTTCCTCTCTTTTCCCTTAATTCAGCTGAAAAGATTCAATCTTCGAACCCTCAAGTACATTACCCCTTCCTAGTGCTGGAACAGTGCCTTTGATCAATACTACTTTGAACTTCCCTCGACTGATATCTTCTGTTTCTGAATTACTCTTTATTCTAATGTTCTTTGTCTTTTCCAGTCCTTCTGTGCACCTTGTGTCCCCTCTCCCTGCTAAATCAGTTCAAACCTAACCCCACGGCTCTAGTTAACCTCCTTGCGTGGGCATTAGTAAGGTGGAACCTGTTCATTTTGTTCGGGTCCCTCCCACCTCAACAGAGGCCACAATGCTCAGGAATTCAAAAATGCACCATAAATTTTGGAGTAAATCTAATTGTTAGAACCGAAAGCACAGCAATAAATTGTGTTTGGAAGGACAAGGCTCCAGTCCTACTTACTCACAAAAGCACTCAATGCTCCATGAACAATACATAAAGCAACATGGTGGAATGACTACGCCATTTTGTCACACAATAAACTAGGATAGGCAAGAAGAACTGGGCTAAACTCGGAAAATTCCCTTTCAACTCCCGAAAGCAATTATTCAAAGCTCCCAGTGACTGAGGTAATCTGTAAAGTTTCTAATTCCAGCTAACCCACAATTTACCCTCAATTGCTGGAAAAGTCCTACTCTGTTAGGAATTTGTGAATGCCCCTTTGAAAGACTGCAGGGATTTATAGTTACCGTATGTTTCTGCAATTTGTTTTGAAGGTGATGAATTACTGTGAAGTGAAGCATTTCCTGGCATCTAACCTAACACTGCCTAAGGATTATATTTATGCAGACAATGAATTGAATAACCGTCAGGATTAATGTCAGCTCCAAATTTATTTTTCTTCATCTACTAATAGCAAACGGTAAAATAGTCGAGCACCAGCAGTGTAGAAGAGGGGAAGCAATAGATTAATTTAAGGCTATCCCACACTTCATGGAAAATTCCAAAACTGCTCACAATAATAATATCAGTTACCATTATTATAAAAAAAATCTAGTTTCATGCCCCCCTTAGCCCCATCTCGTAATAGTGTTATCACTGTGGTTCTCCTAATTCCCCAAACTTATCCTACATCCTCTTTCAATTAGTATGATGAATGATGGGAACTGGACTGAAACTAACTAATTCCACTGGGGGGGCCATTACAGCCATCAGGAAAATGAGGCTGTCAATACATCAGTCTGGAAAGGTTTCATTTTGGAGGTGAAAGTTCAGAGTTCTAATCCATTATACCACCCAGTTCTTATGAAACATTATTTACAGAATTTCAAATATTGGCTTCAGTCGCCAAACAAAAAGCTGAATTATTGATGTGCTGGTGTCCTCAAAAGTATTTAAGATGTTTGAGCCTGTTAGAAGGTTGCAAAGATAGTCTGACTGTATGTTAAGCTGTATATGACATTTCCAATCATGTGCAATTAGAGGATAAACAGTTTTAAAATGCTTCTGCAGGCTGCACCTGCACCTCAGATGTTTAAAATGTCTATATTTTATCCATTCTGAGTGAATTCTTTCTTACAGAGTTGGCTTCAGAAGAATGTTAACACAAGACATTTGCATCTGACAATTTAAAGGGCTCCATAATTTATTGAAAACCTGTATTCATGCCTGTCTCACAGAGTGAGGCATTTTGTGTTGCAAAATATCTGCACAATGGAGGCTTCTCGGGGACATAATGCCAGATTCATTCTTGCTGTGCTGGAAGAAAGTGAAAGAAAGGGAGACTATCCTTATGACAGGGAATTGGTGACAGCGTTCCCCATTAGAATCTGGCTGTTAACGTACATGAAGATGACAGACTGACAGACCTGAAGTAGGTTGCCATGGTAAGCGTAACATCTCTCCATACCATTCTGATGAATGGTCATCCGTCTGAAGTGTTAATTCTGCTTGTCTCTCCACAGATACTGGGCGAGATCTTCCGACTGTTCGCGCTGGCAGAATCTTCTGGTCCCGCCAATGGCACGTCCCCATTGCAGTTTTCCCAGCAGCATTGGGTGAATTCAATGGGAAACCCCATTGACAGTGTCGGGAACAGAAGATCCCACTGCCGGCCAGTAGCGGGCCACCTCCCGCCAGCCAATGGCGAAACACCTCCCGCCAGCCAATGGTGGGCCACCTCCCGCCAGCCAATGGCGAAACACCTCCCGCCAGCCAATGGTGGGCCACCACCCGCCAGCCAATGGCGGACCACCTCCCGCCAGCCAATGGTGGGCCACCTCCTGCCAGCCAATGGTGGGCCACCTCCCACCAGCCAATGGCGAGACACCTCCCACCAGCCAATGGTGGGCCACCTCCCGCCAGCCAATGGTGGGCCACCGGCCGCCAGCCAATGGTGGGCCACCTCCCGCTAGCCAATGGTGGGCCACCTCCTGCCAGCAAGAATCACACTGCGGAGAGGACAGAAAATTTCGCCCACTGTCTGAACTTCTGACCAGTATTGTTATAATTTCAGATTTCTAGCATCTGCAATATTTTGCTTCTGTAGATTTCTGCACTAATTAACTATTACAAAAATGCATTGAATAAACTGTCCCCCATAATTTTTAATTATTTTAAGCTGTCCATATTTGTGCAACCTCACAGGTCTTTGAATGCTGATTAATCTGTTGTACACTAAAATCTGAAAAGGGGCCTCATACAGTTAATCCCTGTGAAGCTACTGGCTGCACAGTGTATATTTTTATGCTGCTACACAGGATGGGCACTAATGTCCCTGTGGAGCCAATTCTGTGATCCTGCAGAAAAAAGCCCTGTTGTTGCTGCAAATGTTAAGTGTGCACCCAAATCAGGGTGCGGAGCTGACCTTACCGGAAAAGACAGCTGATTTGAATCATTTGCATGTATTTCCTGTACTGCTTGATCTTTCTTTGCAAGGTGTATTATGGAGGGAAGGGTTTGCTGGTGGGTGGGTGCATGTGGGTGAGGGGGAGGTTATTGAAAACAGAATAAAACCAAATTGCTGTCGTTCAACTTGAAACGGATTTAGCTATTAAAAGATAATTGACAGCATACTGAGAAACAAGCATTGTTGCCTAATTTAAGGTTCATGGCATTTTTCAGCTTTTGGTAAGGATCAATGGAGAAAGGGAGAACTGATGGGCCAGATTGTTTCAACCGCATAATGTTAAAATAACAAAAGATACCCCTCCATCCCCTGTTTTCTAGCTGATGAAGAAAACACTTGGTGACATAAGGAGGGTGTAAGGAGGTTTGCCCTGGTTGGCACTTCAGGGCACCATCTCTAGCCTACCATATCAGGCAGCATGTGGTGTCCAGACTAAATGCTGTTCATGGTAACTGTATGATCTGAAAACAGAACACACATTACGGAGTCTGAATAGCATCTTCCAAGTGTTGCACTATTATATGCATATAAATTGCACATTTTTGTTCGCAGGATCTTATTTGACTGTCCGCTGCTTACTGATTATTTCCCCAGCAAATTTCAATTTGTAATATGTAACTGCAGGTATTCGCCATTCATTGCTCTGGCGAAATCATCTGCACGTTTCAGTCGTGAGTTCTGTTTACTGCTGCAGTTTGTCGAGATTCTTTTTACATAGCCTCAGTAAATTGGTGGCCCCATCCAACTCCAGGATCTTCCAGTTCTGCTGAAAGCCAGTGGACTACATGCGGCAGGATTTGCTATAAATCCTGGCCATTATTTGCTATAAAATAGCCTTTTTGGCTCTAAATCAGGCATTACATCCATCTCAGTAGCAGACACAGTGGTGTTAATATACCCTCTGGCAAGTTAGCGTTTTATAACCTGATTGTCCTGGGTCAGCTCAGGCACTTTTGTTGAAAGTGTCCTGACACACCAGCTCTCCTGGTTGCACCTGTGTCGCTAGCACAATATTCTCTCAGTTGGTGACTGTGTTCTAATCTGACAATGACTGCAGGTTCACCTTCTTCCCTTCTTCTATGATGATGCTTCTGTGAATTACAGTTATGGACCATACAATTATGGTGCTTATGACACTTGAAGTACTGCTTCAAGATGCCAAAGCTCATTAATGATTTTGCACACTGCGTGGACCTTATTGCATCTGTGCCATCATTGCTATGTTAATATAATGGCTGTTAAATACCACAAGAGGCCAAAATTAGGATTTGCAGCAGCGACATTTCAGTTTGGGATCTTCCCCACCACCCCTCCGATGACGGGATCAGGGAAGGACGTGAGCCTGATTATCATATCTTAGAATCATACAATCCCTACAGAACAAAAGGAGAGCATTTGGCCCATCGGTCCGCACCAGCAAATCGAAAGAACACCCTATCTCTGCCCACTCCCTTGCTCTATCCCCGCAATCCCGTAACATAACATAACATTGTAGGACACTAAGAGGCAATTCGGCATCCACTTAAATTGCACATCTTTGGACTGTGGGAGGAAACCCACACAGACACGGGAAAAAGTCCAAACTCCACACAGCCAATCATCCAATAGAACCTCGATCGCTGGTGCTCTGAGGAAGCAGTGCTAACTACTGTGCCATTTTTTTAGTGGGCTTAACACTGCAACCTCCGCCCTCAAGGTATCTACCCACCCAGCTGGTGTGATGTTGTCCATAAAGGAAAACCAATCGTGATGACCATGCCAAGGACATACAGGTAAGTATTGCCCTGGGCAGTGAGGGACATGCCGGGGAAGTGCCCTGGCACTTACTCCTGCCAATGATGCCTGTGAGAGGGGGCATGCCGAAGCCCTGGTGAGGGCTAGGATGTGCACTGATGCGTGTGGGGTGGTATGCCACAATGCCGATGTGGTGCACTCAGCTTTGTGGCTGGAGAGTTACACAACGGATTTCCGTCTGAAACTGACACTTTAGACAACCAGTTGGTGGGATTTTCTGTGCAGCCTGCCACAGCGAGATCTTCTGGTCACGCCATTGTCAATGGAATTTCCCGTTAAATTCAACCCTTGCCACCAGGAATTCCACTGTGGGGATATGCCTTCGGTGGGACCGGAAGATGAATGGCTGGAAAATTCATGTCAGTATCTTTGGTTTCCAAAAGGTCATCTTCTAATCTGTCTGTATTTTCAAACAAGCCTTATCTTCAAACAGGGGGATTGTTCTAAAGTACAAACACTGTGGCTGTTAAATGGAACTGGACATCCACCTGTATGATCCACGGTTGATGTTCAAACGCCAAATGTGTAATGATCAGTTAGATGTCCTTTCTGTTCATTTAGGTCATGGCACTGTGCCTAGAGACATACTAATAGTGCCATTAATTACAGCTTGTATTCAGAAATCTAGTTCTGTTATGAAATTGGGAAGCTCTACTGTTGATGTTCAGTGGGAAATGACATGAAATTGTTCATCCTAATGAACACTGCATTAGACATCCCTCTGCAAATTGATTGATATTGTGGTATCTTCTCTAGGTTGGAATGAACTGGAGATGTTAAACTTGAGGTCTGTGGTTACCTTGACCTTTACTAATTAGGGCATGCCTACACTGGAGTTTAGCTGGATGCCTTCCTGAAGCAGATGGCCTCGGCCTCCTTGAGCTGCAAGGGCAATGCCAGGTAACTCTGCCAATAAGATGAGAGTGCTAAAGCTAATTCAAAGGCTTCTAAGTGTGTGACAGTAAATAAACCATGCAACTTTGAGGGATCTGTTCCCAACATGGGAAAACCTGCAGGCATCCGACATCTATTTGAAATAGGCTTGATTAGCATGCACCCATGGTGCATGAAAGCAGAAAATAACACAGCTCCCTGATTATGCAAGAAGAAAACAAAAGCTCACTTGATCTTGATTTTCAGAATGAATATATAGCATGAAAGCGGGGCCTCATGATTATTCTGACCTTTCAGAGTTTAAGCAGATCATGTCCAAAAGCGATCAGAGGGATAATTGGCTTGAAGCAGCCATATGTTCACAGCGATGTCACCTTTTGTTCCTTGGCGTCAGCTCTTTCTGTCACAATGAAGAATAATTCACCAAGCATTGGATTGTTCAACCGCAATAGGAGGTGTGAGCTGCATTTAGACCACCATAAGGCAGGTTAGTTATACTCGCCTGATGAATTGTTGATACAATAGTAATCGTGCTCATATGTTCCGACATCTAGGGATGGGTTTTCCGGACACCGATGTCAGGACACAATAGGGGTCTCCAGCCAGTACTTGCCAGCAGTGAAACTGGCATAGGAATCTTCCAGGAAGGGTATCTTGGAGCCTGTCTTCTGGGCTCACAATGCTGCAGACATAATCAGAGGGCTGTCAGCTTTGGACTCACTGCATCACCTGGAGAGGTTGGTGATGCTGCGGCAGGTCGGACATTCTACATGGAGGTGCTCTTACTGTATTGCACAGCATTGAAGAAATAAATAAAACCTAGGCTGGCAGTACAATCAGGATGGAGGGAATTCCCTTCACTAAATTGAATCACCCATAATTGTGGCCTTTTATTATTTTAAAAAAATAAATTTAGAGTACCCAATTCATTTTTGTTCCAATTAAGGGGCAATTTAGCGTGGCCAATACACCGAGCTTGCACGTTTTTGGGTTGTGGGGGTGAAACCCATGCAGACATGGGGAGAACATGCAAACTCCACATGGACAGTGGCCCAGATCCAGGATCGAACCTGGGACCTCGGCGCCGTGAGGCCACAGTGCTAACCCACTGCGCCACCCTGCTGCCCTGTGGCCTTTCATTCTTGTGGCTTCATCATTGGTGCATGGAACCTTTGTGTCCAATGACCCTACAGTCTGTTTTAAGAAGTGGGGGCTTCTCCATCAGTGGAAAATTGCTGGTAAGGCTGAAGGTTTTCCTTCAATTGAAACCTTAATATAATTGTCTGCCACCTCCACGGAGGAGTAATATATATAAATGACTTAGAAGAAAACATACCGGGTCTGATTAGCAAGTTTGCGGATGATACTAAGATTGCAGAAGGTATGGATAGTGATGAAGATTGTCAGAAAATACAGCAGGATATAGATAGGCAGCAAAATTGGGTGGAGAAATGGCAGATGGAATTTAACCTGGACAAATATGAGCTGAGGCATTTAGGTAGATCCAATTCAGGTGGGAGCATTAAAATAAATGGCAGAACCATGAGGTGCATAGACACACAGAGAGATCTGGGTATGCAGGTCCACAGTTCCTTAAAAGTGGCAGCACAGGTGGAAATGGTGGTAAAGAAAGCATATGGCATGCTTGCCTTCATCAGGTGGGGTATCGAGTATGAAAGCTCACAAATTATGTTCCTGTGATACAGAAAGTTGGTTAGGCCACATTTGGAGTACTCAGTCCAATTCTGGTCACCACACCACCAGAAGGACGTGGAGGCTTTGGAGAGAGTACAGAAAAGGTTTACCAGGATGTTGCCTGATGTGGAGGGTATTAGCTTTGAGGAAAGATTGAATAAACTGGGATTCTTCTCCCTTGAGAGACGGAGGATAAGGGGCGATCTGATAGAAGTTTAGAAAATTATGAGGGTTACAGATAGGGTGAACAGTTGGAGTTTTTTTCCCAGGACAGAATTGGAAATTACAAGGGGGCACAAGTTCAAGGTGAGGGGGTGTAGAAACCAACTATTTTCTAATACACCTGATAGGTAAAAGATGGCTATTTAGCGTAAAATATTAAGCCCCAGTTTTAAATCCCCATTTTAAATTCACTCATAACCTCAGGTTATCTCAAAACATATAGCTTCAATAGAGACACAAAACAGCATGTCACAGCATAATTCACTTTAGCTGAGCTCCATTGTTCGAGCAAATATATTTGTGAGACAGTGTGACATTAAAACACAAGCCGTACCAGATATCAATCCAAGGACAGGGCAGGCACCATAGCAACATTAAGGCGCTATTGTCTACAATGTGGCTAACAGCTAAGTCAGCAGAAGTCCAGTTTAAACTGGTCGTGATAACAGCACAGAATTGCATTCCATAACATGCACAAGTATTCAGACATGAAACATTTAAAGCTAATGTTGCACATTAAAGGTTGTCAGCTAACCGTCAAATCAAACTCATTTGATTCTAACCCAAACTAATTAGGATGACTTAGAGGTGTAGATAGCTGGCTAAAGACCGATATGATTTCCTATAACTGCGAAGGTCTGTACGGCCATCTTTATCCAGATCATTCTATACTTTGATCTAAACTATTCGCTATCTCTATTTTTCACTTTTCCACTCTAACTCTTGAAGTAAATGCAAGCTGTTGTGCTGTAAGCAAGAAACCATTTCTGTATTATTTTAAAAGTTAAATTGTGTACAAGTTGCTTCTCTTTAATCATTTTTGTTAGTCGGACCTATTAGAGAATATAATTTAAGTGACTCTCAATTGTAATCAAATAGAGGCAATAATCAATTCTTGTTTGCATCCGAGAAGGTTTCACTCAAATGTCTACTGAGTTTTAATGTTGCAAGTTCCTCACTAATTCCGCATGGAAGATCTCTTACAACTGGTGTAGTTCGGCAAAAGGGGAGGAGCGCTGAGACGAAATCAGACAAAATCGGAGAGGTTCCGAAACCTTCGGAACAAGTCGGAGACCATCAGGGAGAATACGACGGAAGACGAACGATCGTACCGCTATAGGAAGCCGAGAAGGATCGAAGACCCAAAGAAAAACGGCTAGAATGGGGTAAGAAACATCTTTTTCACACAGTAAAAGTCTCAAAGCCGCATCAAGCAGTGCTTCAACCCCTAGAAAGGACCTTTTTATAGACTGTTAATTCAACCAGGTGCCGGTCGTTGAAACTAAAATAAAACGGGACTGAAAGAATAGTCGCAGTAGTGTACACAGATTACACATAGTTGACGACCAAACAATTGGGTGTAAGGTTGAGTTTATGGCGGAAATGAATCCTAAAATAGATTTAGAACCTTCAAATGGTAGAGAAATACTTCCCACAACTTCCAATGGAGGTTGCGCTGTACTGGATGTCTCTATTGACGATATATTGGGTGATCTTGGATCTTTGATTCATAGACAATTTGGACTGTCTGAATTTTCAAGAAAAATTGAATCAAAATATGTTATCCCCAAAGGACAGTGATCCCTCGATAATATCAAAAGGCATGGGGGAAAACCACACGCTTAAACGGTGAAAAATGTGCACAATGGTCTGTTGCAATAATGGCACAGCTTCGCAGACAGCAAGAGGTAATCGTTTAAAATAAAAGCGATCATGACCTTAAGTCCACTAAAGACCAACTAGCCGCTGTAGTTGAAGAATTACGAGATGCAAAAGCTAGACTTGAGCAATGTGTTCAAATTAGAACATTATTGGAAAACAAAACCTTTAAAGTTCAACAACAATCATTTCAAATTGGGGAGTAAAAATATTGAATCAGAGTCCAAATACCAACAGTTACAAAAAGAACTTGATGAAATCAAAAGTCAAAATTGTCAGTTAGTCGAGGAAAGATGTGTTTTGGAAGGTGAAATGAGCAATTTTAAAGGACACTGCAAAATCTTGACAGACAGTCTTGCAGCTCATAATTTAAATCAAAGCACAAATGTGAATGTTAGTTCTGATGCTGGAGTAAGTACTCTGAGCAACATAGTTTCAACTCCAGTTTCACCTCCAAATTCAATTCCAGTTCATCAAACAGCTCCAATTCAAAACGCACCCCAAGTTGCACAATCAGCTCCAGTTGCAAAGCCAAGAGCAAGTGGCAGCACTAAATCAAAACCTAAAATTCATTTGTCAATTGATTTAGATGAAGAAAGTGATGAAATAAGCTTTCTTAGAATGCAAAATAATAGCCCCTTTAAAACACAAACGGGTTAAAATTGGAAGCAAAGAAGTCAGTGAAAATGATGGGATATCTACTGGAACTATATTTGGCCACCATTGGGTACATGAGGTCACAGACCCTGAAAAAATTGACAGATGGTCTAAAGATCTTCAACACCCAAAAAGTGGTGGTTTGGCCCCATGGGAACAACTTCACAGCTTGCAATCCATTTACCATCTTAGATGGAGTACAAATTCTGTCTATTATTGTAGGCACTCATAACAGTGCAACTCTTGGAGAAGAGGTAAAACTTGCCCTTGGAGATGACTTGCAAAATTTCAAAGCTGGTTGGCAAGCAGTCAAAAATTGGCTATTAAAATTTCGCCCTCCGAAACCGATTGGTCTAAAATCGCATCTTGCATTCAAAAATATACTGAAGATACACAGGATTTCGAAGACAGATTTTTACATGATAGAACATTCAGGAATGACACTCCAAGATGAGACTGACACTTGGGCCACAAGCACTTTAAGTTCAATTAAGACAGCTTTTATAGCAGGTATTAAACCTGAAATTTCTAATGCTTTGAATCTGATTTTACCAAATTGGGCCACAGCTGGTACATATCGCGAGCCAGTTGACCGATGCATTCAGATAGATCACGGTATGCATAACCAGACAAGCTATAACACTGCGGCTGCTCAAATTCATCCTGTGTAACCCGCTGATCCAGCGGCAGCTGCTACATCCCCTTCAGGGATATCAGCAGTAACTACAACCTCCCCAGAAGCATCGGGGCAAGCATGCACCCTTGCTCCATTAAAATCACGTAAGGAAATACCAGAATGCCTTTTCTGCGGTAAACTAGGACATTGGATGGTATCATGTTATCATAAACAATGGCTCAAGTCAAGAGATGACAATGAAGTATGCAATGATTCCTACAATACGTATCAACCTCGTGGCCAATCACGTAACACGCACAGACAAGACACACCTAGGGTTACGTTCCAACAAGACACACCCAGATTTGCGTACAGGGATTCTAGATCCTCCCAGCCATTCCCACGTAGGGACGAGCCGTACCCACGTAGGGGCGCACACGATGACGGCAATAGCGTGAACTAAATGTTAAACATCTACACTCCAGCTCACAGGTGTTCTATGTTTGATCATTCAAAAAACTAATGGACCCCACTCTTGGCGATTCTTTCCATATTTCTCTACATGCACTTTTGGAACAGAAAACGGATGGACTATATATTTTACTAAGAGTGGGAGGTTTTCATATCGATTTTCTTTTTGACACTGGAGCTGAACTTACCTGTGTTACTCAAAACTATGCTGCTTTATTTCCCCTCACTGCGGGAAAAATGAACGCTTTTGCTGCAGGAGGAGATTCTTTAAATCTACGACTAACTGAGCCACTGCTTTCAGAATTTGGACCACATCAACTGATGGCTTCAATTTGGGGAGGTCCAGTAACACAAGCATTTCTAGGTATGGACATCTTATCTCATCTAAATTCTTCCCTTAATTTCGATAATGGAAAAATCACCTGGACCATAAGACACATCAAAAAAGATGAAATACAGAATCATCCAATTTGGGCAAAAGACAAGAATGATTGTGGACTTTTAAAAATGGAAGCAGTGACTTTCATGGGATCCGCTCCACCTTGTACTAAACAATACCCCATTAACAAAACTTCAATTCAAGGCATTCTACCTATAATAAAACAACTTGAACAAAGCGGTATTTTAGTGCGCATTCATAGCTCGTCAAACAGCCCTGTATGGCCTGTAAAAAAGGCTAATGGTACATGGCACCTCAATATAGACTACAGAAGAGCAAATCAATTCATTGTCAGAAAAGCTCCTTTAGTGGCAGATCCATCTACAATCTTTAACTCTTTAACACCTGACCGTCAATGATTTTCAGTCATTGACATGGCAAATGGTTTCTGGTCAGTACCACTAGCTAAGCAAGTGCAACCATGGTTTTCTTTCACCGTTAATCAACAACGGTACACATGGACTAGCTACCACTAGGTTTTCACAGCAGCCCAACTGTTTACCACATGGCTCTCAGAATCATCTCAGGCAACTGCCTGATCTGCCTTCCACCATTATCCAGTATGTAGATAACGTTCTGATAGCCTACATTAATAAAGATGATAATGAGAAAGAAGTACGAGTAGTCCTGAACCACCTCAGTGATATATGGTCACAAAGCTAGCTTTGCCAAAGCCCAAATTTATGCTAGAATTATTCTTTTCTATTGGGAAATGAGGATGGGCAATGAATTGAATAAAATAACGACCATCATACAAAACGTAGCTGATTACACCACTACTGCCCTAGATAAAATTTCTGCCGAAATGCGAGCAATTAGAACCATGGTATTACAAAATCGAATGGCACTTGACTATGTGCTAGCCGAAAAAGGTGGTACCTGCGCCCTGATTGGTGCGGAATGTTGTACTTTCATTCCAGATAACTCACAGGAAGTTAAAGATCTGGCATCACATATCCAAAAAGAAACCAAGAAACTTGATCCACCCCCAGTTATCTCTCTCTGGGATAAACTTTGCGGGTGATTGGGATACACTGGACTGTCAACAGTAAGAATAATCTTATTCTCCTGTGTAGCTGGATTCATCATTTACATAACGTGCCAATGTATAAAGTGCATCAAAGAACTATTCACGAAACGCAAGGGCCCAATTGTCAGAATAATTCACAGTAACCCTACTGCATCACCATTAGATGAAATAGAAATGAAGTATTATTGTTGAAATGTTACTGATCACTCAATTATTTGACTGTATTATTAACATAGTGTTAATGTATTAATACTGAATCAGTAGAATCAAATTTGATTAATTGATTAATTGTTATTTTATAATAATGATTCTTTAAGAATTACAATAATTTTTTCTGAAATGCTTGTAATGCAATGCTTGCCCATTCTAATGTTTAAAACTGCAATGACAATATGAATGAGTTATTCTTTGCGCTTTTACCTATCCTATCGCATTAATTGTATCTTTTATCTCATTGTGATATATCTCACTTATTCTTTCAATTTATCAAAGCGGGGACTGTAGAAACCAACTGTTTTTCTAATACACCTGATAGGTAAAAGATGGCTGTTTAGCGTAAAATATTAAGCCCCAGTTTTAAATACTCATTTTAAATTCACTCATAACCTCAGGTCATCTCAAAACATATAGCTACAATAGAGACACAAAACAGCATGACACAGCAGAATTCACTTTTACTGAGCTCCATTGTTCTAGCAAATACATTTGCAAGACAGTGTGACATTAAAACACAAGCCGTACCAGATATCAATCCAAGGACAGGGCAGGCACCATAGCAACATTAAGGCGCTATTGTCTACAATGTGGCTAACAGCTAAGTCAGCAGAAGTCCAGTTTAAACTGGTTGTGATAACAGCACAGAATTGCATTCCATAACATGCACAAGTATTCAGACATGAAACATTTAAAGCTAATGTTGCAAATTACAGAATGTCAGCTAACCGTCAAATCAAACTCATTTGATTCTAACCCAAACCAATTAGGATGACTTAGAGGTGTAGATAGCTGGCTAAAGACTGATATGATTTCCTATAACTGTGAAGGTCTGTACGGCCATCTTTATCATTCTATACTTGGATCCAAACTATTCGCTATCTCTATTTTTCACTTTTCCACTCTAACTCTTGAAGTAAATGCAAGCTGTTGTGCCGTAAGCAAGAAACCATTTCTGCATTATTTTAAAAGTTAAATTGTGTACAAGTTGCTTCTCTTTAAGTCCTTTTTGCTAGCCGGACTTATCAGAGGATAAGATTTAAGTGATTCAATTGTAATCAAATAGAGGTAATGCGATTCGTGTTTGCATCCTAGTAGTTTGAACTCAAATTTCTACTGAGTTTTAGTGTCGCAAGTTCCTCACTAATTCCGCATGGTAGATCTCTTACAGAGGGGATAGGTTCAGTGGAGTTGTGTGGGGAGGGTTTTTACACAGAGGGTGGTGGTGGTCTAGCGTGCACCGCCAAGTGAGGTGGTTGAGGCAGATACGTTAGCGACCTTTAAGACTTATCTGGATTGGCACATGAACAGATGGGGTATAGAAGGATATAGGCGGTTGGTCTAGATAGGACACGGGATCAGCGCAGGCTTGGAGGGTCGAAGGGCCTGTTCCTGTGCTGTACTTTTCTTTGTTCTTTTTCTTTATTCAGGCAGCCAATCTGATTCCTACCCTGCCTCTGGGATGGTTTCCTGACAGCAGGAGAACATTGGGGAGCAATACCAACATAACTTCCTGTTATTTTCCTGACTTCCCTGCCTCCAAGCTCACCACCACAAGGTTGGGAAAGTACACCCCGTGCAGTACCTTTTCACATTCCCGGGATCTTACAATCTTCTTCATGGCCTATTAATTACCTTTGAGATGTGGCCAATTTTATTATGCAAGTGAATCATTTTAGTTGGTACATGGTAAGGATCCAGAAACAACAAATGAAATTAATGACCTCTGTTTATGGTTGAGAGTGAAATGTTAATTAGCTCACTGGGAAAACTCCTTACTTGCAATTGGATTTTTCTTACATACACCTGAACATGTGGACACGGCTCAAATTTAACCTTCTGTCCAAAAGTTAGCACCTCCAACAATGCAATTGTCCCTCAGTTCTGCTGTCAAATGTCAGCTTAGTTTCTGTACTTATTACATTGGAGTTTAGAAATTACAATCCTCAGAATCAGAAACATGTTACTAAATGAACATTGAGTAACTGCTGGCAGGCATTCAGATCAAAAGTAATTGGAGAAACACACGCACACATAATTATTCACTGATTTTTCAGTCTCTTCTATATTTTCATGGATGAAGTTACTGTACAGAAGCATTGGATTTAACAAAGAATCACTGGAAATAAAAAAAAAAATAATATATTAGATGATGAACAACATTAAATGTTCTATCCAGTCTTCTTTTATTCTTCATTGAAATACTTGGCAGGAACTTTTATTATTTTATCACATTGGCCAATTTAGCTTATGTGTGCAACACAAAGGACCAGGTTACCAGTTTAAAAAAAAAATCAATGTCACATTGTACTTGAATTGTGTACCTTTAGATCTCAATTGCAGAGTTTTGAGCTGTGTTTCTCTCACATTTCACAGTGACTTGTAAAACAAATAACACAGAAAGACAAGTCTCTCTGATTGCTAAAGTATTCATCAAATGGCATTCTAAGAATGAAGAAAAATACAGGACTTGAAAAATTGATTAAATAATGTTGGAAAAATTACATAAATGTAAATCTTAGAGAAAGACTGTAACAAGGTGAATGTATTTCATTTGGAATTATATTTGATTACAAATGCTTCACTTGTTTTTGTTCATTATGTTCTCCAATATAATCCTTTCCATATAAATGGAGAAATAACATTTAATATTCTGAAAGCATCTTTTCAGTGAACAGAAGCAATATTTACTGTTAAATAAAATTTATATTTGCTTTGGGCATTTTTTCATCGACTATTAGTACGATCTCTGCATTTCAGAGGACGATGCTTTACATACGAAAGAACATAAGAACTAGGAGCAGGAGTCGGCCATCTGGCCCCTCGAGCCTGCTCCACCATCCAATGAGATCATGGCTGATCTTTTGTGGACTCAGCTCCACTTTCCGGCCCGAACACCATAACCCTTAATCCCTTTATTCTTCAAAAAACGATCTCTCTCGATCTTAAACACATTTAATGAAGGAGCCTCAACTGCTTCACTGGCAAGGAATTCCATAGATTCACAACCCTTTGGGTGAAGAGGTTCCTCCTAAATCTACTTCCCCTTATTTTGAGGCTATGCCCCCTAGTTCTGCTTTCACCTGCCAGTGGAAACAACCTGCCCGCATCTATCCTATCTATTCCCTTCATAATTTTATATATTTCTATAAGATCCCCCCTCATTCTTCTAAATTCCAACGAGTACAGTCCCAGTCTACTCAACCTCTCCTCATAATCCAACCCCTTCAGCTCTGAGATTAATCTAGTGAATCTCCTCTGCACACCCTCCAGCGCCAGTACGTCCTTTCTCAGGTAAGGAGACCAAAACTGAACACAATACTCCAGGTGTGGCCTTACTAACACCTTATACAATTGCAGCATAGCCTCCCTAGTCTTAAACTCCATCCCTCTATCAATGAAGGACATAATTACATTTGCCTTCTTAATCACCTGTTGCATCTGTAAACCAACTTTTTGCGACTCATGCACTGGCACACCCAGGTCTCTCTGCACAGCAGCATGTTTTAATATTTTATCATTTAAATAATAATCCCTTTTTCTGTTATTCCTACCAAAATGGACAACCTCACATTTGTCAACATTGTATTCCATCAGACCATAGTCCATTCACTTAACCTATCCAAATCCCTCTGCAGACTTCCGGTATCCTCTGCACTTTTTGCTTTACCACTCATCTTAATGTTGTCTTCAAACTTGGACACATTGCACTTGGTCCCCAACTTCAAATCATCTATGTAAATTGTGAACAATTGTGGGCCCAACACTCACCCTGAGGGACACCACTAGCTACTGATTGCCAACCAGAGAAAAACACATTAATCCGCACTCTTTGCTTTCTATTAATTAATCAATCCACTATGCATGCAACTACTTTACCCTTAATGTCATGCATCTTTATCTTATGCAGCAACCTTTTGTGTAGCACCTTGTCAAAGGCTTTCTGGAAACCCAGATATACCACATCCATTGGCTCCCCATTATCTACCGCACTTGCAATGTCTCAAAAAATTCCACTAAATTAGTTAGGCATGACCTGCCCTTTATGAACCCATGCTGTGTCTGCCCAATGGGACAATTTCCATCCAGATGCCTCGCTATTTCTTCCTTGATGATAGATTCCAGCATCTTTCCTACTACCAAAATTAAGCTCACTGGCCTGTAATTACCCGCTTTCTGCCTACCTCCTTTTTTAAACAGTGGTGTCACGTTTTCAAATTTCCAATCTGCCGGGACCACCCCAGAGTCTAGTGAATTTTGGTAAATTATCACTAGTGCATTTGCAATTTCCCTAGCCATCTCTTTTAGCACTCTGGGATGCATTCCATCAGGACCAGGAGACTTGTCTACCTTTAGCCCCATTAGCTTTCCCATCACTACCTCCTTAGTGATAGCAATTATCTCAAGGTCCTCACCTATCATAGCCTCATTTCTATCAGTCACTGGCATGTCATTTGTGTCTTCCACTGTGAAGACCGACCCAAAAATCCTGTTCAGTTCCTCAGCCATTTCCTCATCTCCCATTATTAAATCTCCCTTCTCATCCTCTAAAGGACCAATATTTACCTTAGCTATTTCTTTTTTTGTTTTATGTTTGTAGAAACTTTTACTATCTGTTTTTATATTCTGAGCAAGTTTACTCTCATAATCTATCTTACTCTTCTTTATAGCTTTTTTAGTAGCTTTCTGTTGCCCCCTAAAGATTTCCCAGTCCTCTAGTCTCCCACTAATCTTTGCCACTTTGCATGCTTTTTCTTTCAATTTGATACTCTACCTTATTTCCTTAGATAACCACGGACGATTTTCTACCATCCTTCCTTTTTGTTGGTATAAACCTTTGCTGAGCACTGTGAAAAATCGTTTGGAAGGTTCTCCACTGTTCCTCAACTGTTTCACCATAAAGTCTTTGCTCCCAGTCTACCTTAGCTAGCTCTTCTCTCATCCCATTGTAATCTCCTTTGTTTAAGCACAAAACACTAGTGTTTGATTTTACCTTCTCACCCTCCATCTGTATTTTAAATTTCACCATATTGTGATCGCTCCTTCCAAGAGGATCTATAACTATGAGATCATTAATCAATCCTGTCTCATTACACAGGACCAGATCTAGGACTGCTTGTTCCCTCGTAGGTTCCATTACATACTGTTCTAGGAAACTATCGCGGATACATTCTATAAACCCCTCCTCAAGGCTGCCTTGACCGACCTGGTTAAACCAATTGGCATGTAGATTAAAATCCCCCATGATAACCATTTCTACATGCATCCGTTATTTATTTGTTTATTGCCTGCCCCACCATAACGTTACTATTTGGTGGCCTATAGACTACTCCTATCAGTGACTTTTTCGCCTTACTATTCCTGATTTCCACCCAAATGGATTCAACCTTATCCTCCATAGCACCGATGTCATCCCTTACTATTGCCCGGATGTCATCCTTAAATAACAGAGCTACACCACCTCCCTTACCATCCACTCTGTCCTTCCGAATAGTTTGATACCCGATTGTAAAAATACTGCTATGCTATGCACTCTCAAAAGAAAACATAAGTCTCTCTAGCTGATCCTGAATATAACAATTAGAATTTGCACATGGTATTATTCTTGTTGTATTAATTATGTCAAAGCTAAGAGGGAAAATATGCTGTCTGTCTCACACCACAACTAGCAAACAACTTTGGGCAGCACGGTAGCACAAATGCATAGCACTGTGGCTTCACAGCGCCAGGGTCCCAGGTTCGATTTCCTGCTGTGTCACTGTCTGTGTGGAGTCTGCACTTTCTCCCCGTGTCTGCATGGGTTTCCTCTGGGTGCTCCAGTTTCCTCCCACAGTCCAAAGATGTGCAGGTTAGGTGGATTGGCCATGATAAATTGCCCTTAGTGACCAAAAAATGTTAGGAGGGATTATTCAGTTATGAGGATAGGATGGAAGTGAGGGCTTAAATGGATCGGTGCATACTCGATGGGCCGAATGGCCTCCTTCTGCACTGTATGTTTTATGTTAAAACCTTTTTCTATTTTCCACAGGCCACAAATGGAACAAATTACCTTTGAATGATTAGAACTATTTTACATTTAATAAATTATGCTCCAAGTCAGCATCCCAAGAGGAAATATATTTGTTCACATTACTAACTGAATTGTTGTCTCAATAAAGTTTCTAGTTTATCAAAAATATGATGAAACTTAAATTAGATCGTTTTAGCTTTTCTGCATGGCAGTGTCCCATTAGATTAGCATCTGTCGAGATTATATCCTGTCTAGTGTGATAAATGAATAAAATCATATTTTTGTACAATCAAAGCTATTACGATATAAGTTCTAACTTGAATTGCTTGGTCAAGCAGATTGGTGGCACAATACATTCAAAAATGTATTTAAATCATTCTGGAACACACAAGTCATGATTATTTTTCAAGCATTTGACATATTTTGTAAGCCATTATTTGCACCTCCTCCCCAGGCATTTATTCAGTGAGATTGTTTAAATGTTGCATATCAAGATTATGTTCAATGTTTTGTTTCATTTATAACAAAGTGAAGCATATCACACATTTTTAAAATCTGCTCTTCCGATTGTCAAGGGTGCTATCTTTGTAAAACGCTACAATTTCAATTTAAATTGTGCCATTTTGGTGGACTGAGTAAGGTAAAGATATATTTTTATACATAGAATGGTGTGGTAAAAATGCTGAGAGGAACAATTTATAAAAAAAAGTTAAAATGCTTGGACAGCAATGTACACAACACTCAATACAAAAGGGGAGGATTGGAAGCAGTAATTCAGAAGAACCAGATGTAGTTGTGTAACAGAAATACGGCTGCATAAAGAACAGGGTTTTTACATGATGTACCATATTGAGAAAGGATAGGGAGGGAAGAAGGAGGAATGGGGACCTCTACTAATTAGAGATAAAATAATAGAATTGGTTGGCAAAAAAGGACATAACTAACATTAAAATAGACTGACAAAGAAGAAAGAGTCAATTAAGCTGATAGGGATATACTACAGACCACCTAATAGTGGATGAAAAGCGCAATAGGCAAATCCATGAAATGATTAAAGATATTATAATGATGATCGGAGATTTCAACCAGCCCACCTTCAAATAAATTGTCAAGTAGAGGTGATTGAGCTTTTACAGGGCTCCTTCCTTACCAAGTACGTGAGAAGCCCAACAAGGAAGAATCCCTGCTGGATCTCTGAACGGGAAATGAACCAGAGTAGATAAGGGACGTAAGTAAGGGAGCATTCAGGCAATTGTAGTTACAACACGATAAGGTTTAAGACAATGACTGAAAGAGTCAGAGGGTTGTGAAGGCACCGTTATTGAATATATTTAAGGCTGAGATGGGCAGATTATTGAATATCGTGGAATCAAAGGATACGGGGAGCTCGCAGGAAAGTGAAGTTGAAGCGCAAGATCAACCAATATCATACTGCACAAGCACTACAAGTCTCCTCCTGCTCATATTTCTGAGGTTCTTCAAGACCAAAATAATGGATTGTGAAAAAATGTTAATTCATGAGGCAATGAAGGTGGAACTGAGAAAGGTAAACTGAAAAAAATTACAGACGGAACAATAGTGGGAAAAAATTTTAAATGACCGATTGAGTTCAGAAGAAACATGGGTGGAATTCTCTGTTACCGCCAGACCCATTTTCTGGTGCGCATGCCCCCGCCGGCAGTGGGATCCTCCGTCCTGGAAGCCAGCCAATGATGTTTCCCATTGTGGGCACCCCCACGCCGTCGGGAAATCCGCGGGCATGAGGGCGCTGCCAGCGAAGCGGAGGATTCAGCCAACGGAGAATCGAGCCCCATATCTTTGCCAAACACAAGAACAAATTAGCAGTAATGAGACACCAGGGCTGAATAAGCAGATATATGTGAAATCAAAACGGCAGAAAAAGATCAAATTAAAACCACAGTAAAAGGTGTAATTAAGTACATTGGCAGTAAAGTAAAGGATAACAAAGGGGAATGTGAACAGGTTAGGAAAGTTGTCAAAAATCTATTAGGAAGGTAAAAAGGGAATATGAAAGAAATTATCAAAGAATATAGAAAGGAATTTAAAAGAAAAGGTCACACTTGAGTAATCTTATTGAATTCTTTGAAGGAGTAACAGAAAGAATAGCCAAACATAATGTGGACACATAGGGCTTTAAAAAGACTGTTGATAACATACCACATGACTAGGATCAGAGCCTGTGCAGTTAGTAATATAACTGAACAAAACTATGGTTGTGATCTACCGGCCCGGAATCGGGATGGGACATGGCCGGTAGATTCTTGGAGTTTAAAAACCCACTTAGCCGTGCTGCGCCAGATCAATTGACCCCAAGCATCTATCGGCATTGCCGAGGAGATCCCAGTCGGACGCCGTTTCATACTCGTCCCCACAAACGAGGAACAGGCTAAAGGGTACCTCGGGGAGTCTCCCAAGTGATCAGAGGCCCCCAGAAAACGGCCTTCAGGCAGATAGGCAGCCTGGCACTGCTGCCACCTCCCAGGCATTGTGGTACTGACAGCCTGACACTCTGTCAATGCCACATGGGCACCCTGACAGTGTCAACTGGGTGCTAGCCTGGCACTGCCAGGATGCCAAGGTAGCATTGCCAGGGACACTCCCAGGGGCACTGCCAGGTTGGCAGTGTCAAGGTGTCAAGCTGGCATTATGCCCACACCCGAGGTCGGGCCTGGAGGTGCCTTTCCAGTATGTGGTGGGGTGTAAGGGGGCCCAAAGTTACCCAACAGGTGAGTTGGGGGCAGGGTGAATGGGTCCGGGGGTTGCATCGAGGATCGCGAGACTGGGGCGCCATTTAAAAATGGCGTCCTGATCTCTTCCTGCACACAGGAAATGATGCTAAGTGCGGTCTTGGGGGGCTTTCTCTGCCAGGGCGTGAAAACAAGACAGAGTGCTGTTAGATAGCGGCGTCGTTACCGGTGCTACAAGCGCCAGGAATGACCCCACTCAGAACAGACTTGTTTTATTTTGGTTAGGTCGCGCCTGATACAACAGAAAGCAGAAAGTAAGGGTTAAAGGTAGTTCCTCACATTGTTGAAAGGTGATAAGTGTTGTTCCAAAGGGTTTGGGGCTGAGATTGCTGTTGTTCGCCATTTACATAAAAAATATGGTTTGTGAATTGGTAGTACAACATCAAAATGTGTAAATGACAGCAATTGAGGGCCGTAAGATTGCAAAAAAATGGAGAACATCAGTAAACTTTTCTTGTCATGAGAACACAGAAAGTAAGAGTGCGTATTTATATCGTACTTTTCAAATCTCAGGCCGTTCCAAAGTGCTTTACAGCCACTGAAGTGCTCTATCAACCTGGCAACTAGGTGGCGAGTTATAACCAGAAAATATTCCCCATCCTATACATTGTACACCTTACATGACATAGAATTGCATGGAATTCATAGCAAAGAAACATCCCAACTGGTCGTGCTTTGTATGAGCCTCCTCCTGTTAACAGGTTTTCATTGACGGTTTACAGGGTAAGGCTATTTCCCTGGATTTCACTGTGCTGATAAAATTCTTTTTGCCAGTTATTTTATACAGAATAATGACTCTGTTTAATAACTTCACTGTGTTATCGTCGCTGAAACTGAAGTAAGTAGAACTCTCACACTCCTTAACTGCTGTCACGTCCATAAGACATGAACAAGATCATAAATTGTGTAAGTCAAACCTTGCTTGCTGCTTATTTAAAAATGGACTTCCCTAGACCAAAAACATAGATGCTAAAGTTCACATGATTTGCAAATTATATACAGTCTGGAAACTTCCAATAGTAATTACAGGACAAATCTCAAAGCACAACCTGATGGCATCTCATGCTTTTTTTCATTATGTGCACCCATTTCAAGCAAAAACAAAGGAGCAGCAGATGGTCTGCCTCCCCAGTCTGAACTTATGTAAAGGGAGAGCCATCAAAACTTGCTATATCTGCAGAGGTTCTAATAAGGGTGGCACGGTAGCATGTGGTTAGCACTGTTGCTTCACAGCGCCAGGGTTCCAGGTTCGATTCCCGGCTTGGGTCACTGTTTGTGCGGAGTCTGCCTGTTCTTCCTGTGTCTGTATGGGTTTCCTCTGGGTGCTCTGGTTTCCTCCCACAAGTCCCGAAAGACATGCTGTTAGATCATTTGGACATTCTGAATTCCCCCTCAGTGTACCTGAACAGGCGCCAGAGTGTGGCGACTAGGGGATTTTCACAGTAACTTCATTGCAGTGTTAATGTAAGCCTACTTGTGACAACAATAAAGATTATTGTTGGAGTGGCACGGTAACACAGTGGTTAGAACTGTTTCTTCAGAACGCCAGGGTCCCAGGTTAGACTCTGTGTCTGCATGAGTTTCCTCCGGGTGCTCTAGTTTCCTCCCACAAGTCCCGAAAGACTTTCTGTTTGGTAATTTGGACATTTCTGAATTCTCCCTCAGTGCACTCGAACAGGTGCCGGAATGTGGCAACTTGGGGCTTTTCACAGTAACCATTGCAGTGTTAATATAAGCTTACTTGTGACAATAAAGATTTAAAATAAAATTACCATCTATCTCCTGAGGTGAAGATGGATTTTGAACAGAGACATATGAGTAAATATTCCAGTTCCATCTGCCACAGGAATCATCATACTCCACAGATAAATACTATTTTTAATACAGAGAAAGATTCAACACCAGAGGCATTTGTGACAGGTATTGTCAAAAATATTTTCAGAATGGTTTCCAAATTTGGAAAGGTTGCCTACAAATCATCACATATAAGTCTGTAAAAATCAGCTGGTGATCTTGAAGCAGCGCTCATCACTATGGATGAAATTAATTAACTGTTTCGCTTCACCTTCAAACATATTTGTGTATACGTCCTCCGGTAGAATTCACCCCTTACTGCACTGGCTCTTGGCATTCTCATCCAAATTTTGGTCGAAAAGCACACAAAATGACAGTTTTCTTCAGAGATTCACTTCTACTCTGCAATTGCACCGTGATTCGCTCGCAAATAACATTGACAGTCTCTCTAACTGAGGCTAACAATTATGAAGCATCCAATATAGTTGTTTGAATATTTTGCAGCAATTTGCTGATGGAATTGCTTCTGTGAAATAAATGGTTCCACAAAACAGTAAAAACTGCAATATTGTATTTTTCAAACTTCACTTCTAAGGATTTTGCTTCCGATTTCACATGTGGTTTCTCTGATTTTGATGTGGCTATCTCTGATAGGCATTTCTTTATGTCAGCAAAGTTCAGTCTCAAAGCCAAAACAGCATCTGCATGAGCGGACCCAACTGGTATCACAAATTATTTTTACCATCAAATGTTTTCCATGTGTCGGCTCCAAGCCTGATTGCACTGATGTGTGGAAACTGAAAAATAGGCATAAAAGTTTTGAAAAAAGTAAGACAAAATGTACGGCTGTCTCACACGAGTGGTGGTGTAGTGGTATTTTCACTGGACTAGTAATCCAGAGACACGGGATAATGCTTTGGGGACCTGGGTTCGAATCCCACCATGGCAAATGTGGAGATTTGAATCCAATAAGAATCTGGAATTAAAAGTCTAATGGTGACCATGAAACCATTGCCAATTATTGATTGCCCCTAGCCCTTCCCCCTGGAACATGCAAACCTTGGCACTACCACTCTGACACTGCCAAGGTGCCTGGATGCCACTGCCAAGCAAGCAGCAGCACTGCCTGGTTGCTCGGGTGCCAGGGTGGCAGTGCCAAGGATCAGGGGTGAGAGGGGTCATGACCATGAAATGAGGGTGGGGGTTTGAAGGGTAGGGGAGTGCAGGGCAGGTAAGTAGGGGCATTGGGAGGTTGGGTGAGTGATGGGTGGAGGTCCTAGAAGGGAGGGGTTGCTGTAAGGGGGCGTGGGGCGGACCTGAAGAGGAGGGGCCCCAGGGATCATAGCAGGGTGTCCTCACTTGTGGGGTGTGGAGTAGTGGTCCCCATGTGTGTGGGGGTGGGGGTGGGGGGGAGGGGGAGGTGACATTGCCCATGGATGGGGGTGTGGGGCACCCTTTCAAAATGATGGCCCAATCTCTGAGTTCAGCTCCTCAGTAGTAAAAAAAATTCCAAGTGTGGGCTAAAAAGTTGAGAAACTCCCCAGGGTGCAAAATAATGACCAACTGTCATTGAATAGCAATGGGGAACTTGCCGGCCGAGCTAGCGGGCAATTCCCTGAAAAACCTGCCACAAATTAACTTAGAAATTTTGAGGGAGAATCGCACTCATCATGTCCTCTTAAAGGAAGTCCCAAGGAAGACAGCAGTTTGACTGTGGCAACATTATGGGTTGGATTCTCCGCCGTCAGGATGCTCCATTTTGCCGGCAGCCCTGGGGTTTCCCGATGGCGTGGGGCTGCCCCACAATGGGAAACTCCATTGACCAGCCGACGAAACGGAGCATCCCGCCGACGTGTTGAACCAGAAATCTGGAGTGGCAGGACGGAGAATCCAGCCCCACATCTCAGCACTTTCCTCCAGTAACAAAACACCTTTTCAAACTAAGCTGATAACACAGAATCAATACTTCGACATCATTTACATCTTTGAATGGATGCACACACAGTGAAGTTTCATGATTAGCAATATCTGGTCCAACATTTTTCCATTTGGAGTACCCATTGACAAATGATTGTTTCCCTTTACTCAGATCAGGGATTGATTCGCAAACGTAACAGTGGACTGCCTTAGAGGTTTCCGAACACATCAACCAATTTCTTCTTTCCGCCATGCCGTGGTCGGAATTCTCCGATCCCGTGCCAGGTCGGAGAATCGGCGGGGGGCATGAATCCCACCACGCGCTCCGACGCCAGGCCACCAATTCACCGGTCGCCGGAGAATCGGTGCCGGCACGGTTGCCGCGCCGCCAGTGGGGGGGCCGTAGAAAGCGCCCCCTCTCGCGATTCTCCACGCTCAACGGACCGAGTGCCTGCCGAGTTCCGCCGGTGTCGTTTACGTATGGTCCTACCCGGTGGGACCTCGCCGTTCTGGCTGCAGGAGCCGTCCTGGTGAGGGGGGAGGGCAGGGCGAGCTGACTCCGAGGAGGGACTCCACGGTGGCCAGGCCCACGATCGAAGGCAACCAATTGGCGGATGGCCTCATTCCGGGAGGGGGGGCTCTGTTCCTCCGCGCCGGACGCGGGCAACATGGTGGAGCCTTACAGGGGCCCGGCGCAGAGCCAACCGTGGCGCGCATGCGCGGATCCGCGCCGTGTGTGGCGCGCATGTGCAGACCCGCGGAGGCCGTGGCGTGCTGGCTTTCGCCGCCAGAATAGTGGACAGCACTCCAACGCCGTTCTAGCCGTCTAGGAAAGGGTCAATGCCTCGGCCTGAAGGCCTGTTGCTCGCGGTAGGTTTGACGGCGGCGTCAACACTTGGCCAGGATTTCAGAGAATCTCTTCACCCTCAGAAAATGGGGCTCATGAAGACTTCTAAACTGCTTTCGGCCTCAAACCTCAAACTCTTTTCTCACATTTTTCATATTGCCTAAGTTCTCTGGTCTATTTCTGTGCTGTAATTTTCTTTGTTCTTTGCGACAGGTTTAGATAAAGGATCTGGATCAGCGCAGGCTGGGAGGGCTGAAGGGCCTGTTCCTGTACTGTAATTTTCTTTGTTCTTTATTTATTACAAAATGTTCAATCATACCCAGTAGAACAAATTTTGGCCATAAGGCAATATCTTCAGGGTAGGTTGCGAAGAGGGTTCCCAGCGACTAAAGGAACGATGATATTGTTCCAAGTCAGTATGGTGCGTGGGTAGAAGGGTTGTAGGTGGTGGTGTTCCCAAACATCCAATGTCTTTGCCCTTCTAGATGGTAGGGGTTGTGTGTTTGAAAGGTGCTGTCAAAATTTGTTCTTGGTGAGTTGTAGATGGTGCCTACTGCTACAGTACTACTGTGCATTAGTGGTGAAGGGAATTAATGTTTAAGGTGGTAGGACGGGGGTATGCCAGGCCATGAGTTTCCAGAGTGTAGTGGAGTACAATTCTGCATGCTATTGATGGCCCACAACACCTCATGGATGCCCAGTTTTGAGTTGCTAAATCTGTTCAAAATCTATCCCATTTAGCATGTTGCTTGTGCCACACAATGCAATGGAGTTTCCTAACGAGAAGATGGGATTTTGTTTCCACAAACTGATACTGTCACGGACGGATACACCTCTGGTAGGTAGATTGGTGAAGGCAAGTTCAAGAAGGTTTTTCTCTCTTGGTTCTTTCACCATCTCTGCCAGATCCAGTCTAACAGCTTTGTCCTCTGGGACTCAGCAGCTTAGTCAATAGTGGGGCTGCTGAGTCACTCTTGGTGATGGGCATTGAAGCCTCCCACGCAGAGTACATTCTGTGCCATTGCCACTCTCAGAGCAAGAACCAAGTGGTGTTCAACAGCACTGATTCAATGCTGAGGGGCTGTGGAGAGGTGCACAGGTGGGGGATGTGGTAGATGGTAATCAGCAGGTGGTTTCCCTGCCCATGTTTGATCTGATGCCATATGAGATCTCATGTGGTCCAGAATCAATGTTGAGAACTCTCAGGGTAACTCCCTCCTGACTCTATACCGCTGTGCCACCACCTTGGGTACCTCTGTCCTGCTGATGTGACAGGGCATACCTAAGGATGGTGATCGTAGTGTCTGGAACATTGTCTGTAAGGTATGATTCAGTATGTGTGACTACGTCAAGCTGTTGCGTGACAATTCTGTGGGACAGCTTTCCGAATTATTAATAATAATCGCTTATTGTCACAAATAGGCTTCAATGAAGTTACTGTGAAAAGCCTCTTGTCACCACATTCCGGCGCCTGTTCGGGGAGGCCGGTACGGGAATTGAACCCGCGCTGCTGGCCATGTTCTGCATTCCAAGCCAGCTGTTTAGCCATCCTTATATTCCCTTCTTTTTCTCATGTACTTACCTGGCTTTCCCTTAAATGTATCTTTCACGGGATGTGGGCCAGCATCTAATTGTCCCTGTGAAGGTGGTAGTGAGCTACCTTCTTGAACCACTGCATTCCATGTGGTAATAAGAATCTTCATTAGTGTCACAAATAGGCTTAACACTGCAATTAAGTTACTGTGAAAATCCCCTAGTCGCCACACTCCGGCACCTGTTCAGGTACACTTGAGGGAGAATTCAGAATGTCCAATTCACCTAACAGCACGTCTTTTGGGACTTATGGGAGGAAGCCGGAGCACCCGGAGGAAACCCACACAGACCCTGGGAGAACATGCAAACTTCGCACAGACAGTGACCCAAGCCGGGAATCGAACCTGGGTCCCTAAAGCCCTGAAGCAACAGTGCTAATCACTGTGCTACCATACCACCCTTATAGGTCAGGAAGTGAATTACTTACCTCAGAGTTCCCAGCCTCTAACTGTTCTTGTGGTCACAGTATTTTCTGGTGTGTCCAGTTCAGTTTTAGGTCAGTGGTAACCACCAGGATATTGGTAGTGGGATTCAGTGATGGTAATGCCATTGAATGTCAAAGGGCAGAGGCAGATTTACACTTTGTGGGGCCCCGCATTCACCTTCATTTCTGTAAACCCCCCCCCCCCCATGATGTCACACCCCTCTCGACCTGACCCACCGCCCCACAGAACACAAAGGCGTAAGCCACAAAAATACACAAATTGATCACTGCTTTAGTGCTTTTTAACTTGTAAAAATATGCCTGTATGAATAATTGCTGAACTGAAATCCAGGTTTACCTCTTGTCAGAATGACGGTAAAGATGATCAGTATTGCAATGTGTGTCTTCAGGCGAGCAAACATGGAACTTGCTAATGAGCAACGAGATGGAAAAATCAGTCAATGACATCACTACAGCACAGCCAGTGAAGGAAAGAATGAGCCTGTTCAGTGCAGGAGCAAATACTCTAATCAACAAGATGGATATGCTGCCATTCAGTATATTTCAGAGTGTCAGTTTCCAAAGTTTAATTTCTTTACTTCCTCTCACAAAATCAAAGAAGTTATTGCCGCAAATTCACATGAGTTTGGTACCCAGTGAGTCCAAGTCCAATATCAGTGGCTATCTCAGCAGAATTCTGATTTATGTCCTGGACGAGCCTTTTTGAAGACCAGTCTTGAGAGCGAATGGTGGTTAGAACTTCCACCAGCATGTGACCAGCTGCAGCCATAATATCAGACCAGTGATGGTCCATTTTGAAAAGCAGAATGTAAACAAGAGAGTATGGTAGACGGATGATGGGGCGTTGTGGTATCTCCAGAAATCGGCAAGTCCAGGTCATTAGATAATTAATTCATCCATACTTCTGATGCATGAGGATGAATGTGTAGTTTGTATACTGTTCAATGTTTCAAACTTTTAAAAGTGAAGTGACAAACTATTGCCAATGGGACATCATAGAACATAGAACATAGAACAGTACAGCACAGAACAGGCCCTTCGGCCCTCGATGTTGTGCCGAGCCATGATCACCCTACTCAAACCCACGTATGCACCCTATACCCGTAACCCAACAACCCCCCCCTTAACCTTACTTTTTAGGACACTACGGGCAATTTAGCATGGCCAATCCACCTAACCCGCACATCTTTGGACTGTGGGAGGAAACCGGAGCACCCGGAGGAAACCCACGCACACACGGGGAGGACGTGCAGACTCCGCACAGGCAGTGACCCAGCCGGGAATCGAACCTGGGACCCTGGAGCTGTGAAGCATTTATGCTAACCACCATGCTACCGTGCTGCCCATCATATTGACCAAAAACAAAAAGTTTTTTAAAACTGGAACCGTGTCAGGGGGAGGCATGGTTTCCTGTGTCATGGGGGAGCACCTTGAGGGGGGTTTGCCTGTGGGGGATCACCATGTGGATGGGTGGGAGGGGCTCCATCAGCAAAGCTTATGAAATTCCACCCTATTTGTAGCCCAACCACAGTTCAATAACTTCTTTTATGAAGTGAATTTACTGGCACATAAATTGGGCATGGAGACAGCTTCCCTGTATGGAGTCTACGAGCAGTATTTTCTGCCCCTGCCAGCAGTAGGCATCGGCGCAGGCAGAATGTAAAAATTTGGAGAGCAGTCTGACCACCGATCCTCGCTGTTGATAAGACCAGAAAATCCCGAGCCATGGACGGAATTTTCCAAAAAAAGACGAAAGGGACGATTTGAGCCCACATTAGCTGTCAATGGAATGTCAACACGGACCGGAAAATTCAGGGGGAATCGGAAAGCACAAATTCTCTCCGCCAATCGCAATTTCCGATTTTCCTGGCCCCTCACCGGTGGCATAACAAAAAATCCGCCATGGAAGGCTGGGAACCTCATTTTAATACATTAGAATATCATTAGCGATCCTTCTAACCGGGATTTCCCCACCTATTGAATATTCATTGTCATCGGCGTGATGTCACACCGGCGCAGTTTACAACAGCCGTATAAAAAGGTGAACCTGGCAACCTCACTTCCGATGGGGTTATCGGTGCAGGATGCTTAGGTCACCATTACCATTGTAGGTGCCAGCCTCAGAGAGGACATAGGGGACTCAGCTAAGTTCGACTCATGGCCTGGGTGGGGGCGGGAGAAGGGGAGGGGGGTGGGTTCAGTCTCAGCATCTCGGGGAATGGGGTTGCTAGCAGGCCTTAGCAGCCCTTCATGTCTGTGAGCCTCTAGGTTTAAAGGGGTCTGGAGGCTGGTATTCAGCGCAGCTTGCCATATCCTCCTTGTGACAATATAGCCACTGATGACAAATCCCAGATGCTACTGCCTCCTCCGAGGTCAGGAGCCAATGTTTTTCGCCACCTAAATATGCGGTGGTCATGCTCTCAACACTCTCTCAGCCCTTGGCAACCTCATCAATAGAGAAGGCTGGCAGACAAGAGAGACCTGAGCGTTGAATTTGGAGAGGATTTAACTTTCTGTGGATGGGGACTTGGGGGGGGGGGGGGGGGGGGGGGGCGGAACTGAAGGGCCCCCATGTCAACAGCAGTGCATCTTTACTGCATCACCAGGGTGTGAGTTGGGAGAGACATAGTACTGTCATTCTCATACTCCACAGAGATGAAGTGCACTGTATGTGCGGGTTTTATGGAGCATTGCGCCATGAAATGTCAGTGTGGAGGATCTGTAGGGGTGAACAAAATAATGTTTATATTTAATACAAGAGCGGTATAACAATGGTGACTTATCTCTACTAGTGCCTAGGTTCACATGTACCCACTGGGTGCCTCGAGTCTAGGTGTATCCCCAAGATTCACAAGTGAGTTGAGGTGGCTTGCTGCCTTCCATGCCCTTTTGCACGGGATGAACATGGTGGGCATCCCCTGGGGCCTGGGTTTAAGCGTCCTACCTACTTCCAAGCTGTGCTGCCCTCTTCGGTGTGCAGGGCTGGTGGCGTGTCTCTCACAGGCAGCGGAATGTCAGATGGCTGGACAGCTCCAGGGTCTCCTGGGTGGAAGACGCTGCATTCCTCTCGATCCCCCTCCCTTTGGTTGTCCGGGGAGAGGGGCAACTGGAGTGAGATCCAAAAGCCCCGCCATCCTCTGGTCTGACAACCGTGGATCACCGCTGGTGCTTGCACCATGTAGTTGAAACGCTCGCAGTGTTGACGTTCGTGGGAGTGACGGCACCATCTCCTCAGACAGAAGGTGATGGAACACTTCCTGTCAGCCTTGCATTCCAAGGAGGGATGCTGTCATTGCTTCCTGCTCCTTGCGAGTCTGTCTGCAGTTCCAGCAGCTTTGGATGGCCAGACGCACGAGCATGCCATCAGCCTTGGAGTGTTGGTTCCCTGGGACTTTCTTTCCTCTGCCTGCTGTGGATTTTCACAGGGGCTCACCAGTGAGTGACTCAGAAACCTGACTACGAGTTAATTACAGTGAGGTGTGAGTATCTGTGCTGGTGGAGGTTACAGGTGACAACTGTGACACCTCCTTGATGCCTGTCTCCGAGAGGTCTCCCTTGAAGCTGCTCTGGTCTGTGGTCTCCACAGGATGCGAGGATGGTTCAGCTGGTTCAATTATCGACCCGCGAGGGAAGCGAGGCGGGCATTAGTGCATCACAGGGCAGGCTGATGGGAGAAGGTTAACTTATGTGAGGCTTGCAGTATGGCGGATGTGTTCAGGGTTCTCACTTTTGTCGGTTGCCCCACCTTGCCCTCTGCAAAGGTACGGTCCAGCTCCTCACCTGCCACCTCAAGAGCTCTCTCCTCATTGGGCGTTAGGCATCTCAGCTTGGGCATGACTCCGGCAGGTTATGCCTGCTCAGGCAGATTGTGCTCGAGTTTGTCCTGCAATGATTCAGATACGGAGAGTGTAGGCGGGAGTCCTGCTGGGTCAGATGGTGATGAAGGCTGGTAGGCGTGGAACATGAGTGGGAGTAGGGCTATGAAAAGCAGATTATCTATTGAGGGGACCATGGGGAGTAGGGATGGAAGGTGTGGAGGAGGGCGCCAAGACAAGTGTTGGGAAACCATGAGGTGAGAGATCACCGTGGAGGTGGGAAGGGTGTGTGGTGGAGTGCAGCAGAAGACATTAGGAGGCAGCCTTAACCTCGCTGCATGAAGAAGATAATTCTTCCTCTTCGAGCACTGTTGCCCCATCCTCTTTTGGAGCGAGCTGACACTTACTATCGGCCACTGCCTCCCAGGCAGAGGCGGAAACCTTGCTTGATGCACATCTGCGTGACCATAGCAGGGGATGTCACGCCTCTGCTCCACACCATCCAGGGGTTTGATGAGGACTCCCTCCAAAAATCGTATTGCTCTCTTCCCGGCAGCCATCCCTCAACTGGAATGGAACAAGTGCTGGGGAGACATTTAAAAGGAGCATGGCTCGGATTTCAGAGATAATGTTTTCCCAGAGTGAACGAATGAGAGGCAAGCTGACACCAGAACGGCACGAACCATGTGGGAAAAAAAACATTTTGTTAAAGAGACTCAATATTCGATGAGTTTTCTCGCCGTCGGCGTCAGTGGGATTCTCACCGGTTTTCTCGCTGGAACTGACACTAAAGAAATGTGGTAAGGTTCTGCCCAAAGTATCATTTTCAGTGTGAAATTTCGTATGATTCCTGCTGGACTTGGAGGCGGAATCCAGGCCACAATTTTGAGGCACTAAAGAAAGAAGAATTTCACCATGTGCAAACTACTGCACCTGAGGCCCAAAACGTCGAATTCGCCCGCCCCGGGAGTCATTTGAGCCCCTGCTCCACAACACTTGCTATCTTCAAGCTAGGAGGGTAGCAGCAAGGAAACCTGCTCCTCGATTCATGGAGGGGGCCCTCAGTCATTTGCTGGATGCTGTGGAGGAGAGGCAGGCAACAATATACCCTCGGGCTGGCAGGAGACCCTCCAGCCAAGTGATGGATCCCGCTTGGAGATGGTCACCGCACTGGTCAGTGTCAGTTTCTTGACCAAGAGGACAGGGGTGCAGTGTCACAATAAACGAATGGCCAATTCTGTTCTGCCAAGGTAAGTGCTGCCTGAATCCTCTTTACACTCCATCTGGCCGTCACCCTTCGGAATGTCACATGGACCCCACATTCTGCCATCTAGCAGTGACCTAGCACTCGACCTCCCCCAGGAATGCCTAATCAGAACTGCTCCCTGCTTACATGCAGTGCCCACACATGCCAGGTATCATTTAAATCTGACCCACTGGGGCCAGCTAACATCATTCCCATTTGTGTTCTGCAGGAGAAACATGCCCAAACCCATCGCGAGCGAGAGGAGACAAGTGGTGGGATGTCCGAGATGACGATCCTGAATCCTTTCGAGGAGAAAGACCTGGAGCTGACAACGGAGGAGCAGGAACGGGCCTGAGAGCGAGGTGGACCTGCGAGAGAAAAGGGAGGAGCCACTGCACCTTTCATCCTGATGATCAAAATCAAATGAGTACTGTGTATTCCAGACCCTTGACGAGCCCACGTAAGAATACCATGTTGCCTTCCTTGTATTGCCCAAACAGCCTGGCCCGTCCATCAGCAGGGTCCCACCGCCCACCCTTGATACAACCTCAGAGGAGATGTCGGAAGAGGACACCGAAGTAGCATCACAACTATCACCCACACCATCCACCAGCACAGAGACACACACTTCAGTGGACGATCTTTGCAGGCAGGCCTCTACATCACTATCCGGCGAGCACCACACTGCTTCTAATGCAAATCAGATGGAGGTAGGAACATTCCAGGCATCAGACAGTAAGTGATCTGCTGGATCCTGGGATTCAGCTGTGCACCAGCCAAGTGCCTTGTCTCTGGACACGTTCGTCCCTCAGCTGCTTGAGTTGCAAAGGCAGAGATGGGAATTTCAGGAGAGGGTGTCAGCGTAACTTCTGAAACTACAAGGCTGAACAGAGGGGTCCCTCTGCCTTAGGAGATTGTCCTGGCAATGCGAGGCACCCAGGCCAACACTACAAGGATGGCGTCCACAGTGGAAAGTCTGCGGCAAGATGCCAGACCCATGACGGGAGAATTCAGAAGCATGGCTCAATCCTGGAGGACCATGAGTGAGGGCTTCCACTGTATTGTTTAAACAATAGCGTGGCTCCAGGACTGGCAACAGCAGATAACTTTGCATCTTCTGGAGCTCACTACAGCTGCCGCGCTGCTCCAAGGGGTAATCCAAGGGCCCGCAAGCACCCGGAGGGAGGGCGATCTGCTGGAGCACAGCCTTCCACCTAAGAGACCCTGGAAGTGGCCAGCCAATCTGAGTCTATCCTTTCTGAGACTGGTGCAACTCAGGCACAGTGGGCAGAACAGGGTGATATAACAACAGCAGTGCCACCCGATAGTAGGCCAGGGCTCTCCAGGTGCCAGCCCTCCAGAGGACGCCTGCAAAGGGCATCTCAGTCAGACCATGGAAGGCAGCAGGCCACCTTTACCTTTGAGCATGCATCCTGGGAACACATCTACACATAGTGGGAGGTATGCAAGTCTCAGGAGTTATAGGGACACAGTGTGGGCTCTGGTGAATTTAGGTACAAGTAATTGTGGAGCATTGTCATTTGTAGCATTTGGATATGTCACTAAATTAAATATTATTGTTGATTACCAGTTTAGCACCCCAGAATCTTTAACCCTCGTCCCAGTGACATGGTGCTTCTCCCCATCAGAATACTGTTGTTCTCACTGCCCCTTAATGCCCGCGAGACGGTTGTGTGAATGTTTCATTTGCAGTGATAGGATTCAGGTTTGATGCAGTGAACCCCAGATCCTTGCCCCAAATCCCCCTCTGGAGTGAAGGGACAAACAGATGTAGGGTAGAACCTCATTCAACATGAGCCAGGGGTTAGCATGCTGGCAGCAGACAGACAGGAGTCAGACATTCATCGTAGCTGAGGAGCATCATAGACCATTCCTCACCGTGAGCCCTTATCGCACTCCTGCAGTGACTAAGCAGCAAGCACTCAGGTACTCCACTGCCCCAGCACCCTGATCAGTCTCCTGGTCGCACAGAGGTTATGATATCCTTGGGGGCGGGGGGTTCACGCTATGGTACTGTGAGCTAATCCGCTTTCATGGAGCAGAAGGTAATGAGGGTGTCTGAGGCCGTTCCTGATCACGTCAGCAGAGGGGGCCCTAGAAATTCGGGATCGGAAATTTTGCCGGTGCAAATCCTGATTTTGGCCTCTCACGATATTTATTGGACATTACAGGTTTTGAGTCCACACTGACAGGCCTGCTAAACTGCACCCTACATGTTCGGTGGGAATTGATGGCCAGGTTCATTGAAGCTACAGTACTGAATGGGGTTGGGAACAGCGGCGGTGGGGGGCGGGGTGAAGGGAGTGTGGGGGTGGGAGGTATGGGTCGAGATATAAGGGGAGTTGGCACACTTTTAATTAATCTGGCACAAGTAGCATATGCATCCTATATTGATGGACCAAAATTTTATGCCACAATGCAACGTCAATGAATCTGTTCCATATTTACTGTTTACTCATGCCAAACATTTTCACAACACTGCAATCTGTCATTGCATTACATAAATACACATAACTCAACAAGGGCACACATTCAAGATCCGATTGAGGTCTTGCCACAATCACCTCTGCCATGCATTTTGCATATCAAAGCTTTGAATCACAAAACTTATTGACAGCCAACGTGTACTTCAGATACATATGGAAAGGATCAGTGACTCTGTTTTTTAGGGAATACATCAGTGCAGTGTTATTTGGCACTTGTGTTATGCTAATCTGTGGGAAAGGATGTGAATAGGGACTGACCTGCATTCTTGGTGCTTTGAATTACTGTATCTTACCATGCATTACATCTAACTTATTTAAACTTTAATTCATTTACAATGGAGACGAAAATATATTTTTGTCTCATTTAACTTTTCTTTTTTTTAAACTTTTAAAAAAAATTTAGAATCCCAATTATTTTTTTCCCATTAAGGGGCAATTTAGCGTGACCAATCCATCTAAACTGCACATCTTTTGGGTTGTGGGGGTGAAACCCACGCAGACACGGGGAGAATGTGCAAACTCCGGATAGTGACCCAGGGCCGGGATTCAAACCCAGGTCCCCAGTGCCGTAGCCCCAGTGCTAACCACTGCGCCACCGTGCTGCCTTTCATTTTACTTTTCTAACACAATTTCACATTGTTTTCATATTTTGTTCCATTTAAGGTGACCAGATTTTCAAAGTGAAAGCTGGGACTCCCTGAGCTTCCCCACAACATGAACAGGTTTTCCTTTGCAAATTATCAGGTGCAGCAACTTCTTTATTTTTATCATTGTACGACCGGAGACAAGTGAGGTGGCCACAAATCAGCAGTGTCTCTTCTTTGCGAAGTCGATTTCCCGACAAGTCCTGAGGAAACCACGCCCTGTGGATGAAGGTTATTCGGATAAATGTCTCCCGCTTTCCTGCTGCCTATTATCTGCCTGCCTTACCCTGGGTGCTTTCCACACGTTATCCTGAAATGCCATGTCGTTCCGTGAGGCAGAGCGTTCACAAACTGCGCCGACTGCAGAACAACGTGGCAAATCTAGGATGTTTGCACAAAGCTAAATTCAATTTGAACGCGTTCCACTCCTGCAGAATAAATGGAAAAGCTGAAAACTGGGAGATTTGAATCATTTTGAGGAAATGGCCAGGACACTGGGATGTTTAATGAAAAACCAGCCTGTTTCAGCTTATCTGGACACCTTAATTCTATTACTTGTCAAGAACATTGAAAGACCAGCAATCAGATAACAAGCCCAGTTTAAATCACACTCGAAATTTCTGTGTCTTGGAGTACTGATTTCTAAGACCATAAGATATCGGAGCCAAACTAGGCCATTCGGCCCATCGCGTTTGCTCCGCCATTCGATTATGGCTGTTATGTCCCTCTTCCCCGTTCTCAACTTTTTAATCAACAAATCCCCTTATTAATCAAGAAGACCAGACTTGTGTTTGATGTGCTGTTACTTACAGGACCACAGACCAAGACCTGGAAGGTGGAATTGGACAGAATGGTTCTTTCTTAGAACATAAGAACTAGGAGCAGGAGTGGGTAATCTAGCCTCTCGAGGCTGTCCCACAGTTCAATAATATCATGTCTGATCTCATCCTGGCCTCATCTCCACAGTGCTGCCCATTCTCTGTAACACTTCAACCCATTACTCGAGATTTCTTCTCTGCTTAATGTCTCTAGCCAGGGTTGGGAGAGGATTAGGTGGTAAATCTGTCCGACTCCCACAAGTTACCTACCTATGTTTTATAGTTGGCAAGCTGCACAAATGTTTTCGCATGCTATTACCAGTAAGGCATAAATTATGCATATCATTCTTCAGTAATTAGAATAAAAACTACCAAGACATGTAAGTATCACAAAATGAGAAGAGAAGGTACTGATTATATTTTAACTGAGAAGCAAGTCAGCCTATAAAAATCAGAATGAAAATTACAAAGATAAATACAAATGAAAGAGGCCATTCAGCCTCTCTACTTCAACTTCTTTAAAACTGTTAATAAGAATTTAATTTCAGGTTAACAGTACCAACAACACTACTGTTTTATGTAATGTAAAGTACACTCTGGGATCTATATTTAAAATGAGAAAGGGATTGATTTACCTCAGAGGCTTCAAGTTATACATTTTGCTTTAGTTAATCTGGCAGCTGGGCTAACTGTTGTAGGGTGTTAGTTACAGTTCGACAGATCTGAAGAAGTTTCATAGTTGCATGTACATTAATTGTAAGTCCTTATTGACTCTTAGAACTATTTACAAATATACAGTAAAGAATACAAGCTACGCGCCATGCTTGGGTTTGCAAAGGGCTCTATCCAACACACAGTGACTTTGGGTGTGGGTCATGCACTCTCTTGTGTCACTGTGTGGGTGGTACTGTACGCTGTCTCACATCAACCCTACATGTGCCAGGTCCTAATACTACAACTCCCCTAAGTCTTTATCCAGTGTATTTAGTGTTATATTGGTTCACTTCATATCTTACATTATTATTGCTACATTCTCAGTATTACTACATTATCCCCATTATTACATTATCACTATCCATTCTCCCCTTCAAGTCCTTGAATTCAAAGGTTTAAGTGTTTTGAAGGCCTTATAACCCTTATAACGTCTCATTCACGCAACGGTTGGAGGAGTGGTAGGCTGTCGCTGCTGATTCTTCCTGTAAATTTGGAGGTTGTTCTAGCACTGGATATGTTCCCTGATGGACTGTTTTCGGCGATTCCCCCCTGTTTCTCTTGACTCCGCCTGCTGCGGTGCCATCCAGACGTGAGTGAGGTTGGTCCTTGTACTTTTCTAATAGTTATTTTCTCTTGAGGTCTTTAATACAGAGCCTGTCACCCTTCTGTAGTTGTGACATGTGTCTGGTGTGGTATTTTCTGTTGTGGGCAGATGCTTGCTTTTGCCTGTAAGACTACTCTGTTGCTTGGATATACTGGTAATCCTTAGTATCAACTCTTGTATGAGATTTTATTGGCAGGTTTGGAAGTTGTTTGCAAAGTTTCCTGCCCATCACAAGTTTGGATGGCAACAGGCCACATTGTAATGAGATTGACACATTCATGAGCAATGCTATGGAGAAACATTTTCACTGTGTAGGTTTCTCTTTCAGCCTTCCCATTTGACTGTGGGCATCTTGGGGAATTGGTGCGGTGATTAAAACTGAATGTGGTGGTGAAGCATTAGTTTGAAAATTGTGGGCAATTCTCAGACATCTCATAAAGGATGCCATGGCTCATGAATGTTATCAGTGCCCTAATTACTGCCTCTGTGATACTCGTACATGGTCGCTTCATCTCAGCCCATCTGGAGAAGTAGTTCACCACTATACGGCACCATTTCCGGTTACAGATAAACTAGTCAAAGCCCAGCCTCTCCCATGGCCTATTAAGGATCTGTGTTTGAACTTTGGTCCATTCAATTTCTTGCCGACATCATCAGTGATAAAGGCATGATGGCAGACCCACAGAAAAACCAAGGTCATCAACAAGTCTCCAACACCATCCTGGACCTGTCTGTGCAATAAACAGACCTGGCAATTTTCAATGGTGTTTTCAATCGCCTTGGAAATGCCTGGCCACCAGACATCATATTGATCCCTTGCTCTGCAATTGGTGATTCCCAGGTGGCTCTCGTGTGTTTTATGACGACTCTCTGGCTGCAGAGAAACTGGGATGACCAGCCGCTCATCCCTCCATTTGGTGTCTACTATAGTCATTCTTGTTGGTGTGTATATGGATGTGGGTATACTTCTCATTGTGAATTTGTTCCTGGTGGATCTGTTGGAATTTCATTGTGGTTGCTGGCAGATCTGGAATTGAAAATGATGTTGGACACTCAGTAATAGTCTTGGTGTTTTTCATCATTGGGTCTGCCCTGTTGCCTTCATCGCTGGCGATGTGGCCCAGGAAATTAATTTATGTTTTGGAAAACTCGCTTTTGTCATTTGACAGCCTTGCTTCCTGCAGATGCTCTAAGACTTTTGAGTCTCTTATCATGTTCATTTACCATTGCACCATGAACCATTATATCCTCCATGTGGCAAATGACCCCTGAAAACTCTGCAAAATGGCAACTTCATACATTGGAAAACTTTCTGGCACTGACGTGGTTCCAAACAGCAGGTGGTTAAAGTAGAATCTGCCAAAATGGATGAGAAATGTTGTCAGAAACCTGAGCTCTTCATCAAAAGAGAGTTGCCAACAGCTGCTGCTTGCATCCCGTTTTGAAAATCTCTACCTTCAGCTTCCAGGCCTTTCTTTGAAGCTTTTACTTGCCATTTGTCCTTTGCGTTTCTGAAGCTACTTTTCAGGTCAGAATGCTTTGTTGAATTTTTCTCAGTTTTCCAGTATTTTGGTTGGCTCTGCATTTTAGCGAAGTTCTGGGTGTGTATCCCCCTATTGCTCATATGTTGTATGGTGTTGGTTATAGATCAATATTGATAGTCTTTGTATTCATACTAGGGTTAACGGTAAGTCTTTATTGTTTCTTAGCACTGTTGAAAAAACATATAATAAAGGGTACAAGATAGGAGCTGGTCTCTATGCTTGGGTCTGCATGTGGCTCTGTCCAACACCACACTGACCCTGGGTGTGAATCATGCTCTTTCTTACATTATTATCTGGGTAGTACTGTTCTCAGTCCTACATTAATGCTATGTGTGCCAAACCCTTATTGCCCAACAATCAGCTCTGTAGTGGAAACTAAACAGTTAAATAAGAACATCCAGATGAGTGATGAATAACTATGGAAAAAAGTACTGGTCTCGGATTGTTTAGGTAACATTTTGGCTCAATTATTAGAACTCTTGCGAGAAGATTGTGATGCAAACCCTCTCCTGGGTAATCTCGGCTAGCACCTCACTGCAGTATTGACGGAGTATAATGTAGCTGCTGGTACTGCCACCTGAATTAACTATTGAAGGTCTCACAATAATATTTGAAGGGCAGTAAACTGTACTGGTCAAAATTCTACTCTTGGCACCACCAAAAGCAAATCAAAACTATTTGATCGGACATATTATACCTGATTTTTAACCCAATGAAAACGCACTCATTTGCAATGTGTGGAATCTTAGCAGTATCCTATAGTCACTGTAATTGATTGCCTACAAAGTGTTTTTGAATATAAGATATCATCAGGGAAGATTTTGTGCTTTGTTCTCAACACATGCTGGGAATACGTATCAGGAAAGTTTGCTCTCTCCCAGTCTGCAATTTTCTGTTCATTAAAATTAATGGACGGAATATCATGGGCTGAAGCTGAGCTATGTGCTCCCAATATGTGCCGAGAATGCCAAGCAGAAAAATCAATTTATATAATCACAAGTCTTTTTTCCTTTCATAACCATAACATTTTATGATCTAATCTACACGCGACTACTCTGCATTCACAATTAGAACAGAAGGTAACGTATATACATATTTTAATATAGTAATTGATGGAGGAAAAGTGACAATAATATGAAATAGGGCGTTCCTATTGAATTATTTCTAAAACCCTCCAATTTATGTAATTAACAAAAGGTTGAATAAAGCAGTAACTAAAGCCTAATTCAATGACTATACCAAGACCAAAATTATAATTCAATGAAATATAAAGTAACGGAACATTACAAATCGAAACTTTGATGAACAAATGCCAGCAATACTACAATGCTCATTTCATATAACATCTTCGTAATTGGGTGGATAAGGGCGAGGTAATTTAATAGGTGTGAAATGATTTGCCAGGAAAGGAGCTCCTGAATTATTCACAGATCAAATCACAAAACTGCACAAAGATTGTGTAGAAACTGACCTCTGGCATCATCACCCAAATCCTTTTATAACAGCACAGCAATTTAAAAGTGTGCGCCACGAAGGACACAAAGGAATTTATGCGCAGCTAACTCCATGCTTTTTTACATAAATGACGAGAAATTATGTCAAGCCCAAAAGACTGAGCACAAAAATAAATCACCATCTTATCATTTGATTTGGAACCAACTCCCATTTAGATGGAAGCTTTTCTCTTTTTCTAGAAACAAATCGAATTCCCGTACCAGCCTCCCCGAACATGCGCCAGAATGTGGCGACTAGGGGCTTTTCACAGTAACTCCATTTGAAGCCAACTTGTGACAATAAGCATTTTTCCATTTCATTTCATTTTCATTGTTATCATTGATATTTAATGTCACTTGCAAATATTATGCACACACAACTCTTCATTTATTCACTGATTTTTTTTGCATGCATGGTGGGTCATTTTAATTTTGAGAAATACAGGACCGTATGCGTCTGAATAATTGCCTTTTGTGAGGACCATGAAGAATCCAGCACAAGTAGAGTCAAACAGAATGTAATTTATTTACAAAGATAGAAACACAGCAGCAATAGTTCACCATTGCTTCCTTCACTAGCCTGGGCCACAGTGGTAAGCTCAATTTATACAGGTGATTTCACCCCTCCCCCTCATTGGGCAGCTCATACTCCCCAAGAGTTATGGGATAACCAATAGTCTCCAGCCAATAGGATTCAGGCAGGTTATAACACTGTCCAATATCAGCCAAGTGCATTGTGTGGGGAAATCATCATCACGGTGTTACTGCGATGATAGTAATGGTGTGGTTGCTAGGTTCAGGTCTGTGCCAAGCGCAAGATTTGACATACAAAAATGAAGAAAAATAGACCAGAACAACAAAAGGTTTTTGCTTAAAAAAAAAACTCACTCATTTTCACAGAAGTTAGATTATTCATACCACAGGAACAATGAAGCATGGAGGTAAAACAATCAGTACTTGCAATAACAAGGTCACCAGATACTGACATATTCATTATAATAATAGTGGTTAATGTTTTAGAATATTATTGCATAGCACAATAAACAGATGGGATAGGATGTGCATCTGCAATCCTACATACTGTGAGTTCCTAATATTTACCTTGTTCTGTGGCGATGCTGTGCAAAAGTCCCCTGGGCTGGATTCTCCGCCGTCGGGATGCTCCGTTTGCCGGCAGCTGGGGTGGGGAAGGGTTTCCCGACGGCTGGGGCTGCCCCTCAATGGGAAACCCCATTGGCCGGCCGGTGTAATGGAGCATCCTGCCGGCAGGGTGAGGCAGAAATGTGGCACGGTGGGGCGGAGCAGCCCCCCCCCAGTAAAGGGAAAATACTGGTCCACCATCATTCCAATTTTATTCTCTTCTATTGTTGCCCCAAAGTAACATTAGCCGAGACCTCAGTGCAGATTGCTCACCAACTCAATCAGAGTTGGCCTAGGAGACATATTCATTATATCGCATGAATTCCGTTGACTACAGAAATAATATTTGAAGCAGAAATATTACAGAAATATTACAGTGGATTGAACATAAGAATATGCACAAAAATGGACTGGGTCATTTCTGGATTGTATAACGGGGTTAAGGCCTCACACTCTATATTTTTGGAAATATGTATTATACATATATATTATGAAATGAAATGAAAATTGCTTATTGTCACGAGTAGGCTTCAATGAAGTTACTGTGAAAAGCCCCTAGTCGCCACATTCCGGCGCCTGTCCGAGGAGGCTGGTACGGGAATTGAACCGTGGTTTCTAAAATTTCAAAACCTTTTAATACAACTGATGCTATGTCTGCCCATAAACCTTGAACAATAAGGGCTATTTGACGGTGTTGCAGAAACATGTGCCTCATTATCTCTGAAAAGACACTAACAGCATCTGTAGGTTGCAGAGACCAAATATTATACAAAGGCCATCTGCATTTTATAGGCCACGCTCAGCACAACTGGAATCAAATCATCTGCTTGGAAAAAGGACCCTGCAACTGGTTAAGACTTGATGTTCGGAACATTAACAATTTCAGGAATCAGGCAATACACCCTTTGTCAAAGCCAATGTGGAGAGGTGGGAGTCATTTGACATGATTTCCCCCCCTACCCCTTTACACCCCCCAGTAGAAGGTCCCAGTGGAACCTTTAATATTGCTTTGTGGAGCTGCAAAACTCTATCATCTTTCCATCTACCAAGCTGCTGAACAGAAAAGGGGCTCTGTCCTGGTTTGAATGCCATGGTCCAGCTACGTAGTTTCTGGAACTTTTAAACTTCTGTACAATCGTCTACAACGCTGGTTCATCTCCATCTGCCTATCTCATTGTGAAAGTAAATCTACTGGAAAAGCGAATTATCCAGCATCAGTTTAGCCAGCCAACCTCTGTGAAGGAAGACACCATTGAACTTCGATTGGGGACTGTGTACAAATGGGGAACAATAACTATTTTCTCTGTGATCCTTCCCCTTTAAATCTTTCTTTTTCTATCCTCCTCTTTCATTGTAAGAGTGAATAGGTGGCAACGTTGCTACCCTCCTCCCATATTTGATTGCGCGATAATACACGAACTCTCTAATTTCACCCTATCTTGAATTTGTTGTAATAATAATAATAATCTTTATTAGTGTTACAAGTAGGCTTATATTAACACTGCACTGAAATACTGTGAAAATCCCCTGGTCGCCGCACTCCACGCCTGTTCAGGTACACTGAGGGAGAATTCAGAATGTCCAATTCACCTAACACGCACGTTTTTCGGGACTTGTGGGAGGAAACCGGAGTACCCAGAGGAAATCCATGCAGACACGAGAAGAATGTGCAGACTCCACACAGAAAGTGACCTAAGCCGGGAATCAAACCGGGTCCCTGATGCTGTAAAACAACAGTGCTAACCACTGTGCTACTGTGTGGTTATTTATAGAAATTGGATCACACCAAAAGCAAGAGGGTGGGAAATACACCACCGTTTATCAAGGTGGAAACAAATCAAAAACACGTGTCTGTTTACAGATGGGTGATGAGAGGAGAAATCAGGCCTGTTTAACTCAAATTCCAATCTGTCTGTAACAGTTAGAATACTCCTCATGGATCAGTATGTTTAGCCACACATACCAAAAAGATACCAGATTGAATTTGATCTCTGTTGGGTGCTATAGTTAGCCTCAATCCACTGGGTTAAAAGTGCGAAAATTTACCAGGTTCCTTACTCCTGAGCACCACCTCGCGATTCCTGTGGGAAATGCACATGTATGACTGTCTGAAGACATGATGTGGAGATGCCGGTGTTGGACAGGGAAGGCACAGTAAGAAGTCTTACAACACCAGGTTAAAGTCCAACAGGTTTGTTTGGACACTGTGCTCAGAAAGCTAGTGATTCCAAATAAACCTGTTGGACTTTAACCTGGTGTTGTAAGACTTCTTACTGTGCCTGAAGAAAAGATAATCTCAAGTTTGATGTCACCTGCAGCCAAATAAGTTGTTGACATGCACAATCCAGGTTCACACATGAATAATACCTACTTAAATTTGATGCTGCCAGTACCATACCTAAATGAGAAGTCAATGCCTTCAGGTATGCTGCCATTTTGCCTAAGAAAATTGGGAGAGAAAAAGTGGAAAGGGCATGGGTTTCAATGCAATCAGGATACATGGGAAATCTTTGCTTGCTATAAGGGTTGAAGGCAAAAAAAATTTGTACTTTCTCAAACTAGTTTCAGTGAGTTTCGACCTCTATGTAAATTGAGAATCTTATTCCCAGCAGCATAAGAAGGTGAGTGTTAAGGAATGTTGCAAAATGACTAGGGTTAAGCTATTTCACTGTGATGGTGTCAATGAGCTTTAACTAAGCATTGGGACATAATGGTGTTTCATGCTGATAGATTGCCACAATTAGCAAGGTGTTCAATAATAATCTTTAATGTCACAAGTAGGCTTACATTAACACTGTAATGAAGTTACTGTGAAAAGCCCCTACTCGCCACATATCCGGCGCCTGTTCAGGTACACGGAGGGAGAATTTAGAATGTCCACATTATGTCTGTTCCTGATTGTAGAGCCAAAGAGTGCAAAGCACTTGGGGCATAATTTAATATTCTCGCCTGTGCCACGTTTGTTGTTGGTGGTAGGGTCATTTGGTCGGGCACATGTCAGAAGAGGACCCTACCCCTTCCCACGTCCATCTGATTAAATCCATGGTGGGAAGGTCAGTGGATGGCCTTCTGGCTTGCACCAATCAAGTGGCAATTAATGACCCTTCAAGGGCCTCATCCTACCACCACCACTGGTCGCGAAACAGTGGTGTGTGGGATACCTGCCAAACTACACCAAACTCTCCCTCCTGCCATCACTCAACAGTGACCTGGATCCCTAGGCAAACATGGGCCTTGGGTGGGTACATTTCTAGCAGCAGCCACCATTCCTGCAGTGGTGTTGCCAAGCAATAAAGAATTGCTGGCCTCTAATTGGCCAGTGGCTCTCAGTGGGCAGGATTTCTGCACCAAGTGAATGCCTGACTTTGTCCAGTTAGGTGCCTGATTGGCATTTAACATGGCAGGACTTCCCAAAATAGGTAGTGCTGGGCTCTTATTGGCTTTCCAGTTGACAGGTGAGACCCCCATTGCCTATATTAAATTCCAGCCTTGGTGTGAGTTAGGATAGAGGCTGCATAGTTTTGGATAAGCTCAAGTTTACAGAGGAGGAAGACTGGCCAGAAAATAATGTAAGTAGATGAGTCTGGAGGTAAGTGCCTTTCATGAAGCAAGAATATTTAGGCTTTCACAAAATAGTGACACTGGCAAATTGTTATTTTTGATAAATCAACAGATTTGTTTTTCTATTATTTTATGGCTATTTTGCAATGCACTTGAGACTGGTTTAGCTCAGTGGGCTAGACACCTGGTTTGCGATGCAGAATAAGGCCAGCAACGCGGGTTCAATTCCCGCACCAGCTTACCCGAACAGGCACTGGAATGGGCTTTTCACAGTAACTTCATACTTGTGACAATAAAAGGTTATTATTATTACATGTAGGGTATATTGCATAGTCAAGCTGTCTTAGAAAATGAATAGAACCAAAGTATAAATTATGATACAGTTGTGAGGATCCATGACTTGCCACACAGGAACCCAAGCACTGTTTTATTAATCTAATTGTTAGCCCTGACCATGTGATGCCACCAATCTCATGATCAGGTGATTGTGCATTGCTCCAGGACATGGGGAAACTACATCAGCTGCACCACCCAAAAGACAAGGCCATTATTGTCAACCCTATTCTTACAACAGTTACAATTTCTGCTAACTCTTAGGCAATGTTTCATCAAGTTTAATCCGATTGTCGAAACAAAGCTGCCCCCACAACTTCTAATATAATCTGCTGCTTTTCATATCACTTAAACATGCCTGCCTCTAGTGCTAATCTTAACCCAGTTTAAAATGGTATGGTTGCTGCAGTTCCTGATAACAGCCCATTATGGTAAAGCTGCCATCAACACAGCAACGTTGCCATCCCATTTCAGATGTACATTTTTGCTCAATGGTGCATGAAATTCCAGTTGCCTACCAGTTTTAAAAAATTAAAGCAGAAATAAAACGACAGCACTCATGTTGCAACATTTATCATTATCAAATGGGTTTACTGATAAATTAATTTACTCCCAACTCTTCTGGTTTTAATTTTCCAATTCAGCACTCTGTGTTTACAGTTTCCACTTTTTCATCAGGACCTGACATTTTATTATTATTTGTTTAATTCTATTTGCCTCCTGCAACGTTGAATGATACATCTTTGTCGTTGCTGAAGTACAATATTTAATTCTACAGAAATCCAAGTCTCTGAAAAACCTCAAGAGAAAATGGGACTTAATGTAATTTTATTTTTCTCTGTTCCACATGCTATGACTTTCTTGCCTGGAAATATATAAATAATTTACGAAATTACAGGTTTAATAAAGGGTACTGAGATTTCCTGAGCGACATTGGACCAGTGTAAATTATTGTTGCAAAATTAATTTTATCTAGGTTTCCTGTTGCATCTAGAAGGATAAAAAATTGATTTGAAACAAATCCCTGAAGAGCATTGCCCCTCATAGGCAGCACTACCTGAATTAATTTAGTAAACTCAGTACATTAGGTTTGTGGGCGAGTCCAACAGCCTTAATGACAAATGCACAGACGGAAAAGAAAAGTAAATGCAATAGTGATGTGGGTGAAATAGAAGCAGAGGGAGAGCCACATCGCCTCTCGTTACTGAGACTATCCACCCTGACGTGCCCAGACATTTGACACGAACGGAAAGGGGCTTTATCAGATTTTCACCGACAGGACACAACCTCTACGAGGGTGTAAGACTGCCATCTAGAGACAGAAATCGGACACCCCAGAGATGAGGGATGGATGAACCCTTGAAAGGAAAGAAAAACCGAACTGCCCCAATTCTTTCCCTTTCAAAAACAGCACATAGGCTCGTGTTTAATTAAATTCGGTCTCACAGTAACTAACCAGAAGCAGGTTTTCTGATCCCATATTTCTTTTGCAGAGCTCATAGGAAGGCCCATTCGAAAAGGGGAAGGAATAGGTCGACTTTAATAGCCGACTGTAACGAAGATCAGTGACCTATCCCTCTCTGCGCTCTCCACCCTGAAGTAAAGCTGTGGGTTTCCTTTGCTATTCCAGAATGGTGGGCTGCGCCGTGCCTCGATCAAACTGGAAGTACTGTCGACCCCCCCCCCCCCCCCCCCCCGGCCCACCACCACCCTTTGAAAATAACCCGGTTTGAAGACTTCACATATCACTTGTGCTCCAGATTTCGCAATTATTTCAAATGTTGCAATGGTTCACACTTGTGCCACTTCAAGTGTAGCGGCAATGCAGATTTAAGGTGGAAATCGTCTGGGGATTGATTGCTGGAAGAAGGATACTGTGAAGGCTCTAATCCAGGCGCTACATCGCGCGTGAATAATCCAGAAAGCAACATAGACAACTGGCAAAAGTGGATCTTAATGCGTGTTGATTTAATTTGAACGTGGTATTTAGTAGTTTTGATATGCAAGGAGAATGCAACTCTAAAACGTCCTACCTGAGATGATGGATGCTGCCCTGAATATGTCTGAAAGCCTATTGTTCAGTGGCTCATACGGGGAGCCGACCAGATCATGACCTGTAATTGTAAACCCTGAGGGAGGTACAATTAGAGTTTGTTGAGTTAACACTCATTATTTGAATCTTTTAGACATACATGATAATTTTTTGTTAAATGAGAAGCTTTGAAACTATCCGCCCGTACCATGCATGAAACTTTGGTGAATGCTCCAGTATATTCGCAGGCACCTCTTCTCGTTCTTCATGCCCCGTTTGCACCTGCAGTTGTACAGCGGGCTCTGTTGGACCACCTCCATAGCGCTGATACACTCGTTCTTGGCTTCGGGTCCGGTGACCATGCTGGCGCTCCCGGCCAGGCACTGCCTGAGGGTTCGGTACTTACTGCTACAGGCCAGGTCACCGGTACACAGTTCATTCGCCTTCACGCAGTCAACGCGGTGGAGGGCAGGTACGGCATTCACACCTGCAGTCTGAACTACCGCATCTGGAGAGGGGGAGAAACAGACGAGACAGTAACAAGCACACATTAGTTCAAAAGCTTTCACCATCTTCCCAAACAATAATAGCGTGTCAATAAGCATCCTCCGAACACCATTGCAGCCAATTAACCACACACACACATCCTAGGCATTTCCAATTGTTATCTAACCTGGGACAACATTCCAAGTAATGTAACAGATCGGTCTTTCAATACATTCGCTACTGGTCAATACGTTGCGAAGCAAGACATGAAATTAACCTCTTGTTGGACATCAGCAAAGCTTCGATGTGTTTTTTTTCCTAACGTAATATCGAATTTGACGTTTAAATATTGCATAATAAAACATCCAGCATGATTCACCAAATTAAATAATTGAATCAACCGTCCTTTATTGGGCTGATCAGTTTAAAACGGATCAAGGAAAGGCCCCAAGATCCATGCTTCCCAGTTAAGTTTGTGGCAGTCGGGCATTGGAAGGTGGACGGAACGGTCTGTGCTTCTTACCTATTACGGGCAGGAGAAAGTAGAATGCTGGGGAAATCATTGCGGCTCCGATTCTTTCAGCGTATCAAATCTGAACTGCTTTGTTTCATTAAAGTGGATTCAGCACTTTGCCACTCCAGCGCGCTGCACGGACCAACCAGGCAAATTATTCCAGTTCAGATCCATTGAGTTTTGGGGCACTGGCTGACCCCCTTCTTAACGGGCGAGCCCAGCTTTGCCCTCACTTTTTAATTCACGGCGATTGGAGAGATTTCTGCCAGCGCGGTCTGTGACCTTTAACAATTCACACACACACACACACACAGTGGTTTATATACAAAGGAGAAACCCCCTCTCTCCCGACAGTCTCAGCTCATCCCGCAATAAAGCCTGAAAGTGTTCTCAGAAATCCAAGCGGTCCATCAGTCCAGCGCCTTGCCCACTGCTAACCCCTGTCTCAATGTGGGTGATGTATCCAACGCACTCACGCCAGCAGCAGCCTCCTTAAAAACGCCGGCAGCTTCTCCCAACTCCGAACTCGCAAGCAGCCACTTACACTACTTTCTCACGCACCGTTTATTTCCAATCCCACCCCTCTCTCTCTCTTCCCCCCCCCCCCCCCCCCCCAGTCGCTTTATCTTCGAGCCGAATACGTGACATTTTAGTTACTGGGTGATGTGCAGAATTAAATGATTGTTTCTCATTTCCGTTTGGCTGGGAGCTGTGCATGCGGGTTATGGGGGGGGGGGGGGGTGGATTACACGCGAAAAGGCTCCAAACTATTGATCAACTCGTGATCATCAGATAGATATGGAGAGATCGATCGTTTAATTCTCAGCACATCGCTAACAGATATTAAGGATTGAAAGTTAAGGATATGATTATACTGGAGGCATGTGTAGCAGAGAATCGTCGCCTACTGGCTGAAAGTGGAAGCTTACAGCGCCTATTAAAGTCTTTCCAGTCCCCGAATTTAGTGATTTGAGACAATGACACTAAAATCCATTCTTCAATCTACAGAACGCTTTGTTCCACTTTCTTGTGTGTCCAGCTTTGACTGGGGCACAGCGCGTTTAATCAGTCGCACTTCCAGCACTGTGCAGGGGAGCTGTAATCCTTACAGGTCCTCCTGGAAACCTCAAGAACGGCTTCTTCCCCACATTACTGCTGGAGGTCGTCGCCCCTTTCGACAATGGAGAGCCATCCACTCCCTCCGCACGTTAACCTTTGACAAAAGACGGAGCTGTGAACTGGGTGGCCTGGGGCTGCACCTGGGAAATTCGGCAAAGGGGGTTGTGCTTGGTCGATGAAAATTCCGACCTTGTTATTACACTGATAGCGCCACGTGCCATCTGGAGAAGCCGTGGCGAGTGTACCAGATCTATCATTGGCATTGCATCTGATACCAAATTACCACTTACTTGTCCAACCCAGTTTACAGGACGGAATGAAGAGGGGGGAATTGAAGGCAAACATGTCCAGCTATTTTGTAATGGTACAAGGTGTGAAATCTGGAGATGTATTCTAAGAGGGTAAGAAGAAGAGCAGGAGGAAGTCATGGAGCTCCACCGTCAGTCAGTAAAATCACGGTTCATCTTTTCTCTCAAGTTTACTATCCTGCCATATTCGAGATCCCTTAATTCCCCTGCTGCACAGCAAACTATTGTTTCAGTCTTGGAGATACAACAACAACTTACATTCAGGTAGCATCTTTGACAGAAGGAAATGTCCCAAGGCACTTCACAGAAGTGTTACACAGCAAAGTGTGGCAGACAGCCTCATAAGGAGGCCTTCGATCAAATGGTGGAAGCTTGATCAAAGAAGTAGGTTTTAATGAGCCTCTTAAAGGAATAAAACAAGACACAGGAGTAGAGAGGCAATTCCAGAGTTTAGGATGGACGCGATTCAAGGAGTGACCACCAACGATGAAGTGATTATAATTAGGATACTGAAAATAGGTCAGAATTAGAGGAGCACAGATATATTGGAGGGATGTAGGACATTACAGAGAAATGGAGGGCAAGGCCATCGTCCAAAATCAGGCCCAGAGCCGGTCCGGCGATTCTCCGGGACCCGTGAATCGGCGTATTTGCGGAGTACTCCGCGCGGCTGGGGGGCCACTGCCTGAGGCCCAAGCAGCAATCCTCCTCTCCCAACCGGCCGAGTTCCCGACGGCGTAGTTCGAACCACCTATTGCTGTTCGGGAAGCTCGCGTGGCGGCTACGACTCAGTCCGTGGCCGTCCTGGGTGGGATCAGGCATCGGCGGAGGGGGGGGGGGGCCTTATGGGGAGCAGGGGGACAGATCGGGCCGGTCAATCTTTAGGCATGCAGCCGATCGGGGGGGGGGGGGGGGGGCGGGGGCCCTACATTCTGCAGCTGGCTCCGCGGTTCGAGACCGCCATGGCACTCGGCACGGCCGCTGGAGGCCGCCACCGTGCGCAAGCGCGGACTCGAAACTGGAAGTGTAGGTGCCCGTATCCACAGCTAAAGCTGCGAGATTTACTCCGGGTCCCTACTAGCCCCCTGAAGGTGAGTGAATTAGCTGATCTTTTCTAGTGTAAAAATGCTGGCGTGGGGACATAGTCTCATTTTGGGAGAATCCAGCCCGAGAATTCTAAAATCAAGTTTTGGGATTCTCCGTTGTAGGGATCCGCTGCTCACCGGCAGCGCACCCACACTGTACCAACGGTGTGGGGTGGCAACAATGGAAAACCTGACTGGCCGGTTGCGGGAACGGAGAATCCTGCTGCCAGCAGGGAAGTACTGCACCGGAAAATGGAGCTGGTGGGACGGAGAATCCTGCCCACGTTGTTGCTTGACAAGCAGCTAATGCAGGCGTGTGAACATAGAAGTGAGAGTAGATTGGACTTGGTATGAGTTAAGACATGGACAGCAAAGTTTTGGATGACCTCACTTTTATGGAGGGTAGAATGTGGAAGACCAGCAAGGACTGCATTGGAATAGCAACATCGACAGGTAGCAAAAGAATGAGGGTGTCAGCAGCAGATGACCTGAGGCAGAGGCAAAGCCAGGGAATGCCACACGGAAATGTCACCAAGGAGCAGTATATAGATGTGAAATAGGAGAGGAGCCAGGAGAGAATACCAGGAGTCTTAATGATGGTGCAAACATTTGGTCAAAAGGTATCCTGGGGTCAGATCTGACAACAACGATGTAAATAGTCTGGTTTAGCCTCAGATCGTTTCAGGAAGAGGGGTGGAGGCAATAGTTAGGGAATAGCTTTGACAAAGTGTCATCTGGACTCGAAATGTTAGCTCTTTTCTCTCCCTTCAGATGCTGCCAGACCTGCTGAGATTTTCCAACATTTACTCTTTGGTTTCAGATTCCAGCATCCGCGATAATTTGCTTTTATTTCATGAGGGAATAGCTTCAGTCTTCCCAATACTTAATTGGAGGAAATGACTGCTCATCCAAGACTGCATGATAGATAAGCAGTTTGATACTTTAGTAAGTGAAGGAGTCAGGAGAGGTGAGGTGATATCAGTGCACTTTTGAAAACTAATGCTGTGTTTTCAGATGATGTCACCAAGGGGCAGTATATAGATGTGAAATAGGAGAGGAACCCGGAGAGAATACCAGAAGTCATAATACAGGGGCAGGAAGAGAAGCTAACGCAATGGGTCTCTGATTGTGATTAGATAGACAGAATGGAACCAGGCGGGTCCCAACTGGATGGCAGTGGAATGGTGTTGGAGAATGATGTTGTCGATTGTGCCAAAGACAGTAGACAGGTTGAGAAGGATAAGCAGAAAAATGTACCTTTGCCACGGTCACAGAAGATGCAATTTGTGACTTTGATAAAAGGTGTTAAGTTATCGTGGCAACCTGATTAAGGGATTCAAACATACAGTTCCACGAATGATCAGGACAGGTTTGGGAGGCAACAACACGTTAAAACAATTTGGAGAGAAAAAGGCTGAATTAGGCAGTAGTTTGCAAGTTGGAGTTGCTTTTTTGAAGGGAGGGCCGATGAGGGCAGATTTAAAGGAGAAAGGAATGACACCTGGATAGAGAGAACTTTCCGCACTATTATTTGACATGGGGACCAGGAGGCAAAGTTGGTTGTCAAGGAGTTTTAGTGGTGTTAAGAAACCTGCAGATGTTTCCTGCGAGAGCATCATAAAACTTCTAGGTAACTTGAAACATCGGGTGAGGTGTATTTTTGTATGGAATAATATGAGGACACAGTGAGGAACCAGTCCAGTCATTTGTTAACAATTATTAAAGAATATTTATTGGAGTAAAAACAAAATAATAATGTGCACAATGACACTTAAGTATATGAATAACTAAACACACCGTGTTATCTGAAATTACCACTTGTTCATAAAATATGCTCACAATACCTGAACTCACTGAGACACCCTTTTTCTCAAGCAACATCCAAGTTTAGTAACTCTTTAGGTCAAATCCAGTTAATAGTCACCACACAATACCGCTTAGATGTCCAAGCCTTGGAGACCATCTATTCCTGGTTTAGCAAAGGTACAAAACTGCATATTTTAGAGGAGACTATCTGCAATCTGCCATGAGTCTAAATGTTAGATGGAACAGGCTTTCATGGCTCGGATCACAGATGGAATTGGCCTGTCTGATTATTGGATGGAAAACTAGGCTCATTCTCCAATGAGGGTGCTAGCAGTTATATTGTTTAGTCTGTTTGGTATTCCCTTCTGGGGATTCTGCTGTCTACCTCGCTCAAATTCCTTGCCTTTAGAAGTTATCATTTGTGTAACCCCACTGATCTCTGGCAAACAATAGCTCTGACATGGCCATTCACGCCTCAATGTCTGTAGACACCTGCTAATCTTGTTACTGGAAAAATCTCATCTCATTGTTTCTCTAGATGCCTGCTAATCTTACTTTGGCTGTTATTTTATTTTCACCTTAAATTCACTGTTAATCTGGTTGACCCCACATTCCTAATAGTGGGAATAAGATTGAGGAAACAGGAAGTGTTTTCTCAAACAGGCACCAACAAGATGAGCTTGGAAAAGGTATGAGGGGAGATGAGAGAGAAACTACAGAAAAATATGAGTTCAATCCTAGAACAGGGAGGCTATAGAGGGCATTTGATCGTGTGTGTTTGTGCAAGGGAAGTAGCAGAGTCAGATGATCAGATGGTCTCAATTTGTAGACGTGCTGTACTTCTTTTCAAGGATGCATTTGATAAGGTGATGCATCAAAGTTTAATGCGGGAAATAAAAGCTGATGATTTACCAGTATCAGCATGGATAGAAGATGGGCTGGAAGGAATTAATTTTTAAAGTGATGGTTGGGGTCCCAATCAAATAGGCTGCTTTGACTGGCTAGTGCGTCATTGGAGGTGCACTCATTCAAGAAAGTATTCCATCACACTCAAGACTTGCATCTTTGATTTGGATTTGGATTTGCTTAATGTCACGTGTACCGAGGTACAGTGAAAAGTATTGTTCTGCGTATAGCTCAGACAGATCATTCATACATGAAAAGAAAATACATAGGGTAAACATAAAAGACACAATTTACAGAAAATTCACAATGTATATAAAATACACAATGTAAATACATAGACACAGGCATCGGGTGAAGCACACAGAAGTGTAATACTAGTCAGAAGAGAAGATGTGTGAAGAGATCAGATCAGCGGGTCGCTTAGCAATCTGGTAACATTTGGGAGGAAGTTGTTTTTGAATCTGTTAGTGCGTGTTCTCAGACTTTTGTATTTCCTGCCGATGGAAGAAGTTTGAAGAGTGAATAAGATGGGTGAGACCGTGCTTTGATTATGCTGTTCACTTTCCCCAGGCAGCGGGAGATGTAGTCAGAGTCAACAGATGGGAGGCGGGTTTGTGTAATGGAGTGGACGGTGTTCACGACTCTGTAGTTGCTTATGATCTTGGGCTGAGCAGTTGCCATACCAGACTGTGATGCAGCCTGAGAGGATGCTTTCTATAGGTGCATCTGTAAAAATTGTTAAGAGTCAGTATTGACATGCCGAATTTCCTTAATTTCTTGAGACAGTAAAGGCACTGTTGTGCTTTCTTGGTCGTAGCGTCACCGTGGCTGGATCAGGACAGATTGTTGATTGTAGATGGTGGACGGGCTTTGGGGAATCAGGAGGTCAGTTAAGTGCCACAAAATCCCAAGTCTCTGACCTGCTCTTGTAACCACAGTGTTTATGAAGTTCGTCCAGCTAAGTTTCTGTCAACAGTGGCTCCAACATCAGTGTCAGATGTTGATGGCAGTAATGTTTGCAATGCCAGAGAGTATTGTTACACCCACTATTGTTGGAGATGGTCATTGCCTGACACTTCTGTGACACAAATGTCAATTGTCACATATCAGACCAAACCTGAATGTTGTCAATGTCTTGCTGCAGGCAGGCAAGGGCTGCTTCATTATTTGAAGAGTTGCAAATGGAATAGAGCACTTGTGGTGAATATCCCCGCTTCTGACTTTACAGTAGATGAAATGCCATTCATGAAGCAGCTGAAGGGCCTATGGCACTACCCTGCAGTGCTTTTGCAGTGATGTTCTACAATCTAGAGAATAGATTATTGGCTTCCAAGAACCACAATCCATTGTGTTTGGTATGACTCGAGATACAGTGCAAGGGTATCCCCCTGATTCACATTGACTTCAATTTTACCGGGGCTTCTTGCTATCACATTTGGAATAAATGCTGCTTTGATGTCAAGAGGAATCACTCTCATCTCACCTCTGGACTTTTGTCTATGTTTGTACTAAGACTGTAATAAGGTCTGGAGCTGAGTGATCCCCACAGTACCCAAATTGAGTAGTGGTGACCGTGTAATGGTTTATTAATGGTAAGTAAATGCTACTTGATAGGTAGCACTGACGATAACAACATCCATTACCTTGCTGATATCGAGATAAGACTGATGGGATGGTATTTGATCAGAGTGGATATGCCCTATTTTCTATGGACAGGACATACCTGAACAATTTTCCACTTTATTGGATAGATGCCAGTGTTATCGCTGCCCTGAAACATCATCTAAATCACCCCTTATCTTGAGTCCAGAATCTCTAATTCCACTCTTCAGCTAGATGAAACAATGTCTCAGCAACTACCCTGTCAAGTGCCCAAGTATTGTATAATTTTAATGAGATCACCCCTCCAGATGTCAGATGACATCGCTCTTTCTACTCAATTTCTTATCATAGGCCAATCCTCTCCTTGCAGAAATATATTAGCCTTCATTGCACTCTCTCTAAGGTGACTATGTGCTTCCTTAGATAAGGAGACCACCTAATGTGGCCTTATCAAAGCCCTATATAATTGCAGCAAGTCTTCCTTGTTCTAGTACACCAACCCCTTTCCAATAAAAAAAATTGCATTTATACAGGATAAAAGCAAACTACTGTGGATGCTGGAATCTGAAACCAAAAGAGAAAATGCTGGAAAATCTCAGCAGGTCTGGCAGCATCTTCAAGCAGAGAAAAGAGCTAATGTTTCAAGTCCAGGTGACCCTTTGTCAAAGCTTTTGACAAACTGCTTTGGCGAAGGGTCACCTGGACTCAAAACGTTAGCTCTTTTCTCTCCTTACAGATGCTGCCAGACCTGCTGAGATTTTCCAGCATTTTCTCTTTTGGTTGCATTTATATAGCGTCTGCCATGACCACAGCCAATAAATTACTTTTGAATTGTTGTGACCCAAGAATCAGGTCAACGTACCTTCTACCTTCATAATCGTTTGCTGCACCTGCATGTTAAACTTCTGTGATTTTTGTTTGCAGAATCCTATTAACTGTTCTGGCTTGAGACAATTCACACCTCGATTACCTGTGATCCACTTCACCTGTGACCTCACTCCACTCACATTGTTTGTACCTGGAAAAGACTTATTTATCTGTAAAGACTCACATTCCAACCATTCTTCACATTCCAATCTTTAATTATCTTGCACTTGTGTCTTTGCCTATATATGCTGTGTTTGTGAACCTGCCTCCACTTCACCTGATGAAGGAGCAGGGCTCCGAAAGCTAGTAAGAAGTCTTACAACACCAGGTTGAAATCCAACAGGTTTGTTTCAAACTCCAGCTTTCGGAGCACTCCTTCCTCAGGTGAATGAAGAGGTATGTTCCAGAAACATATATATAGACAAAGTCAATGCTTAGAATGATAGCAGTTGCAGGTAATTAAATCTTTACTGATACAGAGATCGGGGTAACACCAGGTGAAAGAGGTGTGAATTGTCTCAAGCCAGGACAAAAGCTAGTGATATCAAATAAACCTGTTTGACTCTAACCTGGCATTGTGAGACTTCTTACTGTGATTTTGTACAACACCCAACTCCCACTGCTCTCAACATTTATTCCTCTCATATTAAAAAAATCTGCATTTCTATTATTCCTACCAAAGTTGATAATTCCCCACGTCTCTGCATCTGCCTTGAACCCCTCTTTATCTCTCTGCAGTCTCTGCGTCCTCCACACAGTTTGCTTTCCTTTCTGAAGTTCCATTATATCTATTTGTTATATAGATTAGAATGCAATACATTTTGAGCAGGTTTAAATAAATTCTAGTTTAATAGAACACGACTACGGATTTAAAGTATTATCATGTTGCACCTTAAATATAAATTCAAAGCGAATTGTTGTTCTCCAGCAGCAGAATTCACACACTATTTCATTATAAATAGTAAATTATTCCATAATATGGTAGATTGGGGTTTTCCTTGTTAATCAGTTATGATCCCTTCGTTATGAATTAATCCCAAATTCAAAATTGAGCTACGGAGCCTGCCTACAATTAATGCTAAAGTAAACTTTCTTGGGAAGCTTTGGTTTATTTGTAAACGCGAGGCCATTTGTAAAATTCCTTGATTTCCCCATTGACACAATTCAATACGCTTGGTTTAATGTTGACCCTAGATTTATGCCGTACAGGGAACGCAGGGCGGGATTTTCCCAGCCTTGGGCCGAGCCGAAGAATCCCCGCGACCAGGCCACGCCGCCCCGACACTGGCAGAGTGGAGAATTGGCACCATTGGCGCCAGCGTGGTTGGCGTGGTGGCGCTGGCCGCGGGCCCGCCGATTCTCCAGCCTGGATGGGCCGAGTGGCCGTAAGAAAAGAACCGAGTCCCGCCGGCGCCGTTCTAACCTAAATATAAATAGTAAATTATTCCATAATATGAGCCGGCCGAACCTCGGTGTTGAAGGGTCGGGTGGCGGCCTGTGGGGGTGGAGCGGCGGTCCGACCCCGGGGGGGGCCTCCGATGTGGCCTGGCCCGCAATCGGGGCCCACCAATCAGCAGGACGGCCTCTCTGGCTGGGGGCCTCCTTCCCTACGCGCTGGCCCTTGCAGCCCTGTGCCATATTGCGCGGGGCCAGCGCGTTGAAGGAGGCCACTGCGCATGTGCGCGTTGGCGCTGGCGCCACTGTGCATGCGCGGATCCCGCGGCACACAGTTCGCACCGGGATAGGCAGCTGGAGCGGCACAAACTGCTCTAGTGCCGTGCTGGCCCCCTGTAGTGGCCAGAATTACTCCTGGCAGCGGCCCGTTCACGCTGTCGTAATACGCGATGGCGTTTACGACTGCGTAGACACTCTGCCGCGGGATGGGAGAATCCCGCCCATGAAGTCGGGTTGAAATGACAATTGGTGGTTGGGTAAATAAAGGTGGCGTCTGCCGCGGATTAGGCAAAGCATTGATAACGGATGGTCAAGCATTGCTCTGTTCAGTCATGTTCCCTGAAGCACAGCCCAAATTATACTTGAGAAACAAACCATGAAACAATTAAAGCAATTACCTGAATTTTCCATCAGGATTAAATAAACACTTAAACAAGAAATACGTGACATGATCGCCCTTCTTGGGTGGTATGGTATCAAGGCTTCAGGGCATCACCATATTTCATGTTTAATTTGCACAATGATAACAGCGTCCCCAGAGCAACTTGTCTCTGGCTAATTTAGCTGGAGAGTGGAACCGTGCAAAAATAGATTATGGAAACCTAGGGTAACACAATAGGAATGCAAACATCCTAATATATCCCACGAGGGTTTGCAATGAAGGCAATATGCTCGAAGCAGATGGTTAGTCCCATCTGTTGGGTCTCAGGCCTTTTGGGAGCCTAAAGTCCACGGGGATAGAGAAGGGGCACATCTTGTAAATCCTGGGATTCACTAACCAGGGGCTTCTGCTGTTAATCCGCCAACGTGTGTGCAGTCATGAGGGAAGCCCCTTAATTTGAGTGTTGGGGATACAGCACGCCCATCCAATAGCCACAAATTGTAGCAGAAAGGTGGCTGGGTGAAGGTAGTGGAGGTGTTGGTGGGGGCAAGGAAGCTATTTTGAAGGTTCCAACTAAAATTTGCACATTGTGGATAGCACAATCGCTTCACAGCTCCAGGGTCCCAGGTTCGATTCCGGCTTGGGTCACTGTCTGTGAGGAGTCTGCACATCCTCCCCGTGTGTGCGTGGGTTTCCTCCGGGTGCTCCGGTTTCCTCCCACAGTCCAAAGATGTGCGGGTTAGGTGGATTGGGCATGATAAATTGCCCTTAATGTCCAAAATTGCCCTTAGTGTTGGGTGGGGTTACTGAGTTATGGGGATAGGGTGGAGGCGTTGACCTTGGGTAGGGTGCTCTTTCCAAGAGCCGGTGCAGACTCGATGGGCCGAATGGCCTCCTTCTGCACTGTAAATTCTATGTAAATCTATGTAAAAGAAGCTCAAGATATGCAAAACAAGAAGTCCCAATAAAAGGAAAGAGAACCCTTCAATTTAACCACAGTATTATCAGCAGTTGTGAGGTATTTAATGCCCTCTGCTGTCCAACAGTAGTGACATCAAAGGGAAAGTCTGATGCCAGATCTTTAACTCAAAAGAATTGCAGATTGGCCCCAATACGTTCCTTTATAAGGGGCTACATTTAAATAATTTTTAAAACGTTCATTTATATCAGACAATGAAACCAGACTGGACCACCAGACCCATGCCCACTGTTTCCTTCAACCATGGTTTTGGCTCATTCCTGCTAAATCACTTTAATTTCCCCTTTGCCCTCCATACCTGGAATTGGATTGGACAGCATCTGCTTCTCAGGTAAAAACTAGGTGCTGAAGGTGGTCAATGTTGTTTAGAGGCTAATATTTTATTTCTAAGGACTTGAACACAAAATAATGCCTGGCAATCAATGCTGTACTGAGAGATGAATCAATGATGGAGGTATCGCTTTTCAGTTCATATTTTAAAACAAGACCCTGTCTGCCCTTTCAGGTGGATGTAAATGATCCCATAGTACTATCTTGTAGATTAGCAGGGCAGCTCTTCTTGGTGTCCTGACCAACATTTATCCCTCAAACAACATGACAAAACATGTTATCTGGTCATTATCATGTTGTAGGAGCTTGCTGCACATAAGTAGGCCATTATGATTCCTGCATTACTACAGTGGCTACAATTCAGAAGTACTTCACCGACCAAAAAGTGTTTTGAGACTTCCAGTAGTCATGAAAGGTGCTTTATAATTGCAAGTCTTTTTTTTAGTAATGACAACTGCTCTAAAATGTAATGAAATAGAAATTGGTGCGGATAGTGCTTGATTCTTGGGCATGATGTAGCCACAAAACACATCACTTTTGCTTGACAACATCATCGGTCCCATTGGTAAATTTGTGGGGCCCATGCAAACACCAACACAGGAATAGGTCTCTGCAGTATGTAAATGAAGGGTTTAATGCTTGTGAAGACCCCTTTTAGGCATTGGCAGCTGACAACTAAAGATAAATTGTGAAAAGTGTTTTAGTAACAGAAAAACATTCCTGCATTCCTCCAATTCCACAGAAGCCATCATCAGAACCAGACCTCCCCAAGACCCTTAGCCCTCTCCAGCCACCATCTCCAGAGCTTACATGTGGGTCACTTCCAAAAAATATGAAATCTTCTCTTGGAGACGCTGTTTGAAATGTACACAACACAATATAATCAGCATGGCATGTAGGTACACCTTCCAAATATAATTTCAGATATAACTTCATAAATTTTGTAGCAGCGTACAAAGATGAGGCGCAACGACTTAACAATGGTTGAAAGCTCAACTGTTTTACAGCTGTAAAGTACGCATGTAAATCCAATAAGACGGGCAGCATGTGCAGTCACATTCCTCACTAGAAGGTAGAGTCTCCCACAGAAGCAGCTGTTACACCCTTACATATGCAAATATGGGACCTAATGCCTGTTTCAGATCCACTTCGCAAAATTGATCTGCCCTGGAAGATTCTGGTATTTGGTCAGCTGCGTTTTGGAAACCTAGCTAAATTGTGGCCTAACCAATTTAAAGTGCCTGTTGGAGTGCGCCCTCCAAAATGGCATGTTTTTAAAAAAAAATATTTTTGTACGTGTGCAGCCAAGAAGGTGCAGAGCTGAAACCTGTTGCTGGCCCTTATTTGTCTCCCACCCAATTGCATCCCACATCAGCAGATCTGTCAGCACACAATGGCCTGAAATTCAAGATGCTTCATCAATGGGGAAGTCAAGCAATTCACTGGCCTCACGTAAATGTTGCTTGAGACCCAATATTGGGTGCAACCCACGCTTACCAATTCTGCCACGGAATCTTTCTCAGCTTGGGCTGAAATGCTAATTTTATGCCCAAGAAACAGGTGTAATGCATACCAATTTCTACCTCATTAGGTATTGCAGTTGTTAAAATTAATAAAAGAAAAAGACTTGCAATTATCTAGCACCTTTCATGCCCACCGGAAGTCTCAAAGAGCTTTTCAGACAGTGAAGTACTTCTCAATTATAGTCAGTGTTGTAATATGGGAAACACAGCATCTAATTTGCATACAGCAAGCTTCTTCAATGTGATAATGATCACATAATCTAGTTTCAACACATGCCTAAGCCAAAATCTTTTCCTCTAATTTATACTGATGAGAAAAAAAAATCCATCTTTGACTTAAATCTCTACTGAGTTCTGAGATCTTAGCCGAGGTGCTGGGAGAACTATTACAATTGACCAAACTACACCCTGGGCTAGTGAAAGTGTAAAATTGGCTAATGTTCCAACCTCTGGGAACCTTACAGCAACTCATTCTGGAAGTAGACATTTATGCGTGCCAAAAGAGTTCAAACGATGCCTCACCAGTGACAATCTCCAGCAGTCAATGCTTACATATGGATGATAACCACCTTGACAAGATATCAACTGGCAAATTCCATTATATCCATATGAAGTAGTCAGAGCAGGAGGGAAAATATTCTGGGAGGAAGTAATTTCACTATTCTGTAAGAAAGTTTAAGGAAGTTTGTGCTTTGTTCTTGCAGTACTATTGCATTTAATAAACACATTTTATTTTTGTAGAACATAAGTTGAATTGAAAGGTTCAATATGAATTCACGATCTTAAAAAGCTTGAGATAAATTATTTTAATTGTGCAAAAAGCAAATAGTCATCTCATTTAATTTTCATTTGAGAAAGTTATTGAAACGTGCCTGAGGTCAACACTGAAATATTCTCCAATAACATTTCTAAAACATTGGGTTGTGTGGTAGTTGTGGTGATATGCATCACTACAGATACACAAGGGGTTAATGTAAGTACATGTAGACTAGCTAGATACTAGAGGGAGCACCAGAGACATGACACACAGACACTCAACCAATTAGTCAGTAAGATAGGACACGGCCAATGGGCATTCACGATACACACAGAGGTGACACTACCACAGGAGGGCATTACACCAACCCATATATAAAGGACACAGCACACATGATCTTCCTCTTTCCAGTGGACGCACTCAGTGAGTAGAGACACAGGGTTGATTCAATATCACACCCACCACGTGGATTGTAGCAGATTGGCTTGTCAGTCTGAGTAGCTATAAGAGGATTAAAGGTAGAGTCGAACCCGAGTAGGAGAATTGTAAATAGTTCAATAAACGTGTTGAAGTTATCTCCACGTCTGAACCTTCCTTTGTCAGAGTGCACATCAAGGAAGCCGCTTATGCTACGACAAGTGTATAACAAGACAGTAGTCACCACTGATGTATATATTAGATGATTTGTGGTAAGGCCCTGTACTACAGGTAGGGGGGTAGTTCCCTGCCTGCTGGCTCCACCCAGTAGGCGGAGTATAAATATATGTGCTCCCCGTACAGCAGCCATCTCGCTAGCTGCTGTAGGAGGCCACAAATCTTAGTGTATTAAAGCCTCGATTGCATTCAACTCTCGTCTTTGTGTAATTGATCGTGCATCAATTTAATACACTAAAGTTTTCAGAAGATGGACCTCCGCATCAAGCCGGATCGCCTACAGCTGGATCCGCAATCAGGCAACGCCAAAAAGGATTTTGAACATTGGCTAGCCTGTTTCGAAGCTTACATCAGGTTTGCACCAGACACTATTCCGGAAGCTCGGAAGATTCAGATCCTCTACATGTGGCTGAGCTCCGCTTATCCAGGACGCGCCGACCTATGATGACACCATGGCATTACTGAAAGAAACCTATGCTCAGCGGACTAACACGCTCTATACCAGACACATCCTCTCCACTCGTAGTCAACTCCCTGGTGAGTCAGTAGAAGATTTCTGGTGTGCTCTAATCCCCCTAGTCAGAGACTGTGATTGTCAGGCCGTCACGGCCACAGAACCCTCGAACTTGCTTATGACGGACACCTTTGTTGCGGGGATAGGGTCAGATTACATCTGCCAGCGCCTTTTAGAAGGGGCCACGCTCGACCTCGCGGCAACCAAAAAGCTTGCGCTGTCACTGACGATTGCCTCGCAAAACATCCAGGCGTACACCCCTGGCCGCGTGGCCCCCTCCTACACATTGTGGACTCCACAGACGGCCGCCCCATCGGGGACCCCACTCAGCCAACCCCACGCATGTGCCGCACGCCCGCCAACCAACCCCAGGGGCCTCAGGTGTTACTTCTGTGGGCAGCCAAAACACCCCCGACAATGCTGCCCAGCCCGGAGCGCCCTTTGTAAGGCCTGCGGCAAGAAGGGGCACTTCACTACGGTGTGCCAGGCCCGCTCAGTCGCCGCTATTGTTCCGACCCCCCCACCATACGACAAGTGGGTGCCGCCATCTTCCCCTCCTCGGACCACGCACGGCCAGTGGGCCCCGCCATCTTCCCCTCCTCGGACCATGTGCGGCCCATGGGCGCCGCCGTCTTGTCCTCCCCAGGAGCATCAAGCGCCGCCATCTTGTCTCCCCCAAGGCACGTGCGGCCCGTGGGAGCCACCATCGTACCAGGATCCATGCCCCCCCCAGGCACCCCATCGTCTGCCACCATCGACGACCAGCCGCATCTCGCCTCGGTCACGATTGACCAGTCTCGCCCACACAACCTAGTAACCGTCTCTACAAATGTGAAAATCGATGGGCACAAGATCTCCTGTCTGCTAGACTCAGGGAGCACTGAGCGCTTCATTCATCCCGATACGGTAAGGTGCTGCTCCCTCGCGGTACACCCCACCAATCAGAGAGTCTCCCTGGCCTCCGGGTCCCACTCCGTGGCGATCCGGGGGTACTGCATCGCCACCCTCACCGTCCAGGGCATGGGGGTTACCGGCTTCCGCCTCTACGTCCTCCCCAACCTCTGCGCTGCCTTACTACTCGGCCTGGACTTCCAGTGCAACCTCCAGAGCTTAACATTGAAATTCGGCGGGCCCCTGCCATCCCTTACTGTGTGCGGCCTCGCGACCCTAAAGGTTGACCCACCTTCCCTATTTTCAAACTTAACCCCGGATTGCAAACCCTTCGCCACCAGGAGCAGACGGTACAGCGCCCAGGACAGGACCTTCATCAGGTCCGAAGTCCAGCGACTGCTTCGGGATGGCATCATCGAGGCCAGCAACAGCCCCTGGAGAGCCCAAGTGGTACTGATGAAAACTGGGGAGAAACACAGAATGGTCGTGGACTACAGCCAGACCATCAATCAGTACACGCAGCTCGACACGTATCCCCTCCCACACATATCTGATATGGTCAATCAGATTGCACAGTACCGGGTCGTCTCACTGTGGACCTAAACTCCGCCTACCAGCAGCTCCCCATCCGTAAGGCGGACCGCTCAAACTCTGCCTTCGAGGCAGATCTCTAACACTTTCTCGGGGTTTCCTTCGGCGTCACCAATGGGGTCTTGGTTTTCCAACGGGAAATGGACCTAATGGTCGACCGGTACGGGCTGCGGGCCGCCTTCCCGTACCTTGACAATGTCACCATCTGCAGCCACGATCAGCAGGACCATGACGCCAACCTTGCCAAATTTCTCCGCACTGCCACTCTCTCCAACCTAACTTACATCAAGGAGAAGTGTGTGTTCAGCACGAACCGCTTAGCCATCATCGGCTATGTGGTCCAGAATGGAGTTCTGGGGCCCGATCCCGACTGCATGCGCCCCCTCATGGAACTCCCCCTCCCCCACTGCCCCAAGGCCCTCAAACGTTGCCTGGGGTTCTTTTCTTACTATGCCCAGTGGGTCCCAAATTATGCGGACAAGGTCCGCCCACTCATCCAATCCACTCTTTTTCCCCTTTTCCCCTAACGGCCGAGGCTCACCAGGCCTTCAACCGTATTAAGGCCGACATTGCCAAGGCTGCGACGCACGCAGTCGATGAGACGTTACCATTTCAAGTCGAGAGCGACGCATCAGACGTTGCTCTAGCTGCCACCCTCAACCAGGCAGACAGGCCCATGGCATTCTTTTCATGAACCATTCATGCCTCCGAAATTCGGCATTCCTCCATCGAAAAAGAGGCCTAAGCCATCGTAGAAGCTGTGCGGCATTGGAGGCATTACCTGGCCGGCAGGAGATTCACTCTCCTCACTGACCAACGGTCGGTAGCTTTCATATTTAACAACACAATGTGGGGCATGATCAAAAATGATAAAATCTTGAGGTGGAGGATCGAGCTCTCCACCTACAACTACGAGATTTTGTATCGCCCCGGTAAGCTCAACGAGCCCCCCGATGCCCTATCCCGAGGTATATGTGCCAGAGCAGAGGTGAACCGATTCCGGACCCTGCACGACAATCTCTGTCACCCAGAAGTCACCCGCGTTTACCACTTCATCAAGGCCCGCAATCTGCCCTACTCCGTCGAGGAAGTCAGGGCAATCACCAGAGACTGCCAGGTCTGTGTGGAGTGCAAACCGCACTTCTACCAGCCAGACCATGCGCACCTGGTGAAGGCCTCCCGCCCCTTTGAACACCTCAGTGCGGACTTCAAAGGGCCCCTCTCCTCCACCGACCGTAACACGTACTTCCTCAGTGTGATCGATGAGTACTTGAGATTCCACTTCGCCATCCCATACCCTGAGATGACGTCTGCCACCGTCATCAAAGCCCTCAACACCATCTTCACTCTGTTCGGCTTCCCCGCCTATGTCCACAGCGACAGGGGATCCTCATTCATGAGCGATGAGCTGCGTCAGTGCCTGCTCAACAAGGGTATCGCCTTGAGCAGGTCGACCAGCTATAACCGCTTGGGAAATGGGCAGGTGGAGAGGGAGAATGGGGCAGTCTGGAGGGCCATCCAGCTGGTCCTATGGTCCAGAAATCTCCCGGCCTCCTGCTGGCAGGAAGTCCTCCCCGACGTACCGCACTCCATTCGGTCGTTTCTATGCTCTGCAACTAATGACACACCCCATCAACGTCTCTTTGCCTTCCCCAGGAAGTCCACCTCCGGGGTGTCGCTCCCGACTTGGCTTGCAGCTCCAGGACCCGTGCTCCTCCGTAAGCATGTACGACTCCACAAGGCGGACCCGTTGGTGAAAGGGTACAGTTACTTCACACCAACACACAGTACGCTTACGTAGCGTATCCCAACGGCCGCCAAGGTACTGTCTCCCTCAGGGACCTGGCACTAGCAGGTTCCACACACACACACACCCCTCTGGCCTGGCGCCACCCCCCCCCTTCCCTGGTGCACCCAGCCGCAACTCCCGGCCCAGGACAATCCATCCTCCCCCTGCCCACGCCCGAGGATGACGAGGATTTCGGCATGCTCCCGGATTCACCGAGGACCAGACCGACACCGGAATTGCCGCCACCGCTGCGGCGCGCCCAGCGGCAGATCAAGGCTCCGGACCGACTGAACCTGTAACTTGATCGGGACTCTTGAAGCATCATCCTTCTGTATAATTCTCCTCCACCCCGCTGGACTCAATTTTAACAGGGGGTGAATGTGGTCGTCACCACTGATGTATATATTAGGTGATTTGTGGTAAGGCCCTGTACTACAGTTACGGGGGTAGTTCCCTGCCTGCTGTCTCCGCCCAGTAGGCTGAGAATAAATATGTGTGCTCCCCATACAGCAGCCATCTCGCTAGCTGCTGTAGGATGCCACACATGTATTAAAGCCTCGATTGCATTCAACTCTCGTCTTTGTGTAATTGATCGTGCATCAGGTTGTTTCTAGGATAATACCCAAGCCAATTTTCTAGTGCATTTAACAGATAATAGTCAAACTATCATTTCATATGAGAGGGCTCTTGAGCTAATCACGTATCATGTTTCAGAAAACGGATAGCCTGATAAGTGATCTCACAATAAAGGACAACTTGTTGAGTTATGGAATCAACTGTAGCCATTATGCTTATGTTTGCATGGTTAAAGTTTCAAGTTAGATCTTTAGTCAAGGATTCAAATTATGTCATACATATTACCAGCATTTCCCTCATGACATCATTCACGGGCCAGTGTCTGGATACTCTAGTTTATTAGAATGTGATGTGTCATTAGCATTATGTCACATGACATAAAATATATGAGGGGACCAAAACGTTTATTGTCCACCCCAAGGACAAAAAATCTTCTTCAAATAATCACGGGGCGGCACGGTGGCACAGTGGTTAGCACTGTTGCCTCACAGCGCCAAAGACCCGAGTTCAATTCCGACCTCGGGTGACTGTCTGAGTGGACTTTGCACATTCTTCCTGTGTTTGCGTGGGTTTCCTCCAGGTTCTCTGGTTTCCTCCCACAGCCCAAAAATGTGCAGGTTTGGATACAAACAGAAATCTCTCCAGTGGTTCAGTGGTCCAACATATTTTTAACAATGCAATGAAAGCATGCAAGTGTAACGTGTTCTGTTTTGCACTGCAGCCAGTCTGTGGCTTCTCAGTGACGTTCTTAATTAATTTCTGTTGCCATCAAGAATTGGTGATTGAGTATTATGAAAAATATTTGTTTATTATTGGGCGATGGTACTTCTGTGTTTCATCCTTCCAGAATCATTTTCTGACATGTTCTACCTGCAGAGCTGCTCTTCATTGCAGTTTGAGAGCACAAAGCCAGAATTTCTCTTCTCAACGGTAGCTTTTCTAATTTGAATATGCAAAATGAATAGATTAATAGCTGAAGATGTATTCATACTTATTGTCAAATCTTGACAGTTTTTCTACATAATCTTAAACAAGAATTATCATTGGCCTTTTTATCTATAGTAGTGGAAAGCAGTAAGTAGTTTTACCCTTTGTAAATTATGAATGCCAAGAAGCAGACAGCTCCATCTGTCTATTTTTCTAGTTGAATCTGACACAGTCTCTAAAATATACATTAATCTAAAAATGAGTTGGAAGTGTTTTTTTCTATTCTTTCATGAGATGTGAGTATTGGCCATCCCTAATCACCTTGAGAAGGCGACGGTGCAAATCCTTCTAGAGCCACTGTGTATGGATACACCCGCAGTGTTATTAAGAAGGGAGATCCAGGATATTGACCGAGTGAAAGAATGACATTATTGTTGCAAGTCAGAATGGTGTGTGGTGTGGCGGGGAACTTGCAAGTGATGCTGATCCCGTTCATCTGCTGCGCTTGTTCTTCTAATCAGCAGAGATCATTGGTTTGGTCTCAGCAGGTGAGACCCCCATTACATACGTTAAATTCTGTCCGCAATGGCAGCAGTCTGACTGTGTATGGTTCCAACCTAGGCTTGCATGTTAACAAGAATGTGTCTCATGACCTGAATCTGAGCATCCAATGCAGTACTTAGACTCTGGCCGTCTTCTGACTGTGCTTCACTGGTATTTGAAACATCAGGTACTGCAAATGTTTACCATTGATTTCACACAGCAAAGTGTGAACTCTGCACATTGCCCTATATATAAGCTGGAATTGGAATCCTCCTTGGGCTGCACATTGAAGATGACAAGACGCTCTGAGACAGATCTGATTTTCACCAAGCATCTTCATGTGCATGTCCATCTGCATTTTATTGTACATCACCCCACTGAATTCCTTGTCTGAAACTCTGAAGGAGACATCATCTGCAACCTCACCCTTTGGTGAGCTGTCAAACACCTTGGCTGGGATTCTCTGTTTAAGAGAGTGTTGCTGCCGGGATTGAATTGTGTGTGATTCGCTATGCGTGGAGCAATTCAGGACCAGAATTGCACTCACATGAATCTAGAGAATCCATTCCTGTCAGCGTCTGATTCGCTGGGGCTGGAATTGATGTTGGAGAGCTTGACAAGCTAGAGCTGCTTATAAGCACTCCACTCACACTCTTCATTCCAGCCAAGAAGATGCCACAGGGGAGACTTGTCACATGCATTCATGAGAATGAGCTAAACAGGATTCTGGATGCATTGTAGGAGAGGTGGAAAACTCTCTTCCAAGGGTGAGCAGGAGGTTCAAGCATGCCATCCTAAACTGGGCCTGGGAGGAAGTGACAAAGGTGGTCAGTGCTGGCAGCCTGACCAGGAGGACTGCCACACAGTGCTGGATGAAGATCAACAACCTCCTCAGAGCAGTTTGGGTGAGTCACCACCTCTATTCCACCGGCATCACTCCTGTCCCTCCTCACGTCAACCACCCCCCCCCCCCCCCGTCTCCCCTAGAGGCTAACCAAAACCCACCTACCTGCATCTCCTTTACATCCCACCCTGCACCAAACCCCATAACCTGTATTGTCCTCTTTAACAAGGTACCTTGCACACACATGCCACCAGAACCCCTGTAGAACCTGCTTCCATGCATCTCATCATGTTTCCTAGGAAAAGGCAGCTCTTAATGAAGAGAGCGAGAGAAAACCAGAGGAGACATCCCGGACCTCAGGGCCTACCTGCCGCGGAGCAGAAGGTGCTGGAGTTAGGCGGCGAAGTCCATGAGAGGGCTATCTCCAAAGCAACGATCAGCATTCATCAATCAGGCGAGCCCCTAATGCAAAATGATGAGGTTGAGTGTCTTGGATTACAGGAAGATATTGACGGGATGGCCAAATGGGCAGATAAGTGGCAGATGGAATTTAACCCTTAAAAGTGTGAGGTGATACACTTTGGAAGGAATAATTTAACATGGAAGTATACTATGAAAAGTCTGACACTGGGAAGTTCCGAAGAACAAAGAGACCTTGGCGTGTTTGTCCATAGATCTCTGAAGAAAGAAGGGCAGGTTAATATGGTGGTGAAAGAGGCATATAGGACACGCTTTTACCAATCGGGCAATAGATTATAAAAGCAGGGAGGTCATCATGGAGCTGTATAGAACTTTAGTGAGGCCACAGCTGGAGTACGGTGTGCAATTCTGGTCATCACACTACAGGAAGGATGTAATTGCACTGGAGGGAGTGCAGAGAAGATTCATCAGAATGTTGCCTGGGATGGAATACTTAAGAGAGGTTGTATAGACTTGGGCTGTGTTCTCTAGAGCAGAGAAGACTGAGGGGTGACCTGATTGAGGTGTGCAAGATTATGCGGGGCATGGACAGGGTGAATAGAGAGCAGTTGTTCCTCTTAGTTTAAGGATTAGTTATGAGGGGCACAAGTTCAAAGTGAGGGGTAGGAGGTTCAGGGAGGATTTGAGGGAAAATGATTTTACCCAAATACTGGTGACAGTCTTCAATGCACTGTCTGGGAGGGTAGTAGAGGCGGGCTGACATAGTTCCCATTTCTAAAGAGGACTATGGACAACAGTAACCTTCACAAAGCACTGCAGCCCCGACCTGTTTAATGCTCATGTGAACCATCCCTAATGTGCCACACTAACAGGCCTATCCCATTATCTGCCATCTGTGTGCATCCCCTTTCAGTCATACATGTGCTCGTTCTTGGACCCCTTGTTTGTCTCCATGTTATACAGCCTTCTGGGTTCAGTGTCCCTGCCCTCAGTCTTCCCTCTGCTTTCCATTGTTTGTCCTCTTCATCCACCTCCTTATCCCTCTGCCTGCCTTTATGAGCCATTGCCCTTCCCTCACCCCCACTCCTTGCACAGCCCTGCTTTCACATTGCCCCCCAGTGTTTTCCCTTCCCCACCCCACTCCTTGAACAGTCCTCCTTCCACATTGCCCACCTTGTCTTTGTTTGCCCACCCCCATCCCTCACATCGAAACCCATTTGTGGAACTTCAGACCTTTGTGCAGTGGCTGTTCAGATCGACACTGGTGTGTGGAAACAGGGAGAGAAGGAGGCCACTATGTTCCCCAGCCTCAGGAGCAGTACTGATGCAGGTTGGTAACACAGGCGGGTCCATGGGTTCAGCAGAACAGTGCTGTCCATAAAGACCAGCTTGGCATGGAGTTGGAGGACAGGTACCGGTGTGCCCCAGCAGGCTGGTACACAGCTCATCAGAAGCAGCGCAGCACTATGACAGGTAGGCTTTGCATGTTGCACTCACCTCGAAGACTCTGATGAACTAACAACTGTTTTGTGCACGCCAGCCTTTATCACTTAAGTTTGACCTTGAAATGATTTCCTGATAATGTAACACAAGTTTGGAAGGCCTGGCAGGATTTCGGCAGGTAGCTGTTTTAATGAGTATTCAGGAGGTTCAAATAAATAAAAATGCCAGTTGCACAACCTGCTGGTGGGAAGAGCGACCCACCATTAACCCACCATTGAGAGAATTTTACGCTGAAGTAGTTTCGGACATTCTGACTCCCACCAGATTCACTGCACCCACCTGTCACCAAACCCGCAGTGCTCACTGGCAGAATTACAGCCTAAATTTCAGCCATAAAGTAGGGGTTGACTTTTACTCGAGGAAACGGATCGAAATCCACCCTTTCCCATTGTCTCACTATTGCAGAACTCGTAAGTCGGAGAATGCTTCCACAAACCTCGCTCCAAAGTAGCAAAAGAGCCGAAAAGTAATTTTATTTACAAATAAATAATAACTTCCATGAAGACAAAAATTAATTTATGTACATTAATTTAATAAAATTTATCAAATTCAAGAATAGAAGCAATATATACAAATTTATACAATTTTATTCAGTTATTTTCACAGCACAGAAAATAATATTACTTAGCAGCAGAGCATGCACTGAATGTAAATCAAAATCCATAAAACTCACTCTTCTCCTGGTGTTCAGAACTAAATAACACATCCCAGTCTGCTTCTTTTAAAAAAAAAAAAATTCAATTAAGGGGCAATTTAACGTGGCCAATCCACTTATTCTGCACATTTGGGTTGTGGGAGTGAGAGCCACACAGACAAGGGGAGAATATGCAACCTCCACACAGACAGTGACCGAGGGCTGGGATTGAACCCGGTCCTTGGTGCCATGAGGCAGCAATGCTAACCACTGTGTCACCGTGTCACCAGTGCTTCTTGAGTGACATCATCATATGGACCATCAACATCATCTTCAACAACATCATCATCAGCCATATCATTCTACAAAGAGTTATCTTCTGTGCACTCAAGTACATTGGATAGCCTACATTTCTTGAATGATTTGATGACAATCTCCTAGGAATCTACAATCCATAGGCACAGGGTTGTTAATGTCAGAGCCCAAATGCTGCCCGCCATTGGTGAATGTCTTCTCTTTTCCGATCATCCAGTCATTCCACGATTTTCTTATGCTTCCTTGAAGAGTTTGTTTTGAGAAACGTTTAATGGTTGAACAAGGCTGGTTAGACCACTGGGAATCACTGCAATATCAGTGTTTTGTGACCTAACTTCAGTAACAACAACATTGGCAAGGTGTGACCTGAATATGTCCCATATGAGAAAATGTTTTTCTTTACATAAATTTCCTGGTCAGAAACTTCAGAAGTTCCTCAGCCATATTTTCAAGCCATCGTCATCCATGCATCCCTTCTTGTGAATATAAATGAGTTCTCCATTTGTGAATTTGCTGTTTTTGGAGGGTTTTTCTCTTGAATATTACCATTGGCTTAAGCTTTGTCTTGTCAGATATACACCGCAGTGCAATGGTGAATCTGCTCTTTTCATAGCTAGTTGTATTCCTTTACATATTTTCTCTCCAACTTTCTTAACACTTGACTGGCTGGCAGGTCAAAATTCATGGGGTCTCATTCATGTTCCAGATACAGGCCGATCTGCAGCAATTCTTTTGTTTATGTTTGATTTTAAATCACTAAAATGTGAATAAGCTTGTCATTAAGTTCTGCCGGGAGTTGCTGTTCTTCTAGTGCAAAATTGTTTCTCTTCGTAAATCTGGTACACCATCCAGGGCTGGTTTTGAAATCTGCAATGCTTAATTTTCTTGCTCATTTCAGGGCAAAGATTTGAATAGACTCTCGAGAAACCTAGGGTCTATTCTGACAATTTTCATTCGTGTATTTGGCAACATCATTTCCAACTGCAGCCACTTACTAGGCTTTCCTTTGCTTGCACATTTATTTTTCGGCTTCTGCCCAACCTACGTCGAGAGCTTCCTCCAATATCAATGTTTTATTCCGATGTCATGAATTCGTGCCACACAATTATTTTTCTGTTGAGCAATCTTACCGGCTTTAACTTTGAACCAGACTGCTTATCTGCCATTCCTTCTTGAGGCTATGTTGCCATTTTCACGGATGGCATTGACTGGAACGCAATGGGTACCACTGAGGTGGTAACTTAGAGATCATGATTGATATCATGACCGGTACAGGCTTGGAGGGCTGAAAGTGCTGTATTGTTCTTTGTTCTTTGTATGTGTTGATGTGTGCACACATGAGGTGCTGAACAGCTGCCTTCAGTCGTGTGTTATTATATGATTCCATCACCAGGGTAAGTTTGACTTCAGCAGCTAGCAGGTGTTAAGTATAAAGAGTTTAGATATTTTGGCCAAAAGTCAGGCAACGACTTTTACATGGTATTGTCCCTTACTTGAATATATTCAGTATGTTAATCCAAGTCCTACAATGTAAATTGGACATGATTTCAGTTTGGGTAGGAACTGGTTGGAGCCTGTGATGTAAGAGAAGTTGTCCACTAAATGTAAGTCTTGAAATTGTTTTTGTGTTCCTCAGGGATCTTTGAAAATAATACGGTCCGCTGCCAACCCTACCTCCCAGGGCCCCCTCTGCAGTTTACTTTGTTGGCAGTTGCTCTGGCTCCATTTTCAGGTTTTAACCTGGCAAGCTTTGTCAGGGCGTCCAACTGGGGTCTCACAGTTCACCTGCCAAATTTGAATGAGCTGGAGCTTCAAAAACACAAGGATCTTGGACAACCATCACTCTCAGCTAGTCATCTGTCCAAAAGGTGTAGTCTACCCTCATCATTTAGGAGAAAATCAACTCGTCCCAATTGATAAAAGGAAATAAAGCCACAGACCATTCTGAAGAAGTCATTTTGTTAAAAGAAAAACAAAAAACGTTCTCAATTTTTTTCAAAAGAAGTGCTAAAAAATTCGGCTGTAAAAGAATACAAATACAAACTCATCACGCTGGCCCCCAAAAAGACCTCTACAGCTATAGTCAGAAAAATACTTAAACGGCTTTTTGAAATTAGAATCTGATAGTGTGTTAAAATGTGGAAATTGAAAAAGACCTCAGCAGACAGTTTGTTGGATCAGAACTCAATACTTCACAGACATACATTTAAAAAGAAAAAGTAGTTACTTTGTCATTAGAAATTACCTGTGGCCATATCTTATTTTCCCCACCCCAATCACATGCATACAGCATAAAAACATGAAAGTTGACGGTCAGTAACTTATATTGTTACATAGAAGGATGACTTCAGTGACTTACATTTTTGTCAGGAATGGCATAAATTTATTGAAAATATTAATGGAGAACTTTAAAGGTGCTTATCTGAATTTAATGATGTTTGAATCAAATCATCCAAGTCCCAAAAGCTATCTCACTATTTAATTTTACTTTATTCCAATCGCTTTTTATATGTTAACAAGGATAGTCTACCTACAGAGACACCCACATGGATATCATCTAAATGAGTCTCATTAATGGTAAACTCAGTAAAAAAAAATCCTAATTTCATTTTGTTGAGGTTATTCCTATTGTATTAATTACCTCAGTATAATCAGCTGGTTGAAACATTTAATGTAGTACTTCTGCCAGATAATAATCAGCTCCTTTTCCTGGAATAATGATTTGGACACCAGAAATTTGCATTAGCTATGAGGAGCGGTTGAATAAACTCGGTTTGTTCTCACTGGAACGAAGGAGGTTGAGGGGCGACCTGATAGAGGTCTACAAAACTATGAGGGGCATAGACAGAGTGGATAGTCAGAGGCTTTTCCCAAGGGTAGAGGGGTCAATTACTAGGGGGCATAGGTTTAAGATGGGAGGGGCAAGGTTTAGAGGAAATGTACGAGGCAAGTTTTTTACACAGAGGGTAGTGGGTGCCTGGAACTCGCTGCCGGAGGAGGTGGTGGAAGCAGGGACAACAGTGACATTTAAGGGGCATCTTGACAAATACATAAATAGGATGGGAATAGAGGGATACGGACCCCGGAAGTGTAGAAGATTCTAGTTTAGACGGGCAGCATGGTCGGCATGGGCGTGGAGGGCCAAAGGGCCTGTTCCTGTGCTGTATTTTTCTTTGTTCTTAAATACCAATTTATTTCTCAACATTTAATCAGTGCTGCTCCACTGAAAGTTTAGTGATGACAGAGTTATTTATGTAGATGTAAAGGGTGAGATTTCCCAGTCCTGCTAGTGGCAGGATTCATGGCGGGCAGGAGGGGAAAGTTGGTAATGAATTCCAGCTGTCAGGGAAACAAGGAATTTTCCCCTTGCCATTTTCATTGCGAGATGATGGTGGGTCGGCTTTCCCACTGATCCATGTTGGGAACTCTATTTACATGCAGTAGCATGTCATGGATAGGCTTTAAAAACGTAATTTGCCAGATTGATTTTTCTCTTCCCAATTATATGCCACGCCAACTGAAAAGTAGGCCAGTCTAAAGCACAACCAGATATAAATGGTGAGCAGCTGTCCACCCTCACTTCTCTTGTGATGTTGAGGTGAGTGCAACATTCAAAACCTTCTCTTCAACTCCAGTTCTGCTCCAGTTCCTCAGCGATTGCAATGTTATCCCACATTGGTGGGGATGTAGAATGGAACTGCTTACGGTGGTTGCTTCTGATATTGAGATGGTCTGTTCACCCTGATTGCCTCGGGTGTTTAGCCGGGCTGCCCATCGTGGTGGCTGCGCTACTCTGGCAGGGCAGCATTGTGTTTGGCGAATCTCAGGCAGGGCTGCACTCTAAAACAGAGACCAGCATGGTGACTGGTGGGTGTGTGGGGGCGGGGTGGAGATGACAGAAACATGAGGGTGAAGCGGACTTGGTGGGGATGGAGGAAACAATGGCTAGTTGAAGGAAGGTTGGGTTGAGGAAGCTGGAGCCTGACTTGGAATAGTAGAATGCAAACACTGAAGACGGTGGATTGGACACAATTTGCATGAAGGTGAGGGAATTCTCTAGAGTACGAAGGGGAGGAGGTTAGTGTGGCACAAGAGGGAAGTGTTGCAGAGACTCATGGGTGGGCTGTGGGGGAAGGCTTGCATAAGAGTGGTGGGATGCATGAGGAGGCCAGACCCGTTCCAAGGAATCGACTCGCATGACCAAAAGTCTACCGAAGACGCTTTTCCTATCTGGAGATGAGCTAAAGTCAATCGTGCGCATGTCTACGTTTGTCGAGAGGTGTGGTGGCTCATGTCTACCACATTCTGTGAGAAGAGCTAACATCGTAGACTGGGAGGATATCACCTGCCAGTGCCCCTGAAAGTCACCACTGCACTCTATTGTTTTGCCAATGGGTCATTCCAGGGATTAACAGGGGATCTGGTGTCATCCATTTCTCAATACATAAATGTATCAAGGAGGAAATGGAGGCCCTCCAGAGGATGGATGCCCTCCAGAGTAAGGATCTCATTATGGAAAGTTCACACTGGATGAAACTGGCCAGGCTGCTATATTCCTGGGTTTCGCAGCAATCTCTGGCTTACCTAAATTACAGGGTGTGATCGATTGCACACATGTGGCTTTGGGAGCTCCATGACAGCAGCCACTGATGTTCATTAATAGGAAAGGATTCCACCCGTAAAGCTGGTGTGTGACCATCAAATGCACATCATGCATGTATGGACCAAGTACCCTGGGATTTTGTATGATACATACATCTTGGGGCACTCCCAGGTGCCTCAGATATTCAAAGGGCTTATAGGGTTGGTTGCTTGATGATAGGCGGTACCCACTGGAATGATGGCTTAAAAGACACCCGTGCCATGTCTTCAAACTGCCTCTGAGGAAAGTTACAACATGGCACACAGTTCAACAAGATCTATCATAGACCAAATCACTGGCACCCTGAAGGTAAACCCAATGCTGGACCACTCAGGTGAGGCTCTGCAGTACACTCCAGAGAGGGAGTCATCATTGTGGCCTGTTATGCCAGAGAAAGATATGGTTTCCAGAGAAAGACATGGAGGAGGGTGAGAACTCCTCAGACAATGAACTGGAAGGGCAGCAACCTGGAGAGGGATATACAGGTGAGCCTCTGTGAAGATACAATTGAAGCTGCCAGATGTGTCCATGACACATCCACAGCCACAAGGTTCCAGAAGGAGTAAAGTGAAGGCATAGGTACTCAAACACATTTTTCTTGTCCCTCAGTGGCATGCCAGTGATCTGAAGAACCTTTACAACAACTAACATCGAGAGCAATGTTGGACTTTGGCCTATCAATCCTCATGTTTCACCAGGCCGTAATCTTTGGAAAGATCAGCAGTCAAAACTTTATGGTACCACTCTGGGAATTGAAAGGTAGCACACAAGTGCAAAGCCAGCATCACGTGGACTTGATGGAGACATGGACCCGTAAATGAGATACCTCTTGCTGCCACAAATGTGCATATGGCTGGAGAGACCATCATGGCTATAGGTCTTGTGCTTTGGCACAAATAATGAAGACAGCTATTTGAAGATGTGACAACTTGAGTTAAAACCCTTGAATGCAACTGAACACACATAACTGCAGGGTATTTTTTAATGAATATCACTTCCTAATACAGTGTTAATAAGGAGGTTGACATAATTCCCTGACATTAGACAAGGGATGGGTAACTGACATGAGTCAGCTAGGCACCACATGAATGTGAGGCTCACAAAGTAAGGTGATCATGGAACGGTCATTCTTGCACTAAGGCCACCTGGAGGGAGGTCTATGTGTCCCACGCCCCATTCTCGCCTAGCCACTGATGGATCCCACCAATGCCTATAGCAATGGATGGAAGATCTGAGAACCTGCTGGAGCAAGTTCTCCAAGGCAGCCTCTACCCTTTCCATGGAGACCTCAAACAACTCACATGTTGAAGCCACAACCTTAGACAAAACATGGACAGACTCTTCCATCCTTTTCTCTGTCTGTTTACTGTCTCACCTCTTATAACTCTGTGTGATTTTCCGCCACCTGATTTGCATCTCCAGCATGTTTTGACGCCCACTTCCAGAGGCTTATTATCTGACGGACTCAGCAAGTAGCTGTTCCCCAGCAGTCCTCCAAGTGCTAGACACCTGGGCTGTCAATGAAATGAAATGAAATGAAAATCGCTTATTGTCACAAGTAGGCTTCAAATGAAGTTACTGTGAAAAGCCCCTAGTCGCCACATTCCGGCGCCTGTCCGGGGAGGCTGGTACGGGAATCGAACCGTGCTGCTGGCCTGCTTTAAAAGCCAGCGATTTAGCCCAGTGAGCTAAACCAGTATGCTGCAGAGACATGTCAGTATGGGGTTCCCCAGTATGTGATCCAAAGCCTATGACCCACTGGGTTGTATGTCTGTGTTGCTGGAGAATGCAGGTGAACGTTGTGACGGGTCTTCTTCAAATGGCTCTTTAGCATCCTACTCAGAAATGGCCTGGGGTTTGTGTTGCTTGAGCAGGTCTGTCTGGACCTGCTGCTGCCTGTAAGAGACTCACTGCATGACACTCACTGTGAATATCAGGATGTGATTTAACTCATATAGGGCTCAACCATACTGGCTTTCAGGGAGAGGCCAAACTTTCTTTCACCACAGAAGCAATCTCTGTCCTCCCCTGCCAACTTGGCAGCCACCTCCTTGAATTTGGAAGCTGCTAGATGTTGCCTGTTCCTCCTCCAGTTTGGAATCTCCCACTCTTGTAGACAAGCTTGGGCTGCATGAAAACAAATGGATGGGGTCTGATGGGAGGTTGGGAAATACGCATGCCTACTGTGTTTGCTGAGTGCCTCCCACCCCAGTGAGGGCTGAAGGTGCTGTTTGTGTAGGACGATAGATGAGATGCTGGCGAACATGCTTTTAATACTGATATCTCCACTGCTAATGTTGTGTGAGACCCCTGAGATGTGAGATACGTTGAATACACAATGCCATTATGAGTGCGAATTTGGAGAGAATTGAACGGTAACTTAGTCCAATGTAGTGGATGAGACCATGCATCCTCTTCTTGCATTGGATGCTGTTGCTTGCAGAGCTAACCTTCTTCGTGACTAATCCCATGCTGGCAAGGTGAGGCTGATGCACCTTCTGGGTCCATCGCTGGGAAAAAGAATCTCCCAGTACTGGTGAACACCTCCAGTAAAAGTCTCCAGTGAGCTGTGGCTAAACCTTAGAGCACTTGTCTTCTCATTTGGGGCCATCTCCAAAACTTCTGACCACACAATTGGGCTGCAGAGAATAATGTGTGTGCTCGGGTGATGTTTAAATATGGCGTCAGGATCTTCGACCCAATGAAGTAATGACGGGCGGATGAAGCAGTGCCCACACCATCACATGATTCAATGAGCAGTGAGCCTATGCATAATTAATAAGGTTTCAAACAGAGGATCAGACATGAGAACAGGACCCACCAATCAGAGGGAAACTTGTCGCTAATCTTGCCCGCATTTAGTCTATAGCGTGGAAAATTTCATCCAAAGCTTTAGGGTACTTTTGGTTCATCAATAATAAATCGGACTACATTTTGTGCTAAAGTGTCAGAGTCAACAGCATTTCTACCATGTTATAGACTTTCTTAAAATTCAGGGCCTTATTAATGACACATATATCACTATCAAAGACCCTTATCTAAATGGCACAAGTTGACTTATTTCCCCAATAGTGCAGATTTTCTCTCAATTAAATGAAAATTGCTTATTGTCACGAGTAGGCTTCATGGAAGTTACTGTGAAAAGCCCCTAGTCACCACATTTTGGTGCCTGTCTGGGAAGGCTGGTACAGGAATTGAACCATGCTGCTGGCCTGCTTGGTCTGCTTTAAAAGCCAGCAATTTAGCCCAGTGAGCTAAACCAGCCATACAGCCAATAGTGGTAATAAACATTTTCCTTTAACCACCAAACCAATCAGAAACTTTACGGATGAACATAGGAATAGGAACATGCTATTTCAGCCTCTCTTTCCTGTTTCAGATGACAATGGAGCATGAATACCTTGAGCTATGATAGTGACTTGGCTGCAAAACAGGGAACTCCCTTCCTAACTGTACTGTGGGTGGAACTACACCATAAGGACTGCAGCAGTGCAAGAAGGTCGCTGACTACCATAAAGGGTAGTTAGGGATGGGAAGTGAATGCTGGCTTTGGCATCGAGACTCTTAAACTGTGAAAGAATAAAACAATAACAGTTTTATGCAGCACCACATTGCAGCTGCAGCTTTAATTTGGGTGTCAGAAGTAAGCAATGGGAACAATGCTTTATATTTTATTGCAAATTATGAGTAATGTGAATGGCCACAGAGTGGTAAACTTCACTTTGTCATTCTTCATCCATACAAATAATTGTTTTTTATTTGTCCCCCAAGACCTAGGAATGTGCAATTTATACAAATGCCGTTCTTCAGGTCCTAAATAAATAAATAATCTTTATTGTCACAAGTAGTCTTACATTGACACTGCAACCATATTACTGTGAAAAGCCCCCAGTTGCCACATTCCAGCACCTGTTCAGGTACATAAAGGGGAAATTCAGAATTTTCAGCTGGTCCTGGAATTGAACCCACACTGCCGGCCTTGTTCTGCATCACAAACCAGCTGTCCAGCCCACTGAGCTAAACTAGCTCTGCAATGCTGCCTTCACATTGGCTCAGGTATGAGAGTTGTTCTCAACACTGAAATGCAGCACAATCTCCAAAGTGTATCCAAACTTTGTTTGCTGGATGAGCCAGTTTGTTTCAGATACTACAGAAATTATTTTCACTAGGTTCCATTCAAAATTAGCCGGTGCTACAATAAGTACAGCAGCTTCAAAAGAGCTGGTGCACTTTTCATCTCTCACCCACCTGTTGTTGTATTACCCCCTGTACATTTGAGAAATATGGAAAAAATATGTTTAAAATATTCAAATAGTTTGTTGGATATGAGGAGCCACTAATCGTGTGTGGAAATACAAGAAAACACAGTGGTCATTGCCGATTCTCCCTGTGACCAGGACATCGGCCCAATAATGTCAGTTCCTATAAACTGGAAATTACAGGTGATGTTAAGAATCAAAAGCATTCTGATATTTCTCTGTTCACTATTTTAACAAAGATATTTTAACTTGCTAAAATAAATGGGTAATGCCTCCATTAATCTATGCACTAAGCGGGCAAAATCTGTAACAGTAATTTTAGCCTTAGGCTGCAATTGAGTACCTCTGTTTATGGGATATTTTCACCGGCATCCTAAAATCTATTTACAAATAAACTGTGCTATTTGAAATATCTGTAAAAGGATGTGTAAATCTGATAGTTTTGTAAACATTATTGGTTTCTGTTTACAATCTGACAGTTAAGGGACTGCTTCCTCTGCAACTCAGACTTTGAATGGAGAGAGTTCGCACCATAAGAGGATAATATGGTAGCGTTTAAATTTGTGATTTGCTTTAATTTTGTATTATTTTATGATCAGCGGACTTATTTGAAATGTGACAGCAATTGCCACTTACTAACTATCAATAAAATCATGCCTGGCGTGTGTCCGCACCATTTTTAGTAGGTATTTTTGCAAGTGACCCTGTTAAATATCCATGTTGCGAAAATCTGAATGATGAATGACAACCAAATTTAGTAGCACTAATTTAGATTGACTTCTTACTTACACTGACACTACAGTATAGCATTGCCATAATTAGGGCGGCACGGTAGCACTGTGGTGAGCACTGTTGCTTCACAGCGCCAGGAACCTGGGTTCAATTCTCGCTTGGGTCATTGTCCGTGCGGAGTCTACACGTTCTCCCATGCCTGCATGGTTTCCTCCGGGTGCTCCCGGTTTCCTCCCACTAGGCCCAAAAGATGTACTTGTTAGATGAATTGGACATTCTGAATTCACCCTCAGTGTACCCGAACAGGTGTTGGAGTGTGGTGTGTAGCGCTAACAATTATACTCAAAGCCGAGAGACTAGTACAATAGAGGCTTTATTGTTGTGCGATGCTGTCCCTCCATCTGCAACTGTAGACTAAAGGTCTGAGTGACTCACACGCATATTTATACACAAGCTCCCTGTGGGCGGAGCTAGCCGGCAGGGGCTTACCGGAGGAACCTGTATTACAGGTACAGGCATACATCCCCCTACTGCAAGTACACATCACTACAGTGGTTATATCACCACATGGTGACTAGAGGCTTTTCACAGTAACTTCATTACAGTGTTAATGTAAGCCTACTTGTGACACTAATAAAGATTATTATATCTTCCTGTGTGTGAGGCATCAAACAGAAGCCCCAACTGCTTGTGACATCAGTTTGGGTGCTTTATTAAAAGTTTGTGGTTCTCTTCAAAGGAAGCTTTACTCGACCCCAGCACAACTTAAAAATATGTTTATTGGAAATGTTTTATTTATAACCAAAATAATATAAAACAATTAATTCAAGTTACAATGAGAAAGAACACGACAAACAATCAAAAGCACAAATTAACTTAACCTCCCAACATTAATAACTGATGGTGACTAGCTCTTTAAAAAGGGAAATGTTGGCTGTTCTCCCAGGTGGAATGCTTCTACCGACCCCCTAATGGTATACTTGACCTTCTCCAAATGTAAGAATGACATGAGGTCACCCAATCAAGCCGAAGAAAGGGACGCAAAAGTTTACAAACTTGGCACAAGACCAGAAGATTCTGTCCTTCCCAGTTGTTCTTCTTTGTCTGCCTTAACCACTGCAGTGTCACATCCGGGTCCTGATATCTGTGCAATTTGGCAATTAGTGCCCTTGGCTATTCCCCTGCATTGGGCTTTGGCCGGAATGATCTGTCTGCCATGCCAATCTCTGGCAGTTTGGGGAAGCTGTCCCTCCTGAAAGGTTGCCCAGCATCTAGGCCACATAATTCGTCGGGTCCCTGTCCTCAATCCCCTCCGGCAGGCCCACGATCCGTATATTTTGGCACTGGGACTGGTTCATCTGGTCCTCGACCTTTCCTGTTAGGCTCCCCGGGCTGTCACCAATCTTTTAATATCAGCCTCCAGGGCAAAAATCCTGTTGTTCTGGTCTGTTGCCCCCATCTCAAGCTCCTGGATCGCCTTCCCTTGAGATTCCTGCTTCTTCCCCAGACCGTCGATCACCGTCTGCATGACGACCAACTCTTCCATCACTGCAACCTTGACCACCACCTGGATCTCCACCTTTATCACCTCCCTCATTGACAACTGCTCCTTGGTCATGGATTTCTTCCATACGTCTCCAGGTTTGGGGGGTTGGGGGGGGGGTGGGGGGGGGGGGGGTGGTAGGCCATTGTTCGAGTTGTTGATCTTCCTCTCTCTGGGTAGCCTGGGGCCCCTCACCTTGTGGGTTCACCGTCTTGTCCACCCGTTTTTCTTGGCCTTATCGCTCCGCTCCGCTCATCTCTACGGCTTCCTGGGCTCCCATTTGCTGGCATATTGTTGTTCCTCTTCGCTTCCTTTCTTGCTGGGTGAAATAAGTCCGAACTTTCGGGCTAAATTCGACTAAAACTGCCTGTTTGGTTGTGTTCTGGAGAAGAGCCACCTGATGTGCGATTGCTCAGCACATCACCACCACCGGGAGTCTAACTTTTTCTTTTAACCAGCTATCAAAAATAGATTAACTGACGACTGAACTTATCACTTTTTGTGGATTCTAGCTTTTTGTGAAAATTATTATTACCGTCATTTACATAAAAATAATATGATGTGGAGATGCCGGCGTTAGACTGGGGTGGGCACAGTAAGATGTCTTACAACACCAGGTTAAAGTCCAACAGGTTTGTTTTGAACACTAGCTTTCGGAGCACTGCTCCTTCCTCAGATGAATGGAGAGCATTCACCTGAGGAAGGAGCAGTTCTCTGAAAGCTAGTGATTCAAAACAAACCTGTTGGACTTTAACCTGGTGTTGCAAGACTTCTTACTGTAAATAAAAATAGTCACTGCACTTCAAAGTAATTTATTCTATACTGCTAATAATGTGCAATGCAAATGCTAACTTTCTTTTATCATCATTAAAGTGTTATGGTTTCACAATTTCCCAGTACAATCACATCCTGGCACAACTTGGATTAGTTGGCTGAATAATTATGATTTCAGCTTTTGATATTTCAATGCTAACCTTGGCTGGGATTTAGATCTCACAGCGGGAATCATTCCCATTGTTTGGAGTTCTGGTGAGAGCTGTACCACCACTGTGAGGGAGGACTGATGTGATTTAAGTACACTCTGGCACTTAACTGGCTAACATTGGGCCTCCCCCAGAATCAGGGACCCCAGGGGGTGAAAATCCCGCCTCTGAGGGTCATCAGTCAATCAGAGGCCGGCAGCCTCTCCATTTTTGGCAGTGCCAGCAGGAACGGTGGTTGCTGCCAGTAATGCTCTGAGGCACTGAGGCACAGCCAGACGATTGCCACTGGTTATTTGAGGACAGGGGAGTGAGGAATGGGATGGTGGTTACTATGACCATAAGGCCAGTTATTAAAGAAAATCAAGTGCCTTGTATACTATCAGTGCCAATTTCCAATTGTTTATGGGTGACAAGACTTATCCCTTGCTGCCATGCATACTGACCTCTACAAGAGTCTCAAGAACCACAGCTGAGGAATGCTACAATTAAACGCATGGCTTGAACACTTTCTGTTAAGAGAACCTAAGGTCTGCTTTTGTTGCATTGAATGATCAGGTAGACCTTTGCAGATTTTGTGTCCTGCATACTTGTACTTTGCTGTGCCCCACACAATGTTGCCATCCAAAAAGGCTTGCACATAGACTTTCATGGAGATGTGGCCTTAGTTGTATGGAGTGCCGTATTGGGAGAACCATCGTTTAGCAACTCCTGCAAGGGACATCAGAATTGAGCCCTTCTCTTTTACACTCTTTTACAACCTGTTTTTACATAAACCAATTCATTATCCATCCTGGACTATCACATCATATCAGATCTCTTTGTCCTTCTATTAGTATGCAGTTTGCACAATGTAATGCATAATATAAATAAATAATTGAGCGCGACATATATATACTGTTTCCTACATCATTATGAACTTGCTCAATAACTTAGTATGAAAAAAGGAGACATTCTACAAGCAACCCAAAAATGATCGTAAGGCATCCTATTCCTTCCTCACCACATGTATGTAAGCAGGTGTTTCTTTTCCCTAGTTTGGTGTTTCTTTTTGGTGGAACCGGAGGGCCAGCATCACAAGAGATAGTTGACTGCTTCAATGGTACAAAAGGCTCATGGGTTCTGAGCAGTGGCAGACTGGCCAGGGTGTCAGCTTGCCCAATGGCAAGTGGGCCCCTGATGAAGTGGGCCCCCTATATCAAATAAAAATGCAATAAAGAAACAAACACAGACAACTGTTTTAGTAATAAAAAGGAATAAGAAAAAAAAAGAGAACAGGACACAAATAAGCAGTGCATGAAAAGGAACGAAACAGGGGAGGTAGCGGAAGGATGTGGAATAGGGGGGGCCCGGGTCGGGCATAATTAAGGAAATTCCATGTTTTCAGCAAGAGTGTGTGAATTTAAAGATAAAGTTACAATTCGTGATTTGAGATGGTCGGCAACTTCAAAGGATATCAAGCAGTAGTCTTGGTTCAGCCGGTATATCGATCCGGGGCCCGGAGAGCCAAGAAGGGGCCCGTGAATCTCTGAAGGGCCCTTAAAAATTATAATTAATTAGATAAATAAATCTCCAACTTCTTTCTTGAGATTTGTATTCCAGCTTAATAAAATATAATTGTTTTTAAAAAGAGCAATACCAAATAAAAATGCAATAAAGAAACAAACAAATAATCACTCAGTGTATGAAGGAACGAAGCAGTGTTAAATGGATGTGAAAAGGAGTGGGTGGGGGGAGGGGGGGGGCTGGTTCACCCGGGTCGGACATAGTTGGAAATCCACGTTTTCAGCAAGAGTGTGTGAATTTAAAGATAAAGTTACAGTTCGTGATTTGAGATGGTCGGCAACTTGAAAGGATATCAAGCAGTACATAGGGTCGTGAGGTCACCGAAAAGGAGAAGCGGTACCTTTGACCGTGAATCATGAGGTCAAAGATATTGAAGTGATAAGCCATGATCGGTAAACTCAAAGGGTTGCGACTTGTAACACTACACTGGTATCAAACTGGACATGTTAACTTTGGTCGTGGGACCATTCTTAATGTCTTACTATAGTCGGACCAAACTTCTAAGTTTCAACAGTTGTCTCAGTTGCTTGCTGGTGTGAACACTGGACAGTGGATTGTCTCCTCTTCTGAAGCTGCATAGGCCAAGTCAGTAGTATTGACTAATGAACATAGCCTATTGAAGTGTAAGTAAATTATTTTATATTTTTTATCAAGTAGGGGTTTATCTGGCGTTCCTTCAAGTTATTCTTGCAATCATCAATATTCATTTTTCCCAATGTGGGCTATTTTTAATTGAGTTTTTATTTCAGGAATATTACCCCTACCAGCATGGAAAAGAAAAAGCATAAATCTGGGTCACTAAAACGCAAAGAACAAAAAGAAGCAGAAAGGAAGGAATCAGCCAAGCGATGCAGGCCTATTACAGAGTTTATAATACCACAAGCACAATCCACATCAATATCCAGTTCTGCAACAAATAATCAAGAAGCAAGAAACAATGCTCATGGTGATGATGCAATGACATGCGAGTTACAAGAACAGAGAAGAGCTACTTTGAATGTAGAGACAAATACAAGTGTATCCATTACTAATCAACCCAGGCTCAATATTTCTTCTGGCTTCCTTGTTCCAGTATCTGCACTGCCTGTAGTTGCAACATCTGAACACATAGCTTCAACTAGTGACAGGGAATCAGATATTCCTTGAAGCATAAATGACTTGGTTTCTGAAGCACATCCTGTAAATAAACCTACGCAAGAAAATGAAAGATCAATTACTGGAATCTTCCAATATCCATCACGAGCAAAGCTAAAACAGTTTTTTGCTGAACATCCACTTCAGCCACTTGATGATCTGCCATTTGATGCTCGTTTGTATGAGAGAGAAATTATGAATGACTCAGTCCCAAGAAAATGGCTAACATATAACAAAGAAAATAGATGCTTATATTGTTCATACTGCTTAACCTTTGAGTTTCCCAACACTTGTAATCCATCAACATTTGTACGTGGCTTTAGTGACTACAGGCGTATTAGCCAGAGCTTGACTTTACATGAATCGACAACAACACATGTCAGAAATGCTCAGCAATATATCAGTGTGGTTAATGATGGCACCTTAGATACATTTTTTGCAGCATCACTAATTAAAAGGAAAGAAGAAGTATTGAAGCAGAGAAGTATTGTCATGAGGATTATAGACATCATAAAGATGTTAGGCAAGCAAGCACTTCCTTTTCAAGGTCACAGAAATGAATCGGCCTACACTCTAGATTATGGGGTTCTGAATCATGGCAGTTTTTTAGCTACAGTGCAGTTGATGGCAAAATATGACCCCATTATGGCAGCTCATGTTTCTGCAGTGCAAAACAAGTCTAAACAAAGAATCAAACAATTAGAGCAACAAGGAAAGGCTCAAAGTAAAGGCCGTGGTGGACCTGTTACATACCTGAGTAAAACAACTATAAACATGTTAATCAAAATTATGAAAAATATGATACAAGAAAGAATTAGTCATGAAGTTTCTCAAGCAAAATATTATTCTATTCAGGTTGATTCAACACAAGATAATTCATCCATCGATCAGTTTAGCATTATTATTCGGTATGTGCTTAAAGGTATTATCTGTGAGCGACTACTTTCAGTTATGCCAAGTAATGATGGTACAGGACAGGGACTTTTTGATCTATTGATTGAAACATTACAGCATCTTAAAATTGACCCCCCAAAAATGTTTATCTGATAGCACAGTTGGCGCTGCAATCTACCATGGCCAGTATAATGGTTTACAAAGTAAAATTGCTGATGTGGCTGATCAACATGTTCATATATGGTGCTATGCCCATGTCTTGAATTTGGTGATAACTGAAACAACAAAATGTTGTGTGCCTGCAGTTTCTTTTTTCAATTTGCTCCAGAATATAGCAACTTTTGTGAAAGCATCATACAAGAGAATGGCTGTATGGATAGAAGTTGTTGGAAAACATCTAGCACAAGAAAAAATGAAACGATTAAAGCTAATTGGTGAGACCAGATGGTCAGGAAAATCCAATGCAGCAACAACTATATTTGGACGTTTTGATGATGCTGCTGCCAGTACTTTCGTAAATCTATTGACATGCTTATCAATGATACAAGATTCAGAAAAGTTTGATGCAAAAACAAAACATGAAGCAAATGTTTTACTTCAAAGTCTTCTAAAGTTTGAAACCATATTGACAGCATTTACTTACTTGTATATATTTGAAACTACAACCCCGTTATCAAGTTATCTACAGACAAGTGGTTTAGATATGTTTACTGCATGGAGTTTGGTAGGTTCAGCTACAACAAAGTTGAAGGAACAGACAAGAACATTTGACAACGTTCACAGCAAGGCTTTGGAATTTGCAAATAAATGTAATGACAGGATTTCACAGATGAATATGGATGAAAATCAAACATTGGAAATTGATGCGTTGGAAACAGCATTGCCAGTTAAGAGGCAGAGAAAGAAGAAAAGAATGGCAGATGAGCTTATTGATGATGAAATAAATTCCTCAGATTCTCTAGCTGATTTTCGAGTAAATATGTTTAACCTAATAATGGATCGCATTGTCCAGTCACTAGAATCACGCTTTGTACAACACAAACAGTTGTATAAAGATTTGTCCTGCTTGGACCCAGCAAAGTTTAAAACTATTGCAGAGAACGGCCTTGAAGATGAAGCATTGGAAGGTATTATTAAGCTGTTTCCACAAATTATCAAAGATCAAGTAATATTGGAATTGTTTTCTTTTGCTTCAAACTTTGATGTATTAAAGCTATTGCTTAATGATGGTGAGAATATGGATTCCAGTTGCAACAATTGTAAAATTTGCAGCACTTGCCCATCGTGTGTACTAAAACTTCTGGCATCCAACAGACTTCATGACAAGGCATATGATAACCTTTATGAACTTTATAAAGTCATCTGCACACTATCAGTTACTCAAGTCCAATGTGAGAGGACATTTTCAAAGCTAAAGATCATAAAGACAAGGTTAAGAAATTCGCTGTCTGAGGAGAATTTGGAATCATACATGTTGCTATCCTTTGAAAAGGAATTGTTAGATGAATTGGATGCAGAAGCAATTATTGGCCGATTCGCACAATCATCTAGCGAACACAAACGATTGCTCTTAATATAGTGGACTGCATGCAATGCTCCATTGTGCTTTTGAACTATCTGTTAATGTGTAAATTGTGCAGTAAAATATTTAAAAATATCAACCAATTAATTAAAATTTTAAAAAATAAATAAAAAATTCAATTATAACATTCTGTATTTACATTTGGTATCTACTGCCAGTAATATGTACAGTACATGTACACTGTAATTACTAAGAAATACACATTTTTTCCACAAAAATTTTAATTGTACCCTTTTTTCCATATGTATTTTAAAAAAAAATTATTTATTCGTTATGAAAATTAAATGATCGCATTGTAGTTGTGGGTGGGCCCCCTTTGTCTCCTGGCAACCAATATTTTTAGACCCAGTCCGCCACTGGTTCTGAGGTATGTTGGTTTTCAGGGCAGCTTTCTTCTAGGAGGAAACACCGTTGGTGTGTATGGGGTAAGCCAGAGGGTTCCCAATTTGTATGGAGCAAGCAGGCCCCATCCACATACTCCAGAAATATGGATCCAGAAATCTTTAACAATCTATATATTTTGAATGTTCAGGTCCATTAGAGGCCCATATATCTGTATGCATTAGCCGTATCAAGCATCAGCTACCGAGGGTAACGAGTAAACCAGGAAAATGGAAACTCCAGCTTCCTGATAATATTTGCTGTATAAGAGACAGGTGGAGGATAGGTTCCTCCAGCCCTTCACAAACAGCCTTTCTTTTTAAGTAGTCCCTTGGTCTCAAGGATGATTTGCTTCCATACTAAAAATAAGTTCTCAGATGACTGACGAATCCAATGTGTGACCTACAGTCTATGGGTGGGATTTCCACCCCCCCCCCCGTGGCATGTGTTCCCTGGTCCCGCTGCTGTCAATGGGGTTTCCCGTTGTATGCATTCCCCGCTGCTGGGAAACCTACGGCAGGGATTCGCCATTGGTAGGTCTGGGAGATCCCGAATGGCCAGAAAATTCCAGCATATAAGACACATGGGGCAGATGATGCTTGGAGGAATGGGTAGTCTTGGGCCAGGGATTCCCAGGTGTCAGTGGGGATGTTGCACGTTTTCAAGGAGGCTCCAAATCCCTCACAGTTGATTATGACAAAGGCCTTTGTGAGGCCAAAGAAGGTCATCTACAAGGGTTGGTTTATTCCCTACATTTCTCTTGTAGTTGCCATGTGATGAAGATCATGAAGATCAGGGCAGCACGGCAGCACATGTGATTAGCAGGGTCCCAATTTCGATTCCCAGCTGGGTCACTGTCTGTGCGGAGTCTGCATGTTCTCCCCGTGTCTGCGTGGGTTTCCTCCGGATGATCTGGTTTCCTCCCACAGTCCAAAGATATGTAGGTTAGGTGGATTGGCCATGCTAAATTGCCCTTAGTAACCAAAAAGGAAAGGAGGGGCTATTGGGTTACGGGGATAGGGTGGAAGTGAGGGTTTAAGTGGGTCGGTGCAGACTCGATGGGCCAAATGGCCTTCTTCTGCACTGTATGTTCTGTGTTCTATGTTCTATGTCCATTGTGCCCCTTAGTGGGTGGAGTCCGCATTGCAACTCTGGGAGGAGCTCTTTAGCCACAGGGAGAAGGCAAATATGGAGGACTCTTGCGATGACCTTGACTGTAGCTGACATAATAGAAATTCCTCTGCAGTTGCTGCAGTTGAAGATGGTCATGATTATGGTGTCTCTGAGATCTCCTGACACGTTCCCCTCCTTCCAGATAAGGGAAATTAGGTCATATATTCACACTAATAGTACTTCTCTGCGTTGGGAGATTCCATCTGCTTCTGATGCCTATTTGTTCTTTAGCTGTTGATAGCCCTTTTTACCTCCTGCAGGGTTGAAGTTGTGCTGAGATGGTAGTGGGTAGTATGCTGCATGATGGGTGAAGACACTTGCGTTGAAGACAGAGTGTTTGTTAAGGATGTCTTTGAAGTGCACGTTCCAATGGGCACTGACTGCCTTTCTGTTCTTGATGAGTGCCTCTCCATGAATGCACCCAGCAGTGGTGGGACCTTGGAGTGTGGGTGGTCTGACAGTGCTGAAGAAACCTCGTGGGTCATGGTTGGCGTTTAATTGCTGGATCTCCTGTGCTTTCTCCACCCCTCTGCTCAACCCATTACACAACATATCCGAAGAATCTAGAAATGGCATAAAATCCCCTTCATTTTACAATAGATTTCCAGACTCCTGTTGTAGCTACACAGGCTGATGGAATGCCATTGGACTTTTGAGTGTCTTTAACTTAAAACCACATCATTCTTATGTTGGTCACTATTTTAAAGATCGCATGCTATTATATTTTATGTAGCCTGGTCAGCATTTGGGCTTTGTGATTGTTGGTGTTCAATCATTTCAGTTCCAGGACATCACTGCAGTAGTTCTTCAGGATAGTGTCCTGGGCACAACCATCGTCAGTAACTTCATTAATGATCTTCCTTCCATCACAAGGTTCGCTGATAGTTGCAAGATGTTCAGCACCATTTATGACTCCTCAGATATTAAAAGTGTTCAGTGTCCTCAGGTTCAAAAGTGTAGAAATTGCCCTAAAATATTTTTAAAATATCCATTCTCAAAATGACCAGGACACCCAGATCCCTCTGTGCCACTGAGTTCTGTAATCTCGCGCACATTTAAATAGTGTACTGTTTTTCTACTTTTCCTGCCAAAGTGGATAAGCTTGCATTTCCCACATTATACTTAATCTGCCAATTTTTTGCCCACTCACTTAACCAATAAACATCCCTTTGTAGACTCTGTATCTCCCCTTGACACTTTACGCTCCTCCTATCCTGATGTCATTGGAAAATTTAGGTACTATACATTTGATTCCTTCATCCAAGTCACTGATATAGATTGTAAATAGTTGATCCCTGTTGCACTTCATTGGTTAATGCTTCCTAACCCGAAAAAGACCCATTTATCCCATTCTTTGCTTCCAGTTAGCCAGCTTTATCCATGCTAATATGTTAACCCCTACATCATGAGCTCTTATTTTTTTTTTAGTAATATTTGATGTGGCGCCTTATCAAATGCCTTTTGTAAATCCAAGAACACCACAATTACAGGTTAACTTTATCTACCTTGCTTCTTATTTCCTCACAGAGCTCTTGTGAGTTAGTAGAACACAATTTCCCTTTCACAAAACAATATTCAGAGTCAACTGATCCCATTATAATTTTCCAATAAAATACATTATAATTGATGGCACTTATTAGCATTTGTGAGGGGGATTGACACTACTCTCTGCGGCAAAGCGCGAGGATCCAAACAGCTGTGGTGCCTTCCCACCGTGCCAGGATTCAGGACATCTGCTCCCGGCTGGAGAGGAACTTGCAGTGAGAGGGGAAGCATCCTGTTGTCACGGTCCATGTGGGTACTAATGACATAGGTGGAACAAAGAAAGAGGTTCTGCATAGAGAGTTTGAGGAGTTAGTCACTAAATTAAAAAACAGAACCTTCAAGGTTATAACTTCTGGATTATTACCTGAGCCGTGTCCAAACTGACATAGGATACATAAAATTGGAGAGATTAAAACGTAGCTTCAAGTCTGGAGTGAGAGAAGTGGGTTTGGGTTTCAGTACTGGAGAAAGTGGGGGCTGTCATGTTGGGACAGCACACATCTGAACCGTGCTGGGACCAACATGGATGGAGGTAAGAAATAACAAAGGGATGAGACACTGGTGGCAGTAGTCTATAGGCAATTTAACAGTAGCTATATTGTAGGAGATAATGAGGGCATGTAAAAATGGCAGTACATTAATAATGGGTAACTTTAATCTTCATGTGGATATGGAAAATTAAATTGGTAGAGATAGCCATGAGGAATATTTCATAGAGTTTATTCAGGACAGTTTCCTAAAACAATATGTTGTGGATCTGACCAGGGATCAGGCTATTTTGGGACGCGATTCACATCACAAATTTCAAAATGCGATCTCGGGCACGTTTGGCAGGGTGTGTCGCGATGGCTTCAATGCTGAGATGGAGACCAATATTCAACGGTACTTAGCAGTAGTTTTGTGGCCTTGGGGAATTTCTCCCTGTCGAGGACACACTTTGAAATTTTTCATGTCCTGGGGAGTTAAACTCGCCAGCAGGACTGGCTCCTCACAGATTGGGCCACCATTTTGAAATGCTTCCCAATCTATGCAACTCCTCTTTCAGGACCCCCTGCTTTCATGACCCCCCTTTACCCCAAAAACCTTTCTGTGGCCCCCTTCAAACTCTCCCTCACACCGCTTTTCATTGGCATGGCCCCAAAGGCCCCGATCCATGGCAGTGCCAATATGACATTCAGGCACCTTGTAACTGCCAGCCTGGCACCCTGGCAGTGCTCCAGGCATCCTGGTAGTGCCAAATGGGCACATTGGCAGGCCTCAATGTGCCAGGGTACTATCCTGTACCCGACCACCCGGGGGGCTTTAATAACCTCTGAGAATCCCCCGAGGTGCCATAACGCCTGGTCCATGCATGTGGAAACCAGTATTAATCGATGCCCGGTTGAGGCCTTGCAGGTGCGTCCATTGACTCCCAGGTGATGGGTGAATGTGGCACCAAAATATTTAGATATCATTGTCTGGACCACGCACAGTGAGGGCGTGATCCAGATTGCACGGGGGCCCGCGTTGTGTGACTGATGGGGGTTGTGCGCCTGACGTAAACCCGATTTGGGCCTATCCCGTGATTCAACCCGGGCAGATGCGATGGGAAAATCACGCCCTGGATCTCACAATGTTTAATGAAGCAGGTTTAATTAAAAATCTCAGAGTGTAAGAACTCTCAGGAAACAGTGGCCATAACATTGTAGAATTTAGCAATCAGTGTGAGAGTAAGAAACGTGAGTCAGAAATTACTGTGCTAACTTAAATCAGGGTAATTACAAAGGAAAGAGGGCTGATTTGGATGTAGTGCACTGGGAAAGGAGTTCAGCAGAAAAGGCAATGGCAGTCATTTATGAAAATAGTTCATGACTCACAGCAAAGGTATGTCTTGATGAAAAAGAAGGATTCTGGGAAATGGACAAATCAACCAGGGTTAACCAAGGAAGTTAAGAATAGGGAAGTCAAAGTGAACATAGGGGCTGGGATTCTCCGAGCCACAATCGCGTCCGGCGCGCGGGGCAAGAATGGGGTGTCGGACCCACGACGCCTTCCCGCAATTCTCAGGCGACCAGCGAATCGGCTTCAGTCACTCGCGCCGGTCGGGGGCCATTGAAAGAGGCCCCCGCGGCGATTCTCTGTGGACGACCGGCAGATTTTCCGCCGGCGTGGTTCACATATGGTTCCACCCGGCGGGAGCTCGGAGTCGCGGCTGCGGTGGCCATGCTGGTGGGGGGCGGGCAGATCTGTCACCGGGGGGGCCTCCATGACGGCCAGGCCCGCGCGATCTGGGGGGTGGCCTACTTCTTCGGCGCTGGCCCACTGTTTGTGTCCACAATGTTGCACGGGGCCGGCGCCGCAGGCAGCCACCGCGCACATGCGCGGATCCGCGACGGATATGCAGGGCCCCGTATCGGCAGCTGGAGCTGCGTGGAGCACTCCGGCACCCTGCTGGCCCCCTTAAAAATGATAATCCAGAAAAAAGTCTGGAGTGATTTGTGCCCGTTTTCTCGTGGGCGTGGGGACATAGCCCCATTATTGGAGAATCCCGCCCAGGACCTTTAGAAAATGAGACTGGTGAAATAATAATGTGGAACCAGGAAATGGCAGAGGAGTTAAATTAAATCCTTCCAATATACCAATGGCTGTTGGTAAGAGTGGAAAAGACTCCTGGTCAGCCACGTTTGATGTGGAGTAGAACCCCCTTAAGCTATATGCCTCTGATGACAAACCATGGACCCATTCCAGGCAATCCTAGCTATGAAAACAGACAAAAAAGAGTCTGCCTCAGTGCACCACTAGGTGTGAGAAAAGAATTGGAATGGGAATGCATAAATCACAGAAAGCTAGCATTTCAGCAGGTAATAGGAAAAGCAAATGGATGTTGGCCTTCATTTCAAATGGAATGGAGTATGAAAACTGTACAAAGCACGAGTTGGACCTTATCGAAGGAAAGATATACTGGCATTGGAGGCAATCCAGAGGAAGTTCACCAGGTTGGAGGGAGTTTCTTATGAATAGAGGTTGAGTAGTTGGGACTGTATTCATTGGAGTTTAGAAAAATGAGAGGCAACCTTATTGGGACATATAGGATTCACAGGGGGCTTGACAGGGTAGATGTTGAGAGGTCGTTTCCTCTTTTGGGAGATTCTAGGAGCAGAGGGTATAATCTCAGAGGGTAGTGAATCTGTGGAATTATTTACTGCAGAGAGCTGTAGAGTTGGGTCGTTAAGTATGTTCAAGGCTGGGCAGCAAGGTGGCGCAGTGGTTAGCACTGCTGCCTCACGGCGCCGAGGTCGATCCCGGCTGTGGGTCACTGTCCATGTGGAGTTTGCACATTCTTCCTGTGTTTGAGTGGGTTTCAGCCCCACAACCCAAAGATGTGCAGGGTAGGTGGATTGGCCATGCTAAATTACCCCTTAATTGGAAAAAATGAATTGGGTGCTCTAAAATGTTTTTTAAAAAAGCATGTTCAAGGCTGAGATAGACAGATTTTTAATAAGTAAGGGAATCAAGGGTTATGGGGGTAAAACAGGAAACTGGAGTTGAGGATTACCATGTCAGATTAGTTATGATCTCATTGAACGGAGGAGCAGGTTCAGTGGGTTGAATGGCCTGCACCTGCTCCTATATCTTATGGTCTCCTGGTCATAAGTGGGTGATGGTCTGGTTGCGTGACATTACGTGAGTGATAGGATGAGAGTTTGGGTCTGATTCCTCATATTGCCTTGACTATGGCAATACATATCAGTGACTTGCATTTTGGAGCAGCTCAGGGACCACCAGAAAGACGCTCCCGCTTTGCGAACCAATGTTTTAGATTCTTAATATTTCGACCGCTGACACAACCCCAACCCAATGATTTATGGGAGTTAAGATTCAGCCCACAGTCTCATCTATAACAAAGGAACAGCGGAAAATTATATTGATGCTAAGCTGCAGAGCAATGGAAATGGATCATTCTTCCAACTGCTTTTATGGAATATCATCCGAAAGGTGTGCACACTTGTGATACCATTAACAGATTGAAGTGCCTGAAGGTGAGTAATTACCTATCAATGAAAAGGACAAAGTCAGGAACACTATGATGTGGTATTTCATTGTGGATAGGTCACATCTTTTAAGAACATCATAGAACTGACAGTTACGTGCTATAAATTATGGGTACTTTAATGCATAGAAGACCTTTTGCTGATTGGTTACATAAGCAGGACAGTGAATGAAGTATTGCTGTGGTCTTGGATAATACCATGTCAGCTCCTCATTTGATGGACATGCAATTGTATATTCTGCCACTAAAATGGAGCACCACCTTTCAATCAAGGCTAGATCTAGAAATTCAAATAGCACTTGCAGTGATAATCATGGCAAGGATGGATGGTAGCAATAATGCTTCCCATACAGCAATAGATTTGGCTTAGGGACTTACACTGCTGCACATGATGATGAATGGTCTAATGTTAGAATGGAATAGAATTCGTAGAATACAGTGCAGAAGGAGGCCATTTGGCCCTTTGAGTCTACACCGACCCTCTGAAAGAGCACCCTATCTTGCCTACATCTTTAAACTACAATATTTAGTGATACTGTCTTTTTGTTATCAAGTGTAAAATATGAATACAATGGTAATTTGTAAAGAGAGTCCACAATCAAAATCTAAATGCCATAGGTAGAATTTTGTGAGGCTCTGTGCACTGACAAGACATTGCTGTAGTATGGGACTTACAGGAGAACCAGAAATACCTTGCTGTGATTTTCAGGGGGTCATCTCTTGAAAAAAATGAATGAAAATCCCTTATTGTCACGAGTAGGCTTCAAATGAAGTGACTGTGAAAAGCCCCTAGTCGCCACATTCCGGCGCCTGTTCGGGGAGGCCTTGGTCTGCTTTAAAAGCCAGCTATTTAGCCCAGTGTGCTAAACCAGCCTCTTCCATGTTACCTTCCTGTATTCCAGAACTTGCTCAAAGGCCCCAAGAATATGAATACTTTCCTTCTGCACTAGACCAGTAGCAATTTACTGGACTTTCCTGTCATGCTGCTGTTTTCTTCAGGAAGACATAAAATTAATATGTTGACCTTGCTGAACAATGCATCAGTTATCCATTTGTGGACAGAAAATTAGCTTACATTTCAGATCTCTCTATGATTTGACGAGAAATATAAAAGTTGTCTGTGCAGTGCCTATACTGAAAGTTGGCTGTAGACTTCTTGAATCAGGTGACATAGCCCCACACCTGCCTCTCTGCTAAATCTAAAGCTCAATCATTGTCTCGTAGCTGTGTCTGGGTCTGTAAACTCCATGGGTGTCATACTGGTGTGCAGCCAGTCTGCTACTGCTGCCATCAGATCAGGTATTTCTTTGGGCTTCAGATCGGGTATCTCTTTGGGGTTTTTCTTCCATTTTCATGAAACGAATTAAGAGAAATAGACAGAAAGCAACCCCAAAGCTCACAGCTAACTGGCAACAAAACTGTTAATTTTTCGATCCTGAAATGTGAAAAAACCTGGCTGGTCTCTAAAGCCTGAGATTGTGCAGCATATGCAGGATGTGAAAACAGGAATATTTCAAATTCCATCTTTAATTATTATTCATAAACATATTTCAATTGATAAAGTGAAACTGCAGTTTGGAGGCAATGGAGTACTGACAGTCCTTTTCAGTGTGATGCAGTTACCACCCACGTAATGTAAGTTGTCAGAAGCAACGATACTGTCAGAAATTTCCAAGTTTATGTCATCAGTATAAGTGGAACAATTGGACTGGTACAACAGTTGCGATGACATGGAGCCAGTTGCGGATTCCTATTATCTGCTGGCAAAAGCAGATTTCTGCATGCTTAAATATGATTAGTTTGTAACATCTGGATGGCAGTGAAATTTTATTGTTGTAAGGAATTAAAAAAAGGTCTAACCATTAATCCAGTAACACAACATCTGAGTCAGCATATGCAGGTTGGTATCTTGTTGTAAACAAATATTCAATGCACCTCACATCCTCTTTGACCACAGGGGAGGTTCCAGAGGACTGGAGAATAGCCAATGTTATACCCTTGTTTAAGAAAGGAAGCAAGGATAATCCAGAAAATTATAGGCTGGTGAGCCTGACATCAGTGGTGGGGAAGTTTTTGGAAAAGATACTGAGGGGCCAGGATATATGCACATTTGGAGAAAAATTGACTAGTTAGTGACAGGCAGCATGGTTTTGTATGGGGAAGGTCATGTCTCACCAACGATTAAGTTTTTTGAAGAGGTGACAAAGAAAATTGATTTGTAGGTCATGCCTCACAAACCTTATCGAGTTCTTTGAGAAGGTGACTGAACAGGTAGACGAGGGTAGAGCAGTTGATGTGGTGTATATGGATTTCAGTAAATCGTTTGATAAGGTTCCCCACGGTCGGCTATTTCAGAAAATACGGAGGCTGGGGATTGAGGGTGATTTAGAGATGTGGATCAGAAATTGGCTAGTTGAAAGAAGACAGAGAGTGGTAGTTGATGGGAAATGTTCAGAATGGAGTTCAGTTACGAGTGGCGTACCACAAGGATCTGTTCTGGGGCCGTTGCTGTTTGTCATTTTTATAAATGACCTAGAGGAGGGCGCAGAAGGATGGGTGAGTAAATTTGCAGACGACACTAAAGTCGGTGGAGTTGTAGACAGTGCGGAAGGATGTTGCAGGTTACAGAGGGACATAGATAAGCTGCAGAGCTGGGCTGAGAGGTGGCAAATGGAGTTTAATGTGGAGAAGTGTGAGGTGATTCACTTTGGAAAGAATAACAGAAATGCGGAATATTTGGCTAATGGTAAAATTCTTGGTAGTGTGGATGAGCAGAGGGATCTCGGTGTCCATGTACATAGATCCCTGAAAGTTGCCACCCAGGTTGATAGGGTTGTGAAGAAGGGCTATGGTGTGTTGGCCTTTATTGGTAGAGGGATTGAGTTCCGGAGCCATGAGGTCATGTTGCAGTTGTACAAAACTCTAGTACGGCCGCATTTGGAGTATTGCGTACAGTTCTGGTCGCCTCATTATAGGAAGGACGTGGAAGCTTTGGAACGGGTGCAGAGGAGATTTACCAGGATGTTGCCTGGTATGGAGGGAAAATCTTATGAGGAAAGGCTGATGGACTTGAGGTTGTTTTCGTTAGAGAGAAGAAGGTTAAGAGGTGACTTAATAGAGGCATACAAAATGATCAGAGGGTTAGATAGGGTGGACAGCGAGAGCCTTCTCCCGCGGATGGAGGTGGCTAGCACGAGGGGACATAGCCTTAAATTGAGGGGTAATAGATATAGGACAGAGGTCAGAGGTGGGTTTTTTACGCAAAGAGTGGTGAGGCCGTGGAATGCCCTACCTGCAACAGTAGTGAACACGCCAACATTGAGGGCATTTAAAAATTTATTGGATAAGCATATGGATGATAAGGGCATAGTGTAGGAGGATGGCCTTTACATTTTTTCCATGTCGGTGCAACATCGAGGGCCGAAGGGCCTGTACTGCGCTGTATCGTTCTATGTTCTATGTTCTATGAAGGTCTGTTGATGTATTTTATATAGAGTTTAGTAACGCATTTGACAAGGTTCTACATGTTGCAGCTGTATAAAACCTATTATATTTTCATGGAAGGTTCAAAATGACCTTACAGTGGCTGGATCAATGAGTAGTAATTGTGTTCCCGACTGTTGCCTTAACTCCTAATGCATAATTGAGGATGAAGAAATTTGTATAGCTGCAGTCAACACCAAAAGTTAGAGAAATAAAAGAAAATGAAGCAACCAAGCTGCTATAAAACATCCAATGTTTGTTAATAAACAATATTTTGTACTGGTAGCACAATTGTTAGCACTGTTGCCTCACGGCGCCAGGGACCCGGGTTTGATTCCGGCCTTGGGCGACTGTCTGTGTGGAGTTTGTGCGTTCTCCCTGTGTCTGTGTGGGTTTCCTCCAGTTGCTCTGATTTCCTCTAATAGTCCAAAGATGTGCAGGTTATTGGCCATGCTAAAATTGCTCCTTAGTGTCCAAAGGTTTGGTGGGGTTACGGGGATAGGGTGAGGGAGCAGACCTAGGTAGGGTGTCCTTTCAGAGGGTCGGTGCATACTCAAATGGCCTCCTTCTACACTGTAGGAATTCTATGTTGAATACTGAACGATCATGGAAATGTTGGTGTAAAGTAGGCCGATTCCTAGGTGACCATTGGCTGCTTTCACTTTTGAGGGGGAGAGCTAACTGGTGTGATTTAACCTGAAGATCTCCACACCTCAGGTGAGGGGCAAGGTTGAGAAGGCAGGGCCTTTATGAATAACCTCAGCCGGTACGGGAATAAGAACCCATTCTATTGGCCTCAGCACACATGAACCAGTCGTCCAGTCAACTGAGCTAAACTGGCGGTGTAGCTCTAATATAATTGGATGAGTAATTCAGAGGCCCAGGCTAATTCTTCTTCTTTTTATTATTCTCTAGAGGCACCGGTTCAAATCCCACCACATCAACTGATGGAATATAAATTTGATTCATAAAATCTGGAATTGGAAGTCAGTCCCAATGACCATGGAACTATCTTCATTTGTCATTAAACCCACCTGGCTCCACTATGTCCTGTAGGGAAGGAAATCTGAAATCCTTGCCTGGTGAGGATTGAGGTCCGGCCTACATGTGACTCCAACCACAGTACTGTAGGTCACTTTTGAGGGGGAGAGCTAACTGGTGGTGATTTAACCTGAAGATCTCCACACCACAGGTGAGGGGCAAGGTTGAGTAGGCAGGGCCTTTATGAATAACCTCAGCTGGTATGGGCCAAATGGGCCCAATGCCCTTCCTTCAACTGCATCAATCCTCACCTTGCACATAATGATGTTGCATTCACCCTATGCAGAGTCTCACACCAGAAAACCATCCTCCAGCTCAAACCCCAAATCCTCCTCCCATTTTGCATTAACCCCCTCCACTGACAGTGCATCGTCCAACATAAACTGACCATCAATCTCAACGTACTCCCCTCCTCCATCCCTGCCAGCGCCAAAACCCTCTCTAGCAATGAGGACAGCGGCACCACCGGGAATGTCGCAAAGACCTTCTTCTCAAAATTGTGGACCTGTAGGTATCTAAAAATATCCGTCTGTGAAAAAACTAATTTATTCCGACAACTCCTCCACGCTCGCAAATCGCCCCTTTCAAAAACATGTTCCTCATCCCTTCCACCTCTTCTCCTCCCATTCCCCAAATTAGCGTCCAATCTCTCCGGATTAAACATATGGTTTACACAGATCAGTGCCAGTGTCACTTCCTCTAATATGAAGTGCTGCCGAAACTGTCTCCATGTCTTCAGTGTGGGGAGCACCACTGGATTCACTGAATACTTCCCTGGAGAAAACGGCAGCGAGGCCGACACTAACACCTTTAACCCTGACCCTCTAGACAACCCCAACTCCATCTGCACCCATACAGCCTCAGGATCCCCACACCGCCCCAGAACCGTCTCAGCATTTTCTGCCCAATAGTAATACATCAAGCTCAGCAAAGCCAAGCCCTCCGACTGCTGGTCCCACTGAATAACCATCTTCCGAATCCTAACCACTTTACCCGCCCAAATAAAATCAATTTCTCCATTCCCCCAAAAAAGGGATTTTGGCAGAAAAACCAGTAAAGAAGGGAACAGAAAGAGAAACCATGGCAAACATTCATTTTTACCGACTGAATTGGGCCCGCCCAGGACAGAGGGAGACAATCCCAATTCTGTAAGTCAAACTTTTAAAATTGGGAACCCATTAAGCAGGCCCAGATCTTCCTAGTGGAGTAACCGGAAAACATTCACTTTTCTCCCAGTTCAATTTATACCCTGAGAGAGTCCCAAAATGCCTCAGCAGCGCCATGATATCACCCATTGTGGGGATTGGTTCTGTCACATTCAAAGGAAGATCATCATCGTACAAGGACACCTTGTACTCCATTCCCCCCTCATTATCCCTTTCCTCTTATCCGAGGCCCTCAGGGCAATGACCAAAGACTCAATTGCCAATGCAAACAAATGGAAGCACTGTCTCTGAAGTCTTTCAAAAAGCCTCCTTTATCAGGACCAATGCGTCATCCACCGACGTTTTGAGGATCTCCAGCATTTCCTTCCCTTGCCTCTCGAAATGCTTGCTGAAATGCCTTTCAAATTCAATAGCCATTACCTCCATCAGATTGTAATAGGTGTAGCCCCACCCCACCCAATGAGCTTGCCTCCTCCATCTTTGATCCCGCAGGATTCCATACCTTGCTCAGTCCCTCAGAAGGGCTACCGCTGACACCTTTCTTCCAATATTCTTTTTGAGGCCTTTTGACATCCTCACACAAAAAGCTCTCAAATGGTACAAATCTGTCCATCTTTTATCCCTGGGAACCGGGTGAAAAGGTGAAAAAACCAAGGACTCTAGCGGGAGCTACCTTATGTTCGACCTCCTTTTATATGTTGCCACCAGAAATCCCCATGTGGTTGACTCTTAACCACTTTCAGAAATGGCCAACAAACCTGTAAGTTCAAGGACAATTAAGGATGGCATATGTTGGCCTTGCCAGCGACGCCCGCATCTCATGAAACACTAGATTTTTAAAATTGACCTTGAATACAGATCACCAGGGGCAGAAATCAAACATTTACCACAATGGTGTTCTCTGGTCCTTTCTTTGTGAAGTGTGAGCACTGCAGAGGCTGAAGGGCAGACCAGATGCATTCATTTTATAAGTTTCCTTTATTCCATAGTTCAGTTCCTTAGCAGCTGTGCCCCTCTAAAAAGAGGAAGCAAATTTTTATTTGATTACAGGCACTCTTGTGAAGAAAGTTCACTGTCATTGCCAATTGTGCTGAGCGCAACCACTGGCCCGGCGGGTTCCCGCGCAAACCCTGGGCCGCGTGCGGATGGCGGTTGCTTCCTAACGGTTGCCGCCGGGTGCTCGAGCAGTTCCGCCGGGCCCGTCGCTCGGAACCAACTTTAAGTCACCGGAGATGAGTCTCGACAATTTATTCGAAGAAATCCTTGTAACGGAACAGAAAGCTTTAGAAAATAGACACTTTATCCAAGGCGGTAAGTTAAGCTTTCGAATGAGCCCCGAACCACATTCATCCGAGAGGGGGCGGGGAGGAGAGTGGGAAGAAAGGGAGGATGGAGGAGAGCAGAGGGAGGAGGTGGGGAGGAGAGCCAAGGGCTGAGGAGGTGGCGGGGAAGAGGAAGTGGGAGGAAGGACATAAGGAGGAGGAGGGGAGGAAGGAGGAGAGGGAGAAGATGAGGGAAATGGAGTAAGAGGATGTAAAGAGGAGGGAGGGGGATGAGGTTGGGGAGAGGAGGAGGAGGAAGGGAGGAGGGTGTTGGAGAAGGAGGTGGCGTGGGCAGATGGGAGGAGGGGGGCAGGCGAGTAGAGAGGGAGGGTGGGGAGGGGTGAGTAAGGGGCGGCGGGGTAGGGTGAAGAGGAGATGCCAGAGGGTGATGTGAAGAGAAGAGCGAGATGAAGGAGGGGAGAGCGAGGTAAAAGTGGAGGAGCGGGAAGTGTGAGGGGAGAGGGAGGAAAGGAGAGGGAGAGGGTAAGAGAGGAGGTAGATTTGCGAAGGAGGGGTATGATGGAGGGGAAGAGGCAGAGAGGTTGGATGGGGAACAGGGTGGGTAGAGAAGAGGAAGGAGATAGAAGGTGAGGGGAAGGGTGGTGGAGGGGGAGGGGATGTGGAAGGAAGGTGCTGGGAGGAAGGAGAATGAGGAGGAAGGGGAGGAGGTGGAGGTAAGAGGGGTGGGGGAGGGAAGGATGTGAAGGAAGGGGGAGGTGTGAGGAGCAGAAGAAGGATGGAGCAGGGAAAGGGGGAGGGGGAGAAGCTGGATTGGGAGAAGGGGAGAGGAGGAGCAAGGGAGAGGTGGAGGAGAAGGGAGAAAATGGCTGGAATGGGGCATGTGAGAGGGAGTTGAGGGTGGAGGGGGAGGTGATAGGAGGGAGGGGACTGAGAAGGGTTGGAGGGGAGTGGTGAAGGAGGAGGGTGGGAAGTGCGGATGGGCAGTGAGGTGTGGATATTCATGGGAGTGGAAGGTGTGGTAGAGGAGATTTCAATGGAGGATGGTATGCGAAAAGAAGAGGGGAAAGGCAAAAGTGGCTGGGCTGTAGTCTGCCTCAGCCAAGCAACTATCCCTTTCCCCAGTCATCAGCAGCCTCTAGCCACGGAGGATAGACTCAGCATCAAAGGCAGTTTGAACTTTTTTTAAATATGTGTTTTGATGAGACTTTTACATTTTTACAAATAATACAGCAAATCTTCAGGATCGGTAAAGCACAGCATAGGTGCCTCAGCATACATGAGTACAGAAAAAGATAGGAGAACAAAAACACAGTTGGTTCTCCTTAATTATTAAACCTGGTGCCTCCATATGTACCCACAAATAAACTAGAGAATAAGGGCGAAGAGGATAAAGCCATGAAGACATATAAAATGATACACATCTTCGCAGGCAGTGACTGCTCATACAGCCAATGAAAATATAGGATAGAATTTTCGTGGCACGTACTGTTGTCCCTCAATTCATTCATACCAGAGGGATCAAAATCACATAATGATGTATTTTTCTCGGATTTAAGACATATCTGTACCTTTCGTTGTAGGAAGCAGGTAACGATCCTTTAATCCCAAAGTAAAGAGAAAAATAAAAAAAATTCATAAAAACCTTAGTTCTCAGAGGATATTTTACATATAACCAGAAGACGTAACAAATCCCCGTAATTCAGCACAGTGCAGAACGATCATCATTCCACACATTTAAACAGAGAAGACCAGCAAATATTCATACAATTGGTTCTGATTGTAATCATTGTGGTTGGCGTCTCCATCACACAGACAATGATAGGATAAAAAGATACTACCAAGAGTAGAGGATCTGAGGATAACAGGATCCAAGATCTAGCTACGAGCCCACAGCACGATAGCGCACGACTCCACCAAAACGGAAAGAAAAAGGAAAAAAGCTGCACATTCAAAACCTCCAAAGACTCAGTCTAAGAAGGAACAATGGTTAGCACTGCTGCTCCACAGTGCCAGGGAGACAAGTTTAAACCCGGCCTCTCTGGGTCTGCGTGGATTCCTGCGGGGATTTCTTTCGGGTGCTCCGGTTTCCTCCCACAATCCAAAGATGTGCAGGTTAGGCAGATTGCTAAATTGCCTTTAGTGTCCAGGGATGGCGAGTTAGGCGGAGTGGCAGAGGATAGGGTGGGGGCCTGGGGATGGTGCACTTTTAGAGCGTCATGCAGATTCGATGGGCTGAATAGCCTCCTTCTGAACTGTAGGTATTCTGTGATTTCTATGATCCAAAGCAAAGGGGAACAATAGGATACGGCCCTCAATACAAGACATGACTTGGCGTTGTACACTCTCGTATACAGGAGCCATTAAACCAAGGATACCCACACCAGGCTAAGACTAGCTACACAAGAAACCTCATTTTTCTCCAGCTGCATCAGAGGAACTGCTCTGGCCTCATCAACACTAGAAAATTTACACCATCGTCCACTAAGGACACTACCAATCAGGAGAAGAAGAATCGCAAAACATCCACCATATGGGCGTCTTGGAAGGGTTACGATCCTCTCCCACATTAAAAAAACAAAGGCAACTCACTGAGACACATTGTACCAAATCAGAGCTTGTCGCAAATGCCCGTTTTACCCAAGGAGGCAAAGAAACCTAGAAAAGAGAGGAGCACCAGGATTAGCCAAGAAACGCGGACAAGGTATAGTACCATACATCTTCGCAAGAAGGATACCAGAGGCAGAACAGAGCTGCCTCGCGAAAAATAGGACCCTGTCTCCCCAGGGGAACCCAGGCCTCAAAGAGGAAGGCAATCTGGAAATAAAGAACAAAGAAAAATACAGCAGAGGAACAGGCCCTTCGGCCCTCCAACTCTGCCTTGACCATGCTGCTCACCTCTCCGTCCAAGTCTCCAGATGATCTAAATCCTGCTGTATCCTCTGACAGTCCTCATTGCTATCCGCAATTCTACCAACCTTTGTGTCATCAGCAAACTTACAAATCAGACCAGTCACATTTTTTCCAAATCATTTATGTATACTATGAACAGCAAAGGTCCCAGCACTGATCCCCGCGGAACACCACTAGTCACAGCCCTCCAATAAGAAATGCACCCTTCCATTGCTACTCTCTGCCTTCTATGACCTAGCCAGTTCTGTATCCATCTTGCCAGCTCACCACTGATCCCATGTGACTTCACCTTTTGTACCAGTCTGCCATGAGGGACCTTGTCAAAGGCCTTACTGAAGTCCATATAGACTATCAAGTTAGTGAGACATGACCTCACCTTCACAAAACCATGTTGCCTCTCCCTAATACATCCACTTGCTTCCAAATGGGAGTGGATCCTGTCTTGAGGAATTCTCTCCAGTAGTTTCTCTACTACTGACGTAAGGCTCACCAGCCTGTAGGTCCCTGGATTATCTTTGCTACCCTTCTTGAACAAATCAAAGATGTGCGGGTTAGGTGGATTGGCCACGCTAAATTGCCCGTAGTGTCCTAAAAAGTAAGGTTAAGGGGGGGAGTTGTTGGGTTACGGGTATAGGGTGGATACGTGGGTTTGAGTAGGGTGATCATGGCTCGGCACAACATCGAGGGCCGAAGGGCCTGTTCTGTGCTGTACTGTTCTATGTTCTAACACCTGAAGATAGTGAGGATCCAAAGATTTCTGTCAAGGCCTCAGCAATTTCCTCTCTTGCCTCTTTCAGTATTCTGGGGTAGGTCCCATCAGACCCTGGGGACTTATCCACCTTAATATTTTTCACGACACCCAACATCTCGTCTTTTTGGATCTCAATGTGACCCAGGTTATCTACACACCCTTCTCCAGATTCAACATCCATCAATTCCTTCTTTTTGGTGAATACTGATGCAAAGTACTCATTTAGTACCTCGCGCATTTCCTCTGGCTCCACACATAGATTTCCCCCACTGTCCTTCAGTGGGCCAACCCTTTCCCAGGCTACCCTCTTGCTTTTTATATATGTGTAAAATGCCGTGGGATTTTCCTTAACCTTATTTGCCAATGACTTTTCGTGACCCCTTTTAGCCCTCCTGACTCCTTGCTTAAGTTCCTTCCTACTTTCCTTATATTCCAAACAGGCTTTTTCTGTTCCCAGCCTTCTAACCCTGACAAATGTCTCCTTTTTCTTTTGACGAGGCCTAAAATAGCTCCAGTTATCCAGGGTTCCCGAAATTTGCCTTTTTTATCCTTCTTCCTCACAGGAATATGCCGGTCCTGAATTCCTTTCAACTGACATTTGAAAGTCTCCCTCAGGTCAGATGTTGATTTACCCTCGACCATCCACCCCCAATCTATGTTCTTCAGATCCCGCCTAATATTGTTATAATTAGCCTTCTCCCAATTTAGCACATTCACCCCAGGACCACTCTTATCCTTGTCCACCAGCACTTTAAAACTTACTGAATTGCGGTCACTGTTCCCGAAATGCTCCCCTGCTGAAACTTCTATCACCTGGCCGGGCTCATTCCCCAATGCCTGGTCCAGTACAGTCCCTCCCTAGTTGGATTATCTACATATTGTTTTAAGAAGCCCTCCTGGATGCTCCTTACAAACCCGGACCCATCTAACCCCCTAGCACTAAATGAGTCCCAGTCAATATTGGGGAAGTTAAAGGCTTTCATCACAACAACCCTGTTGCTTTTGCTCCTTTCCAAAATCTGTCCACCTATCTGTTCCTCTATCTCCCGCTGGCTCTTGGGAGGCCTGTAGTAAAGCCCCAACATTGTGACTATACACTTCTTATTCCTGATCTGTACCCATATAGCCTCCCTGTCCTCTGAGGTGTCCTCCTGCAGTACAGCTTTGATATTCTCCCTAACCAATAGCGCAACTCCTCCACCCCTTTTACATCCCCCTCTATTCAGCCTGAAACATCTAAATCCTGGAAGATTTAGCTGCCAATCCTTTCCTTCCCTCAACCAGTTCTCTGTAATGGCTACAACATCATAGTTCCAAGTACTAATCCAAGCTCGAAGTTCATCTGCCCTACGTGTTATACTTCTTGCATTAAAACATATGCACTTCAGGCCACCAATCCCGGTATTTTCAGCAACATCTCCCTGTCTGTTCTTCCTCAGAGCCATACTAGTCCTATTCCCTAGTTATCCCTCAATTTTTTCACCTTCTGACCTATTGCTCTTGTTTAGATGCAACCCGTCCTTCTCATACAGGTCATACCTGCCCCGGAAGAGCTCCCAGGGGTCCAGATAACTGAAACCTTCCCTCCTACACCAGCTGTTTAGCCATTTGTTTAACTGCTCTATCTTCCTATTTCTAGCCTCACTAGCACATGGCACAGGGAATAATCCTAAGATTACAACCCTCGAGGTCCTGTGTTTTAACTTTCTGCCTAGCTCCCTGAACTCCTGCTGCAGGACCGCATCCCCCTTCCTGCCTATGTCGTTAGTACCAATATGTACCACGACTTCTGTCTGTTTGCCCTCCCCCTTCAGGATGGCTGCTACCCGTTCTGAGACATCCTGGATCCTGGATTTACATCCTCCCCGTGTGCGTGGGTTTCCTCCGGATGCTCCGGTTTCCTCCCACAGTCCAAAGATGTGCAGGTTGGGTGGATTGGCCACGATAAATTGCCCTTAGTGTCCAAAATTCTATGATCTATGATCAACCTAGGACAAAAGTTCGGCACAACATCGTGGGTCGAAGGGCCTATTATGTGCTGTATTTCTCTATGCTCTATGCTCTGGCATCAGGAAGGCAACATACCTGGAGTCTCTTTCACGTCCACAGAAGTGCCTATCTGTGCCCCTGACTATAGAGTCCCCTATGACTATTGCTCTTCTGCGCTTTGACTTCCCTGCTGAAAATCAGAGCCAGCCACGGTGCCACTGCTCTGGCTGATGCTGTTTTTCCCTGATAGGCAATTCCTCCCAACAGTATCCAAAATGGTATACCTGTTCGAGAGGGGGATAACCACAGGGATTCCTGCACTGACTGCCTGCCCCTTCTGGTGGTTACCCATCTCTCTGCCTGCACCTTGGTTGTGAGCGCATCTATATAACTGCTATCTAGGATGCTTTCTTTTTTTTTAACAAACAATTTTATTGAGGTATTTTTTGGCATTGTAAACAGTTACAGATTACAGAAATATGCAAACATCAACGGAAAACCAACACTTCAACAAAACCATAATGCACATACCCGCTCCTCTCCCACAGACACTACCCGCCTATTTATCCCTCCTACTCTCCTCTAATTTTCCCCCCCGCCCCCCTCTCCCCCCACCGCCCTGCTGACGTTCACTCTCCTACGAAGAAGGCGATGAATGGTTGCCACCTTCGGGCGAACTGCAATACAGATCCCCTCAAGGCGAACTTGATTTTTTCCATACCCAGAAAACGTGACATGTCCGAAAGCCATAGTTCGGTCATCGGGGGTTTTGAGTCCCTCCATGCCAGCAGTATTCATCGCCGGGCTATCAGGGAAGCAAAGGCTAGAACATCAACCTCTTTCTCCTCCTGGACTCCCAGATCTTCCGAAACACCGTAAATTGCCACCTCTGGACTCATCACCACCTTCGTTTTGAGCACCCGGGACATGACCCCCGTAAATCCCTCCTAGTACCCCCTAAGCTTAGGGCATGCCCAAAACATGTGAACGTGGTTATCTGGTCCTCCCGCGCATCTAGTGCACTTGTCCTCTACCCCAAAGAATTTGCTCATCCGAGCCACCGTCATGTGGGCCCGGTGAATGACCTTAAACTGAATCAGGCAGAGCCTGGCACATGTTGCGGTTGAGTTTCCCCTGCTCAGGGCTTCCGCCCATACCCCGTCCTCCATCTCCCCATCGAGTTTCTCCACCCATTTGAGTTTCAGCTCCTCCGTCTGGGACTCTTCCCCCTTCATGAGCACGTTGTAAATATCTACCCTCTCCTCCTTCTCCTCTAGAGACTATTCTGTCCTGAATCCCTATTGGCGGGAGGCGTGGGAAGGATGGGACCTGTCTGCGTACAAAGTCTTGCACCTGCAAGTACCTAAAGTAATTTCCTCTTTCCAGCCCAGCTTTCTCTTCCAACTCCCTCAAACTCGCAAAGTTCCCCTCCAGGAACATATCACCCATCCTCCTCACCCCCGCCTGCCACCATGTTCGAAATCCTCCATCCATGTTCCCGGGGGCGAATCGATGGTTATCACAAATTGGAGCCCAGACGACGCACCCACCTCCCCGACATGCTTCCTCCTCTGGCCCCAAATCCGCAGGGCCACCCCCACTACTGGGCTGGTGGAGTACCTGGCCGGCGCAAGCAGTAGTGGAGCCGTGACCAGGGCTGCTAAACTGGTGCCCCTGCACGAAGCCGCCTCCACCCGCTCCCAGATAGACCCCGTGCTCACCATCCATTTCCTTATCATGGCTATGTTAGCCGCCCAGTAGTAGTTGATCAGATTCGGCAATGCCAGTCCCCACTCGCTGCGGCTCCTTTCAAGCATCGCCTTCCTCACCCACGGGGATTTTCCCGCCCAGCCAAAGTTCATGATGATTTTGCCGGTCCTTTTGAAGAAGGACCATGGGATAAAGATCGGGAGGCACTGAAAAATGAACAGGAATCTAGGGAGGATTGTCATCTTTACCGTCTGCACTCTCCCCGCAAGTGATAGCGGGAGTGCATCCCATCTCTGAAACTCCCTCTTCATTTGTTCCACCACTGTAGTCAAATTTAACTTATGTAACCTGCCCCAATCCCGTGCCACCTGTATCACCAAGTACCGGAAACTTCCCCCAACCAGCCTAAACAGCAGCTCCTTCAGCCTACTCTCCTGGCCCCTTGCCTGCATTACAAACATCTCACTCTTGGCCATATTTAATTTGTACCCTGAGAACTGGCCAAACTTCCTCAATTTTTCCAGCATATTTTCCATCCCGGCCAGTGGCAGTGGGTCCGACACGTACAGGAGCAGGTCATCCGCATAGAGGGAGACCCTGTGCTCCATCACCCCCCCCCCAATGTCATTACCTTCCTCCCCTTTGCAGCTCTCAACGCAATCGCCAACGGTTCTATGGCCAGCACGAACAGCAACAGGGAGAGTGGGCATCCCTGTCTAGTCCCGCAATGTAGTCTGACATTATCCTATTCGTCCTTACGCTAGCTTTTGGGCCCTGGTACAATAGCCTGACCCAGTTTACCAGTCCCTCTCCGAATCCAAACCGTACGAGTACCTCCCACAGATAGTCCCACTCCACCCAGTCAAAGGCCTTCTCAGCGTCCATTGCCACCACTACCTCCACCTCCTTGCCTGTTGGGGCATCACAATCACATTAAGCAATCTTCTCACGTTGGCTGTCAGCTGCCTGCGTTTAACAAACCCTGTTTGGTCGTCCCCAATCACCTCCAGTACGCAATCCTCAATTCTAATCGCCAGGACCTTAACCAGGAGCTTGGCGTCCATATTAATCAGGGAGACTGGCCTGTGTGGCCCGCAGGATTCCGGGTCCTTTTCCCGCTTTAATATCAGCGAGATGGTGGCTTGCGACATCGTCAGAGGCAGAGTCCCTCTGTCCCTCGCCTAATTAAAAACCCTGGTCAGGACCGGTCCCACTATCTCCGAGAACGTTTTGTAAAACTCTACTGGGTATCCATCCGGTCCCGGGATTTCCCCGACTGCATGGCCTTTAGGCCCTCCAGTACCTCCTCCGCTCTAATCGGGGCCCCCAGCCCGTCCACTAGCCCCCCGCCTACTTTTGGGAAGGTTAGTCCGTCCAGGAACCGTTTCATCTCCTCCGGCTCCTCTGGGAGTTCTGAAGTGTAAAGCTTACTATTAAAGTCCTGAAATACCTTATTCAGTCCTGGCGGGTCCTCCACTCTGCTCCCCTTCCCGTCGACCACTCTACTTATTTCCCTGGCCACCTCCCTCTTCCTGAGTTGCTGTGCTAGCAATCTGCTGGCTTTCTCCCCATGCTCATACACCACTCCCCTTGCCTTCCTAAGTTGTTCCACGGCCCCACTTGCGGATAGCACCCCCAGTTCTGCCTGCAGTCTCTGTCTTTCCCCGAGTAGGTCCTCCCCCGGAGACCACGCATGTTCCTCGTCTATCCGGTGGATCTCCTTAACTAATCTATCCATTTCTGCTCTGTCCGCCCTATCCCTGTGAGCCAGAATTGAGATCAGCTCCCCTCTTACTATTGCCTTCAGTGCCTCCCACAGGGTCGCTGCTGAAACCTCCCCTGTATCGTTCACCTGCAAGTAATTTTGCATACACCTCCGCAGTCTCTCACATATCCCATCCTCCGACAACAATCCTACGTCTAACCTCCATTGCGGGCGTTGGTAATTCGCCCCACCGACCTGCAGGTCCACCCAATGTGGGGCATGGTCCGAAATAGTGATTGCCGAGTATTCCGTATTCTTTACCTCCCCTACACAGTCCCTGCTCAAGATAAAGAAATAAATCCTAGAATATACTTTGTGAACATGCGAGTAGAACGAATAGCCCCTTCCCGTCAGCTGTCTGGCTCTCCATGGGTCCACTGCCCCCATTTGCTCCATGAATCCTTTCAGCTCCCTTGCCATTGCGGGGAGCCTACCCGTTCTGGGACATGACCGGTCTAGCCCCGGGTTGAGGACCGTATTAAAGTGCCCCCTCATCAACAACTTGAGTGAGTTTTGGTCTGGGATTTTCCCCAGCACTCTTTTAATAAAGTCAGTGTTGTCCCAGTTCGGAGCATATATGTTCACCAGCACCACTCTCCTCCCCTCTAGCTTGCCCCTACCATAAGGAATCTGCCCCCGCCGTCTGCGATTACGCCCTCCACCTCAAATTGAACCCGTTTATTGATCATAATTGCTACCCCCCTGGACTTAGAGTCCAAGCCCGAGTGGAAGACCTGGCTGATCCAGCCCTTCCTTCGCCTAGTCTGGTCAGATACTTTCAAATGTGTCTCCTGTAATATAAAAACGTCCGCCTTTATAGCCCGCAAGTACGCAAACACATGTGCCCTTTTGACTGGCCCATTTAGTCCTCTGACATTCCAGGTAATCAGCCGGGGGGGGGGGGGGGGCGCACACCGCTCCTCCCCCCCCCCCCCCCCCCATGCTGGTCAGCCATAACCTTTCTTGGGCCCGGCCCATGCGCCGCGCCGCTCTTGGCTCGCTCCTTGGCCGTCTCCACCCCCTACCTCCTCTCCATTATCTACTTCAGACCTTTCCCACGTCAGCAGAATAACTTCCCCCCCCTCCCCCTCCTTCCCCCCGAGCAACATCTCCCGATAACCCCACCCCTGCCATCTACTGGCTGTATTCACACCCTCCACCTGACTCCCTTGACTAGCCAATCTGCTAGCCCGGTGACATCCCTCCGGCGCCCACTTGTCTCACTCCCATTGTTTCCCCGACCTCATCTCCCTACTCATCAACACACCATCCCCCAATCTGACCCACTGGAGTAGTCTCACTAAAATGGAAAAGATCAAATGAGATGGAGACATCAAACAGCACCGTGAGGCTGCTCCGGGTACAATACATTTCCAGTTGTGTACACAGGTAAGTGTCAACCCACATCCCCTTCTGAGCATTAATAAAATAGCAGCACAGTAACACAGTACCTGTATATCCCCCACCCAAAACAAACATAAAAACCATGGACATAAAAACCCCCAACCAACATCTTTAATCCCCATTGCTTACCGGCCACCTTTATGTTACAATGAAGGTTCCAACACACCCAAAGAACACGACGAAAGGTACCAACAACAGCAAAAAAAAAAGGAGAAAAAAAAGAGCATACGAGAGGGAATCCCCATAGGCAAAAGCTGCCAAAAATACAACACATGGCACCATTAAAGCACTAAACAGTTGACTGTCAGTCCAGGCACAGTAGGCCCCCCCCCCCCCCGGACGCATCTGCCTCGCCTGTACCCCATGTGACCCCTCCATCTCCGGCGATCGCAGAAAGTCGTCACCCCCATCAGCTGCATCAACAGGTCAGCCACAAACGCTGTGGCATCTGCTCCCTCTGCCCCTTCTGGGAGGCCGATGATCCTCAGAATTTGTCTGCGGGCTCTATTTTCCAGCTCCTCTACTCTGTCCAGCAGTCTTCTCTGTCTCTCCTTCAACCCATCGACTTCTAGTGCAGCCGTCGTCTGCGCGCCCGCCTGCTCCTCCACCGCCTCCCCCAGCTCCTTAACTTTTTCATCCTGGGCATCCAATCTCTGGTTCAATTGATCCACTGCCTTCTGAAGATGGGTCCAAGTTATCTCGCTTCAATTATTCAAAACTGTCTTATATCACCTACAGCATGTTTTCCAGAGCTTGCTGGATCGCCGTGTCCGAGGTCCGTAGGAACGCCATCTTTATTCCCGGGTCAGCTTCTCCTGCACCTTGCCTTTGTCCTTTCCTTTCTCGTTTTCGCTGCTTTCTGCTCTCCCGCGGTTCCATGCCGCTCTGCCCGTTCCTCAGCACCTCCATGGCCATCTTTCCAGCGCTCCGCAGTCCCGATAAACCGGGGAACCAGGTCCTCAAATCCCACCGGAGTCAGAGCCACCGAATGTGCGGTTCACTCACTCATCACCGCCACTGAAGTCCTAGGACGCTTTCTACCACCTGCATGCTCATAAGTGCATCCAGCTGCTGCTCCAACCGAACCATGCGGTCTGTGCGGAGCCCCAGTTCGGTGCACTTTCTGCAGATGTAGCCATCCGGGACGCTGGAAGCCTCCCAGACCTGCCCCATCTCACAGTCAGAGCACTGCACCCCTCTGATTGGGGGCCTCGGGGGATGGCTCCACTCACACCCCCATCCCATGGAGAAACCCATTGGGCACCCCGAGCGTGGAGGAGGTGCTGGGGCCTGTGACTCCTGAAGGGGAGGCCCCGGAACACCGCAGCACCTCGGATTGCTAACCCCCTCCCCGGCCATCCCTACCGTCCCTGGTGCATCTGTTGGACAGCGGACAGAACAGGGTGGCACCATGCCAGCCAGGAATCCGAGGAGCAGCCGGGCCCATCCAGGCCAGGCCGCCCCAGGAAACATGCGCCAGCGGGACCGTAGCCACAGGGCAGGGCTCACAGCAGTCACCTCCAGCAAGGCATAGTGATCGGGCCCGTAAGGCCAGAAAGATAGACAGTAATTTGGCACGGATGTAGGGCAAAGTTCAGTTATAGGTGCTGGGCACATGTATTTAACTGTTCACATTAAACACATGTTATCACTGATGAAAGCCACCTCTGTGCTCTGTCTGATGTGTGCGGGGCTGGGGCGGGACGTGAGGGCCACTGTGGGTGAGGGCTGATCGAAGACACCCCTGGTGAGTGTGCCGCGCAGCCCCCAAACCCTCCCCCCTCCCCCCCGAACGTCCCCATCACCTCGTCCCCAGCGAAAAGACAGGGCCATGTGGTGGAGTGTCCAGCTCGCATGCAGGGCCCATCCAGGTTGAGGGTGTCACTGTGGGCATGAGTCAGACATTGTCTAACGATCTGGAGCTCAGAGCTCATTGCAGAGTGGACTGTCATCATCCTCCATCAAATGGACCTGACCCGCTGACACTGGCAACCCTGTGCCCCCTGTTCATTGTGCTGCAGGTGTAATGGAGGGGTGGTGTGCATGCGGGCGTTCCGGTGGTTTGGACGATGAGGGTGGTCGGCGGTGGGGGCGGTGAGTGTGTTCAGTGATGGGGGAGGTATGTTTCTTTTGTGTTGTGGGAGGTGAGGATTGTCGGTGGTGAGGTGATGCGGTATTGTGGTGACCGTGCCTCTGCACAGCAAGCTCCACCCCTACTTGGTAAAATGTGCGACGATCAAAGCGTCCCGTGCTCGCTGGTCCTGCCGGTGGCGCAGTGCAGCCTCCCGTCCACGTCCAGTCACCATGTCCCCCACATTGTCCTTCTCCCCTCCCCCTTCTCCTCGTCTGGAGAGACCTGCCCTTGCTCCTCCTCCTCCAGCACATCATTCCTCTGCTGGGCTATGTTGTGGAGGACGCAGCAGACCACAACGACGCAGCCGACCCTCCTTGACTCATACTGAGGGCCCCTCCAGAGCAGTCCAAGCACCTGAAGCGCATCTTCAGGACCACCAAAGCACCTCTCCAGCACACTCCTGGTCGCACAATATGTCATTGTAGCGTTCTCCGCATCGCTCTGTGGCCTCCGTATAGGCATCATTAGCCACAACCGCAAAGGGTAACCCCTCTCGGCCAGCAACCATAATCGCAGCCGGTGGGGGGTGTCCCTTGAACATGCCGGGAATGAAGGATTGTGCCAATACGAATGAGCTGCGCTGACCCAGCGCCCGGGGTTGGTGCCCATCAACATGGTTGCCGTAATGGCGTCCGTTGTGTGGGCACCGTCCTGTCATGGCAGGGGGTCCCCGGCCGCTCAGCCTGCCCCCCCCCCCCCCCCCCCCCCCCCTCCAGCAGCAGCCACGGCCGTGTCCGTTTCAGGAGCCCATGGTCCCCCCAAGCCAATGCCTACCTCCTCTCGCCACCGCAGCAGCCAGCACACTGGCGCTGAATCGCTAACGCCCCGGAGAATCGGTTGTAAGGGCACCTCACGCGATTCTCCGGGCCGCGCAGCGGGCTTCGCAATTCCATCGTGTTGGGGAGTTCGGAGAATTGGAAATCAAAGCCGATTTCGGCGTTGGAGCCGATCTCCGGCCGATCGCGTTTCGCGATTTCAGCGCGGACCTTCGGTGAATCCAGCCCCTGAACTCTCAAGTGCCTCCTCAAAGGAACAGGTGTCCTGTCTAATAGGCTGATTGGTGGACTGGATGTCCTGCAACCTTTGATTCCTGAACAGTATGTCTACACTCAAAGTGTCAGCACCATGAGATAGCTGCCAACAATCAAATACTGGAAAGCAGGGCTTCACAACAGAGGACTTTCTCACGGCCAAAGGATGTGTCTGGACAAGCGGAGAACAGCTGAGCACAACCTCCCTAATGTTGCTGGCAGAGATTTGTATTCTAAGAGCTCCTGATCTAGGCGAGGGTGAGTGTGAAGAGCGAGGTTTGCCAGCACAACTGGCTCGCTTGGATGGTTTCTGAGAGAAGGTGGAACAGTCATGCGAAGAGTGGGGTGGCTTGGGAGATATGAGGATCCTGGGATGGAAAACCTAACTGATCATTTGTCTCTCTCCTCCAGTTCCTTCCAGACACAAAAATGTTTGCTGTAGCTGATACCGCGAAGGCTGCCCTCGGTGTGCTTGTCGCAGCCCTGGCAGGCATAATAAAGAAGAGGCAGCACCAACGCATGCTGGAGGTGGCGCCATATGTGTGGGAGGTCACTGCGTACCCTCATGACCTGACCTCCTATCAGACTGAGGAGAGGCAGAAAGGGAGGCAAGCGATGTGCCAGGATGTACAGGAGCCGTTGATCCTTCCATGAGCTGATCGATAGCATTTGCTGCAGAAGGCTGCATTTCAACAGAAGGAGCCTTTCAACAGAGAGACAGTGGCACCTCTGCCAAGTCCTTGCGGACATGGCACCCTGTGGAGGAGGAGGATACCCACTCCTGGTGGCCGTATAGGTCACTTCAGTCCTAAATTTCGACGTCACTGGGTCATGTCAGAGCTCGAGCAGGAACCTATGTGGCATTTTGTCCTCTTCATCCCACAGTTGCCTCCGGGTGGTGATGATGGACTGTATGCCTGGGCATCTGACTATATCATCTTCGACATGGACCAGGCCCACCAACATGCCGGGGCTGCAGGATTCACTGCCATCGCGGGATGCCCCAGGTCCAGGGGGCCATCGATGGGACACTTCTCGCCTTGTGAGCATCGGGATATCAAGAAGTGCCCAGAGGGAATCCCATCCATGTAATTTGTTGCTCCTGCATTCCGTTCCAGAACCTGCTGGGAAGGAGCGTAAATTTCAGGCCTCTGGTGTACAGATTTTGATCTCTAAATCTTGATTAATTTCTTGAGCTTAGTTTTAATTTCTCAAAACAGTGCACATTCTGCATTTGAATTGGTTGCACTGTGCCATTAATATCAGTCAAGTAGCCATTTAGCTAGTTAAATTGCTTTCCATGCAGTGTATTCTGATTGGCCCATCTGTTGCATGTTATTTGATGTGGACCTTAATGCACCTCAGCTTTAAATGCAGATCATTCACCCTGCATGCAAGATAAAATTTGACCAATTGTTAACTTGAGTTTTATTTGCTGCCTTTCTGTGAAGCTAAATATTACTTCCAAATGAACACTCAAGCTCTTGTAGTTTACAGAGAATTATCAAACTTATTTCTTGATCGAATGATTTAGCGTGGGATAACCTGTTTTAACACATCAGAACAGTAACAAAATTTAAAACATGAGAATTAATCAACATCATTTTATCATTGCCATTAAACATTTTTGTATGAGCAATTAAAACTGAAAATGACAAATTTGAAATAATGGCAGGTTATTATCATTTCAGACATCAGTATGTGTGTTTTGAGTAAAGCATTGAGCAACAGCCACTCCAATTGCAATTTATTTTTGCAGCTCAAATAATTTCTATACATTTTCCGAATCCTGATAAGGAACTTTTATCCTGGATTCCCTCCACAGTGACTGTTACAGTTTATAACATATAGCTAGAACTGTGAGTCTAGAATAATAGCAATAGCCATTCCAGAAGAATGAGATATTATTTTTTGATGATGGGGTTGAAGAATATAAAGAGAGAAAAATAATTTAAAAGTCCAATTACACTGTAGTTGTCTTCTACAGTGATATATAACAATAAAAAATGCTGAATATACAATATAAAGTACCAATTCAATGTTTTATTCTAGACTCACAGTTCTAGCCATATGTTATAAACTGTAACAGTCCCTGTGGAGAGGGTCCAGGACAACAGTTCCTTATCAGGATTCAGAAGGTTCATATAAATCAGTTGAGCTGCAGAAATCAATTACAATTGGATAATTCTTTCATTTAGCATGTCTAATCTAATCTTGTAGAGCCAAAGCTATAAACACGGAAAAATATTTTTCTTTCAATTCTGATCAACTTTTTAAAACTTATCAGTTGACTATAGCACTTGTTAAAGTAGGTATTGAAACATTTTCTTAAGTTTGTAATATGTATTTATTGTTGTATTGTAGTGAAATCAGAAATAATTAGATGCAATGAAAAACTCAGAGATAGCTCAGAAAATCTGTGCATAAACAAAGTTAATTTGGAATCAAAGGTGAGTTTATACTTTGTTTAAAATAAGTAATTTCAGCTAGTGCTTTGTAAAGCAAGGTGACTTTTTGTAACATTTGCGGTGCATTTGTTTTCATTGTCAAAGTGATTATGAACAACTAAGCTGGTTTGAAAATCAATATTCCTGTAAACCATAGGTATTGTGACATATATATATATATATATAAACATTTAGTCCCATTTAGTGAAAACATTTTCAATTTGAAGGGTTTTGTTTAATACATCTATACACCTTGGGCGGGATTCTCCGACCCCCTGCCGGGTTGGAGAATCCCCAGTGGGAGGCGCGAATCCCGCCCGCCGACCCGACGACGGCTGCCGTATTCAACAGCGCCGTTTTTCGGGTGGGGGGGGATCGCCACGCCAGTCGGGGGCAGTTGACAGCCCCCCCCCCCCCCCCCCCCCCCCCCCCGCCACCGGCGATTCTCCAGGCCTTGATGGGCTGAGCATCCGTCCATTGGCCAGTCCCGCTGGCGTGAATGACTCACCTCACGCACTGGTGGGACCTGGCAGGTGAGTATGCGTGGTCGGTCCTCGGGGAGCTCGGGGGGATCCGACCCCAGGGGGTGGGGGGTCCCCACTGTGGCCTGGCCCGCAAACGGGGCCCACCAATCTGCGAGTGGCCTTGTTCCTTGGGGGCATTTCTTCTATCTGCGCTTGGCCCCTGTAGGGCTCCGCCATATGCCCGGGGGCCGGCGCGGATAAGAGAAGCTCCGCGCATGCGCGAGAATACGCCGGCCGGTCTGCGGAATCATGCTGGCTGTTCCGTGCATACGCAAACTCACGCGTCCCTTCGCCAACCCCTCCAGCTCCCTAGAAAGGTGACAATTCCTCACCTTGAGGGGGCCGTTGACGCCGGAGTCGTTGGCGCCAGTGTGGGGACTTATTACCCAGAAGGGAGGATCACGGCCATATTTGCCAGATGTAAAACCAAGATATCTGAATGCCAGAAGAATACACATTAACAAATTGTCTAAGTCAGTGGTGGTAAATCTAGGCTAGTGAGTGGGCCACAAGATTGAAGTCAGGCTTGTTCATTAACCATGATCCCATGATTAAGATTAAATACATTTAATGCATGTCAAATATTTCATAAGTTGCAGGAAATGCTTAATTATTTAGATATAAATGGAACTATCATCAACTTCAAGTAGTTAAAAAAAAACTAAATATTTACACTATGGACACAGAGGGAGCGCATGGCTCTCACAGTCAATTTACATATAATTTCAGTCATACCGGTGGGAGAAAAACTGCATGGATGGAAATCAACAGAAAGTGGCAACTCTGTGCATGGGCAACTATCAACAAAATGTCTCATGGGCCACACTCAGAACCCAGATGGGCTGCATGTGACCCCTGGGCCGCAGGTTGTCCAATATTGGTCTAAGTATTAGCTGCTGCTTTGACAGTATGATATTATTAAGCGGTATTTAACTAACTAATTTACTGAAAAACGGAAAGTCCAATCACCTTCGCAGTTTCTGTGAGGCAAATTCTTCCAATTTAAAAACAAAATCATTTATGGGATGTGGGCATCTCTGGCTAGGCTACAATTTATTGCCTATCCCTAATTGTCCTTGAGTAGGCCGTGTTGCCTTCCTTGAACTGCTGCAGACCATGTTGTTACGTATGTCTACAGTGCTGTTAAGAAGGGAAATTTCTACCCCATTGATTACAATGCTGCAATCAATACAAGAGAGAACCTGGTGCCTTGTTCCATCCTGGCAATTACAATAGATCTGATACTTTAAAGTAGGGGTTCCCAAACTGGGTTCCGCAGAACCGCAGGGTTCTGGAACAGGGGCCAGGACTGCCCGAGAAAGCCAGGTCTGGACCAGGGGGTCCAGAGAAGAGCCTGGACCAAGAAGAGCCAAGGATGGTGGACCTGAGGAGAGCCAGAGTAGGGAGGCGCAAGAAGAGCTGGTACTGGGGCATACCTGAGGAGCACTGGAGCCAAGGTCGGGGGGCTTGCCAAAATAACGGGCTGAGAAGAGCCAAAACGAATCAGGGCTGCTGGGTCCCGAAACAAGAGTGAGTGGATGAGGGGGCGAGAATGTGGGTAAAAGTGGGTGTGGATGAGAGTGTGTGTGTGTGCTCCCATTAAAAATGACAAAAAATACGCAGACTTAGAAGTATTTGTTGTTGAGTAACAGACTTTTATTATAATAAATGTTTGATATAAGTCATTTAAGTTTGTTTTTGTAGGTGTGACTTGTGGTGTTCCGCAGGGATCAGTGCTGGGACCTTTGCTATTCATAATATATATAAATGATTTGGAGGAAAATGTAACTGGTCTGATTATTAAGTTTGCGGACGACACAAAGGTTGGTGGAATTGCGGATAGCGATGAGGACTGTCAGAGGATGCAGCAGGATTTAGATCGTTTAGAGAATTGGGCAGAGAGATGGCAGATGGAGTTTAATCCAGATAAATGTGAGGTAATGCATTTTGGAAGATCCAATGCAGGTAGGGAATATACAGTGAATGGTAGAACCCTCAAGAGTGTTGACAGTCAGAGAGAGCTAGGTGTACAGGTCCACAGGTCACTGTAAGGGGCAACAGAGGTGGAGAAGGTAGTCAAGAAGGCATATGGCATGCTTGCCTTTTTTTGGCCAGGGCATTGAGTATAAAAATTGGCAAGTCATGTTGCTGCTGTATAGAACCTTAGTTCAGCCACACTTGGAGTATAGTGTTCAATTCTGGTCGCCCGGAAGCTCAGTGGAGGAAGGCACAGGAAGCGATGTATAAATATGGGGAGAATACGAGTAGGATGCTGGCGCATCAGCTCCATAAGCGGGATGCGGCCAGGGAGATTGGTGGAGTTAAGGATAGGGGAGGGAATGTGGTGCGAAGGGGGGTAGCTATCAATGGGGTCTTCAGGGACTACTACGAGGAATTGTATCAGTCTGAACCTCCAGCAGAGAGGGGGGGGGGGGGGGGAATGGGGCACTTCTTGGGCCGGCTGAGATCCCTGAAGGTGGAGGAGGGGCAGGTGGAGAGCCTGGGGCTGGTTTAGCTCACAAGGCTAAATCGCTGGCTTTTAAAGCAGACCAAGCAGGCCAGTTCGATTCCCGTACCAGCCTCCCCGGACAGGCACCGGAATGTGGCAACTAGGGGCTTTTCACAGTAACTTCATTGAAGCCTACTCGTGACAAGCGATTTTCATTTCATTTCATTGGGGGCGCCGATTGAGCTGGAGGAGCTGGTCGAAGGGATAGGGAACATGCAGTCGGGGAAGGCGCCGGGACCGGATGGGTTCCCGGTTGAATTCTATAAAATGTATGCAGACCTGCTGGGCCCCCTGTTGGTTAGGACCTTTAACGAGGCAAGGGAGGGGGCTTTGCCCCCCGACTATGTCCCGGACGCTGATTTCCTTGATCCTTAAGCGGGACAAGGACCCCTTGCAGTGTGGGTCATACAGGCCGATCTTGCTGTTAAATGTAGACGCCAAGCTGTTGGCGAAGATCTTGGCCACAAGAATAGAGGACTGTGTGCCGTCGGTCATCCACGAGGACCAGATGGTTTTCGTGAAGGGAAGGCAGCTGAACACCAACATACGGAGGCTCTTGAATGTTATAATGATGCCGGCGGTAGCGGAGGAAGCGGAGATAGTGGTGGCGCTAGACGCGGAGAAGGCCTTTGATAGGGTTGAGTGGGGGTACTTGTGGGAGGTGCTGGAAAGGTTTGGCTTTGGGGAGGGGTTTGTCAGATGGGTGAGGTTATTATATGAGGCCCCAATGGCGAGCGTGGCCACGAATAGGAGAAGTTCGGAGTACTTTCGGTTATACCGAGGGACGAGACAGGGGTGTCCCTTGTCCCCCTTGCTCTTTGCGTTGGCAATCAAACCCCTAGCCATGGCATTGAGGGAGTCTAGGAACTGGAGGGGACTGCTGCGGGGGGGGGTGGGGGGGGGGGGGGGGGGGGGGGGGGGGGGGGGGGGGGGAGGAGGAGCACCGAGTGTCACTTTATGCGGATGATTTATTGCTTTATGTGTCGGACGCAGTGGGGGGAATGCCGGAGGTGATGAAGATTCTCAGGGAATTTGGGGACTTCTCGGGGTACAAGGTCAACCTGGGTAAGAGCGAGCTGTTCGTCGTGCACCCGGGGGATCAGGAGGAGGGGATCGGTAGGCTCCCACTAAAAAGGGCGGAGAGGAGCTTTAGGTACCTGGGAGTCCAGGTGGCCAGGAGCTGGGGGGCCCTACACAAGCTTAACCTTACAAGGCTGGTGGAGCAAATGGAGGAAGAGTTTAAAAGATGGGACATGTTGCCGCTGTCGCTGGTGGGCAGGGTGCAGTCAGTCAAGATGGCGGTGCTCCCAAGGTTTTTGTTCCTGTTCCAGTGCCTCCCCATCCTTATCCCGAAGGTCAAATTTTAGGAGGGTCAACAGGAGTATGTATGGATTTGTATGGGCGCATGGGACTCCGAGGGTGAGAAGAGTGTTTTTGGAGCGGGGCAGGGATGGGGGGGGGGGGGGGGGGGGGGCTGGCGCTGCCCAACCTCTGTGGGTACTATTGGGCTGCCAACGCAGCGATGGTGTGTAAGTGGGTAATGGACGGGGAAGGGGCAGCATGGAAGAGGATTGAGATACCACGAGCCTGGAGGCGCTGGTAACGGCGCCGTTACCGCTCTCTCCAACGAGGTATACCACGAGCCCGGTGGTGGTGGCCACCGTCAAAATTTGGGGGCAATGGAGACGCCATGGGGGGAAGTGGGGGCCTTGATGGGGTCCCCGATATGGGGCAACCACCAGTTTGTTCCAGGGAGAATTGATGGTGGGTTCCTGAGTTGGCACAGGGCAGGTGTTAGGAGGTTGAGGGACCTGTTTGTAGATGGGAAGTATGCGAGCCTGGGTGAGTTAGAGGGTAAATACGGGCTTCCCCCGGGGAACATTTTTAGGTATATGCAGGTAAGGGCGTTTACCAAGCGGCAGGTGGCGGGGTTCCCTCTGTTGTCCCCACGTGGGGTCCAGGACATGGTGCTCTCGGGGGTGTGCGTTGGAGGGGGGAGGATTTCGGACATGTACCAAGTGATGCAGGAGGTAGACGAGGCCTCGGTGGAGGAGCTGAAGGGTAAATGGGAAGAGGAGCTGGGTGAGGAGATTGAGGAGGGGACGTGGGCGGATGCTCTTGAAAGAGTGAACTCCTCCTTTTCTTGTGCGAGGCTTAGCCTCATACAGTTCAAGTTAATACATAGGGCTCATATGACCGGGACGAGGATGAGTAGGTTATTTGGGGTCGAAGACAGGTATACTAGGTGCTCGGGGAGCCCAGCGAACCATGCCCATATGTTCTGGGAATGCCCAGCGCTGGGGGGGGGTTTTGGAAGGGCGCAGCAAGGACGGTGTCGAGGGTGGTAGGATCCAGCGTCAAGCCAGGCTGGGGACTCGCAATTTTTGGGGTTGCGGTGGAGCCGGGAGTGCAGGAGGCGAAAGAGGCCGGTGTTCTGGCCTTTGCGTTCCTAGTAGCCCGGCGGAGGATTCTTCTTCAGTGGAAGGATGCGAGGCCCCCAAGCGTGGAGGCCTGGATCAACGATATGGCGCGGTTCATCAAATTGGAGAGGGTGAAATTTGCCCTGAGGAGATCAGTGCAGGGGTTTTTCAGGCGGTGGCAGCCTTTCCTAGATTTCCTGGCAGAACGGTAGGGAAAAAAGGCCAGCAGCAGCAGCCCGGGGGAGTTGTTTCGGTGGGTTGGTTAGAAGGGACGTGTACATGTGTTCCTTGTCTATGACGGGTGTTAATCTATTCTTTTTTGTATTTACCTGGGGGGGGGGGGGGGGGGGTTGTTCTTTCTTGCTTTTATTAGCTGTTAATATTATTTTCTGTTAATATTTTCTGTTATTGATATTTTGTGAAAATCTGAATAAAAATTATTTTAAAAAAAAAAATTCTGGTCGCCATACTACCAGAAGGATGTGGAGGCTTTAGAGAGGGTGCAGAAGAGATTTACCAGGATGTTGCCTGGTATGGAGGGCATTAGCTATGAGGAGAGGTTGAATAAACTCGGTTTGTTCTCACTGGAACGATGGAGGTTGAGGGGCGATCTGATAGAGGTCTACAAAATTATGAGGGGCACAGACAGGGTGGGTAGGCAGAGACTTTTTCCCAGGATAGAGGGGTCAATTATTCGGGGGCAAGGTTTAAGGTGTGAGGGGCAAGGTTTAGAGGAGATGTACGAGGCAAGCTTTTTACACAGATAGTAGTGGGTGCCTGGACCTCGCTGCCGGAGGAGGTGGTGGAAGCTGGGACGACAGTGACATTTAAGGGCATCTTGACAAATACATGAATAGGATGGGAATAGAGGGATATGGACCCCGGAAGTGTAGAAGATTTTAGTTTAGACGGGCAGCATGGTCGGCGTAGGCTTGGAAGGCCGAATGGCTTGTTCCTGTGCTGTAATTTTCTTTGTTCTTTCTTCTTAGGTCTGTAGCTATTATGCAGTAATAATTTTTTGGAGTTTAATTCTTCAAAATAATATGGATATTTCTCAGGGGTTCATTCAGTACTCTTGGAATGTCAAAAGAGTTCGCGACTTCAAAACTGAGAGACCCTGCTTTAAAGCATGAAGTTTTCTATTCATTCATGGGACGTGGACCTCACTGGCTCAACCAGAATTTATTGCCCATCCCCAATTGCCCTTGAGAAAATGGTGATGAGCTGCCTTGCAATGTTACAATCCATGTGGTGTAGGTATATCTGAAGTGCTGTTATGGAGGGAGTTCCAGGAATTTGATCCAGCGATAGGGAAGGATTGGTGGTGTATTTCCAAGTCAGGATGGTGAGTGGCACTTCCAGGTTGTCGTGTTTCAATTTGCCTCCTGTCCTCTAGATAGATCATGAGTTTGGATGTTGCTGTCTAAGGATACCTGGTATGTTCCTGCAGTGCATCTTGTACATGGTACACACTGCTACCATTGTGCGTCGGTTGTGGAGGGAGTGCATGTTTGTGGATGGGATGCCAATCAATTGGACTGCTTTGCTCTGGATGGTGTCAAGCTTGTAAGTGTTGTTGAAGGTGTATCCACCTCGGCAAATGGAGAGTGTTACATCACAGTCCTGACTTGTGCCTTGTAGATAGTCAGGCTTTGGAGAGTCAGGAGGTGACTTATTCAGGAGGAGGTGGATTCCGAACGAGCTGGAATTTCCCCAGGTGGAAAAAGCAAAGAGGCAGGCGTTGGAGGTACCCCGGGGGCTGAGGGAGGTGCTGTATAGAATCAGGGGTATGAAGCCGGGGAAGGTCTCTGGGCCGGATGGATAGGCGGCGGAATTTTATAAGGAATTTGCGAAGGACCTGACACCACATCTATTGGGGGCGTTTAATGAAGCAGTGGAGAAAGGGGAGTTGCTGGAGATGATGACGCAGGCAGTAATCACACTAATCCTGAAAAAGGGGAAGGACCCGGTCGAATGTGGGTCGCATAAGTCCATATCCCTATTGAACACGGATGTGAAAATATTGGGTAAGTTGTTGGCGGGGAGGATGGAGGATTGTGTCCCGGGGATGGTTGCAGAGGATCAAACAGGCTTCATGAAGGGCACGCAGCTCGCGAGTAATCCCTATGGTTCCCCATGGTAGGCTTATGCAGAAAGTAAGGAGGCATGGGATAGTGGGAAATTTGGCCAGTTGGATAACGAACTGGCTAACCGATAGAAGACAGAGAGTGGTGGTGGATGGCAAATATTTAGCCTGGAGCCCAGTTACCAGTGGCGTACCGCATGGATCAGTTCTGGGTCCTCTGCTGTTTGTGATTTTCGTTAATGACTTGGATGAGGGAGTTGAAGGATGGGTCAGTAAATTTGCAGATGATACGAAGATTGGTGGAGTTGTGGATAGTGAGGAGGGCTGTTGTCGGCTTCAAAGAGACACAGATAGGATGCTAGCTGGGCTGAGAAGTGGCAGATGGAGTTTAACCCTGACAAGTGTGAGGTTATCCATTTTGGAAGGACAAATATGAATGTGGAATACAGGGTTAACGGTAGGGTTCTTGGCAATGTGGAGGAGCAGAGAGATCTTGGGGTCTATGTTCATAGATCTTTGAAAGTTGCCACTCAAGTGGATAGAGCTGTGAAGAAGGCCTATGGTGTGCTAGCGTTCATTAGCAGAGGGATTGAAGTTAAGAGCCGTGAGGTGATGATGCAGCTGTACAAAACCTTGGTCAGGCCACATTTGGAGTACTGTGTACAGTTCTCGTCACCTCATTTTAGGAAGGATGTGGAAGCTTTGGGAAAGGTGCAAAGGAGATTTACCAGGATGTTGCCTGGAATGGAGAGTAGGTCTTACGAGGAAAGGTTGAGGGTGCTAGGCCTTTTCTCATTAGTTGGGAAAAGGATGAGGGGCGACTTGGTAGAGTTTTATAAAATGATCAGGGGAATAGATATGGTAGACAGTCAGAGACTTTTTCCCCGGGTGGAACAAACCATTACAAGGGGACATAAATTTAAGGTAAATGGTGGAAGATATAGGGGATGTCAGAGGTAGGTTCTTTACCCAGAGAGTAGTGGGGGCATGGAATGCACTGCCTGTGGAAGTAATTGAGTCGGAAACGTTAGGGACCTTCAAGCGGCTATTGATTAGGTACATGGATTAGGGTAGAATAATGGAGTGTAGATTAATTTCTTCTTAAGGGCAGCACGGTAGCATTGTGGATAGCACAATTGCTTCACAGCTCCAGGGTCCCAAGTTCGATTTCGACTTGGGTCACTGTCTGTGTGGAGTCTGCACATCCTCCCCGTGTGTGCGTGGGTTTCCTCCGGGTACTCCGGTTTCCTCCCACAGTCCAAAGATGTGCAGGTTGGGTGGATTCGCCATGATAAATTGCCCTTAGTGTCCAAAATTCTATGATTAACCGAGGACAAAAGTTCGGCAGAACATCGTGGGCCGAAGGGCCTGTTCTGTGCTGTATTTCTCTATATCTATATCTAATATAAAAAGGCTGTTGCATGTGGTGATGAATCCGTCAGGGGTTCTGGTACCGGAGGTGGTGGTGTCCATGAACGCGGAGAAGGCATTTGATTGGGTGGAGTGGCGTTACTTGTTCAATGTTTTAGGAAGGTTTGGGTTTGGGCCAAGATGGATGGATGGATGGATTTGTTTATTGGGGCTGGGGATGTGGTGTCGGAGCCAGAGAAGATAAACAAGGCATTTAGGGAGTACTACCAGGACATGTACCGAGGTACAGTGAAAAGTATTTTTCTGTGAGCAACTCAACAGATCATTAAGTACATGAAAAGAAAAGGAAATATAAGAAAATACATAAAAGAAAATACATAATAGGGCAACACAAGGTACACAATGTAACTACTTAAGCACAGGCATCGGATGAAGCATACAGGGGTGTAGTGTTAATGAGGTCAGTCCATAAGAGGGTCGTTTAGGAGTCTGGTAACAGCAGGGAAGAAGCTGTTTTTGAGTCTGTTCGTGCGTGTTCTCAGACTTCAGTATCTTCTGCCCGATGGAAGAAGTTGGAAGAGTGAGTAAGCCGGGTGGGAGGAATCTTTGATTATGCTGCCCGCTTTCCCCAGTAAGAGGGAAGTGTAGATGGAGTCAATGGATGGGAGGCAGGTTCGTGTGATGGACTGGGCTGTGTTCACGACTCTCTGAAGTTTCTTGCGGTCCTGGGCCGAGCAGTTGCCATACCAGGCTGTGATGTAGCCAGATAGGATGCTTTCTATGGTGCATCTGTAAAAGTTGGTAAGAGTTAATGTGGACATGCCGAATTTCCTTAGTTTCCTGAGGAAGTATAGGCGCAGTTGTACTTTCTTGGTGGTAGCGTCGACGTGGGTGGACCAGGACACATTTTTGGTGATGTGTACCCCTAGGAATTTGACACTGCTAACCATCTCCACCTCAGCCCATTGATGCTGACAAGGGATAGTCAGCATCGTTTTGATAAGGGAAAGTCACGTCTTACTAACTTTTGGGGGGAAATTTGTAGATGGCATGGTAGTACAGTGGTTAGCACTGTTGCTTCACAGCTCCAGGGTCCCAGGTTCGATTCCCGTCTTGGGTCACTATCTGTGTGGAGTCTACACGTTCTCCCTGTGTCAGCATGGGTTTCCTCCGGGTGCTCTGGTTTCCTCCCACAAGTCCCGAAAGACATGCTGTTAGGTGAATTGGACATTCTGAATTCTCCCTCAGTGCACGTGAACAGGCGGCGGAATGTGGCGACTAGGGGATTTTCACAGTAACTTCATTGCAGTGTCAATGGAAGCCTATTTGTGACAATAAAGATTATTATTATTAAAAGCCCATGGGATACAGGAAATGTGGCAGGTTAAATCTGAAATTGTCTCTGTGACAGGAAAGAAAGTGTAATGATTGACAGATGTTTTAGCACATTGAAAGTGGTTTCCAGTGGCATTCCGTAGGGCACAGTGTCGGGTTCCTTCCTTTTGTGGTATATATTACTGATTTGGACTTAAATGTGGGAGGCAGATGTGGAAAGTTTGCAGATGACACAATAATTGGCTGTGTAATTGACAATGAAGAGGATAGCTATGGACCCCAGAATGATATGAATGGTTTGGTTCAGTGGGTGGAAAAGTGGCAAATGCAGTTCAATCCAGAGAAGTGTGAGATCATGCATTTTGGAAGGCAAGCAAAGCAAGGACATATTCAATAAACAGGAGGATATTGAGAGTGGCAGAGGAAGTGAGAGACCTTGGCGTACATGCTCACATGTTTCTGAAGGTGGCAGGCAGACAGATAAGGTTGCAAAGAAAGCTCATGGAATGTTGTCATTTATTGCACGAGGTATAGAATACAAAAGCAGGGATGTATTGCTGGAACTGTAAGGTTATTAGGTCACAGATAGGGGTTTGCATTCAGTTCTTGCCACCACATTACAGGAAGGACATAATTGCGCTGGAGAGAGTTCAGAAGAAATTTACAAAGCTGTTTCCAGGGTTGCAAATGAAATTAAATGAAAATTGAAAATGAAATGAAAATCGCTTATTGTCACAAGTAGGCTTCAAATGAACTTACTGTGAAAAGCCTCCAGTCGCCACATTCCGGCGCCTGTTCGGAGAGGCTGGTATGAGAATTGAACTGTGCTGCTGGCCTGCCTTGGTCTGCTTTAAATGCCAGCTTTTTTATTCTGATTCTCTGTCCTTGTATGTGCAGAAAGCACATGAGACGGGATTCTCCGGCCAGCAATGCCAGAATCGCTCAACACAATTGGATGGAGAATCGCATGTGAGCCGAAAATTGTGGGCGGCGCTAGATGCCCGACGGAATGCCATCCTCCAGTGCATTGACAGCATTCTACTCCGCACGTACAGTAAACGCCATTGGCATATCATTAATGGGCCCGACCTGACCCCCGCGATGCTCCACCTCCGCCAGAGCAATAACCGACGGCGAGGTTCACTTGTGGTTTTAAAAATCGGGGTAGATTTCTGGCTTGGGTCACTGTCTGCGCAGTCTCCACGTTCTTTTCATATCTGTGTGGATTTCCTCCTGGTGCTTCGGTTTCCTCCCACAAGCCCCGAAAGACGTGCTGTTAGGTAATTCGGACATTCTGAAGGTAATTCGGACATTCTGAATTCTCCCACTGTGTACCGAACAGGTGCCAGAATGTGGCGACTAGGGGCTTTTCACAGTAACTTCACTGCAGTGTTACTGTAAGCCGAACAAAGATTATTATTATTATGAGCTCTGGTCTCTGCTTCATCTGACAACATCTGACTCCTGCCCATAGTAGCACTTTTCATCATCCACCTGGGTAATCGCTGCATGCGAGCTGACCGTTCCATCATATGTTCCCACCGAACCCTTGGGTGGCAGAGGTGGAGACAGAGTGCGCAGGGAGGGGTTGGGGCTGGGAAAGAGGGGAAGGGAAACCGGGACGATGTGGAGGGTCCGACCTTGGGAAATCGGTCACCGTTTTTCATTGGAATTGGCCGAGTTCCAAATGGAGTGGGTGCCAACCCATTTTCGGATCATGAATTGCTCTGGGATCGGCGCCAATTTAGTTGTCACGGAAGTCCACCGATTCAGTTCTGCCGTTCACACTTAGTTTCTGAAACTGGGAATCCTGCCCATTTATTCTGGTCCCATCAAGAGGACCATGTCTGTGAGACAATCTCCCACGGTTTCCCTTACCCTTCTAACTAAGTTGCTCTATCCTTCCTCCACCTTTGTTTTTCATGAGTTTGACTATTTTGGGGAATACTTTTTTTTCACTGCCTAGATTTTATTTATTAGTATTTTCTAACTATAACAATTACTTGAGATTCAAGTTATAATTAGAGACCTTGCGCACTATTCAGCAGTCTCATCGCGCCTGACTTGTCGGTACAAGGCCGTTGAATCTCACGAGAGGCCTCTCGCGTGATTCGCAGCACTCGAAACGTCTTGCGAGATTCAACAGAATCTTGCGGGATGTCTTAATCTGGACCTCGCTCTCACTGGGCGAGATCCAGATCTGCATATTCAAATGAGCCATTAGGTCGCTTTAAATAGGTGCTTGCCGGATTCTCCAGGGCCTGGGATTCAACGGCCGTGCTTGGGAGACCTCATCTGGGCGTCATATAGTACTGGGCCACACAAACGTGGACCAGTTGTAACGGCACCTGAGGGGGTTTCCCAGGCCATTGAAGAACCCCCCTTCCCGAGTGTCCAGGCATTTGGCAGGATGGTACCTTGGCACTCCCGCTAGCACCTGGATGCCTTGGCACTGCCAACCTGGCACCTTGGCACTGCCAGGGTGCTAGGCTTGTAGTGCCATGGTTCCCGGGCTGGGCTTGGGGTGCTTTGCCCATAAGAGGTTGCGTGAGGGGGCTCGAAGAGTCCGGAAAAGGTAAGTTGAAGTGGGGAAGGGGGCGAGGGGGGGGGGGGGGGGGGGGGTGAGGAGTGATATGGCGGCCGTGGTGGGTTCGCTGAGGGAGTGGAGGGTTTGAAGAATCGGGGCTGACTTTAAAAATTGTGCCCCGATCCGCGAGTAGTCTTATTGCACTGGTAAGCTGAGCTCGCCAGTGCAGGAAGTGACTGAAGTGCGGCTGTGATGGGGCATTCCTCACCAAGGCCAAATAAACCAACAAAATGCTATTGGATAGCAGGGTCGTTACACCCTGCTAACCTGTCAAAATGGGACATCGAAATGTTTTGGTTGAATTGCACCCCTGTAATGAGTTTGTAATTGCTGTTGCTTAATTCCAGGGAAGTGTATGTAATGGCATGCTTTCTTGAACAAGGCCACACAATTGGGCCTTCTGATCTCGATATGTGGTCGATTAATAACGTATTGTCTTATTCCAGATTTTTCTGACATTAGTTTCGTTCTAGACAGCTCACAATGATACCCACATTTCTAGGATTCCTTTAAACTATATCCTGAACTGTTTTCAGGATTTTATTTCCATTGTATTTACAGAGTAATCAACCACCGTTGTAATAGAGCCCGTGATGCATGTACTTTAATTCAATCCTGAGGTTTGGTTAATGAATATAAATTGTTGAAGCTCCATCTTATCGTTTGTGATCTTAGCTGACGCTATGATTAGATTACAGCAATATATCCTGTATTAGTTGCTAAGCTTTCTCGATTTTAATTTTAAAACATCAATACAAACGTAGTTTTTTACTCAGATGTATTATTACCAGTGTGTTTTTCTTAAATGGGAGGATAAGTCCAAGGAAAGAGCCAGTTATTCAGTATCCAGCTTCCTCTGCTCGAATATGCATTTGAGTACTTGGTCCAGCCTCTAGCCCACAATGTTCGCAAAATGTTATGCCTTCTGTAGTACCTGTGGTGTGCACACCGTTGTACGGAAAGTCTGCACAAGTGATTCCTGGGCTCATTAAGTAGTTAATTCAATGCAAATGAGTCAACCACCCAGTTATGTCATTGGAGTGCCTGATCATTACTCAAACCAAACATGCAGCTGTTTTGAAATGGAAAATACCAGTCTATTTTAAGACATTCAGTCACTTCTGTCCTTTACTGCTCCTGTTGATCGATCTGTTTGCTCTGTGCCTTCACATCCTTTACCTCTTGCCAAACAATTTTTCCCTGTGTTAGGAAGTACACAGCATAGTGTGAGCAGCAAGAAGCGCTTTACTGGCTGCATATGGTGACAGCCAATGTTACAAGTTGCCATACATTATCTTTTGAAATTTGGCCCTACCCCCGCTACCCAATGTTTACTGGGAATAAAATCATAACTGCAGAGAGATCGTAGAAACCAAAAAGTGTTGATTGATTCAGATGCAAATTTAATAGCTTTCTTTTGGAAAATGAGGGCCGCAATTCCCCCATGCCCATTGACGTGATCCTCTGGCTACGCTGTGCCGGAAAAGCGCTCCGTTAAAAGCCGTTGAGCCGGGAGGCACCATTCCCGGGATCTACCCAGCTTGCAAAACCTCGTGAGATTCAATGCAAGGACGGAATCACTTTTTGGCAAATCTGCATATTAGAGTGAAACAGTTAGCCTTACTCTAATGTCAGATTGCCAAGGTACCTGCGGCTTTGGGATTCAATCCCTTTGTCTTGGGCATCTTGGATGAGCGCTGTTTGGCACAGGTCCCCAGTAATGGGGACCAGATGGAACGGTGCTTGTGGGGGTCTCCAAAAGGCAGCTGCATGCTCTTTGAGCAGGGTGGTGTCCTGGCAATGCCAGCCTGGCACTCTAAAAGTGCCACCTGGATGCCAGCCAACTGGCACTGACAGGGCCACTGCCAAGGTTCTAAGCTGCCACTTTTTGCATATGATTGGGCCAGGGATGCCTGGTTTGGGGGGGGGTGGATGTTCAGACTGGAGGGAGGTTGGGGACTCTTTCAGTGGCCCCAGAGATTGGGATGCCAAATGTGTCCTAATCTCGGGAGAGTTCCAACGAAGGGCACTCTCCATTGTAAAAAAAGACGCTATGTGAGGCCTTGGTCATTCCCCGTTCAGGCCCTTTATTCAAAGCGCTCATTTTGGGACTTCCTTTTTGGAAAGATCGCGCCCTAAGTTTCATTTTCTGCAGGTTTGGCAGGGTGTTTTTAACCGGCGTCTTGGGTGAGATCCAGACCTGTATTCACCCACACTGAGGGTGCAAATTAACGGAAATGAAACAGTCCCTTGTCAAGCACGTTCAGCCCGTGGTTTCCTGGTGGTTGTAGTGTTGAGAAAGACCCCGCTGTTGAACCGGACTCTTTTATTTTGAGCGCTCAGCGAGGAAAACTCCGCCAAGGCTGCACTTTGTCTGACTTGTCTGCATGACAAGCTCCCCTCGCCAGTGCAGGAAGAGATCAATGGCCTCCCAATCTCGAGACCCCCCAACGGGACTCCCAGACCTGCCACAATGCCCCAGCTAAAATGAAAATGAAATGAAATGAAAATCGCTTATTGTCACGGGTAGACTTCAATGAAGTTACTGTGAAAAGGGGGTCATCGAGTCTCCCACATCCCACTTAAGGGCAGGGCACCCCCCTGTGCCTGATCCCTGGCATGAGCAAAATGCCACCCAGACACCTTGATACTTCCAGCCTGGCACCCTGGTAGTGCCCCTGCCAGTACCACCTGGGCACCCTGGCTATCCCAGGTGGAAGGCAGGTGGCACTGCCAGGGTGTCCATGCTGGCCTTGACAGGGTACCAGGCTGGCAGTGCCCAGGTGGCATCGGCAATGCCAGGACATCACCGTGCTTAGAGCCCAGCCTCCCAGAGGTCCCCGAACCCCTGGGAGACCTCCCAGGGGCTGGTTTAGCTCACTGGGCTAAATCACTGGCTTTTAAAGCAGACAAAGCAGGCCAGCAGCACGGTTCGATTCCCGTACCAGCCTCCCCGGACAGGCACCGGAATGTGGCGACTAGGGGCTTTTCACAGTAACTTAATTGAAGCCTACTCGTGACAATAAGCGATTTTCATTTTTTCAAGTGCCGGTACGCCTGATCCCCATTTGTGGAGACAAGTACTAATCGGCTCTAGCTCAAGGTATCCGAGGCGTGTGGGCTATATCCCGCTGCACCTTGGGTAACTCCGGCAAGTGCATATCAAACTGCTGCAGTAATATGCAGATCCAGATAATGACGTTTCATGAGCTCCCGTTTGATCTCGCAACTCATGGTGAGCGGGAATATCCCATGAGAGGCTTCTCGTGGGATTTACCGTCCGCGTCGCGTCTCAGTTTGGGCGCAGCCTTTAGCTTTCACTCCGAGTCTTTTTTTTTATTTGGGGATTTTCTCATCTGTCAATCCCACATTTAGGGTGGGATTCAAGTAAATGGGAACATTTCCTGGGCCGGGATACTCCTCTACCCGACGGGGCGGGGGTCCCGGCATGATGGAGTGGTGTGAACCACTCCGGCGTTGGGCCGCCCAAAGATGCAGAAGTCTCCACACCTTTAGGGGCGAAGCCCTAACATTGCAGCACGGTAGCATGGTGGTTAGCATAAATGCTTCACAGCTCCAGGGTCCCAGGTTCGATTCCCGGCTGGGTCACTGTCTGTGCGGAATCTGCACGTCCTCCCTGTGTGTGCGTGGGTTTCCTCCCACAGTCCAAAGATGGGCAGGTTAGGTGGATTGGCCATGCTAAATTGCCTGTAGTGTCCTAAAATGTAAGGTTAAGGGGGGGTTGTTGGGTTACGGGTATAGGGTGGATACGTGGGTTTGAGTAGGGTGATCATTGCTCGGCACAACATCGAGGGCCGAAGGGCCTGTTCTGTGCTTACTGTTCTATGTTCTATTGAGGGGCTAGGTTCCACGCCGGAGTGGTTGGCGCTCCACCAGCTGGCGTGGACGGCCTTTGGCGCCACGCCAGCCGGGTCCGAAGGGACTTCGCTGGCGAGCGGAAGTCCGCGCATGCGCCGGAGTGTCAGCAGCTGTTGACGTCATCCCCGCGCATGCACAGGGGAGGTCACTTCCGCCTCCGCCATGGTGAAGACCATGGCGAAGGCGGAAGGAAAAGAGTGCCCCCACGGCACAGGCCCGCCCGCTGATCGGTGGGCCCCGAATGCGGGCCAGGACACCGTGTGGGCACCCCCCGGGGCCGGATCGCCCCGCGCGCCCCCCCCCCAGGACCCCGGAGCCCGCTCGTGCCGCCTGGTCCCACCGGTAAGGTAGGTGGTTTGATCCACGCAGGCGGGAGAGGCTTGACAGCGGCGGAACTTCGGCCCATTGCGGGCCGGAGAATCGGCGGGGCGGGTGGGGGGGGGGGGGGGGGGGCGCCGACCGGCGCGGAGCGATTCCCGCCCCCGTTGAATCTCTGGTGCTGGAGAATTCGGGATTGACGCCGGCCCCCGGCGATTCTCCGACCCGGCGGGGGGGGTTGGAGAATCCCGCCCCTGATCTCTGAAGCTCCCGACACAACCCCCGACCCCCCCCCCCCCCCAAGTCCCAATGCACCATTGAAGGGTCCCCGGCCCACCCCAACACCATGCAGGGCACCCCAACCTCATCATACCTGTGCAAAAAATGCCAGTTTGGCACCCCCAAATTGGCACCTTGACAGTGCCCCTGCCAATTTCCATGGCCATCTGGGAACCTTGACAGTGGCATGCTGGCATGCAAGTGGCACTGTCAGGATGGCAGTGTCAGGGTACCACCCTGCCCAAAGAGCAGCATGCAACTGGGGGCCTCTGATTTCCTGAGAAACCCCCGAGAGGTTGCAGCCATAAGTATCATCATGTAAATATCTGAGGGTCTTGAATAAAGAATACTTGTTAGCAAAAGACAAGGATACTGGATAGTGGGAGGGGTAAGGAGGTATATTACAAAGGGTTTAAAGTGTATATAACCGCTGCTCCCATGATTGTAAGTCGAGATGAGTTTAGCTGACTCCTGAGGAAGGATAGGGAAAACCTCCTGTCCCGACCTTATTAAGATCTTCAGTGAAGCTTGTGAACACAATCTTCTTCACTTGATCCTTATCTGCCGGTCGAGCGTACAAGATAATGAAGGAACAGCTAATCCCCTTGGTTGAAGGGTCAGTCACAAGGGGATACTAGTTCAAGGGGAAGGGCAGGAGGTTTAGGGAAAATGTGAGGAAGAACCTTTTTATCCAGACTAAACAGTCTGAAATGCACTGCTGGGAAGGTGGTAAAGGTGGGGTGCCTCAGATCCTTTAAAAGTGCCTGGATTAGCATGTGGCACATCATAACATTCAAGACTATGGGCTGGTAGATGGGATTAGATAGGTAGGTCTGGTGTTTTTCAAAGGTAGGTGCAGACTTGGTGGGTCAAAGGGCTTTTTCTGCACTGTGTGATTCTGTAACTCTTCTGTGACTGCTGCTAAGGGCATCACAGCACATCTTAGCATTGCTTTGTCAACAGTCTCTAGCTTTAATAACATCAACTTGGTGCTGTATTGTCCAGTCTCCAGATGCATGTTTCTCGACGGTGCACCATTTGCTGGTGGTGGGATTCTCTCCTCCTGCAGCTTGTCAATGGAATTTTCCATTGAAGCTACCCCACGCCGCCGGAAATCCACAGGTGAAGTTGAGATGCCGGTGGGAACACACAATCCCAATGGCTGGATAATTCAGCTTAGTCTTTTTCAAATAAAGAAATGTTCATTTAATTGATTATTCATTTTACACCAAGATAATGAGAGTAGGATTAAAAAGATGCACCTTTTTCCTGTATGACTAATTTGTATTGAGAAGTAACAGCACAATTTCAGTGCCTATTCGCTTTTAGTGCAATATATTTTTAGCTAGAATGTTAATTTATGTCTTATATGAGTGCCTGGAAGGATCCTATAACTCTTTTTTAGTGTTAAGAACAGTAGTAACCCTTACTGTTATTGTGGTGCAGTTTAATATTCTAACAATTCATAGTTAACCACGTGATTTAACTGGTAGCACAAAATCTTTTACAGATGATATCCATTCTTTACCTAACAAATGAACATTATATCTACTAAAAGGTGAAAGATCTTTCAGAACAACTTTTCCAACTGGGTTTGCTCAAGAAGCATGAAGAAGACCTAAAGAAGCTCAGAGAGGAAATAACCAAGGAAAATCATATCTTCAACGAAGCTCTGGTAAGGGTTTTTGACCCATGTACTGAATATATTTCAAATTTGGTTAGAAGATAAAATTTTACAAATTGAAGTAAGATATAATAAATATAGCCTGTCTCACTGTTAGAATTAGAGAACTGGGCTTGACATTTGTAATTTCTGACATTTTCCCATTCTCCTTACTGCTTTGATGTAACTGTCAGTATTGAAGAATGGTTATCCTCAAAATGTGTACCTGTCTATTCTCTACAATTACATAATACCCTGCTATGTGTTTCCAGCATTTTGTTGATAGATTTGGACTCAATGTCAATTAGGCACAGGGATGCATATCCAAATTGTTATTCCCCAGAAAGTTAGTTGGTGAAGGAATAGAACTAGAACCCATTTTTATACACTTATATAATAGATATAATAGGGCAGCATGGTAGCATGGTGGTTAGCATAAATGCTTCACAGCTCCAGGGTCCCAGGTTCGATTACCGGCTGGGTCACTGTCTGTGTGGAGTCTGCACGTCCTCCCCGTGTGTGCGTGGGTTTCCTCCGGGTGCTCCGGTTTCCTCCCACAGTCCAAAGATGTGCAGGTTAGGTGGATTGGCCATGCTAAATTGCCCGTAGTGTCCTAATAGTAAGGTTAAGGGGGGGAGTTGTTGGGTTACGGGTATAGGTTGGATACGTGGGTTTGAGTAGGGTGATCATTGCTCGGCACAACATCGAGGGCCGAAGGGCCTGTTCTGTGCTGTACTGTTCTATGTTCTATGTTCTATATACATTTGCAGAGTGATAAATTACAAGCAGATAACTCCTAAACCCAACAACCATGGTTTTAGTCTGTGTCCATGTAAAGGTATTCAAGTGTACAGCCAGTTAATTTATACCACTTGCATGCAATTAAAATACAATTAACAGATCAACTTCAACCTTTTAAAAATACTTAATATGCGCAACCAAAATTTCAAAGCAAATGATTGAAAATCCCATATTCTGCAAATGAAATGAAAACCGCTTATTGTCACGAGTAGGCTTCGAGTGAAGTTACTGTGAAAAGCCCCTAGTCGCCACATTCTGGCACCTGTTCGGAGAGGCTGTTACGGGAATCGAACCGTGCTGCTGGCTTGCCTTGGTCTGCTTTCAAAGCCAGCGATTTAGCCCAGTGAGCTAAACAGCCCCTATTGTGGATATTGCATTGTGAGAAACTGCTCCTCTCGGACTGTTACAATTTGTTTTGGTAGAATAAACACTGAATGATTTTCATTCAAGCAATTAATTTTTTTCTCTAGAATTCAAGCCAGCAAGGTCAATTTATGTCACCTTTTCTTATTCATTTTCAGAGGGTGCATGTTATCCCATATTAAATGACTATAACAAATAATGAGTATACCGCTTGTTCAAGAGGTTAAGTGAGAATGACTGCCATTGACATCAAGGTAGCATTTGATTGAATGTGACATCAAGGAGCCTGAACAAAATTGAACATCCAAACATATGAATCAAAAGTCAGTGGAAATTAGGTGAAATCTCTCCACTAAGTAGAGTCATACCTAGTACAACGGGAGATGGGTGTGTTTCCTGGAGGCCAAATATCTCTGCCTCAGGACATTGGTGCATGGGTTCTTCAGGTTGTACCCCAGGTCCAACCACCTTCAGATGTTTCAGTAATGACCTTCCTTCATAATGTCAACTCTGAATGTTTTCAGACGATTACATCATTTGCGATTCCATAAATATTGATGCAGTCTGTCCCAGCAAAATCTGTTCAACGTTCTGGCTTAAACTAATAAATAGCAGGTGACGTTCGCACCATTCAATTGCCAAGCAATAACTGTCTTCAACATGAGAGAATTTAACCATTTTTCCTTAACATACAATAATGTTACCTACACTGAATCCTCCACTATCAACATCCTGGGGCTTAGTAGTGATCAGAAACTGAACTGGACCAGCCATATAAATACTGTGGCTACAAGAGCAGATCAGAAGCTGGAAAGTATGTGGTGGGTAACTCACTGCCTCTTCAAAGCCTGTTCACCCCCCCACCCAGGCTCCAGGCCCTCCAGAGAACGTCCGCCAAGGGCATCAAAGGCCAAAGGTTGGCTGCCTCCTACTCTGACGTGCATCTTGGGGATATGCTTCGATGCAGTACTAGACCACAGAATATCAAGAAAAGTGAGCACTGAATGAGTACTTTGGAGGGGAGCGGGGTGTGGGGGTGGGGGGGGGGGTCACTATCTGTAGCAAGGGGGAATGGAAATCTGTTAAAGTGCAATGTTCACTATTAAAACATGTCACATATCAGGTTAATCTTCACTGTGGGCCTGCTCGCACCCCTGCCATTTTGCCCTCCCCAGCCCCTGCACGCCGGACATGGTGGACCAAGATCAAAAGCCCCCGATGCAGCCCCTTTCAAAGGATGGATGTGAGCATGCTGTCAGCAGAAAGACAGGAATCAGATTTTAGCCGGAACTGAGGAGCATCAGAGCTTTCCGCACAGCGAGCTATCATCCCTCTCCTGCCTTGTATGGTGAACCACTGACAGTGTCAACATAGGCTCATCTGGAGTGATCTTGCGCAGACCCTTGGAGGCAGAAACATAGGCAGGGAGGGAACGTTGTGATGGCCGGGGGAGCGGGTGTAGGGCTGGGGCTTTGCACTGCCCAACATAGCCTCATCCTAGGCGAATCTGTGGAGGATGAGAACCTCCGTATTCGCCCTGGCATGTCGGAACCTTGCCACTACCTGTCCTACATCTCTTTCTTGGGCTCGTCTTATATCTTATGGTCTTATGATAGATAGGTTGTTGATTAATAAGGGAATCAGGGGTTGTGGGGAGAAGGCAGGAGAATGGGGATGAGAAAATAGCAGCAATGATTGAATGGCGGAGCAGACTCATTGGCCTAATTCTGCTCCTACGCCTTATGGTCTTATGATCACCGTTCCGTATTGGTACAAATACAAAGATAGATCAGTTAATTTTCACAAAAAAAAACGATCACCCCTCAGAGGTTCCTCAACAGAAATGGAAGACAAGCCTGAGAATGTTAACATGTCCAGAACTTTGTCATAGAGATTATCCAGCCATCAATGTGTTACTTGTTCCATGTATTAGGACTGTTCTCCATTCAAGAGCCGCAGCCGTGCAGGCCCTCCCACATGGCCCAGTCTCATCTGAACCAAATACTGGCATCCATTAATTCCACTGGCACTCAAAGTGCAGTTGAACATCCTTGACTTCCAGTGTGATTAATCCGCAGTGACATACCAGTTACATGCAGTATTCACCACATCTGTTAATATCTTGAATACTTCGATCAAACCACCCCATAACCATCTAAATTCCAGTGCAAACAGGCCTAATCTATGTAATCTCTCCTCGTAACCTAATCCCTGTAGTCCAGGTATAATTTTTATAAATCTCTTTGCACTTCCTCCAAGGCCAAAACATCCTGCTGTGATTGAAGCTTCTCCAAAACTAAAATAAAACTAAAAACCAGACACATCGTAGCTTTTCCTCAAAGCGAAACTAAAAAGCAAAGCCAGAGCTCAGTTCCACCCACACTTTGACATCTCTGCAGCCACTTGAGCAGACAAACATTTCTTAAAGTGACATTCCCATGACACCTCCCCCCAGAAAAAAAACCCATCAACTTCAAGATGGTTTAATTTTTCACCTTTTCACTTTCCTTTAAGAAATGCAGACAGTAAATATACTTTTTCGTTTAAAAAAGCAATACACGCAGACAGGCATAATTAGGGTTCGTCCATTTAAGATAGTCCATTTAAGTTCTTCTTCCTGTAACTCGTCATCACATTCTTGACAAAGCATCAGCTATCACGTTTTCTCATCCTGCCACATGTATTATTTTTAAATGAAATGGCTGTAACAATAAACACCATTGAAACAGTCTGGCATTGTTATTCCGAAATCGCGCCATAAACATCAGTGGATTATGATCAGTATAGATAATTGTGTCTGACGGATTGCTGGTCACATAAATTTGAAAATGCTGCAAAGCCAGCACCAAGCTCAAAGTCTCTTTCTCAATCATGGAATACTATTTCTGGTGAGAATTCAATTTTTTTGAAAAATAACCAATAGGCCACTCTAGCCCTTCGTCGTTGTCTTGTAGAAGCACCAAACCTATGCCCACATCACTCACATCAACAGCTACTTTGAATGGTTTTGTGTAATTTGGGATGGCTAACACAAGAGCAGTGGTTAACACAGCCTTCAGTCCATCAAAGCCTGCTGACACTCCGATGCACACTGGAATTTGGTACGCTTCTTCAGCAAGTCTATCAGTGGAGCAACCACGCTACAAAAAGTTTGCACAAATGTTCGACCAAATCCATTCATGCCAAGAAATCGCATTATTTCCCTTCGTGTCGAAGGTATTGGAAACTCCTCAATAACTTGTTTTCACATCCCGTGTGACCATTCGACCCTTTCCAATTGTCTGGCCAAGGAAAGTGACTTGAGCCTTTCCAAATTCACTTTTAACTAGGTTTATCACCAAACCGCCCCCTGAAATCGATCGAATAACTCCATCAGATGCTTTAAATGTTCTTTCCATGTCTGGCTGAAAATGATCTGACCATCGGTGTATACCGCACAATTGGGTAATCCTGAAACAACTTTGTTAGTTAACCTTTGAAATGTGGCTGGGGTGATTTTCATGCCAAATGGCATAACGTTGAATTGGTATATACCATCTGGAGTCAAAAAGCTGAAATCGCCTTCGCCCTTTCGGATAAAGGTACCTGCTAGTAACCTTTAAGTTAATCCAATTTGGAAATACAAGCTGATTGTCCCACTTTCTCAATACAATCCTCCAAACGTGGGATACGATAAAAGCCCATTCTTGTAACTGCATTAACTTTTCTATAGTCCACACACAACCGTTGGGTACCGTCCGGTTTTGGTACAATCATGATGCGTGAGCTCCATTGGCTGCAACCCACTTCAATTATGCCATTTTTAAGCATACTTTCAATCTCTTTGTTAACCTGTGCCAATTTTAAAGGGTTAAGTCTATTATGGATGTTATTTGATTGGAACAACATTTCGCACATCTGCATCATGTATAGCCATTTTAGTGCTTCCCAACTTATCTCCACAAACTTGTCGATGTGATATCAATAACTCTTTCAGGTCAGTCCGTTTTTCCTCTCGAAGATTACTCAATAATTTATCCCAATTTTTAAGAACATCCTCGTTTTCCAATTTAATTTGAGGTATGTCAAATTTACAGTCATCTGGATTTGGTTCGTCACTTTGAGTTAGAATCATTAAAACCTCCTTTTTCTCTCCTTCCCTTTCAAAGTACCTTTTAAGCATATTCACATGACACACAGTGAATTTTCCTTCCATCTGGCGTTCTTACCACATAATTCACCTCACTTAATTTCCTTTCAATCTGATAAGGTCCACAAAACCTTGCTTTTAAAGGTTCACCTACCGCTGGTAACAATACTAAAACTTTATCTCCACAGGCAAAACTACGAATTTTCGATTTCTTGTCCGCTATCCCATTCATCACATTTTGTGCAACTTTTAAATGTTGTCTAGCCAATTCCCCTGCTCTATTTAATCGTTCCCTAAAATTTGACACGTAATCCAATAATATAAATTCTGATTTCTCACTCAACAATTTTTCCTAAATCAATTTAAATCAATAGCACTAAACGACATAGGGTCAGACGATGTGGAGTCTGTGTGGGTAGAGTTGAGGAACCACAAAGGCAAAAAAACCATAATGGGAGTTATGTACAGGCCTCCTGACAGTGGTCAGGACCAGGGGCACAAAATGCACCACGAAATAGAAAGGGCATGTCAGAAAGGCAAGGTCACAGTGATCATGGGGGACTTCAATATGCAGGTGGACTGGGTAAATAATGTTGCCAGTGGACCCAAAGAAAGGGAATTCATTGAATGTTTACAGGATGGCTTTTTGGAACAGCTTGTGATGGAGCCCACGAGGGAACAGGCTATTCTGGACTTAGTGTTATGTAATGAGCCAGAATTGATAAAAGACCTTAAAGTAAGGGAACACTTAGGAAGCAGTGATCATAATATGGTAGAATTCAGTCTGCAATTTGAAAGAAAGAAGGTAGAATCAGATGTAAAGGTTTTACAGTTAAATAAAGGTAATTACAGGCGCATGAGGGAGGAACTGACGAAAATCGACTGGAAGCAGAGCCTAGTGGGAAAGACAGTAGAACAGCAATGGCAGGAGTTTCTGGGAGTAATTGAGGACACAGTGCAGAGGTTCATCCCAAAGAAAAGAAAGGTTATCAGAGGGAGGATTAGGCAGCCATGGCTGACAAAGGAAGTCAGGGAATGCATCAAGGCAAAAGAGAGAGCCTATAATGTGGCAAAGAGTAGTGGGAAGTCAGAAGATTGGGAAGGCTACAAAAACAAACAGAGGATAACAAAGAGAGAAATAAGGAAAGAGAGGATCAAATATGAAGGTAGGCTAGCCAGTAACATTAGGAATGATAGTAAAAGTTTCTTTAAATACATTAAAAACAAACGGGAGGCAAAAGTAGACATTGGGCCGCTCCAAAATGACGCTGGTAATCTAGTGATGGGAGACAAGGAAATAGCTGAGGAACTTAATAAGTACTTTGCGTCAGTCTTCACAGTAGAAGACATGAGTAATATCCCAACAATTCAGGAAAGTCAGGGGGCAGCGTTGAATATGGTTGCCATCACAAAGGAGAAGGTGCTAGAGAAACTAAAAGGTCTGAAAATTGATAAATCTCCGGGCCCAGATGGGCTACATCCTAGAGTTCTAAAGGAGATAGCTGAAGAAATAGTGGAGGCGTTAGTTATGATCTTTCAAAAGTCACTGGAATCAGGGAAAGTCCCAGAGGATTGGAAAATCGCTGTTGTAACCCCCCTGTTCAAGAAGGGAACAAGAAAAAAGATGGAAAATTATAGGCCAATTAGCCTAACCTCGGTTGTTGGCAAAATTCTAGAATCCATCGTTAAGGTTGAGATTTCTAAATTCTTGGAAGTGCAGGGTCGGATTAGGACAAGTCAGCATGGATTTAGTAAGGGGAGGTCGTGCCTGACAAACCTGTTAGAGTTCTTTGAAGAGATAACAAATAGGTTAGACCAAGGAGAGCCAATGGATGTTATCTATCTTGACTTCCAAAAGGCCTTTGACAAGGTGCCTCACGGGAGACTGCTGAGTAAAATAAGGGCCCATGGTATTCGAGGCAAGGTACTAACATGGATTGACGATTGGCTGTCAGACAGAAGGCAGAGAGTTGGGATACAAGGTTCTTTTTCGGAATGGCAACCGGTGACAAGTGGTGTCCCGCAGGGTTCAGTGTTGGGGCCACAGCTGTTCTCTTTATATATTAACGATCTAGATGACGGGACTGGGGGCATTCTGGCCAAGTTTGCCGATGATACAAAGATAGGTGGAGGGGCAGGTAGTATTGAGGAGGTGGGGAGGCTGCAGAAAGATTTAGACAGTTTAGGAGAATGGTCCAAGAAGTGGCTGATGAAATTCAACGTGGGCAAGTGCGAGGTCTTGCACTTTGGAAAAAAGAATAGAGGCATGGACTATTTTCTAAACGGTGAAAAAATTCATAATGCTAAAGTGCAAAGGGACTTGGGTGTCCTAGTCCAGGATTCTCTAAAGGTAAACTTGCAGGTTGAGTCCGTAATTAAGAAAGCAAATGTAATGTTGTCATTTATCTCAAGAGGCTTGGAATATAAAAGCAGTGATGTACTTCTGAGGCTTTATAAAGCACTAGTTAGGCCCCATTTAGAATACTGTGAGCAATTTTGGGCCCCATACCTCAGGAAGGACATACTGGCACTGGAGCGGGTCCAGCGGAGATTCACACGGATGATCCCAGGAATGGTAGGCCTAACATACGATGAACGTCTGAGGATCGTGGGATTATATTCATTGGAGTTTAGGAGGTTGAGGGGAGATCTAATAGAAACGTACAAGATAATGAATGGCTTGGATAGGATGGACGTAGGGAAGTTGTTTCCATTAGCAGGGGAGACTAGGACGCGGGGGCACAGCCTTAGAATAAAAGGGAGTCACTTTAGAACAGAGATGAGGAGAAATTTCTTCAGCCAGAGAGTGGTAGGTCTGTGGAATTCATTGCCACAGAGGGCGGTGGAGGCCGGGACATTGAGTGTCTTTAAGACAGAAATTGATAAATTCTTGATTTCTCGAGGAATTAAGGGCTATGGGGAGAGAGCGTGTAAATGGAGTTGAAATCAACCATGATTAAATGGTGGAGTGGACTCGATGGGCCGAATGGCCTTACTTCCACTCCTATGTCTTATGGTCTTATGGTCTTAAGTGGTCCTCTTGCCTCATGACCAAAAATTAGTTCAAAAGGACTGAATTTGGTTGACTCATTAGGTGCATCCCTAATTGCAAACAGTATGAATGGAATTCCTTTATCCCAATCCTCTGGATAATCTTGACAATAAGCCCTCAACATTGTCTTTAATGTCTGATGTCACCTTTTAATGCTCCCTGCGTTTCTGGATGGTATGCAGTTGATTTAAATTGTTTTATTCCTAAGCGATCTAAATCTTCTTTGAATAACCTTGAGGTAAAATTTGATCTTTGACCGGATTGTATTACTGTGGGTGGCCCATATCTAGTGAAGAATTTAAGTAACTCCTCCACAATATTTTTAGCTGTAATATTGCATACTGGAATGGCCTCTGGAAACCTAGTAGAACACATCCATTATAGTCAAAAGATATTGATTCCCACTTTTCGTTTTAGGAAGCAGTTCTATGCACTCAATTAAGACCCTTGTAAAAGGTTCCTCAAATGCTGGAAAGGGTATTAAGGGTGCTGGTGTTATCACTGCTTGAGTTTCCCTATCACTTGACATGTGTGACATGATCAACAAAATTTAACTACATCTTTATGTAGTCCAGGCCAATAAAAATGTTTTTGGATTTTAGCTTGAGTTTTCCTTTCTCCCAAATAACCTCCCACTGGTACCTCATGTGCAACTCGCAACACCTCCTTCCTATACACTACCGACAATACTACTTTTCATCTGCCTGCATATGTAAAGGTCTACATTTTCTCATCAAGACATCACTTTTACGGTAATAACACTCTGGTATACACTCAGATTCCTTTTCCGTGTATGCTTTCTGATACATCCGGTTTATTTCTATATCTGTTGTAACTCCGTCAATTTTCCTGAACTAAAAATATGCGTCTCATCCTCCACCTGTTCTTGTTCTTTTTCAACCATCTGATCAAAAATGGTTTCTGATAATTGCACTTCAGCTTCATCTTCACTCTTTGTTTTCTCCTCTTGTCTTAACCTGTGACTTTGCAACCTTGTTACTACACAATCCGAAAAAATCCCAGGATACTCGTCCTTCAACACTTCAGTTGTCTGATTTTCCACTGGCTTACCAACCACAGTAGGCATCACTCCCACCTGCGATCCAGCTGTATGATTACCCAAGATAAACTGTATTCCTAGAGAAGATAGTTTCTCTATTACTCCTACTACCACTTCACCACTCTTCACTGGACTTTCCAACCTTACCTGATATAATGGAACACTACAATTCTCACGCTGAATTCCACATATTAACACCTTTTCTGGCAATATTTTTCCCAAATTACATAACTCCTCATCTCTTACCATTAAAGATTGATAGCTCCCGTATCTCTTAAAATTGTGACTTCTTTACCTGCTCCTCCTGATACACATGAGTAAACTTTACCCACACAAGTAAATTCTTTAAAAGAGATCTGGCACCTTCTAATCACCTCTTGATCAGGTTGTACAATCTTTTGCACCTCCTTTGCTTGACTTGGGCTTTCCTTTCCCACTTTAACAAACCCCACTGTTTTATCCTGTTTTACAATATCAGCCTTCCCAGTGCTTTTCTTCCACGACCAACACTGTGACTTTACATGGCCTTGTTTATTACAGTGAAAACATTTTAAACTTTTCATGTCTCTTCCACCCTCCAAGATTTCCTTTTTAATCTGAGGTGCACTCTCCTTCTTATCTCTCATCAGATCACCTTTTCCTCTACCACTTGAGTATTTCTCATGTCCCCAGTTTCTATCCCTCACAGGCTGAAACTGATATCGGAAACCAAGCTTTTATTTATGAACTAATTCATAATCATCTGCTATTTCTGCTGCTAACCTCGCAGTTTTAACCCTCTGCTCTTCCACATGAGTTCTCACTACATTAGGAATTGAGGAAACACCTCCAAAAGTATAATTTCTCTGAGAGCTTCATACATAGAACATGGAATATAGAAAAATACAGCACAGAACAGGCCCTTTGGCCCACGATGCTGTGTCAAACTTTTGTCCTAGATTAAGAACAAATTAATCTACGCCCCATCAGTCTACCATAATCCATGTACCTATCCAATAGCCGCTTGAAGGTCCCTAATGTTTTCGTAGAATTTTTTTTTTCATAGAATGTACAGTGCAGAAGGAGGCCATTCAGCCCATCGAGTCTGCACCGGCACTTGGAAAGAGCACTCTACCCAAGCCCATACCCCCACCCTATCCTCATAACCCAGTAACCCCACCTAACACTAAGGGCAATTTGGACACTAAGGGCAATTTAGCATGGCCAATCCACCTAACCTGCACATCTTTAGACTGTGGGAGGAAGCCGAAGCACCCGGAGGAAACCCACGCACACACGGGGAGAACGTGCAGACTCCACACAGACAGTGACCCAAGCCGGGAATCGAACCTGGGACCCTGGAGCTGTGAAGCATTTGTGCTATCCACTATGCTACTCAACTACTTCCACAGGCAGTGCATTCCATGCCCCCACTACTCTCTGGGTAAAGAACCTACCTCTGACATCCCCCCTATATATTCCACCATTCACCTGATATTTATGTCCGCTTGTAATGGTTTGTTCCACCCGGGGAAAAAGTCCCTGACTGTCTACTCTATCTGTTCCGCTGATCATCTTCTAAACCTCTATCAAGTCGCCCCTCATCCTTCCCCCTTCTTTTTTTTTAATATAATTTTTATCGGAATTTTTTACAGAAAATATAAAACATAACGACAAACAATGAAATGCAACAAAATAACCCATAATAACTGTAACACCCCCAGACTGTATCGACGCATGTACCACATCCCCCACCCCCCCCCCCAACCCCAATGAACAACAAAAGAACTTAAAAATAAATTTAAATTAAATAAACAAACATAGTCATCGTCCGCACCCCCCCCCCCACCTTTTCCCTCCCCTTTTTCCCTCCCCCTTCCCCCCCTCCCCCCCGGGTTGCTGCTGCTACTGTCCCCGTACCCTATCGTTGAGCCAGAAAGTCGAGAAAAGGTTGCCACCGCCTAAAGAACCCTTGTACCGACCCTCTCAGGGAGAATTTGACCTTCTCTAGCTTAATGAAACCTGCCATGTCATTGATCCAGGTCTCCACGCTTGGGGGCCTCGCATCCTTCCATTGTAGCAAGATCCTTCGCCGGGCTACTAGGGACGCAAAGGCCAGCACACTGGCCTCTTTCGCCTCCTGCACTCCCGGCTCCACCCCAACCCCAAAAATCGCGAGTTCCCATCCTGGCTTGACCCTGGATCCCACCATCCTCGACACCGTCTTCGCCACCCCCTTCCAGAACTCCTCCAGTGCCGGGCATGCCCAGAACATATGGGCATGGTTCGCTGGACTCCCCGAGCACCTGACACACCTGTCTTCACCCCCAAAGAACCTACTCATCCTCGTCCCAGTCATGTGGGCCCAGTGCAGCACCTTGAATTGGATGAGGCTAAGCCGCGCACACGAGGAGGAAGAATTAACCCTCTCCAGGGCATCAGCCCATGTCCCGTCTTCGATCTGTTCCCCCAGTTCCCCCACCCACTTTACTTTCAGCTCCTCTACTGATGCCTCCTCCGCCTCCTGCATAACCTTGTAGATATCAGATATCTTCCCTTCTCCGACCCAGACCCCCGAAAGCACCCTGTCGCTCACCCCCCTCGCGGGAAGCGAAGGCAATCCCTCCACCTGCCGCCTAGCAAATGCCTTTACCTGCAGATGCCTGAACATGTTCCCCGGGGGGAGCCCAAATTTCTCCTCCAACTCCTCTAGGCTCGCAAACCTCCCATCAATAAACAGGTCCCTCAGCTGTCTGATGCCCGCCCTGTGCCAACCCTGAAATCCCCCATCAATGTTCCCCGGGATGAACCTATGGTTCCCCCTTAACGGAGCCTCCATCGAGCCCCCCGCTTCTCCCCTATGTCGCCTCCACTGCCCCCAAATCTTGAGGGTAGCCGCCACCACCCGACTCGTGGTATACCTCGTAGGAGGGAGCGGCCACGGCGCCGTTACCAGGGCCCCCAGGCTTGTATCTCCACAGGACGCCCTCTCCATCCGTTTCCATGCTGCCCCCTCCCCCTCCATTACCCACTTGCGCACCATCGACACATTGGCCGCCCAATAATACCCCGAGAGATTGGGTAACGCCAGCCACCCCCCCCCCCCCCCCATCTCTACCCCGCTCCAAGAAGACCCTCTTCACCCTCGGGGTCCCATGCGCCCAAACAAAGCTCATGATGCTGCTAGTCACCCTTCTAAAAAAGGCCCTGGGGATAAAGATGGGCAAACACTGAAAAAGGAACAAGAACCTCGGGAGAACTGTCATTTTGACGGACTGCACTCTACCCGCCAACGATAGCGGCACCATGTCCCACCTTTTAAATTCCTCCTCCATCTGCTCCACCAGCCTGGTAAAATTAAGCTTATGGAGAGTCCCCCAACTCTTGGCCACCTGCACCCCCAGGTATCTGAAACTCTTCACTGCCCTCTTAAATGGGAGTCTCCCAATTCCCTCATCCTGATCACCCGGGTGTACTACAAATACCTCACTCTTGCCTAAATTTAACTTATAGCTCGAGAAGCCCCCAAATTCCGCTAACAGCTCCATCACCCCCGGCATTCCCCCTTCTGGATCCGCCACATACAACAGCAGGTCGTCCGCATACAGCGATACACGATGTTCCTCCCAACCCCGCACCAGACCCCTCCATCTCCCTGACTCCCTCAACGCCATAGCCAAAGGTTCAATCGCCAGTGCAAAGAGCAAGGGGGACAGGGGGCACCCCTGCCTGGTCCCACAGTAGAGCCTAAAGTACTCCGACCTCCTTCCATTGGTAACTACACTTGCCATCGGAGCCGCGTAGAGCAGCCTCTCCCATTTGATGAATCCCTCCCCGAATCCGAACCGCTCCAGCACCTCCCACAGGTACCCCCACTCAACTCTATCAAACACTTTCTCCGCATCCAGCGCCACCACTATCTCCGCCTCCCCCTCCACTGCCGGCATCATAATAACATTTAGCAGTCTCCGCACATTCGTGTTGAGCTGCTGTCCCTTGATAAATCCTGTCTGATCCTCGTGTATCATCCCTGGCACACAGTCCTCTACCCTGGTGGCCAGGATCTTCGCCAGCAACTTAGCGTCAACATTGAGGAGCGAGATAGGCCTGTATGATCCACACTGCAAGGGGTCCTTATCCCGCTTCAGGATCAGAGAGATCAGTGCCCGCGACATCAGATCCGCATACTTTTTATAAAATTCCACCGGGAACCCGTCCGGCCCCGGTGCCGTACCTGACTGCACTTGTCCAATCCCCCTGACTAGCTCCTCCAACTCTATCGGCGCCCCAGCCCCTCTACCAGCTCCTCCTGAACCCTTGGGAACCATAGCCTGTTCATGAAGCTCTCCATTCCCCCTCTCCCCATCGGAGGTTCTGACCGGTACAGTTCCTCGTAGAAGTCCCTAAAGACCCCATTTACTTCTGTCCCCTTCTGCACTACATTCCCACCCCTATCCGTCACTCCACCAATTTCCCTAGCCGCATCTCGCCTGCGGAGCTGATGCGCCAACATCCTGCTCGCCTTCTCCCCATACTCATATACCGTGCCCTGCGATCTCCTCCACTGTGTCTCTGCCTTTCTGGTGGTCAACAAGTCAAATTTGGCCTGCAAACTACGCCGTTCCCCCAGCTCCTGTCCACATCCAGGAGCTCCCCCACCAGTCTCTCCCTCTCCTTCCTCGCCCTCCTTTCCCTATGGGCCCGGATGGAGATCAGCTCCCCCCAGATCACTGCTTTCAGAGCCTCCCAGACCATCCCCACCCGGACCTCCCCCGTGTCGTTGGTATCAAGATACTCCTCAATACTTCCCCAGACCCTCCTACACAGCTCCTCATCAGCCAGCAGCCCCACATCCAGGCGCCAGAGCGGGCGCTAGTCCCGCGCCTCCCCCATCTCCAGATCAACCCAGTGCGGAGCATGGTCTGAAATCGCTATGGCCGAATACTCTGCATCCTGCACCTTCGGGATCAATCCCCTGCTCAGGATGAAAAAATCTATTCGGGAATAGACCCTATGGACATGGGAGAAAAAGGAATACTCCCGTGCTCTCGGCCTCCCAAACCTCCAGGGATCCACCCCTCCCATCTGGTCCATAAACCCCCTCAGCACTTTGGCCGCCGCCGGTCTCCTAGCCGTCCTTGAACTCGACCGGTCCAGTGGGGCATCCAGCACTGTGTTAAAGTCTCCCCCCATGATCAGGCCCCCTGCCTCCAGGTCCGGAATGCGGCCCAGCAAGCGCCTCATGAAGCCGGCATCATCCCAATTTGGGGCATATACATTAACCAGCACCACCTGCTCTCCCTGCAGCCTACCCTTCACCATAATATATCTGCCCTCCTTGTCCGACACCACCTCAGCCGCCTCGAACGCCACCCTCTTCCCCACCAGAATCGCCACTCCCCGGTTCTTCGCGTCCAATCCTGAATGAAAAACCTGCCCCACCCACCCCTTCCTCAGATGAACCTGGTCCGCCACCTTCAAGTGGGTCTCCTGGAGCATAGCCACGTCCGCCTTCAGCCCCTTCAGATGAGAAAATACCCTAGTTCTCTTAACCGGCCTATTCAGCCCCCTCACGTTCCAAGTAATCAGCCGGATCAGAGGGCAACCTGCTTCCTTCTCCCTTCTAATGAGAAAAGGCCTAGCACCCTCAACCTTTCCTCGTAAGGCCTACTCTCCATTCCAGGCAACAGCCTGGTAAATCTCTTTTGCACCTTTTCCAAAGCTTCCACATCCTTCCTAAAATGAGGCGACCAGAACGGCACACAGTACTATGTTTGGTCTATTTTCAAAGCCCGTATCCACCAATCAAAATTACTCTGTTTGATCCTTTCAAACTCTGTGTATGTTTGACCAAATTCTTAAATTTCTAAACCTTTGTGTGTAGGCTTCAGGCACTAGTTCATATGCACCTAAGATGGATTTTTTCACCTTCTCAAATGACTGCATGGACATATTTAATTAGATCCCCACCAAGCCTTCGACTTTGACGCTCTTTCTCACTATCCTCCAACTGTACATTTTCCTTTACGTCCGCCAATTCTAACTGACTCATGTTTCATGACCTTTTTCTGAAGTTCAAACTCTCTCTCTTTATCTTTTTCCCTGATATCTCCCTTTCTCTTTCTTTTTGTTCTGCTAGGGCTATTCTTTCTGTTTTCCTTTCTCTTTTTCTTTTTCCTCTCTATCTCTTTATTTTTCCTATCTCTCTCTCTTTTGTATACAAGCTGCTTTAATTCTTTCTCATGTTCCATTTGTTTAATTTTTGCTATTTCCAATGAGTCAAACTGTATCTCAGGCAATATTAAATGCTTAGCCACTGCCATAATTACCTCATCTTTTCGCATGTTTCAGGTAATGTTAACTGCAATGTTTTTGCCAACTCTAAAAGCCTGTTTTTAGTCTCTGTCCGTAAGGTGCTGCGTGTGACCATCTCCACCCCTAAAAACTTCAGAGCCTCTGAAAGAGCCATTGTCCACAACACACTCCTTACTTAAACTGAAATACCACAACTGAAAAGCAACCACAATATGCTCACGCCTCACTGTTTTTAAGTTCACTAAGCCAATCCAATAGATAGACTTTTATCCCAGACGAACCCTCAATTTGTTATGGGCCAGGGTTTAGAGAACCCCAAGGTGTATCATGGAGTTCACCTGACCCACGACTTTTACTAGATTGTGGTATGGGGAACACACGGCCCACTCTACAAGTGTGGTGCAGCAGAACTCTAAGGTAATTTTTAAAGCAAAACAATGTTTATTCTATGAATTTAGTTAACCTTTTTAAAACATACAGTGAACATCTTAGCAACCATCAATTCAAATACAACCCCAAAGAATGCAACATTCTAAGTAATACTTAAACTTTCCTTTTAACATCCATAAGCCAAAAATCATTTTTACAGAAAGACATCAGGTTTAACTTCACTACTAGAACAGTTACCACGTTGAAATCACCAAATGGACATTCAGAAGCTGGCAGAGATTCACACACATCCTTATGTGATTGCAACTTCTCCAAAACGAAAACAAAATTAAAAAACACAGACACACCCAAGCTTTTCCTCAAAGCGAAACTAAAAAGCAGAGCCAGAGCTCAGCTCCACCCACACTCTGACATCAGTGCAGCCACTTGAGCAGACAAGCATTTCTTTTTTTTTTTTTTTTAAATAATTTTTATTGAATTTTTCAAAATACAAACATTTTAACCCCCCCTACATTTACATTTAAATTATAACAAAACAAAGTCAAACCCCCCTACTTAACAAGAAAAAGGAAAAAAAAAAAAAAAAATCCCCCCCCCCCCTACCCGCGCGTCCCCCCCCCCCCCCCCCCCGCCGGCGAACCGCCAGTCAGACCAACTTATCATTTCTAGCAGCGTCCTCGGGCAGGCCTTGCCCGTGCCACCGCCGCTACCGTACTTCCTTCGTCGTTGTCCCCCCTCCCCCCCCCCCCCCCCCCCGCCCTCCCCTCCCCTCCCGGGTTGCTGCTGTCATGGCCTCAGTTTCTATCTCTGATCCAAGAGGTCTAGGAAGGGTTGCCATCGCCTGGAAAACCCCTGCACCGACCCTCTCAGGGCGAATTTGATCCTTTCCAATTGGATGAAGTTTGCCATGTCGTTTAACCAGGTGTTAACACTCGGAGGCCTTTCGTCCCTCCACTGAATCAGGATCCTCCTCCGAGCCACCAAGGACGCAAAGGCTAATATTCCAGCCTCCCTCGCCTCCTGTACCCCCGGTTCCACCCCAACCCCGAAGATCGCAAGTCCCCATCCTGGCTTGACCCTGGACCCCACCACTCTCGACACCGTCCCTGCCACCCCCTTCCAGAACTCCTCCAGTGCCGGACATGCCCAAAACATATGTGCATGATTCGCAGGGCTTCCCGAACATCTAATACACCTGTCTTCACCCCCGAAAAACCGACTCATCCTTGTCCCCGTCATGTGGGCTCTATGCAGTACCTTAAATTGAATGAGACTTAGTCTCGCACATGACGACGACGAGTTGACCCTCTCCAGGGCGTCTGCCCATGTCCCGTCCTCTATCTGTTCCCCCAGCTCTAACTCCCACTTATCTTTCAGCTCCTCTACTGGTACCTCCTCCACCTCCTGCATAATCTTATAAATGTCCGAGATCTTCCCCTCCCCGACCCAGACCCCTGATAGCACCCTATCACTCACCCCCCTGTCGGGGAGCGCGGGGAACCCCGCTACCTGTCGTCTGGCAAATGCCTTCACTTGGAGGTACCTGAACGTGTTCCCCGGGGGGAGCCCAAATTTCTCCTCCAGCTCTCCCAGGCTCGCAAACCTCCCCTCTATAAACAAGTCCCTCAGTTGTCTAATACCCGCCCTTTGCCAGCTCTGGAATCCCCCTCCTGTGTTTCCCGGCGCAAATCTGTGGTTCCCTCTTAGTGGTGCCCCTATCAGACCTCCCACTTCCCCCCTGTGTCGCCTCCACTGCCCCCAGATCTTGAGGGTGGCCGCCACCACTGGGCTCGTGGTATACCTCGTGGGAGGGAGCGGCCATGGTGCCGTTACCAGTGCCCCTAAGCTTATGTTGCCGCAGGACGCCCTCTCCATGCGCTTCCAGGCTGCCCCCTCCCCTTCCATCATCCACTTTCGTACCATCGATGTATTTGCCGCCCAGTAATATCCTGAAAGGTTGGGTAACGCCAGCCCTCCACTATCCCTACTCCGCTCCAAAAAGACCCTTCTAACTCTCGGGGTGCCATGTGCCCACACATACCCCATGATACTACTCGTTACCTTCTTGAAAAAGGCCCTGGGGAGGAAGATGGGCAGACACTGGAACAAAAACAAGAACCTCGGGAGGACCGTCATTTTAACTGACTGCACCCTCCCTGCCAGCGACAGCGGCACCATGTCCCACCTCTTAAACTCCTCCTCCATCTGCTCCACCAGTCTGGAAAAGTTCAACTTGTGTAGGGTCCCCCAGTTCTTTGCCACCTGCACCCCCAAATACCTAAAACTTTTAACTGCTCTTTTGAAGGGGAGCCTCCCAATTCCCTCCCCTTGGTCTCCCGGGTGTATTACAAAGACCTCACTTTTCCCCAGATTTAATTTATATCCCGAAAAGTCCCCGAACTCCGCTAGTATCCCCATTACCTCCGGCATTCCCCCCTCCGGGTCTGCCACATACAACAACAAATCATCCGCATAGAGCGAGACCCGATGTTCCTCCCCTCCCCTTGTCAGTCCTCTCCACCCCCCTGAACCCCTCAGTGCCATCGCCAACGGCTCAATCGCTAATGCAAAGAGTAAGGGAGATAGGGGACATCCCTGCCTAGTACCTCGATGGAGCCCAAAATATTCTGACCTCCTCCCGTTTGTTACCACACTTGCCATCGGAGCTGAATAGAGCAGTTTTACCCACTTGATAAATCCCTCCCCAAACCCAAACCTTTCCAACGTCTCCCACAAGTATTCCCACTCCACCCTGTCAAATGCCTTCTCCGCGTCCAGCGCTACCACTATCTCCGCCTCCCCTTCCACTGCTGGCATCATAATCACATTTAACAATCTCCGGACATTTGTGTTAAGTTGGCGTCCCTTCACGAACCCCGTCTGGTCTTCATGGACTACCCCTGGCACACAGTCCTCTATCCTGGTTGCCAGGACCTTTGCTAACAGCTTGGCATCTACATTTAAGAGGGAGATAGGCCTGTAGGACCCGCACTGGACCGGGTCCTTGTCCCGCTTCAAAATCAAGGAGATCAGGGCCTGCGACATTGTTGGAGGCAGAACCCCCCCCTCGCGCGCCTCATTGAAGGCTCGCACCAGCACTGGACCCACCAAGTCCACAAATTTCCTGTAAAACTCCACCGGGAACCCATCCGGCCCCGGCGCCTTCCCCGCCTGCATCTGGCCTATCCCTTTAATTAGCTCCTGCAGCTCTATCGGCGCCCCCAACCCTTCCACCAGCTCCTCCTGTACCTTTGGGAACCCCAATTTGTCGAGAAAGTTCTTCATTCCCCCTCTCCTCTTCGGCGGTTCAGACCTATACAATTCCCTATAGAAGTCCCTAAAGACCCTATTCACCTCTTGCCCCTTCTGCACTACATCCCCACCCCTCTCTCTCACTCCCCCAATCTCTCTGGCTGCATCTCGCTTACGAAGCTGGTGTGCCAGCATCCTGCTCGCCTTTTCCCCGTACTCATACTCCGCACCCTGCGCCCTTCTCCACTGCATTTCCGCCTTCCTAGTGGTCAGTAGGTCGAACCTGGCCTGCAAGCTACGCCGCTCCCTTAATAGCCCCTCCTCTGGCGCCGCCGCATATTTCCTATCTACTTCTAGGAGCTCCCCCACCAGCCTCTCCCTTTCCTGCCTCTCCTTCCTCTCTCTGTGTGCCCTTATGGAGATCAGCTCTCCTCTAATCACTGCTTTCAAGGCCTCCCAGACCGTCCCCACCTGCACCTCACCTGTGTCATTCGTACCCAGATAGTTCTCAATGCCCGTTCTCACCCTTCTGCACACCTCTTCGTCCGCCAACAGCCCTACATCCAGGCGCCACAACGGGCGTTGGTCCCGCGCCTCCCCCATGTCCACTTCCACCCAATGTGGTGCATGGTCCGATATCGCAATGGCAGACAAGCATTTCTTAAAGTGATATTCCAATAACACATGTCAATAATTTGCCCTCAACACTGTGGGCTTCCACCTTAGTTACAGTCTCTTATGTGGGGCTTTATAAAATGCTTTCCAGAAATGTCCCCTATTGACTATTAATTTTTTCAGCATGTCAGGCATGTTATCTTCCTTTCCAACTGTAAATACTGAAACAAAGTAATTGTTCAACATGTCTGCCATTTCACCATTATCAATGACAATATCTCCATTTTCAGCTTTTAGTGGGCCTACATTGCTCATGACAACCTGCTTTCCCTTTATCTAATTACAAAAATTCTTATTGCCTTTGATGCCCCTTGCAAGTTTCCTTCGTAGTTCCTTTTAAGTGGCTCTTATAAGCTGTTTTGTGACTCTTTGCTGGTCTTTGCATCTATCTAATTTTGTCCGGATCTGTATTATGTTTTGCCTTTTGTAACCCTTTCATTTAGTTTTATGCTGCCCCTTGTTAGCTTCTGCTGCTGTTGAGTAAAGAGTCAGGAGTTCTACTCCTTTCTCGAATATCTTCTTTGAACACACGCTATACAAAACTCTATCACCACACAAGTGCTACTTGAAACCCCTTTACATAGTGTCAATTATTGGAGTCTTCACATCAATTTGACAAGTAGTTGGAATGTCTCTTAACTCATTCCTAACAGTCTCCCCTTCCTTCAAGAGCAAAATATAATTTGGTAAATATTTGTTTCCCCCGAAAAAACAAAATGCAATAAACGAAAAACACACTCAATTCCCTTCCCACCCCACCGTTTTTTTCAATTCATTTTTTTGGAAGGAAAAAAAACAGTCACAGGAACAGGCGCCCTTCATTAATAATATCCAAAAGTTTCTGTGAACTAGTCCCTCTCTTCGTAAAACAATCGGATAATTCCGATTTAATTTTTGCTATCTCCCCTTTGTCCAACATCTGCTTCAAACTGGCGATGTCTATCCTTAACCTTTTCTCATTCACCCATTTTGTAGAGTGCACTTTTTCCCCTAGGCATTTATTGTCAATGTGACACTCAATGTGTGTGTTATCCAGTCCCCCTAATCCCAAAATGTCTTTCAATATCTGGGATATATAAAAGGCCATATTCACCACCTCTACAAGGCTTAACGTCTCAGAGGCTAAAGTGCTTTTGACCACTCTCCTTATTTTCTTTATTTCCCACACAAGGGGGCAACATTTACCATTGTTTCCCAAAAGGAAAATTATAAAACCTCCTACGTTTGAAACCCCGTCACAAATTTGCGTAGGACGCATCGCCATAAACTATGAGTTTCAAGTGCCTAAGATCACCTAAAACCGGGAACCTCAAAATACACTCCTGCATTTTTAGTTTGGCCAATGCTTTATTTTCTCCCATTATGTCTTCCGGTTTAGGATCATTCATTTTTGCACTCAACTCTAAAGACATCAAAACTAACATCCGGTCTAGATTGTCTACCTAAACAATTCAGTTACCCAATTAAACATCGCAGTTGCTCTTTTTCCGTCTTTGAAGCCACCCCGTCTTTTTGTGAAACCCGACCACCACTAATTGCTATTGGGCTGATTGTCTCCAAATAAGATTGCTGAAGTAAAGTTGCCCCTGACTTTGTCCAATTTCCAGTCCGATATAATTAAATGCACCGGAAGCCTGACTTCCAACCCCGAATTTGTTCCAGAACCCAGAGATTACAATAGCTTTGAAATCACTCGGCCCACCCCACAAACAAATCATCAACATGCATTATTAAAGATGCCAAAAAGAGATCCTTTATAGTGCCAGTAAAACATTGCAAGATCTGCTTTCAACTGGGAACAGCCTAACTTTAATAAACCTAACCTTACCAAAAATACCTAGGCGCACCATTTAATCCATATACACGTTTGTTCAACTTCCAGAGTACCCCTTCTGTGTTAGCTGCCTCTAGGGGGGATGGAGAAAAATGTCTCTTTGAAGCTGATTCCCCTGCAAAAGGCAGCTTTTATATCTATAGATTTGCACTTCCATGCTTTTGTGGCTAATACAGCCAAGAAGATCTTTAAAATAAACTTTCCTGCCTCAGGTGAATGTACCCTTAAATCCTAATCTTCTAAATTTTCTTGACATCCCTTTGCCACAAGCCTGGCCTTTGCTTTATAAGCTCTATGCGGAAGAACCTTTTCCCTGCAAATCCATCTGTGGGATTGATCTCTTTGTCACCGATCTGGTACTTCCGTGTATACCCCAAATTCACTCCAACTATGCAGTTCTTGCTGTTTGGCCTCTTTGATAAGTTTATCATCTAATTTATTGGAAGCCACCAAAATCTCACGAGCATGTGTGCTTCCACTCCTAACTTTGCATTTGTAGTCTTACCCATGTTCTAAGACCTTGACAAACTACGACCCCTCTCCCGCCTGGTATCTCATTCTGTACTGCTACTGCTTGATTTTTCCCTCCTGCTGTGTGATATCCTTTCAATAGTTCTCGATCTTTTCCTGTGAACGTGTTGACTATCCGATTTACTATCTGAACTGGCACAGCGTTTTTGAACTTCATGTTCCCGATCCATTGTCTTCACACCCTCCCCTATATGCTGTACATTCAGCCAGTGTTTATAGTTTCCAGTGGCCTTCCCTGCTCTACTAATAATAGTTGCTCCTTTCCATTGACTAGACCCTTTAGGCAAGTATGTCACATTTATACCAACATTTGGCAGTTGCCCTTTCGTAAATATGGCCTGCTCTAATTCATCAGAATTATTGTGTTCCTCCACAGAAACCCTAGCCGGGATTCTCCCCTACCCAGCGGGGCTGGGGGTCCCGGCGTGTTGGAGTGGCATGAACCACTCCGGCATCAGGCCGCCCTAAAGGTGCGGAAGTCTCTGCACCTTAAGGGGCCAAGCCCTCACATTGAGGGGCTAGGCCCGCACCACAGTGGTTCCCACTCCGCCGGCTGGCGTGAACGGCCTTTGGCGCCATGCCAGCCGGGGCCGAAAGGACTTCGCCGGCCGGCGTAAGTCCGCGCATGCGCCGGAGCATCAGCGGCTGCTGACGTCATACCGGTGCATACGCAGAGGAGGGGGTCTCTTCCGCCTCCACCATGGTGAAGACCATGGCGAAGGCAGAAGAAAAAGAGTGCCCTCATGGCACAGACCAGGCCAGGCCAGCGTAGCCCCCCCCCCTCCCCCCCCAGGAGCCCGGCGCCTGCCTGCGCCGCCAATCCCGCCTGTAAGAGAGGTGGTTTAATCCACGCCGGCGGGAGAGGCTAGTCAGCGGTGGGACTTCGGCCCATCGCGGGATCTCGGGGGGGGCGGAGAATTCGGAACACAGCGGGGGCTGGATTGATGCCGGCCCCGGGCGATTCTCTGACCCGGCGGGGGGGTGGGAGAATCACACCCCCTGTCTGTAGTGGTTAACTAGTCTTCATAGTTCTGTAACATGTGCATACCAGATGACCCTGGTTCCTCATCATGTTTGTCCGCTCTGTCTGAATTTAAAAGTTTGTAATCTGTACCCATTATCCTTGATGAATGTACTTAGTAGTCTGATTGCCATGTTGCAAAACAATTGTTTTGCCTTCTATGCCTATGATGTTCCCTGGGCCTTTCCATTCATTAAAATTGCCTCTCTTATAGTATACTATGTCTCTGCTGAAAAACGGTATTTGATGGCCGTACATTATGCCTTAAAACTCTGCGACTTCTTTCAGAGACTTCTGCTTCCAAAAAAGCTTTTCTACTGCTTTGTAATGCATTTAGATACTCAGCAAAGGCAGAGCTAATTGTAGTCCCTTATCAAGCTGGAAGCTGGTCATCCAAAATGGAAGGAATGTTAGGATTTCTACCAAACACTAATTGATAGGGACTAAAGCCCCCAAACATCTGCAACGAATTCTTTGCATGTACCGCACATGCTAAGGCTGAATTCAACTTTTAATTTGGTCGATCTACAAAAATTTTCCAGAGCGTGTCATCTATTACAGCATGGTTTCTTTCACACACGCCATTACTAACTGGACTTTCTGCAGCCGTATTCAGAATTTTGACGTTTTCGCACATATCCCTAAACTCATCATTAGCAAATTCCCCCCCGTTGTCTGTAAGGAAGTTTGCTGGTGGGCCCATTCCTGTCCCTATCCATTTTTCCATGATCTGATCCAGGATTACTCTTTTCTTTACCACGTACAATGGTTGATTAACTAAATCTGGTCACTAAATCTACAAAATGCAAAATAAAAATATTGTTAGCTTGATCCTAGAATCTACAAAATGCTAAATAAATATATTGTTAGCTTGATCCCAGAATCTATAAAATGCAAAATAAATATATTGTTAGCTTGATCCCAGATCTTAAGGTCCATGGCCACAATGTTGTTAAAATCACTGGCCAAAGGTAGGGTTACTATCGGTCGTGATGGTGTCCTTCTGTACTTCCTACAAACTTCACAGCGATCACTAACCTATTCTACCAGCTTACTATAGTCTTCATCCCTTAACCCCTGAATCCTTTAATACATTTTCAGCTTCCGAGGAGATGGATGCGCAAATTGCCTATGCCGTTTCAATACAACAAACTTTTTATCAGTTAAAGTCCCATTTCCAGCTGCTAATAGCACATCCTTAACAACTGCACCTGAAATATTATTTGTCAGTAATGGAATACAATAGTGTCCCAACTGTGTAAATTGCAAGTCCACCGTCTTTCCATAAACTGTTCGTAGAATCATAGAATTTATAGTGCAGAAGGAGCCCTTTTGGCCCATTTGATCTGCACTGGCCCTTGGAAAGAGCACCCTACCCAAGCCCACACTTCCGCCCTATACCCGTAACCCAGTAACTCCACTTAACCTATTTGGACAGTAAGGACAATTTAGCATGGTCAATCCACCTAACCTGCACATCTTTGGACTGTGGGAGGAAACCGAAGCATTCGGAGGAAACCCACACACATACACGGGGACAACGTGCAGACTCCGCATAGACAGTGACCCAAGCCGGGAATCGAACCTGGGACCCTGGAGCTGTGAAGCAACTGTGCTAACCACTATGCTACCATAATACCTGTTACCTTATTCTGTTCCATATCCAGTTTCATGTGTGCTTTCTTCGTCGACGGTCTGCTCAGAAGCAAAGGTATCTCACTTGATACAACATCTGTGCTAATGAAATGATTCACTCCGGCAATATTACAAGGGATCACCAGTCTTTTCAGCGTCTTCAGGGTATTATCATCCCCAAACCTGAAACTTGTGGAACTTTCAAATTCCTTAACCTTGTTACAATTTTCGGCATTAAAAGAGTCCAAATAACATTTTAACAAGTCAATTTTAACACAGTGGATATGCAGCCACTGTCCAACACAGCACAATTGAAGCACTCTGCAACCAACACTCTCATTACCGGAGTAAAACTGCTCGTTAATAGGACAATGCCTTCTTTCTCATCACTATCTTTTTCCTCTTACGATTCTTCCGTGTCATGTGTAGCTTCATACACTTTATTATCACATGTAGGACAGTTGAAAGCATAATCAAATTAAGAGTCACACCAAAAACATTGATTTACCATACCCCAGTCACTTCTGGGGTTCATTTTCCTATTACCATTCTCCATGTCCCACCTCCTGCTATAGATTTTAAATGGGTTTCTGTTCTCATAATTTCTGGGTCCCAATATCCTTCCATACTCTTATAACCTGTTTATAGCCATACTATCTCACCATCCTGTCAGTAGAGTATCTTCCGCAGTCTGCTTTATTGCTGACTGACCCATTTGTGTCATAAGAACCAGAGGAATTGAATGTTTCCCCAGAAACTTTTTTATGGCCTCTCTCATCTGATCAAATATGGTATCATTATCTGCAAACTTAACTACTGTTAAAAACAGGAACCTATCCATATTGGTTACTCTAGCACAGTCCAGTAACTTAAATGCCAACAAGGACTGTGGAAATTCTAGGTGGTGTTTGTGCAACCTTTTGTATAGTCTGCTGGATTCCATTGTATAGAGCTCAATAGACATATCCTCTGTTTTCCGAAATTTATCAAATTGTGATCAGGCTTCATACGCACTTTATAAGTCATCCTTTTGATAAATCCTATCCATAAAACGCAATAGAATCTCCAGACCTTCTTCTGAGCCTAACTCTCCCAGTTCTAGTTCAGAAAACACTTTGCTTCGGATTTTACTCTCGTAAGAAGAGAAAGAGTCAATGTCATACCTCGTTTCCTCTTTGCCAAGGCAGTTAGTTACCTTAGTCCATAGAATTTTTTTCCTTCTTCTGGACTGAATCCACAGCCGCCACGCCGCGTGCCCGCCGGGTGGAACCATTAGAGATCTACGCCGGCGGGAAATCGGCCAGTTGCACTTGGAGAATCGCCACAGTGGCCTCTTTCAATGGTCCTTGATCGGCGCTGCATCGACCGCGCCCGCCCGATTGTTGGCGATTTGCCATGGAGCGGCGTCAGACCCGATCTCTGGTTTGACACCCATTCTCCGCCCCCGCGCCGAGCACGATTTTGGCTTGGAGAATCCCGCCCCTGATTTTTGTCCTCTTGAAATGAAATGAAATGAAAATCGCTTATTGTCACAAGTAGGCTTCAAATGAAGTTACTGTGAAAAACCCCTAGTCGCCACATTCCGGCGCCTGTTTGGGGATTGAACCTGCTGGCCTGCCTGGGTCTATTTAAAAATCAGCTATTCAGCCCAGTGCTAAACCAGCCCCTTCACTCTTTTGTGAATACTGGAAATATGTATTTGATGCACTATCAATTACCACAATGACGAGAGTAGTGGAATAATCGAGGCTTTATTGCGCAAAGATGTTGTGCCTCCTGTAGCTGCTACCAGAATGGCTGCAGCACCGGCGAGCACACACATTTATACGCCGCCTACTGGGCGGAGCCAGCAGGCAGGGATTTACCCATGTACCTCTAGTATATGTGTCTTACCATAATACATATAATACTGCCAGTGGTGACTACCACAGTATTCAATTGCTCAACCATTTCTTTGTCATTGTGCATTCCCCTGTTTCTATCTGTAGGGGACCTACATTTGTCTTTACCAATCTCTTTCACTTCACATAATTTAGTTTCTAAAAAGAAAAAGGTTAGGTAGGTTTACTGGGTTACAGGGATAGGGTGAGGTATGGGCTTAAGTAGGGTCCCCTTTCCAAGGGTCGGTGCAGACTTGATGGGCCGAATGGCCTCCTGCACTGTATATTCTATAATCGTACGAACTGGTGGGTGCTACAGGGGTTGAGGTGCATCATCACCCCCTGAAATTACATTTTGGTTCAGTTAGTTAAGCTTATATTAACATTTTAATTGTGCCCTACGAGGGATTTAACCCCTCTGCAATTTGTTTATTTCATTGATATATTTAAAAAAAATCAAAAATGGTATAAATATTGGGATCAGCAGGGGCTGGGTGCATCATCACCCCCAGGAATTATATTTTAATTTGATTTAATAAGTTTCCTGAGAAGTTTTTATTTTTTACCTCTTGGGCGGGATTCTGCGGGAATCGTCGGGGCGGGCAACTCTGGCGTGAAGGAGTGATGTAAACCACTCTGGCGTCGGGCTGCCCCAAAGGTGCAGAATCCTCCGCACCTTCAGGGGCTAGGCCGGCCGGAATGGTTTGCGCCACGCCAGCCGGCGTGGAAGGGCCTTGGAGCAATGCCAACCAGCACCGAATGGCCTCCGCCAGCCGCCGCGAGTTGGCGCATGCGTGGGAGCGCCAGCATGTGCTGGCGTAATCCCAGCGCATGTGCAGGGGGGGGTCATCTCCGCGTCGGCCATCACGGAGGAATAGCAGCTGATGCAGAGGAATAGAGTGCCCCCACGGCACAGGCCCGCCCGCGGATCGGTAGAAGAGTGTAATGAGGGATAATGGGACACCAAGTTGTGTGGGTGGAGAGCTGCAAGACTTTTCAAGTCAATAAAATTGCTGAATAAAGAAAAGCTGTGCGTCTAGGTTTTGACTTCATCAAGTGACTTGGATTCTCGTAGCATCAATTATTTGCCAGAGATCGAGAGCAGCCCAATTAATATCTTTGATTTTGAACTGTTGTTTTAATGCTTGCAAAGCACACAGATAAAAGAGTAAAGTAGGGAAGAGCAAAGCACGGTGGGCAATAACTGCTGGCCCAGCCAGTTACGCCTACATCTTATAAATGAATTTTTAAAAAGCAAAGAAAAATAAATTATTTCCCTTTATTCCATGAATCTTGCTCAGAAAAGCAGTAGTTTGAAATAAATCAAAATATTGACAAAACTTCAAATTGTGAACAATTTTAGTCTTAAAAATATCTAGCAGCATGTTTTCTCCTTTATAGGAGAATAAAAAAAAGGAAATTGCTGACGAAAGGGAGAGATTTGTTGAAGAGATTTCAGAATTCAATGCTGAATATGACCTACTAAGTAACAGAACAATTACAATTGAAATCAATGCAAAATCAAAAATACTTGATTTGGAAACAGAAGCTAAGCACCTGAAAAATGGTGAGTATGTCACTTGTCTTGTTATATTATTTTATGGTGTTGGCTTCAATTTATGAAACAGATTTTACAGGAAAGCTCTTCGGATTAAGGATTAGAGGATCATCCTGCCAATGGCATTTGACACTGATACTTAAGTTTTATTAATTTAAATGAAGCTATAGTAAATTAAGCTATAGTTATAATAGTCAGCAGCTCATTGATGAACAAAGTGCTATTACGAACATTAAACATCACATATTTTCCAGATCCATCGCTTTATTGTTATTTTACAATTTTTGTCTGGAGTATCAGTGAACAGTGCATTTGTCTTCTTTAGTGTAGTGGAATCGAACCTCAAGGAACAAATTCTGTTTCGACATCAGAGCCCTGTAAAACATTAATTCTTGTCTTTGCTGCAACAGTATTCCGTTAAATTCTTACCTTGTACCATTCCATTGTTCCCAGGCCGTCACTCTCGTCTCACTTTCCATTCATTCCTTTCTCTCTCTGATGTCATCCCACATTACCCACTCCCCGCTGTTTCTCTCTGATATCATCCCACATTACCCACTCCCCGCTGTTTCTTATGCAATCCCCAATCCATCCTACCATGCCAATGCTTGCCGACCCCCCATTCCATACCACCATGTAATTTTCCCTTGCATGCCAAAACCCTCCTTGATGCTCTCAGCCCCTCCCCTGGCACATCCTCCCCATACCATCCCTCTTACCCTCCCATGTCTTTCCTCCATATCATGCTGGAGCCCCCCACAAATTCTGATGCCCACCCTCATCTTATTGTTGTAGGTTTCCCCTTGCCTTTGGTTATCTTTTACCTCCACCGTACCCCATCACCATGGAGAGAGAAAAAGTCGGCATCCCAAATAGCCATATTCCAGAGAGAGGTTTGGCACCTCGTCTAATTATACCCAAGGAAACCTTTCCTTGCAGTTAGCAAACAATTCCCAAAGCAATATTTATCCAAACTGTCATGCCTCTTATCCCAGTAAAAGGAAAATTAATTTCTGTTACTAATTCCATAGCATTCAAAAATGGTGTTGACAACTAAATACGCCCCATATGGACGACAATTCTATCTCTCAGATTAATGTGCTGCAATAAATGCAATTTTTAAAAAATGCCATCAGCAACCACTTTCCTGAAACACCGCGCGCGATTTAACTCGAAAGAAAATCTATGAGTGGTTTTGGGCGGATTTAGCTGCAGCGCCATGAAAGATCTCGCTATTTAACGGCACTTTGCGGTTATTTTTGGCCTTGGGTAGTTTCCGCCAAGGCAGCATTTAGAATCATTTCCTGCTGGTGAGCTCAGCAGGAAAGACTCCCGCAGATCAGAGTTGATGGTGAAGATCGGGGAGTTTCTCTCTGTCAAGGCAGGATTTAGAGTCATTTCCTGCTGGTGAGCTCAGCAGGAAAGGCTCCCGCAGGTCAGAGTTGATGGTTAAGAAAAGGTTGTATCAATAGACTGGCTAACTGGGCAGAAAAATAGCAAATGGAGTTCAATCATTATCACATTTTTAAAAATCTTGGATCTTGTTACAACACTCTGGGATAGTGTGCGGTCAATTCCAGCTCCACGCGCCCCAGAGTCGCAACACAAGTGAATTACCAAATGATTCTTATATCTGATTTTTTCATCATTGGTGATTCTACGCCTCATTTTCGAACGCGATTTTGGCATCAGGGATCGGAGAATCCAGCCCCCAAAGTCTTTGGCCTATGGCTGCCTAATGAATACAGTCACCAGTTTGTAAATGTAAAAATAATTACTGCTTATTTATGACAAGAACTGTCATGAAATGTGCAGCAAATACAACTGGTTAACTATAAATTAATTCCTGATCCCCACTTTAACCTGCCCCCGCACTCTACACACACACAAGACAGACAAATACAGAGGGGTGGAAAGTGAAAGGAAAAAAAGAGTATTTGTTTCAGATAGTTCTTGCACACTTTTCTTCCCAGCAAACTTGCAGATTAAAGTTGTTGTGTATATCTTGATGTGTTGGGTGCTCTGGATCCGTGGAACACATACAGGTCACCAACACTTAAAATAGTATAACACTATTTTATCAAACTATAAACTGTTGAACATACTCTTACTGTGGGTTAACACGATGTTAGATTAACTAAAGCCTATCCTAACCAGTCTAATCACTCAGCACATGGTGAGGATCTGTGCTGTAAGCTGTAAGCTCTTGTACTTCTGAAAGGCTGCATCCCGAATGAGTGGGAAAACTGATGCCCTCTGTCATTATAGTGAGTGTGCTCTAACTGGTGATTGGCTGCGGTGTTATGCATGTTGATTGGTCCTACTGTACGTCCATCAGTGTATGTGTCTGCACCATGATATACTGGTGTATATTATGACATCCGCCCCTTTTTTTTTTAAATGTATGTTTGTGGCAATAAATAATGTGTGTTGATAATGTTCCTAACTGCGTGTGGGGTGCAAAGACATATCTACAGAACTATGTGCATGAAAACTAAGCTATTTACAAGGGAAGGTGCCCGGTGCAGAGAAACAGTATGCAACAAGAGGAACGAGAACAACATTATATACAAACCAGGAAAACGATCAAACAAGGCAACAAAAAACAATTCAGAGAGTGCATAAATTTGTAAAGTTCATAAGTTTTGTCTCTGAGGTGGGCGACGAATTCTGGTTGACCGCCTCAAGGGTGGGTTGAGAGCCGCCAGTTCAGGAGCAGGCTGGACTGCATCACAGTCAGGGGGAGGCAGAGTGACAGGAAGCTCTGCATAGTCCGTGGCAGGGTCAGCAGGGGAGTGAGGCAACACCGGAGGATCGCGTGGAATGAGGCGAAGGGGACGTCGATTGCGGCGCAGAATAGAGCCATCTGGTAGCCGAATCAGGAACGAGCGGGGGGCCACCTGCCTAAGGACAACAGAGGTTGCAGACCAGCCACCATCTGGGAGATGGACGCGAACATTGTCATCTGGAGTGAGAGCGGGAAGATCAGCAGCACGGGAGTCATGAGCCGCCTTGTGCTGCGCAAGAGACATCTGCATTTTGCGAAGAACCGGAACATGGTCGAGATTTGGTACATGGATGGATGGCACCGTCGTCCTCAGGATATGATTCATGAGTAGTTGGGCTGGCGACAGGCCAGTGGACAGTGGGACGGAACGATAGGCCAGCAAGGAAAGATAGAAATCAGACCCAGTATCGGCAGCCTTGCATAGGAGCCTATTGACGATGTGTACTCCCTTCTCCGCTTTGCCGTTGGATTGAGGGTACAGGAGACTGGACGTCACATGGGCAAAATTGTACCGCCGGGCAAAGCTGGAGCATTCCTGGCTGGTGAAGCAGGGGCCATTGTCCAACATCACCGTGAGCGGGATGCCGTGTTGAGCAAAGATTTCTTTGCACGCCCGAATGACTGCGGACAAAGTGAGGTCGTGCAACCGTATCACCTCCGGGTAATTTGAAAAGTAGTCCATGATCAGGACATAGTCTCTACCCAGCGCGTGGAATAGGTCGATGCCCACCTTGGTCCAAGGTTACGTGACCAACTCATGGGGCTGCAGTGTCTCTCGTGGTTGGGCCGGCTGAAAGCGCTGACAGGTGGGGCAATTGAGCACTGTGTTGGCGATGTCTTCATTGATACCGGGCCAGTACACAGCCTCTCGGCCCGACGGCGACACTTCTCCACGCCCAGATGGCCCTCGTGTAACTGTTCCAGGACAAACTGGCGCATGCTATGCGGGATGACAATGCGGTCCAGTTTCAGAAGAACCCCATCAACTACTGCCAGATCGTCTCTGACGTTATAGAACTGAGAGCATTGGCCCTTGAGCCACCTGTCTGTCAGGTGATGCATGGCACGCTGTAGCAGGGGGTCAGCCGCCGTTGCGCGGCAAATTTGGACAAAGCATTCATCTGAGGCAGGTAGATTGGAGGCCGCGAACACTACCTGGGTGTCAACCTGGCAGACAAACCCCGCGGGGTCATATGGAGTGTTGACTGACCTGGTGAGAGCGTCCGCAATGATGAGGTCCTTGCCTGTGGTGTACACCAACTGGAAGTCGTATCACCGGAGCTTGAGCAGAATATGCTGGAGGCAAGGCGTCATGTCGTTCAAGTCTTTCTGTATTATATTGACCAGCGGGTGATGGTTGGTCTCGATGGTGAGTTGGGGAAGCCCGTAGATATAATCGTGAAATTTCACAACACCGGTCCGAAGGCCCAGGCACTCCTTTTCTATCTGCGCGCAGCGCTGCTCCGTGGGGGTCATCGCCCGCGACGCATACGCAACAGGGACCCATGACGAGGCCTCATCACGTTGCAGGAGTACGGCTCCAATGCCGGACTGACTGGCATCTGTCGAAATTTTGGTCTCCTTTGCTGGATCAAAGAAAGCCAGGACCGGGGCCGTGGTTAGTTTAGCTTTGAGTTCCCTCCATTCTCGCTCTTGGGCAGGGAGCCACTGGAAGTTGGTCGTCTTCCTGACCAGATTCCTGAGAGCCGTGGTATGAGAGATGAGGTTAGGGGTGAACTTCCCTAAAACATTCACCATCCCCAAAAACCGGAGGACCGTCTTCTTGTCTTCTGGCGTTCTCATAGCTGTGATGGCAACTACCTTGTCCGCATCCGGTTGCACACCCAATTGGGAGATGTGGACCCCTGGGAACTTGATATCTGTCTGACCGAAAGAGCACTTGGCTCTGTTGAGGCGGAGGCCATGTTCATGTATGCGTCTGAAGACGCGTTGGAGGCGGACCAGATGATTATGTCATCGACATAGAAGTGTATATTCTGACATATCCTAGAATGGTCTTTGTAGATTCATTCATTTATTCAGGTTCACTAGTTTAGAAAATGCAATACTCACAGGTGTTCCGGAGAGAGAGATAGTCGGTTTACATCAGCCTTTCTGGATAGCGTTAGCAGAGTCTTGATTCTGCCTTCCAGGAGAGGTTTATCTGTATCTTGCATCCATGCTGCCAGAATCAAAATTGAAACTTTGGAACTTTGAAAAGCATCCCATTGGATCAAAAATGGAATGGCAAAATAAACAGGAAGTACCCTTGCAATCTGCATTTGAAGTACCATAACCCACAGGGCTACTGACCAAGAGCTGGAAATTGGGATTAGGCCTGATAACACTTTTTCAGCTGGCTCAATGGTGTCTTTCTGTGCCTGAAATTTTCTATTTTTCTTTGAGTGATTCCTGAATTGACTGTCTTTTTGGTCTGGGCCCTGTTGTGACTTAGAGCTGGCAGGCAACCTCTGGGGGCTTGCACTCTGGTGAAATCCTAACTCAAACGAGGTTCTGCTTTGAAAAATGAATTGACCTTCAGTTTAACCACCAGGTTGAAGGATTCAGTCGTTTGAAGTTTGCTAAGGGAGAAAGTTCACCTTCAGTGTGGAGTTCCTTGCAACTGTTAATAAAGCATTTATTGAGTAAAGATAATTTGTTGCTGTTCTTCATATATTCTGGTCTCCAAAAGAGCTAGAACCTGTGCCCAGCAATGCCCAAGACTTGATCTATCTGTATGGTCAAGCTGGGCAGGCAAGAGCAGGCTACATTTAATGCATGGCACGCAAATCGGAGGAACTCACAGGCCCCAACCTACCTGTATAACTAATGAAAGTGGACCTTCAAGACTCCAATAGTGCTCTCTGTCACAATTCTTGTAGATCATGACCCTCATTTTTGAACTATCTACTGTTTTTTGGAATGTTAGTGGAAATGTCTTTTTAAAAATATGTTGATTAAAATTTTTCCATATTAAACAAAACAACCTGAAGCAATCAAACAGAAATACACAATTGAAGAGAAAAGCAAAAACACACATAAAACTCAATTAACTTTGCCACAAAAACTAAACTAAACCCCCAAACAGCTGACAATGACTTACCCCTTAAAATAAATGAATGGTTGCCAAATTAGGTAGAACCCCTCGCCAACCTCCTGAACTTGAACTTCTCCAAATGCAAAATGACATGACGTCACTCAACCAAGCCGAGTCACTAGGTGGAGGAGGAGTCCTCCACCCAAGTAGAATTTGCTTCAGGGCTATCAATAAGACTAAGGCGAGGACATCCGCCTTCACCCCAGACTGAAGCACCAGCGAATCCGACACTCCAAATATGGCCACCAGTGGACATGGATCCAAATCTACACGGAGTATCTCCAAAATGGTGTTAAAGAAAGAGGCCCAGAAGCTTATCAACTTGGGACAGGATCAGAACATGTGTGTATGATTAGCCAGCCTATGAAAGAAACTCTCACACTTACACTCAACCCCAGAGAAAAATCTGCTCATCCTAGCTCTGGTCAGGTCCATCCCATGCAAAACCTTGAATTGAATCAGACTCAGCAGAGCACATGAAGATGTTGAATTCACATAAAGTCGTGGAGTTGACCCTGTGAAGGGCCTCACTCCACACCTTACCATTAGGAATTGGACCCACTTCGCCTTTCCATTTCATCCTCACCTCACTCAACAAAGCAGAATCCGTTGAAAGGATATGGCCATTTATGTCTGAAATAGTCCTCCTGTCAGACCTAGCGAAATACAAAATCTTCTTCAACAGGATATGTTGAACAGGCACCAAGGGAAATGAAGGGACAGACTTGCATGGAAAATTGTGAATTTGGAAATACCTGTGTTATAACCCCCATGAGCATCATGAGACAACAATTACTGATTTTCCAATGGGCCTTATTGAATATGAACTTGGGTCCATCAGACTAGAGGATAAAAGCAGGACCCAGTCAGGGTCTGACAGATCTATCCTCCCAGCAGGGTCTACACTGGGAGTGAGGGACAAGAATAACTTGTGCATATATGTGAATAAATCCAGTTAGCTTATGACAGTTTCCTTTGGAGTTATTACAACCTGAAAAGACTTGAACCAGGCAGTTAGAATTTCTCAGCCAACTCCTTAAAACTAGCAAACCTCCCTTCCATGAACAGGTCCCCAAACCTCTTCAGACATGTCCCCTCCCAAGTCTTAAATGCCGAGTCCAAACCAGATGGTCGGAAAAGGTGGTTATTGCAAATGGGGGCTAGCAAAGACAATGAAAGGAGCTTAAAATGTTTTCTAAACTGCTTCTAAATTCTCAGGGTGGTGACCACCATTGGATTCGAAGAAAATCTAACCAGGGAAAAAGGCAATGGTGCAGTGACTATTGCACAAAGACTAGAAGTAGTACAGGAATTCACTTCCATTTGTCCCCATATGGAATTCGGATCGCTAAACCACAACAATATCTTCTGAATATTGGCTGCTTAATGGTAAAACAAAAAATTGGAGCGGGCCAGGCCCCTTAATTGTCTGTTTCTTTGGAATAAAACCCCAAGGCTTCTAGGACCTTCCCACCAAAATAAAGGAAGACATCAATTTGTTGACCTTAACAAAAAAGGATTTGGGGAGAAAAAAGACCCCCAGCAGGGTCGGAGAATCGCCTGAGGCCGCCGAAAATCCCGCCCCCGCCGTGGCAGAGATTCTCCGCCACCTGGGAATTGGCGGGGGCAGGAATCACGCCCCTCCGATCGGCGTGACGTCTGCGCCGATCGGCGATGCCCCTGCAGCGATTCTCAGGCCCGCGATGGGCCGAAGTCCCGCCACTGAGAGGCCTCTCCCGCCGCCGAGGTTTGAACCACCTCTGGTGGCAGCGGGATCAGCGGTGCGAGCGGGGTCCGGGGGAGGTGTGGGGCGATCGGACCCCAGGGGGTGCCCCCACGGTGGCCAGGCCCGCGATCGGGGCCCCCCGATCAGCGGACGGGCCAGTGCCGTGGGAGCACTCTTTCTCCTCCGCCGCCACCACGTTCTCCGCCATGGTGGAAACGGAAGAGAATCCCCCAGCGTGCATGCGCCGGTGGTGACGTCACCACCGGCGCATGCGCGAACCGGCGCACGCCTTTCGGCCGGCGCCGGGCCTGAAAGGCCGCTGGTGCCGGTTTTGGCGCCAGTCGTCGTGGTGCCAACCACTCCGGAGCGGGCCTAGCCCTCAAAGGTGCGGAGAATTCTGCACCTTTGGGGAGGCCCGACGCCGGAGTGGTTGGCGCCATTCCCCTATGCCGGGACCCCCCGTCCCGCCGGGTAGGGGAGAATGCCGCCCCAGGTGGCTCTCACCCCGACCAGAATCAAATAGGCACTTTTAGGCAAATTTTGCCTGAACAATTGAAAGCAAGTTAACCTTCAAGGAAAGAAAACAACCGCAAAAAGAAATGCCAGCAAATGGGAGCTCGATGGGGTCGAAGGGACGGCAGAAGTGGTGGAAAGGGCAAGAAACAGCAAGAGGACAAACCAACGGACCCACAAGGCGCGGGGGCCCTGGCCAGCCAAGAGAGAAGGAGACCATCATCCTGAGCATCAACCTTCCCCTCACCACGGATGGAAGACCTTCCTCAAGAAGGTGCTGGCCACCATGAAAGAGGAGATCAGAATTGAAATCCAGGTGGCGGTCAAGGTGATGGTGACGGAGGTGATGGTTGCCTTATAGAAAACAATAGAGGGGTTGGGGAAGAAAGTGGAGACGCAGGACGGGACGATCCATGACCTGGAGAGAGCCTTGATAGACCAGAGTGACAGGATTGTCCAGAAGTCAAAAGGTTGGTGGCAGCCCATGGGAGTTTAAAGGGGAAAGTTGAGAACCAGGAGAACAGGTCCTGACGACAGAGTGTTCGCATTGTGGGCCTGTCAAAAGGCATAGAGGGTAGAGATCCGCCAGGCTACATATCCCAAGTGCTGGCCAACTTAGTTAAGCGAGATAGCTTCCCCAACCCCCCCAGAGCACATAGGTTGCTCAGACCAAAGCCAAAGGCGGAGGAGCAGCCGAGAGCGATCATCACAAAGCTACACCGATATCAGGACTGGGAGAGGATCCAGCGGTGGGCACATGGGAAGGACGCTGAATCCATACTTACAAGGACATTGGGACAGAACAAGAAATGAAGGGCTGAGTTCAAACAGGCAAAGTCAGCACTATACAAAAATGGAGTGCAATTTGACATGCTAGTCTCAGCCATGCTCTGGGTCACATACCAGAGCAAAGAGCCCTACTTCAGTATCCCGGCGGAGGCAAACAATTTTGTGCAGGCCAACTGTCTAGACAAGAGGCAGGCAAGGCAGCGATGAAGGCGGATTGGAGAAAGACCGCTAAAGAAACAGAGACTTATTGAACGGTTACCATATTTGCTCGGGACTATACTGCCTTGTTCTGATCAAAAAGACCGGGTCACAGGAGAAAGCGAGGACAGGAACTTGCAGGTGAGGGTATAGGCAGAGAAAGCAGACAGTCAGCGGGCATAATCTAGGGGCTAGATCAACCCCGGGAGGTGAGCCATGGGAAGACAGACAGTAAGGGGGCTGGGGTGCACCCCTTGGCATGGAGGGAGCACCTGGCCAGGGTGTGGTGGGGGCACAGGGACAGGTCAGGGACTTGTACATAGGGGACAAACTAACGACCTAGGGCGAATTGACGGAAGACCTGGACAGGACAGGAACTCAGACACCTCCAAATCAAAGAGACAGCAAGATACCCCATGGCATGAGAGACACACTATTGGAGGAACTCATAAACACAGATGAGGGGGGAGCGGGGAGAAACTGTGGGAATACCTATGGATGGTTAGTGGATAGGGCACTGGATGAAGCCAGATGAAAATGGGAGGACAAACTGGGGATGGAAGTGGGTTGGGGACTCTGGAACGAAGCACTGAGCAGGGTCAACTCCACCTCTTACTGCGCAAGGCTCAGTCTCATACTGAGTTTAAATTGGTGCACAGAGCGCACTTAACCAGAACCCGAATGAACAGGTTCTTCCCAGAGGTGGAGGATAAATGTGAATGGTGCCAGGCAGGCTTGGCCAACCACGACCACATGTTCTGGGTTTGCCCAGACTTGTAGGGTTCGAGACAGCCTTCTTCGAGACGATGTCCAAGGTTGTGGGGGTGAGGGTGGAACCGTTTCCGAAAATGTCATTCGTCGGGGTATCGGAACATATTGGGAAGGGGGCCAACGCCCTTGCTTTTACTTCCTTCATTGCTCTCAGACAATCCTGCTCAGTTGGCGATCAGCAGCTTCACCCACAGCTGCAGACTGGCTGGCAGACCTGGCATAATTCCTCCACCTGAAGAAGATTAAGTACATCATCCAAGGGTCGGGCAAGTGCTTCCACAAAGCATGGGGGCCATTCGCCAGCCTGTTCCAAGACCTGTTTGAGGCCAGCAGCAACTAGGGAAAGAGGATGAGATCAGGTAGAGCAGACAAGAATGCATAAAATAAAGAGGTACAAAGGGGGGAGGAAATGAGGAGGAATCCAAGGGATCCACAGAGAGCACCATGGGGGGAAAAGAGGGGAGGGGGCAGGAAGACCCCCCCTGCCCCCAAACACACAAGGTCAGCAACAAAAGCTGCAGAAAAGAGGAGCGGAGCTCAACAGTAGGACACCCAGGATGGGAGGGGGCGACCAACGATGGGACAGAGAGGGGGATGGGGCAGGGAAGGGGTAACGTAGAACGGGGAGAATGTATGTTCAGAAATATGTTTGTAAATAAGAAACCATACAGCATGTAAATACCAGGTACACCATTTGTTAAACGTATCATTCTGTAAAATTGAAAAACCCCAATAGCTACAAATAGTTCACCCCCTCCCACTCCATGCCCACTCAGTGATCCTCCCTCTTTTTTTGATCTTTCATGGTCTAGTACTAGGTCTAGATGCGTCCCCAGGATGCACATCAGAGGTGGAGGCAGCCTGCTGCTTTCTGTGCCCTGTGCCCTTTGATGCCCTGGAGATGGAGGACCTGGCTGACTTCCAAGTATAACAGGCGTCGCCATCACACTCTATTCTGCCCGCTGCCCTTGATATGTGCCGTGTCGGGGGGGTACTCAGAAGAACTGGAGACCTTCACCTCCTTGGTGGGAGGACACAAGTTGGCCTTCAGCATTTCCACCTACCCCCATATGGCCCTGGGGGTCTCCATGGATGTAGTGAGCTCCAGAGGCCTCTGCGTCATCTGGCTCTGCCAGTCCTGGCACCTCCCCATTTTGGGCACCATGGTGATTACGCCCTCAGTGACGTTCTTCCATGACTTGGCCACGCTCTGCAGAGCCTTGGCAATGCCCACCTTCATATGGGACATGCCCCTCCATGACTGGGACATAATATCGAGGCCCTCAACCATGGTTATCACAGATAGCTGTGCTTTGGAAACCACCACTCATGACACTGACCTCGTGCTCCAGTCTTTCCACTCATGCCGCCACACTAGCAGTGTCGGTGCCACGCATTGTTGGCATCATCTCCTGCACCCGTAGCCTTTGGGACTCCTCCAATCAGCTATGCGCTCACAGGAATATCACTGACATCCCCTCCTGAATCTCACGGTCGTATCTTAGCACCTGCATTTGCTCCAGGAGCTCGCATCTGACTGGGACTCGGCAGAGTCCTAGGATCGAGCCGACCTCCAACTGCAGACACAGGATGTTCCTGCTGCCACCTGATGTACATCAATAACTGTGTGATACTTGCCAGATTGCGTCCCAGAAGCTTGTCCACTAATGTCGTACAACGAGGTGCGTGTCTCCTGCTCTGGTGGAAGGTGGGGGTGATAGCTGTGACACCTCGATCATGGTCTCCTCAGAGCTCTCCTCTGAGGTGGTCTCTTGGGTGGTGGGGAGGATGACTAGATGGCCCGGCCCCATCAGATAGAGATTCTGCAGGAAATGGACATGTGATCAGTGAGAGGGAAGGATCATTTTGTCTGACATGAACTTACTTGAGGCAAGTAATGTGGGTGAAGGGGGCAGTGGATCCTCACCTCTGCGGCTTAAACCAACCTTGCTGTCAGTGATTGCTCTCCCCTTGGTCAACCCCACGATCTCTGGGGCCCTTGCCTCATAGGGGATGAGGACTCTGATCTCTGGTATTCCATCCCCCCCCCCCCCCCCCCACCCACCTTGGCCCTTTCCCGCTTATTAGGGACTATCTTCTGTGGGGACCAAGAGAGGGCATTGTTAGTCACATGCTTGATGAATAAGGGGTGTCTATAGCAGGTGTAATGTGTTGGCATCACAACTGAGCATGAAGGGGTTGTGCTGGTGGGTGCCAGGGGTTGCTGAGGAAAAGCACGAAGATCGGATGTGGGGAGGGTGTGAAATTTCAGCCAGTGATTTGTCAGGGGGGTTGGGTATTTTAGGGATGGCAAGCGGAACTGATGCCAGGAGGTAACTTACGCTTACATCTCGGTAGAGAACATTGGTCTTCTTCTGACATTGGTTGCTGGTCATGGTGCCCCCACTGACAGCCACTGCCACTGCCTCCCAGCCAGTATTGGTGACCCTGCTGCTGGTCCTTCGACCCCCTCGGGAGAACAGGATTACCTGTCTCGCATCCACAGCATTGTTAACCCTGACCAGGTTGTCATTCCCAAAGCGAGGAGCAGGTCTGCGCGCTGCCATGCTTGTGCATTAACTGGGAGTGAGTGGTGAGGGAGTGTTAAAGCAGCTCCTCCTTGTCAGCGACGAGACGCTGAGGTGCAAATCAGACAATGAGACGGCCAATAATGGTGAGAAGCTCGTGTGGACTCACTTTTGGCTGTGCTGCTAAATAGAAGCTGTGATCTTGCCAACGCAGCCATGCGAAATACCCGCCAATTATCCCCAAAATGACATCAGAAATGTTTCATCTTGCTGTTCCGGTGAGTTAATTGCATACACAATGCCAAAGATGGCACAGAATGTCTACAAGTTTCTACAAAGATGCAAGAAAGCAGACAAGATCCCGAAAGGACTACAGATCACAAACCCACTCAAATCGACCTGCAACACAGACTCTGCCGTCGCACCTATCTCGCACTCCTCAACCTCATACACCAGCTCTACAGCAGACGCTGTAACTTGGAAACCAAGGTTGAGTCCATATTTTCAGCTTGCGCCCAGGACGCAGCAGACCAGTTGCGGGACACCGACAAACAGACGAGACAACAGTACAGGAAGCTTGAGAAACTCGGCATCATCACTAACAGCAACAAAGCCTCCCCTGATACCACAGTAGAAAATAATACAGCGAAATCCATTCTTAACTTGTCGGATTGCACTCTTCAACCGGACAAAATCGAAGTCCTCAGCAGAGGGCTCAATTTCTGCACCACCACTAAAATGGACCACACCAGTCACGCAGCAGACACGGAGGAATTCATCAGGCGAATCAGGCTCGAGGAGTTCTTCCACAGACCCCAAGGGGCTGACAGCGAACACAATGAGACAACCAGTGAACTGGAACAGCAGATCTGCGGTGCGGTAACCAAAGAGGGAAGAGTCAAATTGGACCCCTTCGGAAGGCCGCTGCCCTAAACTCGACATGTATGCTCAAGCCATCAGAAGATGCGTCAATGCCAGATTCATCAGTCGCATTCGCAAGACAGCCCCAAATGTCACCCCTGCACAACGCAATGTCACCTGCGCTCTCAAGACCAACCGCAACATTGTCATCAAACCAGCAGACAAAGGAGGGGCCACCGTCAAACTGAACAGAATGGACTGCTGCAAAGAAGTGTACCGACAACTCGACAACTACAGATGGTTACTCGCAGATCCGACCAAAGAACACACCCGCCAACTCAACAGACTGATCAAGACCTTGGATCCAGTACTTCAGAGCACCCTACGTGATCTCATCCCATGTACTCCCTCGTTGGAGATTTCTACTGCCTCCCGAAAATACACAAGGCTGACACACCAGGCCGTCCTATCGTATCACGCAATGGGACCCTGTGAGATAATGTCTCTGGCTACATCGAGGACACCTTGAAACCCATCATACAAGGAACCCCCAGCTTCTGTTGCGACATGGCGGACTTCTTAAAGAAACTCAGCACCCATGGACCAGTTGAACCAGGAACATTTCTCGTCACAATGGATGTCTTGGCACTCTACACCAGTACTCAACACCGACAACTGCCAATCTCCAGACGCAATTCTACAACTCATCTGCTTCATCCTGGATCATAACATTTTCACTTTCGAAAACAAGTTCTTCATCCAGGTACACGGAACAGCCATGGGGACCACATTCGCACCTCAATATGCCAACACCTTCACGCACAAGTTCAAACAAGACCTCCTCACCGCACAGGACCTTCAACCGATGATACACCAGATACATCGCTGACGTTTTTGTTCCTTTGGACCATAGCAAAGAATCACTGAAACTATTACGCAATGACATCAATAAACTCCATCCCACCATCAGACTTACCATGAACTACTCTCTAGAATCGGTTGCATTCTTGGACACACGTATCTCCATCAAGGAAGGTCACCTTAGCACTTCGTATTATCGCAAGCCCACGGATAACCTCACGATGCTCCACTTCTCCAGCTTCCACCCTAAATACATTAAAGAAGCCATTCCATATGGACAAGCCCTCCGTATACACAGGATCAGCTCAGATGGGGAGAAATAAACATCTACAGCTGCTGAAAGATGTCCTCATAAGAATGGAATATGGCGCTCGACTCATCGATCGACACTTCCAATGCGCCACAGCAGAGAAATGCACCGATCACCTCAGAAGACAAACACAGAACACAACCAACAGAGTACCCTTTGTCGTCCAGTACTTCCCTGAAGCGGAGAAACTACAACATCTTCTTCAATGAAGACAAACTTCTTGCCAAGGCCGTCCCCACTACTTGCCTTCAAACAACCTCGCAACCTCAAACAGACCATTGTTTGCAGCAAACTACCCAGCCTTCAGGAGAACAGCGACCATGACACTAACCTCTGCAAGTCATGCCAGTTCATCAACAAGGGTACCACTATTACACGTGAGAACACCACCCACCAGGCACACAGTACATACCCGTGTGTCTCGGCCAATGTTGTCTACCTCATGCAAAGAACAAAGAAAAGTACAGCACAGGACGCTGCAGGAAAGGATGTCCCGAGGTGTGGTACATTGGTGAGGCCATGCAGATGCTGTGACAATGGTTGAAAGGACATTGTACAACAATCTCCAGGCAGGAATGTTCCCTTCCAGTCAGGGAAAACTTCAGCAATCAAGGGCATTCAGCCTCTGATCTTCGGGTAAGCGTTCTTCAAGGTGGCCTTCAGCACGTGCGTCAAAGCAGAATCGCTGAGCAGAAACTGATAGCCAAGTTCCGCATGCATGAATTGTGCCTCAACTGGGCCCTTGGATTCATGTCTCATTACATTCACCCTCCACCATCTGGCCTGAGCTTGTAAAATCCTACCAACTGTCCTGGCTTGAGACAATTCACACCTTTTTAACCTGTGATTATCCCTCTCTCCAGTCACTCCGTCTAGATCTGTAAAGACTTAATTACCTACAAATACTTGCATTCAATGTATTGTCTTTCATCATTGACTTTGTCTATATATGTGGTTGTGGAACCCACCTCTTCACTCACCTGATGAAGGAGCTGTGCTCCGAAAGCTAGAGATTCGAAACAAACCTGTTGGACTTCACCTGGTGTTGCTAGACTTCTTACTGTCCCACCCCAGTCCAACGCCGGCATCTCTGCATCACAGAATGTCTAGATCAGTGGCTTTTGTCTCAGTGAGATCACTTTACAAGCTTGATATCTTGAAATTTTTGATCCATTAAAAGAATCAAAATAAAATTTGCTAAAACACAGACTTAAAAATAAAAATAAAATTCAAGATTAATAACTCTTGAAATAAAATTGCTACATGTAATGAATTTTATTATGTCCTTACAGATATGAAATGCCTTGAACAAAAAAATGTTTATTTGAATGCACTCCAAAAACAGAAAAGTGAGTTAAAAGAAGAAGTTCTGCAACTCACAGACAAATTTCAAGGTAATATAACTATCAATTATTTTCTGTTTTCACAGTTATCTCATTTATTATTGGTGAAGCACAATTTCTAACTAGAATTGTTTTTTCATAGACTCCCTGCAGTGCAGAAGAAGGCCATTCGGCCCATCTAGCCGCACTGACCCTTTGAATCAGCACTCTACCCATGTCCACCCTGCTCTATCCCCATAACCCCATAACCTAACATGCACATCTCTGGACACTAAGGGGCAATTTAGCATGGCTAATCTACCTAACCCGTACATCTTTGGACTGTGGGAGGAAACTGGAGTACTTGGTCGAAACCCACGCAGACACGAGGAGAACGTAGAATCTCCACGCAGATAGTGACCCAAGGCCAGAAATTGAACCTGGGTCTATGGTGCTGTGAGGCAGCAGTGCTAACCACTGTGCCACAGTAGTATGATGAAAATACTTAAAATATCTGTTCAGATAACTCACTACGATTTATTATTAACCCTCCCATAGTATTGCTCACATTAAGTGAAATAATAGGGTTCCGGAGAAAGGAAGGTTTGAAACATACTGGGCAGGATTCTCCATTTGGGAGACTATAGGCGAGATTCTCCGTTTCCCGGCGCTGATTTCGTAATCGGGCAGAGAATCCATTTTTGCGATCGGATTAGGGGCAGTGCCTGTTTTACGCAGATTGTGCTTGCTCCGCCTCCTCTGAAACGGTGTCACCACGGCGCATGCTGCACACCATTGGGATGGCTTCAACACGTCACCTGAAGACCCTCCCCTGATTCTCCGCCCCCTATGGGCCGAGTTCATGACTGCGCAGTTCATTCATGGTTCCAGCCACGCAGGAACCCTCCTCTGCACTCTGACCAAAGCTTTCACATCCTTCTGATAGTGTGGCAACCAGAATTGTGCGCAATATTCCAAGTACGGCCTCAACTGAGGAGGGCTGTTGTCGGCTTCAAAGAGACATAGATAGGATCCAGAGCTGGGCTGAGAAGTGGCAGATGGAGTTTAACCCTGACAAGTGTGAGGTTGTCCATTTTGGAAGGACAAATATGAATGCGGAATACAGGGTTAACGGTAGGGTTCTTGGCAATGTAGAGGAGCAGAGAGATCTTGGGGTCTATGTTCATAGATCTTTGAAAGTTGCCACTCAAGTGGATAGAGCTGTGAAGAAGGCCTATGGTGTGTTAGCGTTCATTAGCAGAGGGATTGAATTTAAGAGCATTGAGGTGATGATGCAGCTGTACAAAAACTTGGTCAGGCCACATTTGGAGTACTGTGTGCAGTTCTGGTCACCTCACTTTAGGAAGGATGTGGAAGCTTTGGAAAAGGTGCAAAGGATGTTGCCTGGAATGGAGAGTAGGTCTTACGAGGAAAGGTTGAGTGTGCTAGGCCTTTTCTCATTAGAACGGAGAAGGATGAGGGGCGACTTGATAGAGGTTTATAAAATGATCAGGGGAAGAGATAGAGTAGACAGTCAGAGACTTTTTCCCCGGGTGGAACAAACCATTACAAGGGGACATAAATTTAAGGTAAATGGTGGAAGATATAGGGCGGATGTCAGAGATAGGTTCTTTACCCAGAGAGTAGTGGGGCCATGGAATGCACTGCCTGTGGAAGTAGTTGAGTCAGAAACGTTAGGGACCTTCAAGCGGCTATTGGATAGGTACATGGATTAGGGTAGAATAATGGAGTGTAGATTACTTTCTTCTTAAGGACAGCACGGTAGCATTGTGGATAGCACAATTGCTTCACAGCTCCAGGGTCCCAGGTTCGATTTCGACTTGGGTCACTGTCTGTGTGGAGTCTGCACATCCTCCCCGTGTGCGCGTGGGTCTCCTCCGGGTACTCCGGAATCCTCCCACAGTCCAAAGATGTGCAGGTTGGGTGGATTGGCCATGATAAATTGCCCTAAGTGTGCAAAATTCTATGCTTAACCTAGGACAAAAGTTCGGCACAACATCGTGGGCCGAAGGGCCTGTTCTGTGCTGTATTTCTCTATCTATCTAAACTATGGCACAACTTGCCAGTTTTTATACTCGATGTCCCGTCCAATGAAAGCAAGCATTCCATGTGCTTTCTTCACTGTCCATTTGTGTTGGCACCTTCAAAGATCTGTTGGCCTGCACACCGAGATCTGTCCGACTTTCTATATTCCTAAGAGTCTTGCCATTTATGGTATATTTCCCCTCTACGTTAGACCTACGAAAATGCATTACGTCACATTTGTCTGGACTAAACTCCATTTGCCATTTCTCTGCCCAAGGCTCCAACCTATGTCCTGCTGTATCCTCCGACAATCCTCAACACTATCTGCCACTCCACCAATCTTGGTGTTATCCGTGAACTTACTAATCAGGTCAGCTACATTTTCCTCCAAATCTTTTATGTATACGACAAACAACAGAGGCCCCAGCACAGATCCCTGTGGAACACCACTAGTTACAATCTTCCATTCAGAAAAACACCCTTTTACTGACACCCTTTGCCTTTTGTGATTGAGCCAGTTCTGTATCCACCTTGCCACTTCACCTCTGATCCCATGTGACTTCATCTTTTGTATCAGTCTGCCATGAGGCACCTTGTCAAAGGCTTTACTGAAGTCCATGTAAACAACATCCGCCACCTTCCCTTCATCAATCACCTTTGTCACCTCTTCAAAAAACTCGATCAAGTTAGTGAGGCACGACCTCCTCTTCACAAAACCATGCTGTCTATCGCTAATGAGTCCATTTGTTTCCAAGTGGGTATAAATACTGTCACTGAGAATTCCCTCCAATAATATACCTATTACCGATAGGAGGCTCACCAGCCTACAGTTTCCTGGGCTATCCGTGCTATCTTTCTTAAACAGCGGTACCACATTAGTTATTCTCAAGTCCTTTGGGATCTTACCTGTAGCCAATGAGGATACAAAGATGATAGTTAAGGCCTCACCAATTTCCTCCCTTGCTTCCCTATTTTAAATAATTTGCACACTTTGCTAAGTATTAGCTAATAAAAGAACAATATAAAATCTATGCTACAGACATCTATAATATCTCATTAATACAATTAACACCCTGGGCCGGATTCTCCGACCCCCCGACGGGTCGGAGAATCGCCAGGGGGCGGCATGAATCCTGCCCCCGCCGACTGCCGAATTCTCCGGCACCGGAGATTCGGTGGGGGCGGGAATCGCACCACGCTGGTCGGCGGGCCCCCCTCCCAGCGATTGTACGTCCCGCGGTGGCCCGAAGTCCCACTGCTGTAATGCCAGTACCGCCGGCGTGAATCAAACCACTTCCCTTACTGGCGGTGCGGGCGGGCTCCGGGGTTCTGGGGGGGGGGGGGCGATCTGACCCCGGGGGGTGCACCCACGGTGGCCTGGCCCGCGATCGGGGCCCACCAATCCGCGGACGGGCCTGTGCCATGGGGGCACTCTTTGGGGGGCCGACGCAGAAGTGATCCCCTCCCCTGCGCATGCGCGGGGATGACATCAGCAGCCGCTGACGCTCCCGCGCATGCGCGGACTTCCACTGGCCGGCGAAGTCCCTTCGGCCCCGGCTGGCGTGGCGCCAAAGGCCTTCCATGCCAGCCGGCGGGACGGGAACCACTCCGGCGCGGGCCTAGCCCCTCAAGGTGAGGGCTTGGCCCCTTCTCCGCACCTTTGAGGTGGCCCGACGCCGGAGTGGTTCACGCCACTCCATCCCACCAGGACCCCCCGCCCCGCCGGGTACGGGAGAATCCAGCCCCTTATCTGAATCTTCTTTCACCGGCTTTCTCATTATAACTACTCTATGGTGCCATCTAGTGTTGAGATACACGAACATCATCTTGTTAACGCTTTACACTTCCTGCACTATATATTATTACATTATACATCTTATTACATCCCCATTTCTTTGAAGACGTTTGTACAGTAACAAACAGTAAAATATCAGCAATGACATTACAAGGTACATTGATATATATATAAAAAGTTAACAAGTGAGTCAAAATTTGTTAAAATTTTACAAATTAAGTGTTTCAGGTTTCTTTTTGATTCTGGTTGATCTTCTCAATCTAGGTGTGTGTTTTGCACATCTGTCGTCTTCTTCTTGTGCTTGTGGCGTTGATATCTTGTCACCTTTTGTCAGAAGAATCGGATTGCTTTATGGTTTTTTAGCAAAGACCAACCATTCTAGACTGCCGGAATGATGTTTTCTTTTTTCTTTGTTTGTTCCTGGCATTAGCACCATCATACCTGAACTTGGTATGGTCTACGCACACGTTTGAGTGTGCTATCACAAATGGTAGATTTTGTTCACACAATGTCCTGCAGTCCCTTGCTCGGTTGCCATCTGAATTGCTTTCCACACTGTATTTTTTGTCAAGTGTGAACTGCAAGTCCAAACACTTCGATGTCATTGAATTGCAATGTGTTGTTTAGTTGTTCGTTGGTTTCAAAGTTGTGTCTTTGTGTAAGTTCTGTTGTTCTGTAGTTAGTCTTTGTGCTCTCAAGATCAGTTCCTTTTGACTTGTCGGATTCATCTTTGAGTTTTTTGATATCAGTTCCGTTTGGATTATCGGACCGATCTTGGAACTCTTTGTGCTTCTCATCTGTAGTCAATGTCTCCAAGATGCCTTCATTTTCTTGTTGGCTAATAACAATTATGTGCTCTCAACCGATTTCTTCACTGTTGCACTCTTATTGTCAGCCTCTGTACAGTCTAGCTGAGAACTGTCAGTCCCGCCATTGTCCTGCTCAGCTTGTATGCTACTTGTGATCACTTTGTCACTAGTTTCAAATAAACTGGATAGACCTTCATAGTCTTTCCCTTCCAGGTCATCATTTGCCGGCATTGGACTGGGGTGGGCACAGTAAGAAGCCTTACAACACCAGGTTAAAGTCCCAACAGGTTTGTTTCAAACACATTTGTTTCACCACTGTCCTCATTGGATGACTACGGCATTGTATCTCGTGGCCAGTTACAATGATGCTCTGTCTTCGTCGGGATTTCCACAATGCTCTGAATTGCGAGTCAAAATGGTTTAATCTGCTGCATTTCTCACATTTTTTCCCCCAACTGCTGGGCTTTTTTTCTTGGGTGTGCGTGGCCACAATGCATGCACGTCATGACGCCATACATGTGCACAAAAGGGACTTCCAGATTCTTCAACTGAACATGTGCGAAATGGATTGCATAGACTGGCCTTCTTCTGTAGCCCGCTGACTTTTTAGCTGGGCAACAGCTTCAACGGTGTTGCGAACTTTCATGCCACATTCCCGATTCAAAATTTAGTTCGTTTTTTTTCCTCTGACCAGTTTTTTAAGGAGGTTTTCATTGATGTGAGTCTCACAATGCTGATCAAATTTTTCAATTTTTTTATCATCGTGAGTGGAGAAATGAAAGGACTTATATAGTTCAATTACCTACGGTCCAGCCAGTGTTAGTAACAGCACAGTTTTTCCCTTATCGCTGGCTGCTTCGAGGTCTGAGGCAGATAGGTAAAATTCAAAATGCTACTTGAAAGTTTTCCAACTGGCATCAATATTACCAGAAGTCCAGAACTGTTTCAGAGTCTGCAGTTTCTCCATGAGGCCTCGACTTGTCTGGATGAGCAGATGCAACAGGCTTGCAAACAGTCTTGTAATTACATAAGAACATAAGAACTAGGAGCAGGAGTAGGCCATCTGGCCCCTCGAGCCTGCTCCGCCATTCAATTAGATCATGGCTGATCTTTTGTGGACTCAGCTCACTTTCCGGCCCGAACACCATAACCCTTAATCCCTTTATTCTTCAAAAAACTATCTATCTTTACCTTAAAAACATGTAATGAAGGAGCCTCAACTGCTTCACTGGGCAAGGAATTCCATAGATTCACAACCCTTTGGGTGAAGAAGTTCCTCCTAAACTCAGTCCTAAATCTACTTCCCCTTATTTTGAGGCTATGTCCCCTAGTTCTGCTGTCACCCGCCAGTGGAAACAACCTGCCCGCATCTATCCTATCTATTCCCTTCATAATTTTAAATGTTTCTATAAGATCCCCCCTCATCCTTCTAAATTCCAACGAGTACAGTCCCAGTCTACTCAACCTCTCCTCATAATCCAACACCTTCAGCTCTGGGATTAACCTAGTGAATCTCCTCTGCACACCCTCCAGCGCCAGTACGTCCTTTCTCAAGTAAGGAGACCAAAACTGAACACAATACTCCAGGTGTGGCCGCACTAACACCTTATACAATTGCAACATAACCTCCCTAGTCTTAAACTCCATCCCTCTAGCAATGAAGGACAAAATTCCATTTGCCTTCTTAATCACCTGTTGCACTTGTAAACCAACCTTCTGTGACTCATGCACTAGCACACCCAAGTCTCTCTGAACAGCGGCATGCTTTAATATTTTATCGTTTAAATAATAATCCCGTTTGCTGTTATTCCTACCAAAATGGATAACATCACATTTGTCAACATTGTATTCCATCTGCCAGACCCGAGCCCATTCACTTAACCTATCCAAATCCCTCTGCAGACTTCCAGTATCCTCTGCACTTTTCGCTTTACCACTCATCTTAGTGTCATCTGCAAACTTGAACACATTGCCCTTGGTCCCCAACTCCAAATCATCTATGTAAATTGTGAACAATTGTGGGCCCAACACGGATCCCTGAGGGACACCACTAGCTACTGATTGCCAACCAGAGAAACACCCATTTATCCCAACTCTTTGCTTTCTATTAATTAACCAATCCTCTATCCATGCTACTACTTTACCCTTAATGCCATGCATCTTTATCTTATGCAGCAACCTTTTGTGTGGCACCTTGTCAAAGGCTTTCTGGAAATCCAGATATACCACATCCATCGGCTCCCCGTTATCTACTGCACTGGTAATGTCCTCAAAAAATTCCACTAAATTAGTTAGGCATGACCTGCCTTTTACGAACCCATGCTGCGTCTGCCCAATGGGACAATTTCTATCCAGATGCCTCGCAATTTCTTCCTTGATGATAGATTCCAGCATCTTCCCTACTACCGAAGTTAAGCTCACTGGCCTATAATTTCCTGCTTTCTGCCTACCTCCTTTTTAAAAAAGTGGCATCACGTTTGCTAATTTCCAATCCACCGGGACCACCCCAGAGTCTAGTGAATTTCGGTAAATTATCACTAGTGCATCTGCAATTTCCCTAGCCATCTCTTTTAGCACTCTGGGATGCATTCCATCAGGGCCAGGAGACTTGTCTACCTTTAGCCCCATTAGCTTGCCCATCACTCCCTCCTTAGTGATAACAATCCTCTCAAGGTCCTCACCTGTCATAGACTCATTTCTATCAGTCGCTGGCATGTTATTTGTGTCTTCCACTGTGAAGACCGACCCAAAAAACCTGTTCAGTTCCTCAGCCATTTCCTCATTTCCCATTATTAAAGCTCCCTTCTCATCCTCTAAAGGACCAATATTTACCTTAGCCACTCTTTTTTGTCTTATATATTTGTAAAAACTTTTACTGTCTGTTTTTATATTCTGAGCAAGTTTACTCTCATACTCTATCTTACTCTTCTTTATAGCTTTTTTAGTAGCTTTCTGTTGCCCCCTAAAGATTTCCCAGTCCTCTAATCTCCCAGCAATCTTTGCCACTTTATATGCTTTTTCCTTCAATTTGATACTCTCCCTTATTTCCTTAGATATCCACGGTCGATTTTCCCTCTTTCTTCCGTCCTTCCTTTTTGTTGGTATAAACCTTTGCTGAGCACTGTGAAAAATCGCTTGGAATGTTCTCCACTGTTCCTCAACTGTTCCACCATAAAGTCTTAGCTCCCAGTCTACCTTAGCTAGTTCTTCTCTCATCCCCTTGTAATCTCCTTTGTTTAAACACAAAACACTAGTATTTGATTTTACTTTCTCACCCTCCATCTGTATTTTAAATTCCACCATATTGTGATCGCTCCTTCCGAGAGGATCCCTAACTATGAGATCATGAATCAATCCTGTCTCATTACACAGGACAAGATCTAGGACCGCTTGTTCCCTCGTAGGTTCCATTACATACTGTTCTAGGAAACTATCGCGGATACATTCTATAAACTCCTCCTCAAGGTTGCCTTGACCGACCTGTTTGAACCAATCGACATGTAGATTAAAATCCCCCATGATAACTGCTGTACCATTTCTACATGCATCAGTTATTTCTTTGTTTATTGCCTGCCCCACCATATCGTTACTATTTGGTAGCGGATAGACTACTCCTATCAGTGACTTTTTCGCCTTACTATTCCTGATTTCCACCCAAATGGATTCAACCTTATCCTCCATAGCACCGATGTCATCCCTTACTATTGCCCGGATGTCATCCTTAAATAACAGAGCAACACTATCTCCCTTACCATCCACTCTGTCCTTCCGAATAGTTTGATACACTCGGATATTTAACTCCCAGTCGTGACCATCCTTTAACCATGTTTCAGTAATGGCCACTAAATCATAGTCATTTACGATGATTTGTGCCATCAACTCATTTACTTTATTCCGAATACTACGAGCATTCAGGTAAAGTACACTTATGTTGGTTTTTTTTACCTCTGTTTTGAATCTTAACATCTCCAGTTTTATTCCTTTTGTTATTACTGGGCTTATTCACTGTGCTCCCCTCAGTCACTGTACCTTGTACTGTCGCCCTTTTAGATTTCTGACTATGTCTTCTCTGCCTTGCACTTTTCCGCTTACTTCCTTTTGCTTCTGTCCCTGTTTTACTACCTTCCAACTTCCTGCATCGGTTCCCATTCCCCTGCCACATTAGTTTAAACCCTCCCCAACAGCTCTAGAAAACACCCCCCCTAGGACATCGGTTCCAGTCCTGCCCAGGTGCAGACCGTCCGGTTTGTACTGGTCCCACCTCCCCCAGAACCGGTCCCAATGCCCCAGGAATTTGAATCCCTCCCTCTTGCACCATCTCTAGAGCCACGCATTCATCCTATCTATCCTGACATTCCTACTCTGACTAGCAGAGTAGTCTGAGCACATTTGTTTTTAGATCCTGACTAATTCTAGCTAAATTACTTTAGTAAACACACCTGGTACCTTGTGATGTTCCTTGTGAAGTCCTTGTGAGATGGCTTAAAGTCATAATGCTGACAAAGAAAATCAAGCTATATATTTGAAAAAAACTAGTTTATTTACATTACTTTAAATGATTCGCACATTTTACTAAGTAATAGCTAAGAAGGGAGCAGTATTAAATGTATGCTACAGAAATGTAAAATATCGCTCTAAAGAACTAATACTCGATCTCAACCTTCTCTCACCGTCTCTCTCATTCTCTCTTCCAGAACTCTGGGAGGCACAAGATTATATATATGTAGGCTATAGTGCCATCTAGTGTTGAGATACATGAACATCACTCCCTGCACTTTACATATCATTACAAACATGACCCAGACTGTCCACACACCCTACCCAAGAATCATCTTCCACAAAGTCCTTTTCTTTGGTTAACACTGATGCAAAGTATTAATTTAGTACCTCACCAATTTCTTCGGACTCAACACCCACTGTCCATAAGTGGTCCAATCCTTTCCCTAGCCACCCTTGCTTTTTACATATGAATTAAAAGCTTTGAGTTTCACCTTAATCCTCCATGCAAAGGACTTTTCATGACCTCTCCTAGCCCTCCTAATTTCCCGCTGAAGTACCTTCTTACCTTCTTTATACTCCTCAAGGGTTTTGACAGGCCCCATCCTTCTAGGCTGTACAAAGCCTTTTTCTTTTTGATGAGGTTTCACAGCATCCCTCGTTAACCAGGGCTCACTAAACTTGCCATACTCATACTTTGTTCTCTCAGGAACATGACTTTCCTGAATCCTAATCAACTGTCGCTTGAAAGACTCCCACATGTCCGATGTTGATTTAACCTCCAACAGCCGCACCCAATCCAAATTCTTCAATTCCATTCTAATGTTATCGTAAATTTGCCTTTCCCTAGTTTAACACCTTAATGCGAGGGTTACCCTCATCCCCAAAAGTACCCTTTACAGATTTGTGGTCACAACTCCCAAAATGTTTCCCGAGTGAAACCACAACCACCTATCCAGGCTCATTCCCCAATACCAGATCCAGTACTATCCCTTCCCTAGTTGGACTATCTACATATTGCATCAAGAAGCCTTCCTGGATACACCTCACAAACCCTGCCCCATCCAAACCCCTAGCACTGAGTAAGTCCCAGTAAACATAGGGGAAGTTAAAATCCCCAACCATAACAATCCTGTTATTTTTGCACCTATCCGAAATCTCTCTATCTACCTGCTCCTCGATCTCTCGCTGGCAGTTCAGGAGCCTTCAATGTTCAGTTGCCAATCCTGCCCTTCCTTTAACCATGTTTCTGTGATATCCACAACATCATAGTTCCAAGTACTAATATACTAATAAGCACTCTAAGTTCATTCATCTGCCTTACCTGCTGTAAGTCTGGCATTGGGAATGGGTGGGAAGGAACAATTTGTTGCGGGGGGGGGGGGGGGGGGGGGGGGGGGGGGGAGGAGGAGGGATTAGGAGGAAGACGCTACGGCCGGGAGGGGGGGGGGGGGGGGGGCACCTGATGGATAAAGCCTCATCCCATGAGAAACAGGCAGGGATGAGTGCCTCCCTGACCCTCCGGGCATTCCAGATCCTCGCCGCCTGTCCTTCCACTAGCTGCTCCCGCAGGCCCGCCCTGAGCTCGCCCTCCAGCACCCCCTGCTACGGCCCCTCCTTATCCTCAGATGAGTTTGCATGACCATCCTCCTCCTCCTCCAGCATGATGCCCTGCTTTTGTGGCAGGTTGTGGAGTGCACAGCAGACTACCGTAAAGCAGGAGACCCTCTTGGGGGTATGCTGCAGTTCACTGCGGTCCAGGCAATGGAACCCCATTTTGATCAGTCCGATGCATCGCTTAATGTCAGCACGGGTGGCAACATAGGCCTTGTTATAGCGGTCTCTGTATCAGTTTCTGGCCTCTGCACCGGCATCATTAGCCAGGACCTCAGTGGGTGCCCCTTATCCACCAACAGCCAAACCGTTATCGTGGATCTCCAAGTGTCCCAGGATGTAGCTGTCATGCATGCTCCCTGGGAAGTGTGCCCACAGATACATGATCTTGAGGTGGCACATGAGTTAAACATTCAGGGAGTGGAATCCCTTCCTGTTAATGAAGGGCACTGTCTGGTTACCCGGTGCGTGCAAGACGGCATGCGTGCCACCAATAACCCCCTGGATATGGGGCATCCTGGCGATGGCGGAGGTTCCTGCTGCCCGATCATCTTAATGGGCGTGGTCCAGCTGAAGGTTGATATAGTCAACATACAGGACATCCATGACTTCATGGATGCACTTCTAGGCTGTAGCTTGTGAAATGCCGTACAAGTCCCCACTCGAGCTCTGGAATGAACCCATTGCATAAAATGTTCATGGCTACAGTTACCATCTTGGCCACTGCGAATGGGTGTCTTCCTCCACGGGGTGCCAAGTCCACTAGAACATGGCACAGGTGCCGCACCATCTCCTTGCTGAGACAGAGGCTCCTCTGACACTTGCTGTATGACATCTCCTCGAATTACCAACAACGGCTGTACACCTTGGGGCATCACCAGCACCTACTTTTCTGGCCTGATGGGCAACCAGGTCTGCATGGGATGCCATTTGGAGCCTGTGTCGACGTTGCTGCCACCTGCTACGGCAACTGGCCACCTGGGCTGCCACCAGCACCTTGAGGGCTGCCGCTGCGGGGTCGACAACATCCTCCGTCTTGGCTGCTGTAAGGAATTGGAGAAGGCAAGAGACCAACAATCAGTTAGGGCTTGCACCCTGGGACCTCAAATTCTACGTTTCCCATCTTCTGTCCGAGTGCCATCCACTGAGCCAGTTGTTCTCGAGGACCCTGGCCTGCATACTCACCCCCGGCCACCCCCAGGTGCCCTAGACCCCAGACCACTGCTGGGAACTCTCGGGGATGTACTCTCCCCTGATCTACACACACCCTCTGGTTGCAGAGATGTCCCCAGTGCTGAACCCCAGCTCTTGGGTGCTTAATTGTTGGCTGCCACCTCTGCGGTTTTGACGTCCCCAGGGTTCAGGCAAAGTGTCCAAGCCTGATCAGAATGCGATGCAATAAAATTCATCTCAGACATGGCATATGTACCCACGAGAATGAACTTGAGAATATTTTCTTTATTAAACTGTCAACAGTACCTTTATACAAAAAGATGAAAACAAACAGGGAAAAGGCACTGTGTCATATACACAAGCATCTTTTCGCTACAGAATATCGGCAGATCATATTACTGCCACTCTTCCCCTTGCTCCAAGCCACAGAAGCAAGAGAGGCAGCATCAGACTAGCACACAGCCTCCAGGCATTAAACAATTAACAGTACAATAACAAATACACGGTTTCCGGACATTAAATATTGAATGGTCAACAGTACAATGAAGCCACCAGCAATCCACATGGTTTCCAGACATTAAACAGTCAATAGTTCAATAGAGTAACCGGCAATTTTCAAATGTATGTCTACAAGACCATCAGTAAGTTTCTCAGTTGAATCGGGCTGTCACCCTTCCTCTCCTTCAGCACCGGCATCAGGTCACCTGACATCCTATCTATCCTTGCTCCAGGCCACAGAAGTAAAAGTGGCAGTAGCAAGTAAACACACGGTTCCAGACACTAAACATCGAACAGTCAGCAATACAATAAAGGCATCAACACTGAGGGCATCAAAAGGTAGGTGCCTATCTGTCACACTGAGTTGGGAGAGGCTCATGTGGGGCCCATGTGGGTGAGAGTCAGGGAGTGGATCTCGGTGAGAAGGCGACCCCAACAGGGACTGGCCATCGGTGGGATGCTCCATGGTTTGAGCAGGCAATAGGCCAGGACATTGACAGGAATCCTCAGTGCTCACATTATGTTTCCTCTTTTTCATTTACAGCAAATATACAATCATGGAGCCTGTGGAGTTGGTTGCCATCATACTGACTGTGGGGAAGGGGAGACAATGCCAGTGTCAATATGCAGCAGCTGTAAGGTAGCACACTACTCAGCTGCATGAGGCTGCATAACACAGAGTTGTCGCTCAGAAATGACGGTACCAGGCCAAAGTGTACCGAGGTTGATGAATTACCTGCAGATGGGTGAGAAGGAGTGCAGGAGGAGAAGGTGGGTGTCCTGGCGGATGGTCACCCACTTTTTCCCAGGTTATACAAGAGCTATTGCCACATGGGCTGGAAAGACACCCACTGTCTTGTCACCCTGAACGTGGTGGCTGCCCTGATCTCCTCTAAGTGGCTTGTTTCAGGATCGCACTGGTGACCTTTGTGGAATCTCCCAGTCTGCAATATGTACATGCATCAGGGATGTCACATAAACTTTGAGGTCACATGGCTCTCTATGTTCCATGGCATCATGGTGCCTCTTCATGAAACACAAAGGATTCCACCCCCTAAATGTCCGGATCATCTGCAACAAAGCCAAGTGCATCCTGCAGGTAAGTGCCTGGTTTATTGAGGCCATCCATGACAGCTACATCCTTGGCCTATTCAGATCCCGGAGGTCTCTGAGAGAGCTTAGCAGCTACAAGTTGGCAGCTTGGGGACATGTACCCCCTCAGTGAAGCAAGTCAAAAGCACAGGGATTTCACATGCATGGAAGACTTCCACCAGGGTTCCATTGACTGCATAGTTTTCCTTGCATGCACACGACCATCAGCTTAAAATCTTAAATAAACAAAAAATGTTGGAAAAACTCAGCAGAGCCGGCAGCATCTGTAGAGGGAGAAGAGTTAACGGTTCGGGTTCAATATGATTCTTCTTCGGAAATGGAGAGAGGTAGAAATGTGATGGGTTTATACTGTTGGCAAAGGGAGGAGCGCAGTGCCTTGACCACTGAGGTGGAACTCTACACTATTTCCCTGCAACAGGGGTCCTGAATAGTAGTGGTGTGCTACAATGTTGCACAGCAAAGGACATACAACTGGAAGGGGAAGAAATCATGCCCAGAGATCGCCCATTTGAAGTATAGGAAGATGAGAAAGATGATGAGAAGGAGGAGGATGTCCTGTCAATTCTTCGGAATCTGACATGGAGGAAACCCCCTGTTATGGGCCAGGGTTTAGAGAACACCAAAGTGTATCATGGAGTTAACCTGATCCACAACTTTTAATAGATTGTGGTATGGGGAGCACACAGCCCACTCAACAGGTGTAGTACAGCAGAAATGGAAAAGTATTTTTTATAGCAAAACAACGTTTATTCTATGAACTTAAGGTAACCTTTTCAAAATATACAGTGAACATCTTAGCAACCACTAATTCAAATACAACCCCCAAAGAATACAACAATACGTAATCCTTAAGCTGTTCTTTTAACACCCATAAGACTTAAAAACAAAACCTTTAACAGAAGCACATCAGGTTAAAGACACTACTGAGAGCAGTTATTAGTTTGAAATCACCAAAGGATCGATTTACAATCTTTATATTAGAGAGAGATTCATACACCTTCTGGCTGTGACTGCAGCTACCCAGCTCTGAAAACGAAACTAAAACACACCCTGCAGCAAACAGCCTAAAACGAAAGTAAAAAGCTGACAGACAGCCCAGCTCCACCCACTCTCTGACATCACTGCAGTAATAAACACCCATTTCTTAAAGATACTCTCACTACAGATATTTATATACACACCCATTTATAAACATTAATTTCTTAAAGGTACTTACTCTCACATGACACCCACGCCGTTGGGAAATCCGTGGGCGTGACTGCACTGTCGGCAAAGGATCATGCCAATGGAGAGTCCCGCTTATGGTCAGGGTTCCATTTGAGGATTTTTCCACCCAGTTAGAACATCAATTGGGATCATAACATAAGAAACTTCAGCTTGTAATTGTACTGGGCCCTAACCCTCGAGGACCCCAGTATTGGATTGGGGTGTACCCCAAAGATGTGCCTGAGAATCCCTGTCGGACCTTTACAGGTAAGGATTTGCACGGCAGTTGCCCAGAAGTGTTAACTTCCTCTGGACAATTGTCCTGCAGTGTGAACCTGCAGTGTGAACCATCCAAAAATGCAATTTAAATCGTAAACCAAGGATGATTCCACTGGGCTAATAGTTACAATAATAGTTTGAAGAGTTCTAACTTCTGGATAACTGTTGTAAACACCCAGACTAACCACTCCATGGGACTCCACCCACACCCTGACTATGCCCGCACTATCGTATTCCCCAATGCCCCGTCCCACCCAAGTACCCCACCAATCCACGGGCCCGGGCTAACCCCCCCCCCCCCCCCTGACTGAAGGGCACTAGCCAAACCTCCCCCAATCTCCCCACCCCATGACCTCTGAACCCCACACCTTCAAACCTCGCAAAACCCCAGCTCCAACCTCTTCCACACTCTGAGTACCCCAACCTCCACACCCTGACCTCAAACACACCCACCCCTGACCTCCCGACAACCTAGCCTTACCCCATTCCGCCCGCCGCCCCCCCCCCCCCCCCCCATCCCTGCCCACGTAGACCATGGACCTTCCCACCACATTTCAACTGGCCAAATGCTAAAGACCTACCTTAGCGCTTATCTTCTCTCTGGCCTATCAATTTCACTGGGTCCTTTAAACTGAACTGCTTTACAGCAGTTGCTGCAGGAGAAAAAGGGAGACGAGGCCTTCTTGAATCCACCATAGATAGACTGCCCTTGGACCTGTGAGGACTCTTTTGTTGCAATCCCCAAGTGTCTCCAGCCATCAGTAGATGCAGCGCAGTTTTCAAAAGCAGGTAGGTGTGCATTAAATTCTAATTCTTTTGGCCATTTCTTTCTGTCATTAATTGGAAGTTATAGCTCATTGCTTGTTCCCTCACCTCTATCTTATTCTTTGTGTGTGTGATAGTATCTGTGAAACATTGTGTTAAAGCATCTTGGGTAAGAATGTGATAAAAAGTCTCTTTATTTTTAAATTCACAAAAGCTTGCTGCTGGAAATGATTTAAATTGGGCACACCACTCTGATGGTAAGATCACAGGCTAATCTCTTGTATATAAAAAGTTGTTGGTTACAGACTAGAATAAGCACGATCTCTGTCCATGACAATATCCAGAATTCTGCAATAGAAGAGATTTGTACCATTGGAGTGTCTCTCCCTTTAAAAAAATGCTATTTTGCATTCCATCTGCATGTTTGCACTTGCTGTTTTCAAAGTGATGTATGACTATGTTTCCTGGAGCTGCACTGTCCAAACCTTTTATTCTGGCATCACTTCAGCTATGATGGTGACATGTTTGGTTCTGTGATATCAAGATAGCATCCATTTAGCTCACTGGGCTAAACCGCTGGCTTTACAAGCAGACCAAGGCAAGCCAGCAGCACGGTTCAATTCCCGTAACAGCCTCCCCGAACAGGCGCCGGAATGTGGCGACTCGGTGCTTTTCACAGTAACTTCATTTGAAGCCTACTCGTGACAATAAGCGATTTTCATTTCATTTTTCATTTACAGACTTCCAGTGAGAGTAGGGATTGCTCATTCAGATGCCCTGGGTGGGATTCTCTGATCCTGAGGCTAAGTATTGACACCATTATAAACGCCGTCGCGTTTCTCAACGGCGTCAACATGGCCTCAGGATCAGCGATTCTGACCCCTACAGAGGGCCAGCACGGCACTGGAGCAACCCACGCCACTCCAGCTGCCGATCCCGGTGTCAGATGGGCGCCACGGGTCTGCGCATTCGCAGTGGGGAGGTGCCAACGCGCGCATGTGCAGTGGGACCGGCGTGATTGCGCGCATGCGCAGTGGCTCCCTTCTCCGCGCAGGCCCCAACACAACATGGCGTAGGGCTGCAGGGGCCGGCAAGGAACAGAAGAGGCCACCTGCCCGAGAGGCCGGCCCGCCAATTGGTGGGCCCTGATTGCGGGCCAGGCCATAGCAGAGGCCCCCCCCCCCCACCAACAGGCCACCCCCCCGGATCCATTAACGCCGAGGTCCTGCCGGGTAAGACCAGTTAAGAACAGCGCCGGCGGGACTCAGGTCTTTTTGTATGGGCGCTCGGCCAATCCCGGGCGGAGAATCGCCAGGGGGGGCCCTGTAGAGCGGCCCCCGAACGCAGCCGGCGCCAATGGCGCTGATTCTCTGCTCTCTGGAGAATGGGCGGACTGGCGTCGGGGCGGCGTGGCGCGATTCGCGTCAGTCGTGGCGATTCTCCGGCCCTGCCCCGTGGCGAGAGAATCCCGCCCTCTATTCCTGATGGATTATCCTGTGGGTCGCGCAGGAAGTCCCCTGAAGCGCAATACACTCCAGCAAAGTGACACTAACCTCTGTACAATAGTGAAGAGTTTCTACAGTGATAAAAGAAGAATAAAGGGTAGTGTAAATTTAGTGTCAACAAACAAGATTGACATATGATTTGGATATTATAATTTATTCAGCATAAATTTGAATATAGAACTTAGAAAATATCCCTAGCTAGAAAAGATCAGCACACAATGAAAGTGCAGAAAAGTTGGGAGCTAGCCTCAGCTAGAGTGATTATTATATAATTGGATAACTGTAAATGAAGCAAACAAAACCGAGTTGAGTAGCAAGAGGTTACCCTCCAAACGCGAAGGGCCAGGACATTTTGAAGTGCAGTAGGAGTGATCAGACATAATTGGACTATTTCTTAAGATTAAGGTTGATTGGTATTGCCTCATGCAACCAACTGCTCGAACTAACAGCACTACCTGTTGCACTCAAGGCCATATTGGCCCTGAATTACTATGTCTTCTGTTTCTTTCAGACTACTACTGAGAATATTAAGTTATACTATGGAGATCATTTCTGTTTTGCCAGATTACTACCTTGTCTGTGAAGATGGGAATTACCCTTATTGTTTTTTTTCAGGTCTTGAAGATGAACTGACTACAGTTATTTTTAACACCAAAGCCTTAGAAGATGAAAAAGTAAAAATTTGTCAAAAACCGCAGACACACCATGAGTATGTCAGGTTAGCAAATTTAGGGTTAATTACATGTATTTTTTAGTTTTCTTCTCCTGATTGAGGTTTTTTGAAAAAATAATTAACAAATGTTCTCACTAGTGCAAGAGGTTCCTTTTTCATATGAGAAATAACAGGTTTTTATGAAGTCCATTAATAAATTATTGCTGTGCCTTTTTTTAGAATTTGTTCTTGGAATGCTGCTATGCCATATGTAGGTATTGCTGGCGAAGCAAGGTATTTATTGTCTATCCCTAATTGCCTTTCAGAAAGTAGCGTTAGGCCCTCTTGAACTGCATCGTCAGTGTTGAAGGTGCTTCCAGAATGTTGTTAGGTAGAAGTTTCTTGATCTAAGTTTCTATGGAAGGTTTCTGGCATTGCCTCTCAAACAGACAAAGGCACAATTTAATCGGGAAAAAAATTATGTCCAGTCTGGGGCGCATTCAACGGGGTGTTTCCCTATGGCTGCAGTGCCGAGAAAAACCCTGCTATTCAATGGTACATTGCCGTTTTTTTGACCTTGGGGAGTTTATCTCTGCCAAGGCTGCACTTAGAGTCATTTCCTGCTTGCAAGCCCAGCAGGAAAGACTCCTCACAGATTGCAGTGCCATTTTGTCTGGCTGCCCCAATCTCCCCCCCCCATTTTCAATCTCCCCATCCCCAACCTCGGGGATGTCGCCAGAAAGACCCCCTCCACCTGGTAAAGGCCCCTGTCCCTGGGCCCAATCCCTGGCAGTGCTAATCTGGATTCCTGGCACAGCCACCCTAGCAGTGCTACCCAGGCAGCCTGGCAGTGCCAGGGTGGCACTGCCAGAGTGCCAGGCTGGGTGTGCCCGGGTGCAACCCTGCCTTGTCCCCAATCATCTGGGAGTCAGTGGCGTACTAGTATTGTCACTGAACTAGTAATCCAGAGTCCCAGGGAAATGCTCTGGAGACCTGGGTTCAAACCCACCAGGGCAGATGGAATGGAATTTGAATTCAATACAAATCTGGAATTAAAAGGTCTAATGATAACCATGGAACTATTGTTGATTGTCATAAAAACCCAACATGTTCACTGATGTCCCTAAGGGAAGGAAATCTGTTATCCTTACATGGTCTGACCTACATGTGACTCCAGGCCCAATGTGATTGATTCTTACATTCCCCTAGTGCTGGGCAACAAATGCTGACCCAGCCAGCGATACCCACATGCCATGAACAAATAAAAAGTCTCTCATGGCATGGGGGGTCCGCCCCCCCCCCCCCCCCCCCCCCAACCCCCAGTTGCCATTACGACTGGTCCACGTTTGTGGAAACCAGTACTAAATAGCACAGTGGCAAGTTCTCCGTGGTGACTATTAGGCCCCAGATGCTGAGAGAATCCCACTAGAAAATATTTAAATTAGCCTAATGGATCATTTAAATATGCTGATTTGGATCACATCCAGTGAGGGCAAGCTCCAGATCCTGACATCTTGCGTGACTCTGTTTCAAGCAGCGCGAGAGGCCTCTCGCGAGATTCAATGGCCCGACCCGCCACCAAGTTGGGCAAAACAAGGAAAGGATGACAGATTTCCTTCCCCAAGGAACATTATAGTTAAATGGCCCCTCAAATGTCTGTGTACTGTGTCACCATCAACATGAAAGGAATTCTGCAAAATTGTCCTTCAGCTACCTGAAATGTAGCTCCTCCAGGAAAGAACCCTCCCTGGACTTTGACTTTCTGGGCTCTGATAATCATATGAACTGATATCTATAGCAATGCTGTTTTTTCTTTTAGGTTATTCAGAGTTGTAAAAGCTCATCTTACTTGTCTTCTTATTGCGTGCTTGTGTGTCTATATGATTTAACCCTAAATAGAATTTGCTGTGACTAACTTTAAAAATTGACCTCACAAAAGAGAGGGTTTGTGGAAACACACCAAAGCCTATTTAAAAAATTAAAGCATCTCTACTTACGGACAGACAGCAAGAAATATAAACGTGCTCAGTTTTGCCTCCCTTCCCTGTCCACAACCTAAATTGGAGTCTCAAAACCAAGATTGGATCTTCCACAAATCAACCAAAATTCAACAAAAGTCCAGATGTAAGAAACAAGCCAATATAAAGAGGAACCAGTTGGAAACTAAAAGGGAAAGTTCAGTAGCTGAAATGATCTTTAAAATAACTACCACAGCAAATTCCCTCACATTAACACTCAAGCAAAATTACAAATTTCATTAGACAAATGTTTGTTCAAGAAGGAAACGTAACTTGCAAAACACTGGCACCCTTAAGTACAGAACAGTTGAAAGCTGCAGCTAGAGAGATAACAAATAAAACTACCCAGTAAGATTTTTTAAAAGTTATTTGAAAAAGAGTTAATGCTGGTCGAGCATTTGGGCCTCAGTCCTCAACTAGAACACGTAGATGAGGAATTAGACCCTGAAATCAATCAACTGCCTGCAAGCAAAATAAAGCTGGAAAAGCTTAAAATACAGTCAGAGTTTCAGGTGTGTCGCCCTCAGATTCCAGTTTAAGAAAGGTACATGCTGCTCACACCACCACATTCTCCCTCATAGAAACTGCTGAAGATGCATTTCGGATATCTGGACCGCTCAGGTGGCTCTCTGCAATACGCACCAGAGAGGGATTGCCACATTATTGCAATTTTTGCGCCCTTTACAATCTGGCTATGCAGAGAGGTAAGGCCCTTCCAGATAGGAAACTGGAGTTGGAGAAGCCCTCCTCAGAAGATGAGGATGTACAGGAAGCCCAGGGGGATGCTGAAGAACTACATGAGCATCATGATCTAATGGAGGAGGTGAGATGTAGGTGGTGTTCGCTGAACACAATCACAGCTGAAGTTTTTAAAGAGCAGTAAATCTTTAAATTGGATCATGAGGAAATATATCCCCCCAGCCCTCCAAGTCAATTTGTGACTGCTGAAGGAATAACTGAACCATCGCTAAGAGTATGGGCTCTCATTTCATAGTTGAGCCTTAAATACTCACAACCCACTAGGGTCAGATCTTCACTATGGCCATCGGTCCTGATAACGTGCTCAGTCTGAGATGTTGGATAAACTCGGATTGTTTTCACTGGAATGATGGAGGTTGCCATGCGACCTTACAGAAGTTTTCAAAATGATGAGTGGCGTTGAGTGAATAGTCAGAAGGTTTTTCCCAGGGTGGAAACGTCAATCACTAGGGGACATAGGTATAAGGTGTGATGGGCAAAGTTTAAAGGAGGTGTGCGAGTCACGTTTTTTACACAGAGGAAGATGAGTGCATGGAACCCCTTGTCAGAGGAGGTGGTGGAAGCAGTCATGATAGCAATGTTTAAGGGGCATCTTGACAAATACATGAATAGGATAGGAATAGAGGGATACGGACCTCGGAAATGCAAAAGGGTTTAGTTTAGACAGGCATCATGGTCGCCGCAGGCTTGGAGGGCCAAAGAGCCTCCTTCGTTCTTCTTTGTTTTTTGAGTCGAGCCGCTCTTAATGACCCCGTGGAGGCTGGACATGGCGGTTGCTTGCAAAGAAAGGATTTTGCAAGTGGATACCGTTTGCCATTGGGGGTGTGTGGAGTTAAATAAGAACAGCGAGATCTTGTCCTCCATGCTCTGGGATTCTCGGGGAAGGCAGTCATTAAGGGGAGATAATCTTATCTAAGTCATATAGGGATATATTTGGAAGGATGGCGAGGCAGAGACTAATGGACCCCATTCTGGAGGTGGACTGCCAATACTCGAGTTACCCAACGCTGGAACTTTTGGCAGAGAAAGAAATTACTGATGGACTTTGATTTGTTGTCAATGGAGAAGGCAATGAGCCAGCTTTGTTGTAAGAGGGGGATGTTTTATGAGTATGGGGAGAAGGCTAACCACTTGTTAGCTCACTGCCTGAGATGTCGGGCAGCTATCTGGGAGATAGTTCAAATCAGGGACTTTGGTAGGGGTTTGGTTTCTGTCCCAGAGAAGGTCAGTGAAGTGTTCAAAGGGCAGTACGGTGGTGCAGTGGTTAGCACTGTCGCTTCACGGCGCCGAGTTCCCAGGTTCGATCTGGCTCTGGGTCACTGTCTGTGTGGAGTTTGCACATTCACCCCGTGTTTGCGTGGGTTTCGCTCCCACAACCCAAAGACGCGCAGGGTAGGTAGATTGGCCACTCTAAATTGCCCCTTAATTGGAAAAAATGAATTGGTACTCTAAATTTATTTTTTTTAAATTAGGTGTCTGTTGTGGGCTACATAAGTCTGAGCCTCCGGATGAGCGATCGACCATGGTACAATTTTTAGATTAGTTGCCCTTTCCAGAGGTGGAGCGGGATAGAAAGCAGGAGCTGGCGGCGCTGATTGGACAGGAGGAGATTTTTAACAGTATTTGTCTAATGCAGACGGGTAAGGCACGGGGTCCAGATCGATTCCCTGTTGAGTTTTATAAACAGTTTGCTGGGTTGTTGGTTCTGCTTATGTTGGATATGTTCAATGACTCTTTGACTCGAGGGGTACTGCCAGCCATGCTGGCACAGGCATCGATCTCCTTGATCTTGAAGAAGGACAAGGATCCCATGGAGTGTGGCTCATACAGACCTATTTCTCAATTAAATCTGGATACAAAACTGTTGGCTAAGGTGCTAGCAACATATTTGTGCCTTGCCTGCCAGAGATGGTTTCGGAGGAGCAAACAGGGTTTGTCATGAGCTGGCATCTGGCAGGCAACATTAGGAGACTCTTGAATGTGATGTTGTCACCCACCTCAGTGACTGAGCCATAAGTGATCATCTCGATGGATGGGGAAGAGGCGTTTAATCGGGTTGAACGGAGGTACTTTTTTGAGATTATGGAGTGATTTGGTATTGGGCTGAAATTTATAACCTGGTTAGGCTTTGTACAGGACTCCCACTGTGAGTGTCTGTACCAATGCCTTGAGACCAGGGTGCTTTCAATTTAACAGGGTTACGAGGCAGGGGTGTCTGTTATCCCTGCTGCTGTTTGCAACTGACCGTTACACTTATATCATCTTCTAAGTGGAGGGAGGTAGAATGGGGAGGGAAGGAGCATAGGATGATTTGTTGTTGTACATTACTGGTCCTCTCTCCAATGTAGAAAAGACAATGGAGGTGCTAAAGAAGTTTGGTTCCTTCTCATGGTATAAGTTAGACCTTGACAAAAACAGTTCTTCCTCGGTGAACTCTCCCAGGGAGGGGAGCTGATCTGGGGAGGTTACCGTTTCTTCCAGCCAGGACTAGTTTCTGATATCTGGGAATTCGGGTGGCTCATGATTGGGCCACTCTCCGCAATCTGGTTGATGGGGTGAAGGCTGATTTTAAGAGGTCGGATGCTCTTCCTGGACTTTGGTGGGAAGAGTTCAGATGGTGAAATGAATGTTCTTCCAAAGATTTTATTCTTGCTTAAGTGTCTCCTTGTCTTTCTTTCTAAGACTTTCTTTGGTCAGGTCAATAAGTTAATATCTACTTTTGTTTGGACGGGCAAGACGCCTTGGGCGCATAGGGCTTTTTTGCAGAGGGATAGACACTCAAGGGGGATGGCACTATCTAATCTGCTGTGTTACTACTGGGCAGCAAACCACACAGGTGGTTTAAAGATTTGGACTCTATATGGGGGCGGATGGAAGAAGCTTCTTGTACAGGATCAAATATGAGGACTCTTGTTACCACTCCTTTCCAGTTTTCTCCAGTATGATTTTCATTGAGCACAGTGATAATAGCCTCATTGAGAATTTGGAAGAAATTTAGGCAGCATTTTAAATTAGGCACAGTGTCACTGTTGACGCCGATCAGTAGGAATCATAGATTGTGCCGTCTGTTATAGATTCAACCTTCAGGGGATGGGAGAGGGAAGGGTTATAGAGGTTTCGAGACTTGTTTTTGGAGCATAGGTTTGCAGGGATAGAAGAAATTTCAGAGAGGTTCTAGCTTTCAAGAGGGAATGTATTTAGATATCTGCAGGTGCGAGACTTAGTGCATAAGGAGCTTCCTTCGTTTTCCCTGGTGCCAGTGTCTTCACTTTTGGATAGGGTTCTGTCTTTGGATGAGCTATGGGAGGGAATTATCTCATATTTATGGTCAGATGTTGGAGATGGAGCAGGCCTCTTTGTAAGAAGTAAAGAGGAAGTGGGAGGATTGGTTGGGGTTGATCTTGGAGGGGGGTATGTGGAGTAAAGCTCTTCATAGGGTGAACTCCACCTCCTCTTGTGCAAGATTGAGTTTGGTACAGTTTAAGGTGGTGCACAGGGTGCACATGACTAGGCATATATGAGTGGGTTCTACTCGGGGTGGAGGATAGGTGTAAGAGATGTTTCAAGGGGCCAGCAAACCAAACACACATGTTTTTGTCTTGCCCCAGGCTTGCTGATGTTGGGGGCTAATTTTTGAAACGATATTAGAGATTTTGGGAGTTAAGGTGGAGCTGTGTCCGATGGTGGCCATCTTTGGAGTTTCGGACTTGCCGGAGCTGCAGGAGGGGACGAAGGTAGATGTCTTCGCCGTCGCCTCTCTAATAGCCCAGAGGCGAGTCTTGTTTGGACAGAGGTCCCCGGCACTGCCTAAGACTTCAGCTTGGTAGGCAACCTGGTGAATTTCCTGATCCTGGAGAAGATAAAGTATGCTAGAGAGGGTCGGTGGATAGGTTTTACGCAAGGTGGTAGCCGTTCATTACCTTTTTTTTTAAGGAAATGCTTACTGTCAGCTGTTAAGGGGTTAGGAGAGGTTAGTCTTGGTACGAGGCCGGCTTAGGTTGGATGGGGTTGTGTTGAGGAAATTTTGTTGTTGCAGTAATGTACAATCTGTTTGAATGGTTTGAATATTTTATTTGTTATAAACAACATCTTTTGAATAAAAATATGTATTTTAAAAATCTATTATTTTCCATTATTTGATTATCTTTTGTTTTTAACAAGTTGTGTTCTTTGTTCAGTTAAATATATGACAAACAATCCCTTTTAAATCTGACTTTCAGTTATGAAAATTCGAATAAATTACTTTCACCGAGTGAAATGATAGATATGACTGGATTGGTTCAATTTTCTGGTTTAGTAGAAGTTGTTAAACTATACTCTAAGACTATTGTCTAAGTATTTAACTATGATATGATATGACCCAGATTATTCAGTTGTTGATACATTTTCTTGATATTTTAAACTGAATATGAGAGATTCTCCCCTACCTGGCGGGTGGGGGGTCCCGGCGAATTGGAGTGGCATCAACCACTCCGGCATCGGGCCTCCCCAAAGGAGGGGAGTAGGGGCTAGGCCCGCCCTGGAATGGTTTCCACTCCGACCGCCGGCGCGAACGGTCTTTGGCGCTACGCCAGCCGGGGCCGAAAGGACTTCGCTGGCTAGCGTAAATCCACGCATGCGCGGGAGCGTCAGCGGCTGCTGACGTCATACCGGCGCATGTGCAGGGGAGGGGGTCTCTTCCGCCCCGCCATGGTGAAGGCCATGGTGGAGGTGGAAGAAAAAGAGTGCCCCCGCGGCACAGGCCCGCCCGCCGATCGGTGGGACCCGATCGCGGGCCAGACAACCGTGGGGGCACCCCCCAGGGTCAGATCGCCCCTCGCCCCCCCCCCCCCCCCCCCCCCCCCCAGGACCCAGAGCCCGCCAACCCCGCCGGTTTAAACCATGCCAGCAGGAAAGGCCTGTCAGCGGCGGGATTTCGGCCATCGCGGGCCGGAGAATCGCCGCGAGGGGCCTGCCGACCAGTGCGGCGCGATTCCCGCCCCCGCCGATTCTCGGGTGGCGGAGAATTCGGTACACGCCGGAGGCGGGATTGACGCTGGCCCCGGGCGGGAGAATACCGCCCGCATGTGACATATCACTGCCTTTGAACACTGGAGAGAGATCTTGAAGATCTTTCTCTCAGTTAATTTCTAGTACAGTGAAAATAATTACCAGACAGGATTTGCTATTTTCCTGGACTTTTTATTCACAGATTACCCAGATCACAAGATTAGGATACATACCTTGAAAGTATGGAGAGTTGGAACTCTCTGGGGATAATAAGATAGGAGAACCAAAGAAACCTACTTGTCTGCTGTCAAAGGCAGACCATTGAACTTTGATTATAGAGAGAGTTAGATTAATTGTGAAGATGCTTTAAGAACATGGAGAAAAACATTCTTGACTTTAGATTTGACATTAATTTGTTGTAATCTGTTGGATAATATTACGTTCTAAAATTAAATTCCAAGCTGAAGAATGTTCCTTATTTTCTGACAATATTTTTATTCTAGATTAAAGAAAGAACTGGAATTACACAAAGTAGATGATTTGGAAAGTGTTTGTGAGGCCCTTAGGACAGAGATACAATTCTTGCAATTGGTAAATGATACATATTTAATTTTTAAGTTAATTATTTCTAGTTTACATTGAGTTGAAACATTAAAATGGTTTTGCATGGTGTTTTTTAATAATGGGTCAGTATTCCTCTACCGTATATATAGCCTCTTCTTTACCATGTGTAGCCAGATTATGATAACATTTATAATGAATGTAATAATATCTTCTGCGAAGTTCCTCATGGCTCATCTTGGAGTCTGGAAAGTTTTTCTAATTGATAGCTGTTAAAACTGAATTGTTCAAACTGGTTTGTTCCTTTAAGACTATTGCCCGGACAGCACAGTGGCGCAGTGGTTGGCATTGCTGCCTCACAGCGCTGAGATTCCAGGTTCGATCCCAGCCCTGGGTCACTGTCCGTGTGGAGTTTGCACATTCTCTCTGTGTTTGCGTATGTTTCACCCCCATAACCGAAAGATGTGCAGGATAGGTGGATTGGCCATGCTAAATTGCCCCTTAATTGTAAAAAAAAGAATTGGGTACTCTAAATTTATTTTTAAAAAGACTATTGCTCAAGCACTACTAGTGAGAAGCAGCTTGAAAAAATCCTTGGATAAGATTTAGGGAAACGTCTGTTGCTTAGAACATAAGAACTAGGAGAAGGAGTAGGCCATCTGGCCCCTCGAGCCATATTTTAGTTGTGAGGAATTGAGTATTTCCTTAAACAAGTGCCACTGCTCATCAGCTGTCCTACCTTTTAGCCTTCCTCCCCAGTTTATACGGGCCAAATCTGTCCTCAAACCTACGTAATTTCCTTTGTTTAATTACAGAACACTAGTGTGGGACTCCCATTTTCTCGCCCCCAAACTAAATCTTTAATTCTACCATACTATGGTCACTACTCCTTAGTGAATCCTTAACTATGAGGTCATTAATTAATCCTTCCTCATTACAGAATATTAAACCGAGAGTAGCCTCCTCCCTGGTTGGTTCCTCAACATACTGTTCCAGGAAACAATCTCTAATGCATTCAATGAACTCTGCCTCCAAGCTACCCTTGCCAACTTGATTCCTCCAGTTTATGTGCATATTAAAATCACCCTTTATTATTGCTGTACCTTTCTAGCAAGCTCCCAGTATTTCCTGGTTTATACTGTGCCCCACTGTAGAACTACTGTTTGGGGATTATTCCTACGAGGCACTTCTTCCCGTCGTTATTTCTTATTTCTATCCAGACTGATTCAACATCTCGATCTCCATTGCTTATGTAATTTCTCATCAGCACTGATCCCTTTCCTCACCAGCAGAGCAACACCACCTTCTTTTCCTTTCATCCTATCTTTCCAAAGTACTGTGTACCCTTGGATATTCAATGTCTCTCTGTATCAGTCATCCACACCAAGTCATACCATTATGTTTCTATTTGCGCTGTTAGCTCAGGAAGTTTGTAACAAATGCTTCTTGCATTGAGATACAAAGCTTTTAAATTTGTTTTCATGTTAGATTTCCCTACCCTTCTGTAATTCCTTGGTCTATAAAGACCTGGGACGGGATTCTCCGACCCCCCGCCAAGTCGGAGAATCGCCAGGGGCCGGCGTGAATCCCTGCACCGCAGTCTCCCGAAGTCTCCGACACCAGAGATTTGGCGGGGGCGGGAATTGCGCCGCGCCTGTCGGCGGGCCCTCCCCCGGCGATTTTCCGGCCCGCAATGGGCCGAAGTCCCGCCGCTGTCATGACGGTCCCGACAGCGTGAATCAAACCACCTACCTTACCGGCAGGACCAGGCGGCGCAGGTGGGCGCCGGGGTTCTGGGGGGTGGGTGGAGGCGATCTGGTCCCGGGGGTGCCCCTACGGTGGCCTGGCCTGCGATCAGGGCCCACCAATTGCCGGGCGGGCCTGTGCCGTGGGGGCACTCTTTTCCTTCCGCCTTCACCATAGTCTTCACGATGACAGAGGCTGAAGTAACCCCCTCCCCTGCGCATGCACGAGGATGACATCAGCAGCTGGCATGGCTTCAAAGGCCGTTCCTGCCAGCCGGCGGGGCGCCAACCACTCCGGCGCGGGCCTAGCCCCTTTGGGACAGCCCGACGCCGGAGCGGTTCAAGCCACTCCATCCCGCTGGGGTCCCCCGCCCCGCCGGGTAGGGGAGAATCCCGCCCCTGTTCTGTCCCTCACTTTTATTTCCTGGTAACCATCCATCACATTGCTAATCTGCACTCTTACCTCCTCCTTTAAATTGGGTTTCTATTTTCCCTACAACTGAACACTACTCCCCCCCCCCCCCCCCCCCCCCCCCCCCCCCACCACTATTTAGTTTAAAGCCCAATCTACAGCCCGAGTTACGTGATTCGCGAGGACTCTGGCCCCTGCATGATTCAGATGAAGACTCCCCTCTTCCCCGGTCCTGGTGCCAATGTCCCATGAATTTGAATCCATTTCTCCCGCATTAGTCTTTCAGCCAAGGTGCCCAGGTGGTATTTTTCCCATACTGGGGATTAGGTCTGGAGATGCCCTGCCCTTCGAAAGGAATAAAGGGTTATGGTGTTCTGCTGGGAAAGTGGAGCTGAGTCCACAATAGATCAGCCATGATCTCATTGAATGGTGGCGCAGGCTTGAAGGGCCAGATGGGGCAGCACGGTAGCATAGTGGTTAGAACAGTTGCTTCAATGCTGCAGGGTCCCAGGTTCAATTCCCGGCTGGGTCACTGTCTGTGCGGAGTCTGTACGTTCTCTCCGAGTCTGCGTGGATTTCCTCCAGGTGCTCCGGTTTCCTCCCACAGACCAAAGATGTGCAGGTTAGGTGGATTGGCCATGCTAAATTGCCCTTGGTGTCCAAAAAAAGGTTAAGTGGGGGTTACTGGGTTACGGGGATAGGGTCGATATGTGGGCTTGAGTAGGGTGCTCTTTGTAAGGGCCGGTGCAGACTCGATCCGCCGAATGGCCTCCTTCTGCACTGTAAATTCTACGATTCTATGACCTACTCCTGCTCCTAGTTCTTACGTTCTGCCCTTGTGAGGTGGGGTGAGGGGGGCCCCAAAACCCCCACGGTGGGAAGTTGGGGCATTGAGGGGGCCGGAGGCTGCGGTGGAGGGTTTCAGATATTGGAGTGCCATTTCAAAATCGTACCCTGATCTTTTCCTGCACTGGCAAGCGGAGCTTGTTAGTGCAGGAAATGGGACTAAGTGCAGCCTCAGTGGGGCGTTCCTTGCCAAGGCAGAGAAATGAAGCAGAGTCCTGTTTAATAGCAGTGTTGTTCTTGGCGCTGCAAGCGCTGGGAAACACCCAGCTCAATGCGCCCAACACGGAACTCTGTTTCATTACCGTTAAATCGTGCCCTATATGTCTAGCATCTGCTGCCTTACTGATGACTCCAGAGGCACATCATTGGCCTGGGGCTCAGCTTGGCCGCCCACAGACTTGCAATTACTATTAGCTGCTTAGCCACATTTGTGACACTCTACCAGTTTGCAACCTTGCATCCAAATGTAAATAATATTCAATGACATGAGTGTACCTGTACTGGTGGTGGTAGCAGGATAATGATGCAGCAGCGCACCCTCTGGTGTCCTGTTCTCTTCCTGTACTGTCCATTGGACAAGACAGATCTCTCTTATGAGGGATGGGGTGCCTGACTTGCATGAGTCAAGCCAAGTAGTGTGTAAATCCATACTGCACACTAGAGGACACAAGTGAACAATGTCTTGTGTTCGAATCCCAAACCAGGCTCCTAAATTTTGGTCCGATCCCAATGAGCCCCCCAATTTATGTTACAGTCCAGTTTGGGATGTTATGTTACAGTTTGTTTAAAGCAGACAATGTTTGAATCACAGTTACTGACCAGGAGAAGAAAACCACAAGATCCCATGGTTTAAAATAGACAAAGTCAGAAAAGTAAAACAATGTACAATATTTATTTTATACTCTTAACATTTAGAATTAACATGAGTTAAAGACAAATTAACAGGCAAAGTGCCCAAACACACATCACTGCACATTAAATGGCAGATGAGACCAAGACAGATCCCACAGATTGCTCAGAAATCTACCCAGATGCTAGTGACCACTGTGAATCGCAAAATCTCGGTGACACTCCCCCATGAAAGATTGAAATGCTTCATTTTTGAAGATCTAGGCTGGGATTTTCTGATCCATCTGTGGCAGGTTTCCCATGGCAGATGCAGCGAGCCATTGGCTGTCAACGGATTCTTATAGTCCCGCCAGTCTACGTGCTTCTGCATGGCTTGCCTGCCTCACTGCCAGGGAACCAACCCCCTGTGGGAGGTTGATTTTGGTGAGACCAGAATATCCTGCCAAACCTTGCCCCTCGCCTCTGAATTCCCTCAGAAGCTGTTCCAACTTGGACTGCCTCAATGACTGCTCACCCACATGATGGTTTAATCTCTTCCCCAGGGACTGAATTTGTTGTAATTCATAAGACTGCATCCCTGCTTCTAATTACAAGCACAATTCCAACTCTTCTACAAACCATGAGTTTCAGTTAGCTGGCATGCCTCTGGGATGGTCTGAACTCCAGTTCGACTACACTGAGCTGTAAATGGCTCCCAGGACTTCAGAGCCCTCATCCTCTCCAGCATAGACTTATCAAGCATCCACCACCTTCTAGAGTAAGGTGCTCTACGCTGCCGGCATGCTAGCTCGCAGCTACACGGACGATCAGTGGCCGCTTTGTGCCGAATGTTCGGGCATAAACACCTCCGTTCCCACACCGGCAAGAGGACATAGCCTCACAATCGGAGAATCCAGCCCATCATCTCTCCTTACTGCAGTAACTGCCTCCTTAACTAATAATGCAATGCCTCCTCCTCTTTTACCCCATCCTCTGCCTTGCCTGAAGATTCTATATCCTGGGATGTTGAGCTGTCAATCCTGCCCCTCACTCAACCATGTCTCTGTGATAGCTATTATATCACAATTACACATGTCAATCATCGCCCTTAATTCTTCCATTTTAACTTTAATACTCCTGGTATTAAAATAGAGGCCATCCAGCCTTGTCTTACACCCTTGAAACTTACTACTGCTGTATTCCCACTGACCTGATTGCTTTTTTTATGTTATTCTGTGTCCCTATTCTAACAGCACTAGCAAACCCGCCAGTGAGGATGTTAGTCCCGCTCTGGTTTAGATGCAGACTGTCCTGCTTTTACAGGTCCCACTTTCCCCCAAAACGGTCCCAGTGGTCCAAGAATCTAAAACCCTCCCTCGTGCACCAACTCTTAAGCCACGCATTCATCTGTGCTATTCTCCTATCCCTGTACTCATAAGCATGTGGCACTGAGAGTAATCCAGAGATTACAACTGAAGAGGTCCCGCTCTTTAGTCTATTGCCTAACTCCCTGTATTCTTGATGCAAGACCTCATCCCTCTTTCTACCTATGTGATTGGTACCAACATGTACTATGACCTCGGCCTTATCACCATCCCCCTTCAGACTGCATCCATTCAGTGACATCCCAGACCCTGGAGCCAGGGATGCAACACACTATCCTGGAGTCTTTTTCACGATCACAGAAGCGCCTATCTGTGCCCTGACAATGGAGTCCCCTAGGACTATTGCTCTTCTGCTCTTTAACCCTCCCTGCTAAATAACAGAGCCAACCATGGCGCCACTGCTCCGGCCGCTGCTGTTGTTTTCTCCTGTTAGCCCACCGCCCCTCCCCCCCCCAACTGTATCCAAAAGATATACTTGTTAGAGACAGGGACAGCCACGGGAGATTCTGGCATTGACTGTCTGTCTTTCTAGCAGTCACTCATCTGTCTGCCTTCACCTTGGGTGTGATCACGTCTTTACAACATCTGTCTATGATGCTTTCCGTCACCTGCATGCTCTTAATCACACCTAACTGCTGCTCCAACCGAACCACAAGGTCTGTGAGGAGCTGCTAAAGGGTACACTTCCTGCAGATGTAGTCATTCGGAATGCTGGAAACATCACGGACCTCCCACATCTCACAGTTAGAGCACTGCACCCTGCTGACTGACATTTCTAGCACTAATTAATTAAATCAAAATAAATACTTATTAAATTTAGCACTAATTAGCAATTTTGCTGAAATAAATGTCTTATTAAATTTAAGTTAAAATTAACTATGTGGTCCCTTGTGCTCGATTTCGCCGATAAATATATATATAAAAGATTAACTGCTAAATACACTAATCTCCTAGATACTCTTCTTAGTTAATTACTCTAGTTTTGCAAATTTAAAACAACCAGCTAATCAGGTCACAGCTTCACTGTGACGTCACTTTTCATTTTTTTTCCCCTGTTCCCAAAACCCAACAGATAAATTATTTATACTTACTATTCCGAAACTCCTCCTCCCCGAGTTTGCGCCAACGCCACTCCCTCCTGACCATTTAGATTTTCTATGGTCCTCTTGTCCTCTTGTAGGGTATTACTTGTCCTCTTAATTTCAATTGGGACCCTTACAGAATATAAACCGCAAAACCTATTTTCAAACTACAATTGATGAAAGTTGAAAGACTTACCGACCTTGTTCAAACTCTTTACTTGAATAGAGATGAGACTGTTTGAGAAGACTCACACACCAGTTAAGCTTCAAATTACGTAATTAACATTTCATGCCTGCTAATCAGACTTCAAGATATTATAAGACCATAAGACATAGGAGCGGAAGTAAGGCCATTCGGCCCATCGAGTCCACTCCACCATTCAATCATGGTTGATTTCAACTCCATTTACCCGCTCTCTCCCCATAGCCCTTAATTCCTCGAGAAATCAAGAATTTATCAATTTCTGTCTTAAAGACACTCAACGTCCCGGCCTCCACCGCCCTCTGTGGCAGTGAATTCCACAGACCTACCACTCTCTGGCTGAAGAAATTTCTCCTCATCTCTGTTCTAAAGTGACTCCCTTTTATTCTAAGGCTGTGCCCCCGCGTCCTAGTCTCCCCTGCTAATGGAAACAACTTCCCTACGTCCATCCTATCCAAGCCATTCATTATCTTGTAAGCCATTCATTATCTTGTAAGCCATTCATTATCTTGTATTGACAGAAAACTGCCTGTCAGGTATTTGGTGCAGCTCCTTATTAATCCTTATTTGTGGGCACTGCACCTGGACATAAAGGGGTTGTGCTGGTGCGTGCCAGGGGTTCTGAGGATCAAGTACGAAGATCGGATGTGGGGTGTGAGCTATCAGTCAGTTGATTGGGGAGGAGGAGGGGGGTTTGGGAATTTGAGTGGTGGCAGTTGGAACTGATGCTAGGACAGAGGTGGTAACTTACCCTTGAAGTTCACTGGAGGGTGTTGGGCTTCTTCCATCATTGGATGGCAGTCCTCCTTGATATGCTGGCAGCACTGACAGCGCTGCCTCCCAGGCGGCATTGATCACTCTGCTGTTGGTCCTCCGACCCCCTCAAGGGAACAGGATGCCCCGTCTCACATCCACAGCGTGAGAAGCATTGTGAGGTTGACATCCCCAAAGCGACGAATAGGTCTGCCATGCTTGTGTGTTGGCTGGTTTTGAATGGTGAGGGAGCGTTTGAAAACAACTTCCCGTTGATGGTGTCAAGCTGCTGAGATGTGAGTCGGACGAATCAGATGGCAGAGGAGGTAATGTTGTCAAGAATCACGTGGGAGCTCATTTTTGGTATTAAGTGCCATTGATTGCGGCCACTGCAAAACCTCTTGCCAAACACGCCCAAAACAAACTTTAACTTTGGTCCGCTGAATTGAGCCCATACTCTCCCCTTCATAATTTTCAATCATGTCAGTCTGTTAATGCTTTTTATACATTCAATCTCAGCATCTACCAGCAGGCCATTTATGTACTATCTTGATATGCTGCCTGCACTGACAGCCGCTGCCTCCCAGGCGGCATTGATCACTCTGCTGTTGGTCCTCCGACCCCCTCAAGGTGCCACCCCCACTCGCACAGTATTTCAAAATATTGTGGCTTAAAGTGATCATGCCTCTTTAAAACTTTTACAGAGCTACGCTTTGCCCAGTGACATTTTATACAAAAACAAAGCATAGGCCGTATTACATTCACAAAATTAATCAAATTCTGCTTATATCCTGGATCTTTTTATTTCAGTTTATTACCCATTATGTATTTCACGTAAAGTAAATTGATTGTTGCTTCAGTGGCTATCTGGTGTTCTTTGTTATGACTCTTGGGTTAAGCTATCATTTAATAATATATTGGATGATAATAGTGCACTTGTCATTGGTGTGCGAGGTCCATTTATGAGAATGATCAATTATACTGAAATCAAGAGAATATCAAATGTGATATCTGCAAAATTTTAACAATCCCATTTTGTCTTTTCAGAAACTATCACAGAACAACCATTCTCAAAATGACAAATCACAAATTTCTCAATGGTGTGGCTCTGAGTTGTCAAATGATCAAGAACATTTTGGAAAAAAATAGCAGCCATAATCATAAAAAGAAAAAAGTAAGAAGAAAATGGAAACTGTATGCAAAACTGAATTTAAAGTGGGATACTATTCTTCCCACTCCCCCACTCACATTGTAATTTCAGGCTGAAATTGAAACAAAATAACTTTTTTTCATTTGTTACCCAAAGCGTGTACTGTGCCATTGTGAGAAAGCACACTTGTGGCTCACAGCCATAAGGCTGTTAAATTCATTCAACTTGCATCCTTCTAGCTGATTATTAAAGAAGCACTGTTGTGAGAAATTTGATATTTTAGAATGCACTTCAGTCAGTTTTCCCAACTGGAACATCATAGCAATATTGGTGAAAGACAGACACCACAATGTTAAATTTGACTCCATCTGTGGGTGAATTTATGCTTACATTACAAGATCATTACCCTGTACAGACTTACATTGTTTTCTTAGGGTTAATTTTAATTTTTTCCTGCACGACAAAGATACATGGGCCATTCCATACCCTAGGCTGCACCACTGGTTGGAAATGGCTAACACTTCCACCTCAAATAGTTGCTTACCTTACTGCGGACACTTTTCTTGGGTATCTGGCGGTGTGATGACACCTCCATCAATTTTGACTCCTACCTATTTGTGGCAAAATCTTTTTGACCAGTTTTGAGAAGACGTCAGTGTCAGGGTATGCAAATGTGGCCAGAAAGTTAATGTTTTCAGGTCACATATGTATGGTGGTATTTCATCATTCACTTTGCTGCAAGTAAGTAAGTAGGTGAGAATGTGACAGATGCCCTAACTAATTTTGGCTGGAGTGAAAACTCATGGAACGGAGGGCAAATCATTGACCTGTTTTGGAGATTGGTAGGTGCTTCCTTGGCAGATTGCAACTAGTGATGTCCCGCCAAGGATCTGTTTTGGGTCTTCAAATTTTTGCTATATTTATTAATGACTTCCATGGGATAAAAAGCCACATATCAAACTTTGCCAATGATACAAAAATAGGTGCTACTGTAAGCAGTATTGATGGAATCTTAAAATTGCAAAAGGATCAATAGATCAAGCAAATTGGCAAAATGCTAGTTAATTTATCAGAGCAGCGAAATACAAGATCAGCTACTTCATACTTATAAGGGATAGATCAGAGTACATTCTAAATGACAAAACGCATGAAACAGCGGAGGTCAAAGAAACTTGGAGCTCTGTGTACATAGATCATTAAAATGTCTTGAATAAGTACAGAAAATAATCAAAATGCTTTTAGAATACTGACCTTACCATCTGGAGGACTAAAATAAAGGGAGTAACGGTTATGTTGCAGCTATGCAAAGTCTTCTAACAGTTGGAGAGCCGATGGAGCACTGTGTTCATCCCTGGGCATCACACCTTATATTGGCCTTGGAGAGAGTGCACTGTAGTTTTACCGTAATTATACCTTGACTCAGGTGAAAATATGAGAGGAATTTTGTAAAATAGGTTTACATTTCCTGGAATTTATTTGATTGAGGGGTGATTTGATCAAAGCAAAGTAAACATTCTAAATATTTACTATCTTGTGCTTAGTATCAGTTTCAACCTTACTTTTGCATCTTTGACCTATTTTGTAGTTGTCCTCTTGCAATGGAAGCACTGTGAGATGTTTCTATTGTTACACATTGCCTCTGCATCTATGGTCATTTTGCCCACTGGCCAACATTTCAACTTGTTTTTACCTGATCCTATATTAATTCCAATGAGCGCATCTCAATTATCCTTGTAGGATTTGCAGGTGCCATTATTACTCTTTATCTCATTTTAACTTTGTTGTTAATTCTTCACACTCTTGCTAGGTAGAGCTTATTGGTCTTAGATAGGGACTTGTCTCACATGTCCACCATTATTCTTTTGAAGATTTTCATTTTGTTTTCAATAAGGAAATGTTTGCAAACATCATCCTTTCATCTCTCAATCTTAGTTCTTTGAATTTAAAATTTGTTTAAGTTAAACTTTTTTTGAATTTAATTGGGTCCCAGATATTGCTAAACTTGATAACTGATTATTGTCCATTCCTTCTATTTTATCTGAGTCATTTACAAGTACCAAGCCAAAATGAATATTGTCTCTCATGGTTTCCAATTGAGTCAAGAAATCTTTATGCATAGTATTCATAATTTATATCAGATTGATTAATGTCTCCCATTAAATAACCTTCCTATTCTCTCTCATCTTTATTATCTCTTCAAATAGTTATGATCTCCATAGAGGAACTATAAAAATAACCAAATTTAGCAAAGTACCCCCAAATGAGAAATTATCAACAAGATTTCACTTTTTGTAGCTTTTACTTCAACACAAATCAATCATGCAAATTAAACATGAATAGACAAATAATACTTCAAACAAAAGGTAAATTTAACTTTTAATTGTTGATCTAACAAACATATGTCTTACATAATGAGCAACATTCCCCTTCAGCATGTATGGCATTACATAACCACACAGTTCTGAAATATGGGGCGGGATTCTCTGACCCCGGGCCAGGTCGGAGAATCGCAGGGTGGGGGGGGGGGGGGGGGGGCGCGATTCACGCGACACCGCCCCGACGCCAGTCCACCGATTCTCCGGCTACGGTCGGGGGTCGCCGGCGATTCTTTGCGCGGTATGGGCTGAGTGGCCACCGAGATAGGCCGAGTCCCGCCGGCGCCGTTCACATGTGGTCTTACCCGGCGGGACCTCGACGTCCATCCTGCAGGGGGAAACCTGGGGGGGGGGGGGGGGGGGGGGGCAGCAGAGGTCCGACCCCAGGGGGCCTCCACCGTGGCCTGGCCCGCGATCAGGGCCTACCGATCGGCGGGCCGGCTTCTTTTGATCGGGACCTCTTTTACGCCGCGCCAGGCCCCTGTAGCTCTACGCCATGTTGGGTCGGGGCCGGCGCGGTGAAGGGAACTGCCGCACATGCGCGAGTTTGTGCCGGTTGCAGCGGCATGTGCGAGTTCACGCCAGTCACAGCATGCATGTGCAGACCCGCGGCACCCGTTTGACGCCGGTATCGGCAGTTGGAGCTGCGCGAGTCTCTCCAGTGCCATGCTGACCCCCTGTAGGGTGCAGGATCGCTGATCCTGGGGGCCTGTTGACGCCATCATAAAACGCAACGTCATTTACGACGGCGTCAACACTTAGCCTCAGGATCAAAGAATCCCGCCCATGTTGTTCTTTATTCACCTAGGGTAGATCCAGAGTCCTATATGACAATAGTTTTCAACATTTCACTGGTATGATTATCAACAAGGTTTACTTTTTCAAACCCCTCTTCCTTGGGTCATGACAGTCTTGATGGTGTAGCCCTCCAGAATTTGTTTTAGGCCATCTAACCATCTGGTCTCCTGATGCAAATATTCATCTCCTTTGCATTTGAGCACCACTTTTTAGTACTCAGTCTCTCATAGCTCACTCATACATCACTTTCCCAAGAGCTTCTGGAATATGTTTTCTTATTGCCACGCAGTAAGAAACTTACCTTTTTTGTAGATCTTTGCTGGCTTTTGCCTGACACAAATTTTGAATTCCTCTTTCTGTCTGCATATGCTTTCTCTTTGTGTCCACATCTGCATGCTGACCACTTTTACCCTCCAACACTCTAGTCTGCAGTTCTCCTTTGTCACTTACAGCAGGAGCTTCTTTGTTTGTCTCCTCTGTGGCTGGCATTTTGTATCTTAACTTCTTTCCTATTGATACAGCTTCCATGTCAAGGGTCACATAGTCCAGCAGATCTTTTTATCTAAAAAAATTACAATGATCTCTTTCCTATTGATTCAAATTCTTAAAAGATAGTTTCAAACATTCTTCAAACCAATTACAGATTCCATTGATATTTTAAAGAAATTACTAACTTTCCTTATTGTAATATTTCCAGGTCGAATTTTGTCACAAAATAGCAAACTGCCCTCCATGTCCTGTAACATGTCCAGAGGCCATCTAGCCACTGGCCTCCTGCCACCACGTTAGCTTAGATTTATTTACATCAGAGAGGTTTCTTCTTTAAAGTCAAGTCAGATTCAACTTTATTGCTCAGTTATTTTACATTTGCATTACTACCTACTAGTTAATGGAAATACTAATTGTGTATTTCAATAGAATAATTTTCTCCGTTGAGGTTATACTTGCAAAGAACTCATTCTTTTTTAACATCTATTGACAATTCTTATAGGACATAACTGGGAATCCAGAAATGGATTGTGCCTGCATGGTAAATAAGAAGAACATTCTTCTATCTTTACAAGTCTTATGCAGTCCAAAAAAAGGCTAACTTTACACATTTACAAGAGACTAAGCCATTTATGGTTGTAATTTATAAATGTTATTAAATGTAATGAAATTTGACATGTTCCATTCAAAGCATTCAGTTGGTTATATCAATGTGAAATTATTTCACTTGTCAAATGCCATAATTTGAAGGCAAATATAGAGGTAATATTCAATGTTTTTGTTATTTGATTGACATTGAATTATTTGACATGTTAAATGTTAAAAGTCTATTCCGTTGTAGAGACTGACAAGTATTATTACACAATGTCTAGTGAGGGTCTACTTGATCAGAGTTTTATTCACTCTTGTTTAGTCCACAGTTGAAAGTTATCCTAGAACAAAAGGAAAATTGAACTCAAATAAATTGATGCCTGTCAACTAATGATAGAAGTTTTCATTCCTAATAAAATGAATTAAATGTGTACAATATATTTTATCGGCTTCAAGTTTCTAAAAAGGATCATCTCTCCAATATGCAAATCTATACGTCAGAATGTAACATGTCATAGTGCCATCAAACACCTGTTGTTCTTCTGTACTTTGAACATAACATACCAATTGTTTTCAGTGTTAAAATTACCATTATTTGGAGTCAACACATCATAATTTAGTGAGCCACATATAAATAAAAAAAAGAATTCTTTATTTAAAGTCTTTCAAGATATCCCAAAGAACTTTGCAGCCAATGAAAGATTTTGAAGTATATCCATGACTGTAATGTAGGACACATGGCAACCATTTTTTTCAGCAAGGTTCCATGTACAGTAAGGAGATAACATCTGCATAATATTTTATTTTATTGCTGTTGGTTGAGAGATAAATAGTGCCCAGGATACTGAGAAAAATGCTCCTGTTCTCTACAATAATTAAACTGAAATAGGAGGTACTTTCAAACAGTTTGCATTTGTCCATTCACTCAGCATGTCCAAATCACACTGAAGCATCTCTGCATCCTCCTCACAGACCACCCTCCCATCCAGTTTTGTGTCAGCACAGATGGCCATTCGGACTCTTGTGTCTGCCAGCTGTTTGCAAGAGCCCTGTCCCACTTGCCCACTTTTCTCTGGAATCTTGTGAATTATTTTCTTTTCGGATAGTTATCCAATTTTTCTTTGAAGGCCTTGATTGAATCCGCCTTCACCACCCTCTCAGGCAGTGCGTTTCAGATTCTAACCACTTGCTGCATTCATCAGGTCGCTGTGGCTTCTTTTAGCATTCATTTTAAATCAGTGTCCTCTGGTTCTCGACTCTTATGCCAAAGGGAACAGTTTCTCCCTCTCTACTCAGTTCAGACGCCTTATGATTTTCAACACCCTTGTGAAATTTCCTCTTAGACTTCTCCTCCAAGGAGAACAGGCCCAGCTTCTTTAGTTTATCCATGAAGTTGAAGTTTCTCTTTTCTGGAACCATTTTGGTGAATCCTTTCTGCACTCTGTCGAATGCATTCTTCCGAAAATGTGGTGCCCAGAACTAAACCAGAGTTTTATACAGGTTTATCCTGACTTCCTTTTTATGCACCTGTGCAAATGCCCAGATCCTTTGTGTTTTATTAACTGCTCTCTCAACTTGACCAAGCACGTTTAATGATTTATCCACATAAACCCACAGATCTTTCTGCTCCTGCACTTTTAAAGCTCTACTCATTATTTTATAATGCTGCTTCTAATTTTTCTGACCAAAATGCATCACTTCTATGCATTAAACTTAATCTGACGATTCATTTAAGTAGGATGTCAATGTCATCTTGAGGTTTATCATAATCTTTCTCAGAGTTCAAAGTTTTGTGTCATCCGTGAATTTTAAAATTGTGCCAGTACACCCAAGTCTAGGATACAAATATATATAAAGAAAAGTGGTCCCATGTGAAAAGATTATGATTGACCTTATCCACAGAATGCCTACAATGCAGAAGGTAGCCATTCGGCCCATTGAGGTGCACTGACCTTCCGAAAGATCACTCTACCTAGGCCCACTCCCCGGTCCTATCCCCATAGCCCCATACTTTGATCATGCTCTATTCACATCCTTGGACACGAAGGGGCAATTTAGCATGGGCAAACCACCTAACCGGCACAACTTTGGACTGTGGGAGGAAACCAAAATACCCGGAGGAAAACCATGCAGACACGAGGAAAACATGAAAACTCAACACTGACAGTGAGCCAACCCGGGAATCAAACCTAGGACCCTGGCGATGTGAAGCAGCAATGGCTACCACTGTGCTACCGTGCCGCCCGATTCCTGCCAACAGTACACCCCCACCAGTGGGTTTCCTGGCAGAATGGGGTGGTTTCAATGGGAAATCCCACTGACAAGTGGTGGGAAGATAGATGTTGAGTTTTGGAATTCAGTTTTGATCTGCCTGTGAACAGACCAGCACTTTCTGGAGAAACAATGAGTTTCGATCCATCTGTGAACAGACTAGCTTCTTCTCTCACAGTAGCTTAGTTAAAAAGATTTTGCCTGTGAATAGAACAGCAGTTTCTGAAAAGGCTGGCAGATTAAACAGTCGTCTGAAAGGCAAGAATCTGCAAGCTAGGTTCCTAAAGGACCACTTTTTCTCCAAGTGGTTTATCAAAGTCATCTCTTTACAGCAAGTATTCCTGTGTCTTCTGCTAGCCGTATTTAAAAGGGGATTTTGACCTGTTGTTTGAGTGGAGATAAAGATAACAGTTAGGAGTTATTGATTAATTGTATTGTTACGTATTGTTTAACTGGTAATTGTAATATATTGGGCGCGATTCTCCGCTGCCCACGCCGGTTGGGAGAATAGCGGGAGGGCCTCCCGACATTTTTTTCGCCCTCCCGCTATTCTCCCACATGCCCGACCCACGTCACGAATCGCCGCTTGCCGTTTTTTACGGGCCGAGCGGCCAGGCCTTTACGGCCATTTTTTCACGGCAGCACACACACCTGCTTGCTGCCGTCGTAAAAACTGGCACTGGATGCCCGTTTGGGGCATCCAGATGCCCGTTTGGGGTGGAAGCACCACCGTTGTGCTCGGGAGGAGACAGGCCCGCGATCGGTGCACACCGATCGTCGGGCCTGCGTCCAAAAGGGACGCACTATTTCCCCTCCGCCACCCGACAAGATCGGACGGCGGTGGAGAAATGTGGAACCGCGCATGCGCGGGTTCCGTCAATAGCGTGATGACGTCACCCGCGCATGCGCGGGTTGGAGCCGGCTCCAACCTGCGCATGCGCGGCTGACTTCATACAGACGGCAGCCGCACATCATCTTGGCGCGCGGCCTTAACGTTGGTCGTTAAGGCCGCGACGCCGTGATTCCCGGGGTCCCGCTCCTAGCCCTGATTGGGGGGGGAGAATTGGGTCCCGGGAATGGGCGTGAAGGCTGCCGTGAAACACGGCTAGTTTCACGGCAGCCTTTACGACTCTCCGCATTTGCGGAGAATCTCGCCCATTGTCTTTATGATATGAAAGTTAGTAATACTGTGTTGGTAATAAAGTTTGTTTTAATATACCATCGGCGGAATTCTCCGTTCCTGAGACTGTTGACGCCAGGGCAGGATTCATGGAGTTCTGTGACAGCAAAACTGCGCCGCACCTGAACCGATCGAACAATGGTTAATGATCTAGTACTCACGCGACTTGGAACACAATCAATTTCAATGAGAAAGTGAGTGTGATTCGCCGGATTCACAATAGATACTCAAGAGGCTGACAAACTGCAGCCATATACGCACTTCACTCTCCAACCATCCCAGCCAACAACTTGGCAGCGAGGAGGGCGGCACCCCGTTTTCCAGATGCCGAGCTCGAGATCCTGCCGGATGCCATGGAGGAGAGGCGGTCAAACCTGTATCCCAGACGGGGAAGGAGGCTGCCAGCCATCACCATTCGCCATGCATGGCCTCAGGTGGCAGAGGCTGTAAGCGCCATGAGCAACACCATCTGGACCGGCCAGCAATAGCGGAAAAAAATGCATGACCTCCTAAGGGCAGCCAGGATGAGTAGGCAGCATTGTGCCCCTGCACCAACTCCTGTCCCACACACCCTTAACCCTACCCCCCCCCCCCCCCCCACTTGGAACCCCACCCTGCACCACATGCCGGCACCCATACCGGCTGCCATGGCCGGCTGCCCTGGCCACTGACGCCAGCAACTACCCACCTCCTAGGCTGCATACGTCGGACTGTCTAACGCTGCAATTTATTTCCCCCCACCCCGGCGCCAGGGGAAGGCCACCTATAATTGCTGGGAACTGAAGGGAGAACGCCGGGCCTGCGCCCTTCACCACAGCAGAGCAGAGGGCACTGGATGTGATTGGTGATCCCAAGAAAAGGACTGCCAGGGACTGCATGAGGGGTTGTCGACAAACATTCAGCACCTGCAGGCACAACTGGAGGAGCCCAACTGCATTCAGGAGCAGGAGTTGGTGTTGGGCATGCATGGCTCCCAGGCCAACACCTCAAGGGTGGCATTTGTGGTGGGGGCCTTTGGGGCGAAGGTTTTGGCTATGCGTCAGCATGTCCAAGGCCTGATCAATCTGTGCAGGCAGTGGCCGAGGCCCAGGATAGGGCTGCGGTCTAAAGGCAGCCATGTGCCAGAACCACCTGGATATTACAGTAGTGCTCTTCTCCCCCCACCCAGGATACTACCCTGGCCGCAAAATGTTTTGCAGAACTAGAAAGGTGGAGGCTATTGATAGAGTGCCAGAAAAGAGACCATTATAGAGAACGTTCACCAGAAAAAGAAGCTGGAGACGAGACTGAAATTATAAGAGAGTGAAAGCGAATTTCAAGAGAGAGATAGGGAAAGGCTCACCAGCAAAAAGATGCTGGAACTGAGACTAAAAGATCAATTAGTCCCGTTGCACCCTACTCGCAATGCGACAAGATGGGTAAATCTCTCGGGATCCAGATTTGCATATTCAAGTGAGTAGTTAGTTTCACTTGAAGTTGTCTGCGCAGGGTCTACCCAGTGATCAGGACCGATTGGCCTCGCCTCGGAGACCCTGAGCGGACGCCATTTATCACTGGTTTCTACAAATGCGGACCAGGTGTATTGGCACCTGGGTTGGTCTCCTAGGCAATCAGGGACCCCTGGGTGGTCAGGCTCTGGGTTGGATGGTATCCTGGCACCCCTGATGCCACCCAGGCATTGTGGCACTTCCAGCCCAGCACCCTGGCAGTGCCATCAAGGTGCCATCCTGGCAATACCAGGGTTTCCAGGTGGCAGTGCCATGCTGGCAGGGGCACTGCCAAGGTGCCAGGCTGACAGTGCTAGGTCATGTGATAAACCCTCGATGCGAGGATTAAGTGCAGACTCGGTGCGGCATTCCTTGCTGAGGCCCAGAAATGAAGTAGAATCCCGTTTAAAGTGGGGTCGTTCTTGACGCTGCCAGCACCTGGAAATACCTGGCTAAACCCACCTGACATGAGACTCTTTAATTTCTGTTAAATCATGCCTCTAGATTCCATCCTTGTAAATATACATCGTGGGCGGGATTTTCCGTCGGCAGGATGCTCCGTTTTGCCGGCAGCCCGCTTGAGTACTTTAGTGAAGAGGCTCCAGGGGCACAATCTGGTGCGCACCACACGCTGTGGTGCAACAGGTGGAGATAGGAACTCCCGAGGGGGCGGTCAGTTGGAGGGAGGCCCGACTCCAGGGACTAGCTGCCCTCCAGATGGGTTTTGGGGCCTGGAATGGATGGTCCCATCAATTGTGGAGATGCAGTCACTGAGTCAGGGACTTCATGAGTGGGATTCAGCAACCATCCAGCGCCTGCAGGTGCAGTTGGAGGAGTCCAACCACATGGAGTTCAGGTGGTGGTGCCGACCATACGTGCCACCCATACCAACACCACATGGGTGGCGTTCATGGTGGAGGCCTTGGGGACGAAGGTTTTGGCCATGGGTCAGGATGTTCAATGCCTGGGACAATCTGTGCAGGCAGTGGCCAAGGCTCACACAGGCTGCCCTGTAACAGGCAGACATGTACCAGAGCCACCTGGATAATGCAATGATGCTGCAGAGCCTGACCCAGTCCCAGTCACGGGCCATAGCTGATGGTGTCGGTGGCATTGCCCGGACGCTGGCCAGACACAGACGGAGGTTACCCAGTTCCTGAGAGAGGTGACGCAGTCACTGGCTCAGGTGGCACAGACCCAGATGGTGGTGGCACAGTCACTAGGTGATGTGACTAGTCTTAGAGTGAGATGGTCCACTCCATGTGCTCCATTGCCACAAGCATGGAAACCCTAGTTGAGACGAGAGCGGGCCTCCAGGACTGTGCCCTCTGGTTCTAGTTTTTCCTACTCGTGGAAACATCCTCTCCATGCCAACTCTCTCTAAGCCTCAGTATCCTGTAAATTTCAATTCATCCTTCTAAACTCCAACTAGTACAGTCCTCAACTGCGCCTCATCTGACAAGTCCTTCATTCCGCAAATCATTCTTGTGAACCTCTTCTGGACTCTTTCCAAGGCCAGCGCATCCTTCCTCAGATACGGGGCCAAAAACTGCTTGCAATATTCTAAATGGGGTCTGACCAGAATGTTATACAGCATTAGAAGTAAATCTCTGTCTTGCATTCTTGCCCTGTCGACATGAATGTTAACATTGTATTTGCCTTCCTATCTGCCGACTGAATCTGCACGTTAACCTTAAGAGAATCCTGAACAAAGACTCTGAAGTCACTTTTCGTTTCAGATTTCCTAAGCCTTTTCGCATTTAGAAAATAGTCTATGCCTCCATTCTTCCTACCAAAGTGCATAACCTCACACTTATCCACATTGTATTCCATCTGCCACTTCTTTGCCCATTCTCCTAGTCTTTCCAAGTCCTTCTGCAGCCCCCCTGCTTCCTCAACACTACCTGTCCCTGTATAGATCTTTGTGTCATCTGCAAACTTGCCCTCAGTTCCTCCTTCCAGATCATTAATGTATATCGTGGGGCGGCACAGTGGTTAGCATTGCTGCCTACTCGCTGAGGACCCGGGTTCGAATCCCGGCCCTGGGTCACTGTCTGTGAGGAGTTTGCACATTCACCCCATGTCTGCGTGGGTTTAACCCCCAGAACCGGCTGCCATCCTGAAAAGGACACCTTTATTTCTGCTTTCTGCCAGTCAGCCAATCCTCTATCCATCCTCTATCATGCCAGTGCCTTGCCCCAACACCATGGGCTCTTATCTTATTCAGCAGCCTCCTGTATATCACTTTGTCAAAGGCCTTCTGGAAATGTAATAGATCACGTCCACTGGTTCTCCTTGTTACCTCCTCAAAGAATTCTAACAGATTTGTTAAGCATGACCTCCCCTTGACGAATTCATGCTGACTCAGTCAAATTTTGCACTTCTCAGTACTCCGCAATTTCATCCTCAATAATAGACTCTAAAATCTTACCAACTACCGAAGTCAGACTAACCGGCCTATAATTTTCTGTCTTCTGCCGCTCTCCCTTCTTAAACAGGGGTGTTACATTAGTCATTTTCCAATCCTCTGGGACCCTCCCTGCCTCCAGTGATTCTGAAAGATTGTTAATATCTCCACAATCACCTCAGCCATCTCCTTCAGAACCCTAGGATGTAGTCCATCCGGTCTGGGTGATCTATCCATCTTCAGACCTTTCAGTTTTCCCAGCAACTTCTCCCTAGTGATGGTCATGACACTCACCTCTGCCCCTGACTCTCTTGAAGTTCTGGTATGCCATTGGTTTCTTCCACTGTGAAGATTGATGCAAAGTACCTATTCAATTCCTCTGCAATTTCTTTCTTCCCTATTACTACTTCTCTAGCCTAATTTTCCAGTGGTCCAATGTCCATTCTTGCTTCTCTCTTACCTTTTATATATCAAAAAAAACTCTTGCTAACTTATTTTATATTACTAGCTAGCTGACAGTCATATTTCTTCTTATTCCCCTGTAACATTACTTGAAGTAATATATGTTACTCATTTTTTACGCCGAGAAGTTCTTAAGTTTGATGGTGATGAATACTCAAAATGGTCCAGTGATAACAAATAATTTATTGAGTAACTAATCAATTAACTTGTGAGTTCAATTCTTCAATACTTTTACTAGCAGTTAAATTAAACAAAATAGAATTAGATTAACTATGAATATTATACTTGGACTCTGAGCTAACTCTACACTTCTGTTCTCCAATCACAACACACCCGAAGAGAGCGGGAAAACAGATTGAACTTGTATTTATACCCCCTGTTAGTGTTGCCTTCTAGTGATCATCTGACTCTACTGACTACACATTAACCTTTTATGTATATATATATATACAGAGATCACTACATCTCCCTTTGTGGTGAGATAACCACTGTAGTTATGTGTACTGCAGTAGGGGGATGTATGCCTGTACCTGTAATACAGGTTCCTCCGGTAAGCCCCTGCCGGCTAGCTCCGCCCACAGGGAGCTTATGTATAAATGTATGAGAGCTGCTCAGACCCTTAGTCTACTGTTGCAGATGGAGGGACAACATCGTACAACAATAAAGCCTCTATTGTACTAGTCTCTCGGCTTTGAGTATAATTGTTAGCGCTACACCCTTATTGTTTTTTTAGTTGTCCTCCGCTTGCTTTTAAATGCTTCCCAGTCCTCTAGCGTTCCACTAGTCCTCGTCACATTGTATGCTTTTTCCTTTGCTTTTCTGCTCTCAGCCATGGATGCTGCCCCACATCCTGACTACTGCTAGGGGGCCTGAACATAACTCACATCAGGATCTTTTTTCCTTTGTCAACTCTACCCACACAGTTTCTACGCCTTCTGACCCTATATCACTTCTTGCCATCGATTTAAATTAATTTCTGACCAACAATGTAACCCCACCCGCTCTGCTCATCTGTCTGTCCTGTCGAAAGGACACATATCCTTGGATATTTAGATTTGTGCCCTGATCTCCTTGCAGCCACATCTCTGTGATACCCACAACATCATACCTGCCAATTTCAATGCTCATCAAGCTCATTTACCTTGTTTCGTACACTGCACGCATTTAGATACAACACCCTCAGCCCTGTGGTGACCACCCCCTTCTCATAGTTGTCCCCTTTTTTGCCTGAAGTTAGATTCCTGATGATTTCTATACTCTCTTGTCTATTGTGTGTTCTGGAGAATTTACTGACCTTTCCGAGCCCTCGGTCTTTTGAACTAGTTTAAAGTCCCCATCATTAACCTGCACTCTCAACTTCCCTTTTAACTTTAATTTTCTAATTGTCCATACACCTGAACCCTCCCCACCACTATTTAGTTGAAAGTCCTATCTATAGTCCTAGTTATGAGATTTGCCAGGACTCTGGTCCCAGCTTGATTCAGGTGAAAACCGTTCCATCGGAACAGCTCCCCTTTTCCCAAGTACTGGTGCCAATGTCCCATGAATTCAAACCCATTTCTCTCACAACAACCTTTGAGCCACATATTTACTTCTTTAATATTATTGACCCTGTGCCAATTAGCTCGTGGCCCAGATAATAATCGAGAGATTATTACCTTTTTGGTTCTTTGCAATTTAGTCCCTAGCTACTCATATTCCCTTAGCAAAACTTCTATTCTTGTTCTACCTATGTCGTTGGTACCTACGTGGGCCACAACAACTGGATCTTTACCGTCCCACGCCATGTTCCTCTGCAGCTCAGATGAGATATCCCGAACCCAAGCACCAGGCAAGCAACACAAACTTCGGCACTCTCGATCCTAGTCACCGAGAAAAGTGTCTATGCCCCTAACTATACCATCCCCAATTACGACTTCATTTCTTTTCTCTCCAATAACAGCAAAAGGGATTATTATTTAAATGATAAAATATTAAAACATGCTGCTGTGCAGAGAGATCTGGATGTGCTCATGCATGAGTCACAACAAGTTGGTTTACGGGTGCAACAGGTGATTAAGAAGGCAAATGGAATGTTGTCCTTCATTGCTAGAGGGATGGAGTTTAAGACTAGCGAGGTTATGCTGCAATTGTATAAGGTGTTAGTGAGGCCACACCTGGAGTATTGTGTTCAGTTTTGGTCTCCTTACCTCAGAAAAGATGTACTGGCACTGGAGGGTGTGCAGAGGAGATTCACTAGGTTAATCCCAGAGCTGAAGGGGTTGGATTATGAGGAGGTTGAGTAGATTGGGACTGTACTCATTGGAATTTAGAAGGCTGAGGGGGGGGATCTTATAGAAACATATAAAATTATGAAGGGAATAGATAGGATAGCTGCGGGCAGGTTGTTTCCACTGATGGGTGAAAGCAGAACTAGGGGGCATAGCCTCAAACTAAGAGGAAGTAGATTTAGGACTGAGTTTAGGAGGAACTTCTTCACCCAAAGGGTTGTGAATCTATGGAATTCCTTGCCCAGTGAAACAGATGAGGCTCCTTCATTAAATGTTTTTAAGATAAGGATAGATAGTTTTTTGAAGAAAATTGATTGAATGGCAGAGCAGACTATAGGGGCCATATGGCCTACTCATGCTCCTAGTTCTTATGTTCTTATGAATGGCTCCCTGTAACACAGTGCTGTGGTCAGTTTGCTCATCCTCCCTGCAGTCCCCATTCCTGCCCAAACCGGAAGCAAGAATCTCAAACCTGTTGAACAAGGTTAATGACTGAGGCTCCTTGACCGTTCCTCCTGGATCCCTCTACCTGCCTCATTCACAACCACACCCTCCTGTGCCTGATAACTGGCCAATTTCAAGGTAGTTACTCGGAGGGGTGTGATTGCCTCCTGAAACACAGTGTCCAGGTACCTCTCCTGCTCCCTGGGGTGGCACAGCAAACAGCAGTTAGCACTGGTGCCTCGTAGCGGCAGGGACCCAGATTCAATTCCGACCTTGGGTGATTGTATGAGTGCAGTAGATATGTTCTTAATGTTACGGTGTGGGTTTCCTTTGGGTGTACCAGTTTCCTCCCACAGTCCAAGAATATGCAGGTTTGGTGGATTGGTCATGCTAAACTGCCCCTAAGTGTCTAAAGGTTGGGTGGGGTCCTGGGGATAGGGCGCGAGAGTGGGCCTCGGTAGGGTACTCTTACAGAAGGTCAATGCAGCCACAGTCGGCTGAATCGCCTCTTTCCGCACTGCAGGGAGACTATGGGTCGGAGAATGCCTGGGATGTGGCGCAAACCCCGCCCCGACACTGGCTGCCATATTCTCCGGTGTCGTTTTTCGGTGGGGGGCGGGGTTCCCGCCATGCTAGTCGGGGGCCGTTGGCAGCACCCACCACCCCCCCCCCACCCCACCCCCATCCCCCGGCAATTCTCCGGGCCCCAATGGTCCGAGCGGCCGTCCGTTTTTGGCCGGTCCCGCCGGGGGGTGGGGGCCCCACGGTGGCCTGGCCTGCGAATGGGGCCCACCAATCTGCGGGTGGGCCTGTCCCATGAGGGCACTTCTTTCTTCCATGCCAGCCCCCTGTAGGGTTCCGCCATGGCCGGCTAGGAGAAGAGAACACCTCCCCCTCCCCACGCATGCGTCAAAATACGTTGGCTCATCTCGGTCTACGCATGCGCAGAATCACGCCGGCGTTTCCGCGCATGCGCAAGATCACGCTGGCCCTGTGGCGCTTGCGCAAACTAAGTTCCCTTCGGGGCTGGAGCGGCGCCAACCCCTCTGCTGTCCACCTAGCCCCCAAAAATGCAGAGAATTCTGCACTTTCAGAGGCTGTTGATGCAGGAGTGGTTGGCACTGGTTCTCCCACCGTGGGAACATAGTCCCCAGAAGGGAGAATCCCGGCTTATGAGTCTGATGTGTCGCAGCCGCCAAAGCAAAGAATCCAGCTCACCATCTGAGCCGACGTTCCTCTTGCAACCAACACTTACTACAAATGTGGTCACTGGGAGCCACAATGGAGTCCACCAGCTCCCACATCATGCAGGAAAAACACATCATCTGCCCCTCCATCCTTATTTTATTTAATTAGCTTTTAATTTTGTTTGAATAATTTTTTTTTACTGCTTTTTATATCACCTTATTACCTCAATCTGAAAGCAATTTATATCGTTATTTGAAATGGATTTCCAAATTTAGCACATTCCCTGTTGGCTAATCAAGTCACAGCCTTCCTGGGACATCACTTTTCAATTTTATTTTTACCCAATTGGAACACTCAGTATATCACTTACTTTCCCAGCTGCTCTCTGGTTTTCTTTTGATCAGCTCAGCTCCCAATGTGAAGGCCGCAGATCCCTGAGGTATGTTTTTTGTATCACTTACCTTCCCAGGTTGCACTCTGTTTTTTTTCCAATTAGCTCCCGATGTTTAGGCTGCAGATCCCAGGGTAACGTTTTTTATATCACTTACCTTTCCAGGTTGCTCTCTAGTTTTCTCCTGCTCAGCTCAGCTCCTGGGGATTGTCCATTTAAACCAGAGATTGAGAGGAATTTCTTCTCTCAGAGGATAGTGAATCTGTGGAATTATTTAGAACATAGAACATTACAGCGCAGTACAGGCCCTTCGGCCCTCGATGATGCGCCGACCTGTGAACACTCTAAAGCCCATCTACGCTATTCCCTTAACATCCATATGTTTATCCAATGACCATTTAAATGTCCTTAATGTTGGCGAGTCCACTACTGTTGCAGGCAGGGCATTCCACGCCTTTACTACTCTCTGAGTAAAGAACCTACCTCTGACATCTGTCCTATATCTATCTCCCCTCAATTTGAAGCTATGTCCCCTCGTGCTAGACATCTCCATCGGAGGAAAAAGGCTCTGACTGTCCACCCTATCTAATCCTCTTATCATCTTGTATGCCTCAATTAAGTCACCTCTTAACCTTCTCTCTAACGAAAACAGCCTCAAGTCCCTCAGCCTTCCCTCATAAGATCTTCCCTCCATACCAGGCAACATCCTGCTAAATCTCCTCTGCACCCTTTCCAATGCTTCCACATCCTTCCTATAATGCGGCGACCAGAATTGCACGCAATGCTCAAAATGCGGCTGCACCAGAGTTTTCTACAGATGCAACATGATCTCATGGCTCCGAAACTCAATCCCTCCACCAATAAAAGCTAACACACCGTACGCCTTCTTAACAACCCTATCAACCTGGGTGGCAACTTTCAGGGATCTATGTACATGGACACCGAGATCTCTCTGCTCATCCACACTACCAAGAATCTTACCATTAGCCCAGTACTCTGTCTTCCTGTTATTCCTTCCAAAATGAATCACCTCACACTTTTCTGCATTAAACTCCATTTGCCACCTCTCAGCCCAGCTCTGCAGCTTATCTATGTCCCTCTGTAACTTGTAACATCCTTCCGCACTGTCCACAACTCCACCGACTTTAGTGTCATCTGCAAATTTACTATAAATTCAGTCATTTATAAATATGACAAACAGCAGTGGCCCCAAAACAGATCCTTGTGGTACCCCACTAGTAACTGGACTCCAGGCTGAACATTTCCCATCAACCACCACCCTTGTCTTCCAGCTAGCCAATTTCTGATCCAAAGTGCTAAATCGCCCAGAATCCCATGCCTCCGTATTTTCTGCAATAGCCTACTGTGGGAAACCTTATCAAACACTTTACTGAAATCCATATACACTACATCAACTGCTTTACCCTCGTCCACCTGTTTGGTTACCTTCTCAAAGAACTCAATAGGGTTTGTGAGGCACAACCTACCCTTCACAAAACCGTGTTGACTATCTCTAATCAAATTATTCCTTTCAAGATGATTATACATCCTATCTCTTATAAACCTTTCCAAGACTTTGCCCACAACAGAAGTAAGGCTCACTGGTCTATAGTTACCGGGTTGTCTCTACTCCCCTTCTTGAACAAGGGGACAACATTTGCTATCCTCCAGTCTTCAGGCACTATTCCTGTAGACAATGATGACATAAAGATCAAATCCAAAGGCTCAGCAATCTCCTCCCTAGCTTCCCAGAGAATCCTAGGATAAATCCCATCCGGCCCAGGGGACTTATCTATTTTCACACTCTCCAGAATTGCTAACACCTCCTCCTTATGAACCTCAAGCCCTTCTAGTCTAGTAGCCTGTATCTCAGTATTCTCCTCGACAACATTGTCTTTTTCCTGTGTGAATACTGACGAAAAATATTCATTTAGCACCTCTCCTATCTCCTCGGACTCCACGCACAACTTCCCACTACTGTCCTTGACTGGTCCTACTCTTACCCTAGTCACTCTTTTATTCCTGACATATCTATAGAAAGCTTTAGGGTGATCCTTGATTTACCACAGAGAGCTGTAGAGGCTGGGTCATTAAGTATGTTCAAGGCTCAGACAGACAGATTTTTAATTAGTAAAGCAATCAAGGGTTATGGGTAAAAAGCAGGAAAGTAGAGTTGAGGACTATATCAGATCATCCATAATCTTACTGAATAGTGAGTAGCACAGTGATTAGGACTAAGGCTTCACAGCGCCAGGGTCCAGGTTTGATTCCCGCCTTGGGTCACTGTCTGTGCGGAGTCTGCACGTTCTCCCCGTGTCTGTGTGGGTTTCCTCCGGGTACTCTGGTTTCCTCCCAAAAGACGTGTTATTTGATCATTTGGACATTCTGAATTCTCCCTCTGTGTACCCAAACGGGTGCCAGAATGTGGCGAGTAGGGGCTTTTCACAGTGACTTCATTGCAGTGTTCATGTAAGCCTACTTGTGACAATAAATATCATTATTAGTGATGCAAACCCGATGAGCCTTATGGCCTACTTCTGCTCCTTATTTCTTATGGTCTTACAGTAAATGCGGGGGAAAATAGTTTCTGATCAAGGCAGATAATAGGTAAATTTGGAGAACCCAACTCATTTGTATGACTATGACATATAGCTGAGTATACCCCAGGCTGATTCTCTCTGTGCTTTTAACTACTTTTACGCTTAGCAGAGAGATGAATAGGATTACATCGATACTGTGTGGTGCAGCCTATCTGTTCTTCAAGGGAAACGAGGGAAGATGCACTCCTCCACTGAAAGCAGCTGGTAAATCATGTTGGAAGCCTGACGCTGCAAGGAAATGATGCAGAAGGCATAGGCGAGGACTCCCAGATTCAGTGATAAAGCCTTGTAGGCACTAGTTACACAGGCTGAGTGAGACCATGTTTCCACTGGATGGGGAGAGTGGGGTGGGGGCAGCAGGTTCTAAATAAAAGTCTTCTGAAGGGAGTGGGAGACAAGGTGAATGCTGAGAGTCTTACCCTGTGGACATGCCAACAGTGCCATAAAAAGGGTTACTGACCTCAGTGCTGGATAAGGTGAATGAATATATAATATGCACCACACCATTAACTTTTAAAACTGTTCAATGCACCACAAATCTATTACTCAACCAGCAGTTCACACAGGCACATAGGACTCATAACTAACATTCAGATACATCACTTCACCAACACGCATCTAACAATGTTGTTACCCTTAAACCTCTTTACTTCCAGACCTCCAGCTCGGCAGGCACATCACTCCAGCACAGTGCTCGACAATTACTGATGTTCTTCCCTTTCTCATGCAGGATCAGGTGACCCCTGGCACCTGATGGTCTCCACAAGAGAGACATACTAGATTCAAGCTGACAAGAACAGGCATTGCACCTCAACTTGGGCTTGGTCGATGCTTGATCTTAGCCAAAAGACCGAGGGTTATTGAGGATAGATGGAGTTGAGATCGCAATCAGATCAAATGTGATCTTACTGAGCAGTGCAACAGGCTTGAGGGGCCTATTCTTGCTTTTATTTCTTATGTTTTTATAGACATTTATTGTGAAATTCACTTATTAAATATTTTTCTAAAAATGTATGTGCTGCACATGTAAGATTCATTCCTTGTAAGTTCATCACAATTGTCACTATTTTGACGTGAGCTTCAGGTATTACAAGGTGTAGATAATATGCAGCCTGTCTCTTAGCTCAAGTAAACTATGCATTGAAGCTTGCTGTTGCAGTATCAAATATCACTATCAAATGATGATGGTATTGTTGATGGTATGAGAACGATAATGTGATAGTGCCATCTTGTGGCCACTGTATAATATGTCAAAAGTGTTAGCCTTAATTAAATCTTGAAAGTGCAGCTGAACAGTTAACTAGGCCATGTGGGTGGCTCTTTTATTCATTGAATGTTGGGCTGCAAAGCTACTTTGAGAAACATTTTAAGTAGTCCACAGAGCCTTTTACTTCAGACAGGTGCAATTTTATTTATATTTATTTATGCATGTGGACACCTATTGTCAATTTTAGCCCACTGGACACAAGCGGCTGGATTCGCCGTTTTTGAGGTTAAGTGCGGAGGATTAAGTAGGGGTTCTGGGTTACGGGGATAGGGTAGATATGTGGGCTTCAGTAGGGTGCTCTTTGTAAGGGCCGGTGCAGACTCGATGGGCCGAATGGCCTCCTTCTGCACTGTAACTTCTATGATTCTGTGATCGGTGGCGATCCTGTGACCGATGAGGGGCTAGCAGATGTGCCGCCTAAAACCCCTGGCTCCCACGATAAAAACGGCTGGAGAATGGCCAGGCCCGTGGCCAGGCATGCGCACAGCAACGACCTGCAGCGGTCGCGCCATAGAACATGGCGCCAGCACCATGCGCAGACCCGACCTGCCAGATAGTGTCCCCCTGGCCAGTTTCCCCAGCCCTCGTGGAAGCCCCCAGTCCACAGCCGCCATGCCAGGTTCTCAACCGCTAAGACTACACATCAACCGCACAGTTGGGAACTCGCCCATCGGGACCGGAGCATTGGGGGAGGGCCTTCAGCTGACGCGTTCCGGCCATCCCAATGGTGTGCGGCGCGCGACACAATTACTCCATTTCAGAGGGAGCAGAGCATATAAAACCTGCGTCAAACAGGCGCCGTCCCCGATTTCGGCATCAAAAGGGATTCGGCACCTAATCGCCGATTACGAAATCAGCATCGATGAACAGTGAATCCCGCCCAGTACATTTTCAGCAAGAATCTACATAGTTTCACTGTGTCCGTTCTTAATCCCATTGTGAAAACAGTATCAATTATGGAGGATCTCATCCAAATCCGAAGGCACATTTTGGCACACCACTGTCTGTGTGGAGTCTTGCACATCCTTCCCGTGTGTGCATGGGTTTCCTCCGGGTACTCCGGTTTCCTCCCACAGTCCAAAGATGTGCAGGTTGGGTGGATTGGCCATGATAAATTTCCCTTAGTGTCCAAAATTCTATGATTAACCTAGGATAAAAGTTCGGCACAACATCGTGGGCCGAAGTGCCTGTTCTGTGCTGTATTTCTCTATCTATATTAGCATTTCTTGAAATGAAACACCATAATCGCAAAATTACACAGCGTTCAATGTTCTTGGGGCTTCAACTTTGTGACCTAAGCTGTGTTACATTCAGTTGAAATAGGTCATCTTTGAAGATTATGATAGGTTGGAAATGTTTATTGTACCATGTTTATGTCACTGTTATTGTTATTATTATAAAAATTGCAAATACCCTCATAAAAATATTTTTTAAAAAAAGAAATAGCTAATCTTAAAATAAATGTTGTGAATTCTTTGAGGACACAACAAACATGGTAGCTTGGGGAAATGCAGTGGCTTTTGTGTTTGTGGACTTTACAAGGTCCTTGCAGAAGCCCTTTGACAAGATACAATGGAAGGTACAATGATTGATTAGCTCAGTTAGCTGGACAGCTGGTTCATGATGTAGAGCAAGACCAGCAGTGTAAATTCAATTCCTGTACTGGCTGAGGTTATTTATTAAGGTTCTGCCTTCTCAACATTGCCCAGCTATCAAAGGGGAGAGCAGACTGTGGCCATTTTTATATGGAAATTTTGCTAAAGAAGATTAGAATGCATGGAGGGAGGACCACAAATTTGGTTAAAAGATCATTAAAAGGGTGGAAGCAGAATTCTATCACATTTCACCCATTTTTCAGTCCAGATTTTATTTTGAATCTATTAATACCAGGCCATAATATGGGCCAGAAGTGCATCAATCATAATGTTGATTTGTGGCAATCCCAGGCCTGCTTAAAATAAGTGTTTTGATTATTAATGGACCATTTGGTTATCGTGGGACTCTTTGTGAAATTTGTTGCTAACTGACTCAATCTTGCAGGAAAGATTGGCATACAATGCCTGGGAGAAACAGGGCACTGGAGAGTTTTCCCCGGTGTTAAGCACTTTGCAACCTCTGATGCAAAGACCATCAAGCTCATAGAGGAACATTCAACTCTTGCCATGGAAAATGCTGAGATTGAGGGCATATCTCCAACACCAGATTAGTACTTACCCTAGCATCTCTGTGAAGCACCGCAAAACACAAGCTTCAACCCGATTCTGTTTCCTCAATTCCAAGGGGATAATGCTCACCTTTTCTTATCTACTTTGCTCATTTGTGTAGACAATAGGGTGCAGGATGAGAACGATCATTATGAGGGGCACAAGTAACTCCAAATTAACTATGATGATTAGGTGGATGATGATGGAAAAGAAAATGAAGGAGATGAAGTTGGACCCAAGCCCATGAATATCTGCAGAGTCTGCATCTCCAAGTTCCTTTGTCTCTATTCTTATCAAGTCACCACCTGATTGTCTTGATTCTTCATCCTTACTTGAGTACTGTCATCCAGTGGGAACTAGATAATGAATAAGGATGTGTAGTTGGGTGATTCATGGAGATGAAGGAAGCTGTGGGAGTGGGTGCAATGTGCTTCCTTTTCATGGGACGTTAAAGAGAAGGATAGGCATTGGGATCCAGAACTATAAGATCATAAGATGTCGGAGCAGAATTAGGTCATTCAGCCCATCAAGATTCCTGGCTTGGGTCACTGTCTGTGCAGTGTCTGCATGTTGTCCCCGTGTCTGCGTGAGTTTCCTCCGGGTGCTCCTGTTTCCTCCACAAGTCCCGAAAAATGTGCCTGTTAGGTAACTTGGACATTCTGAATTCTCCCTCAGTGTACCAGAACAGACGCGGAATGTGACGACTATGGGATTTTCACAGTAACTTCATTCCAGTGTTAATGTAAGCCTACTTGTGACACTAATAAAGATTATTATTATTATAACCCCTGATCCCCTTACTAATCAAGAACCTTTCTATCTCTGTCTTAAAAACACTCAAGTGACTTGACGAGTGACTTGTGATCTTCTGCGACAATGTGTTACACAGATTCACCACTCTCTGGCTGAAGAAATTCCACTTTATCTCAGTTTTAAAGGATTGCCTCTTCAGTCTGAGGTTGTGGCCTCAGGTTCCAGTTTCTCCTACGAGTGGAAACATTTTCTCTCTGTCCACTCTATCTAGGCCTCTCAGTATTCTGTAAGCTTCAATAAGATCCTCCCTCATCCTTAACTTCACAGAGTGCAGACCCAGAGTCCTCAAGCGCTCCTTTCTGACAAGCCCTTCATTCTGATGATCATTCTTGTGAACCTCCTCTGGACCCTCTCCAAAGCCTCTTCGATGCAGGGCCCAAAACTGCTCACAATATTCCAAATGCAGTTTAATGCAGCCTTTCCTCATTTAGAAAATATTCTATGCCTTTATTCTTGCTACCAAAGTGCATAACCTCGCAGTTATCCACATTGTATACCATCTGCCACTTCCTCAACACTACCTGTCCCTCTACATATCTTTGTATCATCTGCAAACGTAGCAGCAATGCCATCAATTCCTTCTTCCAGATCATTAATGCATATCGTGAATAGTTGTGGTCCCAACACTGACCCCCGCAGAATACCCCGCGGAATAAGGGGCTATTTTAGCTCACTGGGCTAAATCGCTGGCTTTTAAAGCAGGCCAGCAGCACGGTTCAATCCCCGGGCAGGCGCCGGAATGTGGCGAATAGGGCCTTCGGGGCTGGTTTAGCTCACTGGGCTAAATCGCTGCCTTTTAAAGCAGGCCAGCAGCACGGTTCAATTCCCGTACCAGCCTCCCCGGACAGGCACCGGAATGTGGCGACCAGGGGCTTTTCACAGTAACTTCATTGAAGCCTACTCGTGACAATAAGCGATTTTCATTTTTCATACCACTAGTCACTGGCTGCCATCTTGAAAAAGACTCCTTTATCTCCACCCCCTGCCTTCTGCCAGTCAGCCAATCCTCTATCCATTCCAGTACCTTGCTCCTAACACCATGGGCTCTTATCTATTTAACATCCTGCTGTATAGCACCTTGTCAAATGCCTTCTGGAAATCAAAATAGATCACGCCCACTGGTTTTCCTTTGTCTAACTTCCTGTTTACACCCCTAAAGTATTCTATCAGATTTGTCAGGCATAACCTCTCCTTGATGAAGCGGTGCTGACTCAGCCCTATGTTACCATGCACTTCCAAGTACGCAGCAAATTCATCCTTTTTTTTTTAATTTAGAGTACCCAATCGATTTTTTCCAATTAAGGGGCAGTTTAGCGTCCAATCCACCTATCCTGCGCATCTTTGGGTTGTGGGGGAGAAACCCACGCAAACACAGGGAGAATGTGCAAACTCCACACAGACCGTGACCCAGAGTTGGGATTGAACCTGGAAACTTGGCGCCGTGAGGGAGCAGTGCTATCCACTGCACCACCATGCTGCCCTATTTGATCCTTAATAATAGACTCTAAAATCTTACCAACAATGAAATTCAGGCTAACCGGCTTATAATTACTAGTCTTCTGCCTCCGTCCCCTCTTAAACAGGGGTGTTACATTGGCCATTTTCCATTCTCCTGGAACACCCCTGAATCCAGTGATTCCTGAAATTTCACCATCAATGCCTCCACAATCTCCTCAACTATATCCTTCAGAACCGTGGGGTGTAGTTCCATCCGGTCCCGATGAATTATCCATCTTCAGACTCTTCAGTTTCCCAGCACCTTCTCCTCAGTGATGGTCACTACACTCACCTCTTCCCCCTGACTCTTGAAGTCCTGGAATGCCACTGATGTCTTCCACTGTGAAAGACACCTATTCAGCTCCTTTGCCATTTTTGGTCCCATTGCTATTTCTCCAGCCTCAATTTCCAGTGGTCCATGTCCATTCTTGCCTCTCTCTTACCTTTGATATATATATATTTTTTAAATTCTTGCAATCGTCATTTATATTACGAGCTTGCTTACACTCATATTTCATCCTTCCTTTCTTCATTGCAGACACTAATAGTGCATATGACAATTTCACTGAAATCCACAGTAGAGCCCCAGGGGTGAGGGACCAGTCTGTATCTCTGTCCCCTTGGAAGTGCAGACTGCAGCTCTGGTTGCAAAAGGAAGAAAAACAGGTCGAACACTCACTTCGACATATGGGGTCTGTGATATATGCTACTGTGTCTCATGATTTTCAGAATCTGAAACTAATATTACACCTGCTAATCAGTGGGAACTCAAATACATGGTCCAGTTGAATAGCAATGGTTAAAATTGACTTTCCTAATACTGCAAGTCTCTCAGGATAGCAGTGCTTGCTTGGTCTCTGGCATTCCCCAAAAAGCACGACGACAATGGAACATGGGAAGCAACACCAGGCCCCTTAGGAAAAAGCAGCAGGGCTACATCTCACAATTTCTCCCTGCCAAAGCCATGAACCTTTTGTAGCACGTGAGCAGTCAATCACTGGTTTTCAAATTGAATGAAGTGAAGCAGTGGAATGAAGTTGAAGTATGGCAAATGTAGGCACGCAGGGATAGCACGGTTTTAGGAAATGTTGATTTAGCTTCTGTTTACTGTGGAATTTATTGTAACCAAATAGAATTTGTCCTGATGTACTTTAAATTTAGAGTCATGCAGAAATGTGTGCACTTATTTGATGCTTACTTAGTCAAGCAAGCGACGATTTTTGACATATTTATTTTTGGGGAAAAGAGGTGTGTCATGTGGTACGATGGCGACTGGATTAAAGGTATTTCCTATATTTGAAATTTGAAAGAGCGTGGGGCAGTGGGGTCGGGGTTGGGGGAGGGTGGCAGTGGGGGGCTGGTGCTGGGGGTGGAGGTAAGGCTCTGGTTTCAAAGGTAGACTGTTCCACAGATGAGCAACTTTAATGCTGACCTGTACTCTGATTTCCTTTGAAGAGACTGTCTGTCTCTCCTTTATGCCATCCCTTGTTGCTGTTTTCCCTTCTCCACCATAATGGAATTCAAGGTCATGCTGACAGGGCCTAACAAAGTTGTTCCTGAGAATCCTTCATTGCAGGGCGGGGTGGGGGGGAGAGATTATGAAAATCTCCCAGTGGTTGCACTCTTTCACAATCAGAGAAGGGCATGTTGGATGTTTAGGTAGAGTGCCAAAAGAATTTCTGCATTAAAGGTTCACAGCTGCAGTTATAGCTACTGAAACTCTCCACACTCTTCTGGGCTCAAAACTCCTAACGTCTGCCTGTCTCAGCTCCCCAGAGTACTTTTTGAATTACATGAAGCAAAGCTGCACTTCCTCCATTATCGTATGTTTAAAGGAGGTCAGCCAGGACACAGCTTGCAGAATTCAGGAAGATCCAAAAAGTGAGAGAATTTGGAGGAATCAATGTCTGGGGTGGGAACTGATGTAAGCAGTCCCAATTTTGTCCAAACAAACTGCTTGTTTTAACCCCAAACTGAAGAATTGCAAATTGTGAGTAGGATAGTACAGAATGTCAAAGGGACATAGACAAGTTCATGAAAAGGATACAAGTGACCAATCAAGTTCAATGCAGTGAAGAGAGAGGTGATTTGGTAGCAAGAACATGGAGAGAACATATCAAATAAAGGGTACAACTCTGAAAGTGGTGGAGGTGCAGAGGGAGCTGGGAAATCATTGAAGCTGGCAGGAGAGGTTGAGAGCAGTTAATAAAGCGTACAGTTTCCCAGGCTTTATTAATAGGGACATAGAGTAAGAGGGGGCCAGTCGGCCGGACAGCTGGTTTGTGATGCAGAGTGACGGCAACAGCGCAGGCTGAATTCCCATATCGGTTGAGGTTATTCATGAAAGCCTCACCTTCTCAACCTTGCCCCTCACCTGAGGTGTGGTGACCCACAGGGTAAATTACCATCAGTCAGCCCTTCCTCTCAAAGGGGAAAGCAGCCTCGGGTCATCTGGGACTACGGCAACTTTTACTAGAGTAAAAGAGCAAGGCGGTTATGTTGTATTTGTATTAGTTATTAACTCAGCTTCAGTTGAGTATTGTGTGCAATTCTGGATGTCACGTTTTAGGGAGGATGTGAAGCATTAGAGAGGGTGGAGAAGAGGTTTGCGAGAATTATTCTAGGGATGAGGAACTTCAGTTATGAAGGTAGATCAGAGAAGTTTGGACTGTGTCCTTAGAGAAAAGAAGGTGAAGAAGAGATTTGATAGAGGAATTCAAAACCATGAGGGGTCTGGACAAAGTAAGTCGGCAGAAAATGTTCCCACTCGTGAAAGGATCAAGAATAAGGGTGCGCAGATATAAACTAGCAAAAGAAGCTACATTTTTACACAGCGAGTGGTTAGGGTTTGAAATGCATTGCCTGAGAGTGTGGTGGATGCTGGTTGATGAGACCATCAATTCACGCGACACGTGGTTAGAAGTGACAAGTGGTTTTAATCGTCTTACAACAGAGCCTGCCTCTGACAAAATGAACTCCAGATGAACTGGCAGGCAGGCTCTCAGCATCAACCTTTATACTTCCGGTTAGGGGGAGGGGCCGTGGATGGAGTCAAGGGTGGAGGTCAGTACAAACTCCTGTACACTCCCAGTGAATCTCCCCCTAGTGGCAGAGCAGCGCAATTGCTCGTGTGCCGAGCTTACAGAAACATAGTGCGACATGTGTAATACAGTGTGAATTACGCTACTGTGATTCACCACATTCACCCCCTGTAAAAAAATCAAGTCCGGCGGGGGTGGTGGCTTATAGATTGAGTCTGTCCGGTGGGCGAGTTGTCCACTGAGATCAGCGGAGCACCGGGGTTGCAGCCGCTTCTGGTGGCTGGATGAGCACCGTCGGTTGGGGTACGATGGCGGACTCCGGGGGCGATTCCGCCTGAGCTTCGTACCTGTCTGGTTCGACTGGGGGCGCTGGGAGCTAGCTGGCACGGGCATGCAAAAAAATGTAGCGAACTGGTAGATGCGGGGCGAGTTGGGTGGGATGTAGTGTGAGGGGTACCTCGGCGGTGGTAGTGGGGGGGTTGGATCCTGCAGGTGCTAAGTCCCGGAGGGATACAGTGTCCTGACGGCCGTCAGGGAACTCTACGAAGGCATACTGGGGGTTCGAATGTAGTAGGAGCACTTTCTCTACGAGTGGGTCAGTTTTGTGTGCCCTGACGTGTTTCCGGAGGAGTACGGCGCCCGGTGTCTTCAACCATGCCGGGAGCGAAACCCCGTGGTAGTGCCCCTGGAAAAACTAAAGAGCCGCTCGTGAGGGGTCTGGTTGGTAGCGGTACACAATAAGGACCTAATAGCGTGGAGCGCGTCGGGGAGGACTTCTTGCCAATGGGAGATTCTTGGACCGGAGGGTCAGTAGGACGGTCTTCCAGACCGTCGCATTCTCCCTCTCCACCTGCCCATTCCCCCTGAGGTTATAGCTGGTAGTCCTGCTCGAGGCGATGCCCTTGCCAAGCAGGTACTGACGCAGCTCGTCGCTCATAAGGGACGAACCCCAGTTGCTGTGTACATAGCTGGGTGAAGATACTATGCAGGGCCCTAATGACTGTGTGGGAGGTCATATCGGGGCACGGGATAGCAAAGGAAAAACGGGAGAACTCGTCTATGACGTTCAGGAAGTACACATTCCTGTTAGTCGAGGGGAGTGGCCCTTTGAAATCGATAGCGAGGCGTTCAAAGGGCCTAGAAGCCTTGACCAGGTGGGCCCTGTCTGGTCTATAGAAGTGCGGTTTGCACTCCGCGCTGATCGGGCAATCCCTGGTGACCGCTTTTACCTCCTCGGTGGAGAAAGGCAGGTTTCAGGCTCTGATGTAGTGGGCGAGCCGGGTGACCCCCGGGTGGCAGAGGTCATTGTGGATGGCTTTTAAGCGGTCGCTCTGTGCGCTGGCACACGTCCCGCGGGACAGGGCATCTGGGGGCTCGTTGATCTTCCCCGGTCGATACATAATATCGTATTTGTAGGTGGAGAGTCCAATCCTCCATCTCAGAATTTTGTCATTTTTAATTTTGCCCCTTTGTGTGTTGTCAAACATGAAGGCAACCGATCTTTGGTCGGTGATGAGAGTGAACCTTCTACCTGCAATGTAGTGCCTCCAGTGACGAATAACCTCCACAATGGCTTGTGCTCCCTTTTCGACTGAGGAGTGTCGAAGTTCTGAAGCGGAGAGGGTTCGGGAGAAAAATGCAACTGGTCTCCCTGTCTGATTTAGTGTGGCTGCAAGAGCGACCTCTGAGGCATCGCTCTCAACCTGGAAAGGGACGGATTCATCCACCGCCCGCATGGCAGCCTTGGTGATGTCCTCCTTGATGCAGTTGAAGGCCTGGTGAGCCTCAGCTGACAGGGGAAAAAGTGTGGCCTTAAAGAGTGGGCGGGCTTTGTCCGCATATTGAGGGACCCACTGGGCATAATACGAAAAGAATCCCAAGCACCGTTTGAGGGCCCTGGGACAATGAGGGAGGGGGAGTTCTAAGATATACGGTCTGAGTCGGGACCCAGGACTCCGTTTTCCACGACATAGCCGAGGATGGCTAGTCCGGTTGTGCGGAAAACGCATTTCTCCTTGTTTTATGTGAGGTTAAGCTTCTGGGCCGTCTGGAGAAATTGGTTGAGGTTGGCATCATGGTCCTGCTGGTCATAGCCGCAGATGGTGACGTTATCCAAGTACGGAAACGTGGCCCGAAGCCTGTACTGGTCCACCATTCGGTCCATTGCTTGTTGGAACACCAAAACCCCATTCGTGATGCCAAAGGGGACGCGGAGGAAGTGGAAGAGGCGGCCATCGGCCTCAAAACGCCGTGAAGTGGCGGTCCTCTGGGCGGATTGGGAGTTGGCGGTATGCAGACCTCGGATCCACCGTAGAAAAAATCCGATACTGGGCAATCTGATTCACCATGTCTGCAATCCTGGGGAGGGGGTTCGCGTCGAGGAGCGTAAACCGATTAATAGTCTGACTATAGTCTATGACCATGTGGAATTTTTTCCCGGTCTTGACGACCACCACCTGAGCTCTCCAGGGACTGTTACTGGCCTCTATGATCCCCTCACATAAAAGCCTCCGGACCTCGGATCGAATGAACACCCTGTCCTGCAGGCTGTACTGCCTGCTGCGAGTAGCTACGGGTTTACAGTCCGGAGTGAGGTTGGCAAAGAGAGGAGGGGGGGGGGAGATTCACAGCGTGGCTAGGCTGCAGATAGTGAGTGGAGGTAGGGGGTAGGGGTCCGCCGAAGCTGAGGGTGAGACTCTTGAGATTGCATTGAAAGTCGAGTCCCAATAAGAGTGGGGCGCAGAGTTCGGGCAGGACGTATAGTTGGAAATTAGAGTAGCTAGCGCCTTGGATTGTTAGAGTTGCGAGGGTGCGCCCTTGGATATGGACAGAGTGGGAACCCGAAGCGAGGGAGATAGTTTGCCGTGCAGGGAAAACGGGGAGCGAACAGCGTCTTACCAGATCTGGGTGTACGAAGCTCTCAGTCCTCCGGAGTCGAAAAGGCACGGTGTACTATACCCGTTGATTTGGACCGTTGTCATTGAGTTGTGGAGATGCTTTGGGCGCGATTGGTCCAGTGTGACTGCATTGAGTTGCGGGTAGTCGGCAGCTCGGTCGGCTGCGCTGGGATGGCCCCATGATGAGTGCCCGCTGAGGTCGCAGTCTTCATTCGTGTTTTCTGAGTGTGGAGAGGATGGGGCCCAAGATGGCCGCCCCCGTGGATTGCACGTGACGGGCGGCGAGAAAGATGGCATCCAAGATGGCGGCCCCCATGAGTCGCCCATGGTGGATCGCATGGTGGGGGTCGCCAAGATGGCAGCCCCCATGGATCACATGTGGCGGGTGGGGGCGGAGTAAGGGCATAGGCCGCTGCGTTTCAGGGTCTGCGGGCCTGCGAGTGTGGAAGGTGATTACTTTGTGCCGCTGGAGGTTTAGGGGCTGGGGCCTTCCTTGCCAGGCACACTCTGGCGTAGTGACCTTTTCGCCCGCAGCTGCTGCAGGTCACATTGCGGGCCTCGCAGTGCTGCTGCGGGTGCTGGGGCTGGCCACTAAAGTGGCAGGCTGGGGCAGCATGGTGGCTGGGTGGCCGCGCGGTGCAGGCCTGGGGGAGTCACTGGTCGGGGGCCCATGATGGGGTCGCGCAGTCGGCAGGAAACAATGTGAGGCTACGAAATGAGACCTCTATAGTTGTAGCGAGTTCAACAGTATCTTCTAAATTTAGGGCCCCCTTCTCCAGCAGTCGCTGGCGCATGTAATTCGATCTAAGGCCTGCAACAAAGACATCGCGGACAGCAAGTTCTCTATGTTCTGCAGCAGTTACAGCCTGATAATTACAGTCCCGGGATAATTCTTCTAGTGATTCTGTAGAGCGCTAGCGGTGAGTAGTAAAAACGTGGCGCGCGTAGACCTCATTGATAGGCCTCACGTACATTCTATCGAGTAGGGCCAGGGCCTCTGTATATGAGCCGGTACAGTTTAGCTGAGTAGATATACGATGGCTGACCCTCACATGCAGTAGACTGAGTTTCTGCTCCTTCGTCGTTTCTGTGGTGCTTGCTTCAGCCAGGTAGGCCTTAAAACATTGGAGCTAATGCAAAAAGATTTATTTCCCCTCTTCATCCTGCGGGTCGAGTTCCAGTCGATTAAGCTTGAGGGCTAATTCCATGGTCATTCCTTACTGTTTCTTAAGACGATTAAATTGATGAGACCATCAATTCATGCGACACATGGTTAGAAGTGAACAGTGGTTTTAATCGTCTTACAACAGAGCCTGCCTGTGACAAGATGAACTCCAGATGAACTGGCAGGCAGGCTCTCAGCATCAACCTTTATACTTCCGGTTAGGGGGAGGAGCCGTGGGTCGAGCCAAGGGTGGAGCCCAGTACAGACTCCCGTACACTCCCAGTGCATCTCCCCCTAGGGGCAGAGCAGTGCAACTGCTCGTGTGCTGAGCTTACAGAGACATAGTACAACATAGTGTGAATTACGCTACTGTGATTCACCACACTGGTTTAACTGAAACATTCATAGTTATCTGCTATCTGAAAAGAAATACTGTGCAGTGTTATGGTCAGAAGGTGAAGGATTGCTACTAGGTGAATTGCTCATTCGGAGAACTGATGCAGACATGGTGGGCCAAATGGCTTTCTTCCGTGCCATAACAATTCTGTGATGATTCTGTGATTGTACGCTGAGACTGTGTGGTAATTCCCCCCATAGTTTTGACAGCAGACATTTGTCTATTGCAATATTCCAATGCCAATGTACCATCAAAATGCAGTATGATAAGTTTGCCTGAGTTTTTTCATTCAACTATTCAGAGTTTTATTGGTCCCAAAATCACATATACAAGTAGTTACCCATTTAACAATAATTGTCATGGCAATTCTTGTTAAAATACAACTTCCACAAAATTATTGTCCCAGAAATATTATTAATGTCATTAATAATGGGAAAGGGTAATTGCTTGTGAGGTTTATAAAGGGTAAATCAGAACTTTTACTTTTCATTGGCATTTATTCAGATCTGATCATCTAGGTTTTGTTTTTGTGTCATCACTGAAAAATACAACAGTAAGACAAGTTTGAAAAAAAATATTTGATCAATTGATCATGAATAATCACAAATGATCCCTTTTCAACTGGCTTTTCTAAATTGCAAGGTTTCAGAGTGAAATACTCATTTGCTGACATATATATGTTACAAATACATAAATAGAACTTTTGAAAACTTAGAATATTTTCCAGAGCACTCATTAATTCATATTTACACAATAGATTTTTTCTGGTATTTTCTGGTATTTGTATAAACTCCCAGATGTATAATAAAAAATAGAAACTGCTTTCATTTTTTACAAATTATGATTAATTGCATGAATGCCTCTTGCGTATGATTGATTCCACATTGGCATAATCACTTTTTTGCATGCTTTCTCTTGGAGATGGCACTTTTTTAGGTGGTCTGGGAGGAGCACCTTTACTTGTCTGTTTTGGTACTGCATAGTCATCTGCAGAAGGATTGTATGGATATTCATAACCTAAGGAGTCATTCAGTCTGCCTTGCACTTTCCATGCTTCACTTAATTCTTTTGCTTCATCGTAAAGCAAAGAATCATCACTAATTTCATATATGTGCTCATTCTTCTTATGATTTGTTGTTTGATTAAACACATTTGTGCATTCTGGTTTATTAGATCCACTGTACACCGTGTCATAAAGGGATTCAGGATGTTGAGTCATTATAATAGAAGGAATGCTCTTTTTAACAGAATTATGTTCATTGTTAAATGAACCTATTTTGCTGGGAAACCTAAAAAAAGACTCATTGATTTTATGTGGTAGGGTATCCTCTCCACGAGCTGTAATACTGCTTTGCTGCCTTGGTATGGATTTAGTACTGTTTGGTGGTTCCAGAGGGAGTGTCAGATGACCCCCTCCTGGGCTTGTTTCTGAATATGGTGTAGTCCAATTCTCAGCTGTGCCTGCTGATAATTTAGAATTTACTTTATCGTGTGATGCAAATAGAGGAGATGATGGGAAACTGTACTGAAACCTCACTGGTGATTTACTTAGTGGAGTACTTGCCTGATGATCTGGAGGAGCATCATAACATAAATGATGCATGCCTTCAGAAACATCTGATATTAGAGATGATACTCTTTTGGCTAGTTGAGCTTTATGTTCAGCAGTATGCTCCTTATGAGACCGTGTGCTACCTGAATATTGCTTGCAAGTAACCGAGTTTTCAGAGAATAAACTGTAACTTTCTAAAGGATCAGAATTACAGCGCTCCTCTTCGTTATCGTCCTTTTGCATCTTTACAGCAGCATTTACAGACAGAAAAATCTGTTTTCCCTGCTTGGTTTCGAATTCAAACCTGCCTGGACCAGATTTGCATCTTCTTCCAGATTCAATTGAAAACATTCTCTGAAAAATGTAAATGGTAATGTAGTTAAAAATTGTTGTATAAACAATATAGCATTAATTCTGCAGTGCTATTCTGCTAACATGGTCTTCTGATCTCCACCAGCATCGTTCTCCACTGTGAATACGCTATTGCGGAATTATACCTTACATCTTATCCCCAATATCAACAAAATACACCTTTCAGTTTTCATAAACTCTGCCTTCCAGGGTGCAGGGTACATTTTCTGTGTGAGAATGGCAAGACCATTGGCTCAACGACTAAACCTTGATCCTCATAACAATTCTAATAATGTTCATTGAGCTCAAAGAGCAGTGGAAATTCTGGCTGCTGCTCGTGTCATTACAGCTCTCACTTAGGTGGTACAGGGATCTGGTTGGTGAGCACAGGAATTGGGCCCCAATTGATTTCTTTAATGTAGGGTTTAGTTCAACGCCCAAGTAAGTTCCTTTCCTTTTTGGTTGGGCCTAACAGGTAGCTTCTCCATCTACCACAATACCCATCTCCTTCAAAGACACCTATCATGCAAATGCAGCAGATGTAACACCTCGCCTTTTATTTCCTTTCTCTGCGCCATAAAAGGCACCAAACACTCCTTCCAGATGAAGCAGTGGTTTACCCAATACTTCTTTCTATTTACTCACTCTTTTTGCTTCTCATAATGTGACCTCCTCGACATTGGGAAGACCAGAAAAAAAAATCTGCTTTGTTTATTGGGATGAATGAGTTGGATTTGTGGAAATTTGACCAACACCAACGGTGGAAAACGATAGGACATTTTCCAGTTCTTAGTGACAATACTAATCTGGGATGGCATTATATTCAATGAATACTACTGAACAATCACATATGAGTGGCAGTCATAACATTCATTTGAGACAAGTACATAACAAAGCAGCATAATGGGCACACACTAAATCCTCTGTTTAGATATGAAATTAAAATTTTAAAATAAACGAAAGGTACCTTGTCACCACCAAATCTTCTTAGATACATATAAGGCCATTCATAAACTATTTGCTCCGTGATGATATTTTTCAAAATAAGTGCATCTTCTCCTGCCTTCAGAAGATACATTCCACTGAGTTCACATCTCTCTGAAGCATCTGTTCTTCTTATCAAGACTTTATACTCATTTACTGAAAATAAGGAAGTAAAATCAAGAGTGAAAAAAATGTAACATTGGTCATTGCCAGCCCGGTGTCGTAGTGGTATTATTGCTGGACTAATAATCCAGAGACCCAGGATCATGCTCTGGGGACCTGGGATCGAATCCCTCCATGCAGATGGTGAAATTTGAATTCAATAAAAATCTGAAGTATAAGTCTATAAAAGGTAACAATAAAACCATTGTCCATTGTTGTAAAAACCCATCTGGTTCATTGATGTCCTTTACTAATGATCTTTATTGTCACAAGAAGGCTTACATTAACACTGCGATGAAGTTACTGCACATTCTGGCGCCTGTTCGGATACACACGAGGGAGTCTTTCGGGACTTATGGGAGGAAGCCAGAGCACGTGGACACAGGGGGAACGTGCAGACTCCGCACAGACAGTGACCCAAACCGGATATTGAACCTGGGACCCCAGTGCTGTGAAGCAACAGTGCTAACCACTGTGCTGCAGTGCCACCCATAGGGGAAGGAAATCTATTCTCACCTGATCTGGTCTATATGTCACTTCAGATCCACAGCAATGTGGTTGACTCTTAAATGCCGTCAGGGGTGGGCAATAAATGCCGGCCCAGCCAGCTACGCCCACATCCGATGAACGCATTTTTAAAAATTTTAATGCTACTTCCCTGCTTTTTCTTGCATCCCCTTTTCTCCCCTCCTATCCTGAATGTAGTGCTTCATGTACAAACAGGGTAAATAGACTTTGAGGCCAAAAGGGAAACCCTCAACAGAGGAGGGAATTGTTTTCTCTTGCAGCTGCTCAAATAATGAACCTTGGCCAAACAAAATGCTTTCAAAGCATGCCAGGACTGTTGCAGTCATTGGACTGTACTAGTAGTTTCTACACTATGTCAACAAGGTGGAGGAGACAACACCGGGTGGCAACTGACAGAGCTCAAGAATGCAGGACACTCCCCTGCCAATACAACAAATAGCAAGGAATTTCCCTTTCCAAAACATGTCAAATCTCAGTTTTGTCACTGGGCCACACTGCCAACCATTATTCGAACCATGGAATAAGTTTTTTTTTTTTTTTTCTTTTTTTAAAAATTTTTTTTATTGGAATGTTTTGCAGAAAATATAACAAAAAGTATAGCAAAAAGCAGTAATATGCAACTAACAGCCCCATAACACCCACAATTCCCCCCATACCGTAACATCACATGTATCACATTCCCCCACCCCCCCCCCCCCCAAACAAGAGAACTTAACCATAAATTAAAATTAGATAAATCAAATTTAAATAAAATAAGCTAACATAATCAACGTCCCCCCCCCCCTCCCCCCCCGGGTTGCTGCTGCTACTGTCCCAGTACCCTATCGTTGAGCCAGAAAGTCGAGGAAAGGTTGCCACCGTTTAAAGAACCCTTGCACCGATCCTCTCAGGGCGAATTTAACCTTCTCAAGCTTAATGAAGCCCGCCATGTCATTGATCCAGGTCTCCACGCTTGGGGGCCTCGCATCCTTCCACTGTAGCAAAATCCTTCGCCGGGCTACTAGGGATGCAAAGGTCAGCACACCGGCCTCTTTCGCCTCCTGCACTCCCGGCTCTACCCCAACCCCAAAGATCGCGAGTCCCCATCCTGGCTTGACCCTGGATCCCACCACCCTTGACACCGTCCTCGCCACCCCCTTCCAGAACTCCTCCAATTCCGGGCATGCACAGAACATATGGGCATGGTTCGCTGGACTCCCCGAGCACCTGGCACACCTATCTTCACCCCCAAAGAACCTACTCATCCTCGTCCCAGTCATGTGGGCCCTATACAGCACCTTGAATTGGATGAGGCTAAGCCGCGCACACGAGGAGGAAGAATTTACCCTCTCCAGGGCATCAGCCCATGTCCCGTCTTCGATCTGTTCCCCCAGTTCCCCCTCCCACTTCGTTTTCAGCTCCTCTACTGACGCCTCTTCCTTCTCCTGCATAAGCTTGTAGATATCGGATATCTTCCCCTCCCCGACCCAGACCCCCGAGAGCACCCTGTCACTCACCCCCTTCGCGGGGAGCGCAGGGAATCCCTCCACCTGCCGTCTAGCAAATGCCTTTACCTGCAGATATCCAAACATGTTTCCTGGCGGGAGCCCAAATTTCTCTTCCAACTCCCCCAGACTCGCAAACCTTCCGTCGATAAACAGGTCCTTCAGCTGTCTAATGCCCGCTCTATACCATCCCCAAAATCCCCCATCCATGTTCCCCGGGACGAACCTATGGTTCCCTCTTAACGGAAGAACCATGGAATAAGTTGATGATAACTATTGCTCCATCTCTCCCGACCACACACATCCACTCGGTGTAAAAAGTTCCATTATCTACAGCCACATAAGATAGCCTACAATTTCCTACTGAAGATAATTACACAATATAAATGTCTGTGTGTGTCAAGATAGTTTCAACGTATTAGGATGGCCAACAGCCAACTTAGGTTATTGTAATATTTTCATGCTCTTAGTCTTTCTGTTGCGGGTCATGAGTGAACCATGGTAGGATTTGTATATAATCACAGGTTCGGAATCTTTACAGTGCAGGAGGCGATTCAGTCCATTGAGTCTGCACTGGCCAACTCTCTGAAAGCATTCTATCCAATCCTACTCCCCTGCTTTATCCCCGTAACCGTGCAAATCTTTTCAGATAGCTATCCCTTTTGAATACCTCGACTGAACCTGCATCGACCATTCATTCAGGAAGTTCACTGCAGACTCCAACCACACTCAGCATGAAAAAGGTTTTCCTCACATCACTTACTCTTTGTGCCAATTATGTTGAAGCTGTGACACAGAGCTTGACCTAGCGGCCCCATAAGCTGCGGGCACAAGTCCGATAATGGCCGCTAAATCTCGCGAGTGGCCATAAATGGGATTTGCGGCAGCAAGATCTCAGTTTCATATTGTCCCCGCCCCTCACCACTGACAGAGTCAGGTTCATGCACAAAGAGGTGGCATGTGGCACAGTGGTTAGCACTGGGACTGCAGCGCTGAGGACCTGGGTTCAAATCCCGGCTCTGGGTCACTGTCTGTGTGGAGTTTACACATTCTCCCCGTGTCTGTGTAGGTTTCACCCTAAAACCCAAAGATGTACTGGTTAGGTGGATTGGCCATGCTAAATTTCCCCTTAATTGGAAAATAAAAGCAATAAATAAATAATTGGCTACTCTAAATTTATCAAAAAAAGGTTCATGCACAGAAAGGGTGTGAAATTGTCCTCAATGAATTTTAATAAATTAACATATACTTACTGCTTTGATGCCATAAAATCTGCCCAGGCCTTATCACCCCCATCCGCCTAGCATGACATCACGCCAGTGCGAATCACCACTGGTTTTCAAAAATAAAAACATGTCGTGATGACCAAGAACAGTAAGGTATATCCCCCAGGTGGTGTGGGACATGGCCCATACCCTGGTTCTTCTCCCTGGTACCTTCCCCTGGCAATGTCAGGAGGTGCTACTCTGGGTAGAATCACTGGTGGGACCTTATGTGTAGGGTGCAATGCTCGTACGGTGCAGCGGGTGGTGCCTGGGGGTGGCCCAGTGCCTATGAAGGGGACGGCGACCCAATTCTTGCGCGGGAGTGGGGGCTGCTCAGGCTGTGCCAGCCTGGGACCAATGAAGGGGGGTGGGGGCAGTGCCACTGAAGAGGAGGGAGTCGTGCACCAATGCATGTGAGGGGGTGGTGATTCTGATGGCAGGGGCTGTATGCCTCACTGTTTACAAGGTGGGGTGTGCCCTGATCTTAGCATTGTGCTGGGGGGGTAGATGCCCTGATTCTTCAGGGGGGGCCCAATGTCCATTGGGAGGAGCTTAAATTTAACCCCTTTAAAAATGGTGTCCTCGATTTCAGAAGCCCCGCTTTGTTCGCATGCTTAGGCTGTATCTGGCTGTGTGATCCTCACCACCACTTTGCACAGAATGCTGCCGAATTAGGCAAGAAAAGTCGTCTGTGTAGACGACGGGTTTCAGAAAGCTTTATCGTCTGATCCAAGCTTCTGATGTATTCTTCAGTGGGAAGTTTTGTGCCATTTACTCTGTCAATGCCCCTCAGAATCTTGAATTAGTCCATCAAGTATCCTCTCAGCCTTTCCTCTCCAAGGAAAACAGTCCTGACCTCTCCAATCTATCCTCATAGCTACAGTTCTTTATCCCTGGAATAATTCTTGTGAATCTCCTCTCTATTCATTATACATATATTTATATGTATTATTTTCCAAAATAAACTTAGAGTGCCCAATTCATGTCTTCCAATTAAGGGGCAATTTAGCGTGGCCAGTCGGCCTAACCTGCACATCTTTGTGTTGTGGGGCGAAACCCACGCAGACATGGGGGGAATGTGGAAACTTCGCACGGACAGTGGCCCAGAGTCGGGATCGGACCTGGGACCTCCGTGGCGTGAGATTAATCACTGCGCCACCGTGCTGGCCTCAAATATATATATAGGTATAATATATATACAGAGAGAATGCATATATATACAGAAACACTCTGCTCCTGCCATTTACCCTAAATCCTTTACCCCTTAAATGGAGCATGAGAAGCAAAACTGCAGATTTCCAGAAAGCAAGCACAATGCCTCAGTAACATAACCCACTAATTGTATTTCTGGTTACTGGGAAGATTGCAGTGTTGATTTCTATGTTTTTATAACAACTTTGTATTTGTTGAAACTGGTCTCTATCATGTAAATCAATTGCTATAAACAGCTCCATTACCTTCAGAAAGTTATTTATATACCAAAGAAATATTGACGTTTTATATTGTCACAACTGCAATGCACTAAAAATGTTGTCACAGAAAAGAAAACTGCTGGATATAAAAGTGTCCAGGAGTAAACCAGCCACAAATCAGCCTGTTGGGTATAAAACCAGCTGAACACACACCCTAAGTCAACACGTGTAAGGGAGGTTAGCTCCAGGGCTATCCGTTTTTCGGGCGGGGACGGGATTCCCGTCAGGCCGGTTGGGGGCCGTTGGCAGGGCCAATTCTTCGGGCCCCGATGGCCGAGCGGCCGTCCATTTTTGGCCAGTTCCACCGTCGTGGATTACTCAGGTCCCACACAGCGGGACCTGGCAGATGAGTATGCATGGGCGGTCCTTGGGGAGGCGTGGGGGGATCCTACCTGGGGGGGGGGGGGGGGGGGACCCCCACAGTGGCCTGGCCCGCGATCGGGGCCACCGATCTACGGGCGGGCTTGTTCTGTGGGGGCACTTCTTCCTTCCGTGTCGGGCCCCTGCCATATTGCCCAGGGGCCCGGCGTAAAGAGGAGAAACCCCCCCCCCCCTGCGCATGCGCGAAAATAAGCCGGCGGTTCCGCACATACGCAAACTCACGCTGTCCCTTCGGTGCTGGCTGGAGCGGCGCCAACCCCTCCAGCGTCCACCTAGCCCCCTAAACTCACCTTGGGGGGGCCATTGACGCCAGAGTCGTTGGCGCAGGTTTTCCCGCCGGCGTGGGGACTTAGTCCCCAGAAGGCAGAATCCCGGCCCACGTCCCATGGCCAACGTAAAAATGGTGGAGTTTTACTCCCGAAATTCCTGGAAAAAAGTTGAACGAATTCAAAAAAAAGCAAATTACTGCGGATGCTGGAATCTGAAACCAAAAAGAAAATGCTGGAAAATCTCAGCAGGTCTTGCAGCTTTTGTAGGGAGACAAAAGAGCTAACGTTTCGAGTCCAGATGACCTTTAACGGGGGCCGGATTTCGAATAACGAGTCAGAATACAGGAGGGAGATTGAGAACCTCGTGGAGTGGTGCAGCGTCAACAATCTATCCCTCAATGCCAGCAAAACTAAAGAGCTGGCCATTGACTTCAGAAAGCAAAGTACTGTTCACACCCCTGTCAGCATCAACAGGGCCAAAGTGGAGATGGTTAGCAGTTTCAGATTCCTAGGGGTACACATCTCCAAAGATCTGTCCTGGTCCACCCACGTCGGCGCTACCACCAAGAAAGCACAACAGTGCTGTTCCTCCACATAGCTGTACTTCCACAATTATTCCCCCCACCTTCCCAACCCCCGAACTCTCTCTGCCACCCAAATTGAAATATTAGGAACTGATGTCATTAAACTCTTAAAATAATTGAAGTTGGTAAAAATGGGGTCTTTTTAAAAAGTCTCTTAAATGATGAATATATTTAGCGTTGACATTGAAATATGGGCCGGGATTCTCCGCTATCCAGCAGGGCGGGCTGTACCGGTGCCGAGGAGTGGCGTGAACCACTCCGGCGTCGGGCCGCCCGGAAGGTGCGGAATCCTACACACCTTCAGGGACTAGGCAGATGCCGACTGGGTTGGCGCATGCGCGGGAGTGCCAGCGTGTTCTGGCGTGATCCCAGCGCATGTGCAGGGGGGTTCTTCTCCGTGCCGACCATCGCGAATCGTTACAGCGGCCAGCGCGGAGGGAAAGAGTGCCCCCATGGCACAGGCCCGCCCGCAGATCGGTGGACCCCGATCGCGGGCCAGGCCACCGTGGGGGCCCACCCCGGGGCCAGATTCCCCCCCCCCCCCCCCACCTCCCTCTCACCCGAGGACTCCGCAGTCAGCCCACAGACCCAGGTCCCACCGGGAAGGAGCATGTCTGATTTACGCCGGCGGGACTGGCCAAAAACGGGCGGCCACTCGGCCCATCGCGGAGCGGAGAATCGCCGAGGGGGCCACTTACAACGGCGCACGACCGGCGTGACGCGATTCCTGCTCTCGCCGAAAAACTAGCGCCAGAGAATCCGGCAGCCGGCGTCGGGGTGGCAGGGTGGGTTTCACGCCGCCCCCCGGCGATGCTCCGGCCCGGCGGAGGGTCAGAGAATCCCGCCCATAAATTCAGACACATTTTCTATTCACAAATAAACATCAAATAATATCGCGTTCCAACAAAGTTGAAAAAAATCATTCATTTATCATAGACAGCATGTCGAGCAATATAATTAGATAAACCAGAATATTACAATATTCAAATTCACAGTGGAAAAAAAAGCCTCAAATCCTTCCACTTCTGATTGTAATCTAAAACTGTTTCAAGCACAAAGCTTTTGCAATCTTTCATGGAAATTAGCAACTCACACTATTTTGTTCTATTTTAAAGTTGCATTTATTCTTATACATATGTACTGTTTCTTTCAAGACCTCTTCCTTCCTCTAGCTTTAGACACTTGATGTTATTTTCCATTGAGGTGAATGCATCAGTGACAAATACATGTACAACATTCTTGCTGCTAAATGACGTTGTACGATATCCCATCGTAATTATAAAAGCTTATAATTAACTTAAATCGTATTTTTTATTTATTTTATTTCTGCTATATATTTTATAAACTCCAAATACAGAAATTAAAAGGGCTATAGCCACATCACGTAAATTTCAAATAACAGTCTAAAATGAATTGATGTTTAACTAAATAAATAAGTGGATGTATAAACCCAAGAGTGGTTACAGCACAAAAAGGAGGATCCTTGGCCCCATCCTGACTGTGCTGTGAATGAAGGAGCAATTCACCTTGTGCCACTCCCTGCCTTTTCCCTGTGGACTTGCAAATTTTTCCTTTTCAAATAATGATCCAATTCCCTTTTGAAAGTCTCAACTGACCTCGCTTCTATCACACTCAGGCAATGCATTCCTCGTCCTAATCACTCGCCGTGTGAAAAATGTTTTTCCTCACAGTATTATAAATATTGTAACAATCTGAACACTTTGCAGCCAATGATAAACTTTTAAAGCATGGTCAATGTTGGAATGTAGGAAACACAGCAGTCAACAGCTAAATTGTGGACGGTAAGGCCCCAGAAACAATAACACAATATTTCTTCATGACGTTTGTTGAGGTAGAAATATTGACCTGGACACTGAGGAAAAATCTCTTCCTCTTCTTTGAAATAGTGTCATAGTCTTTTACATCACTTGACAGGGCAGATGAGGTATTGATTTAATAGCTCACCTAAAAGACTGCACCACCAGGATGCCCTCAATACTGATGTGGACCGTCAGCTAATATTTTATGCTCATATTTCTGGAGTGGAACCTGAGGTCATAACCTTCTGACTCAGAGGCAAGATTGCTATCATTGAGCTACAACTGTGGCAATTAAAGTCTTTGAGAAAACTGTCTTTTGGCAAATTGATCATGATGCTCAGATCAAACTTTTTTTATCTTTGGTAGCCAACAAGCTTACAAAATAGCGTTAAGAACAAGTGCTGGATTCTCCTCCATGATCCTCCCTAGATTGTGCCAGTTACTGCAGAAAATGATGGAAACTTGTCTCATGTGACTTACCCTCATATCTGTGCCCTGCCCGCAAGTTTCCACCTGCCACAACTGTTGGCTGCCCTCTCTCCACCCATCACCTATAAATGCGTCAATGCCTTCAGGGAGCTGGGGTCTGACAAGTCACCCAATTTCCCTCCCTACAGATCCTGGTGCCTTCACATTGCAGCATGGGGGGAGAGGACTTAGCAGTAGTCTCCTCTCCCTCTCGACACATCTCAGTCATTATGAGCCAAGTTCCTGGTTGAAAATAGAGATTATTCATTTCCAGAATTTTATCTCTGAGTTCTGCAGGACAGTCTTACTGCAGCATTTTTAAAAACATATTTTTTTTCATTTTTCAGTGGATTAGTGTCACATTCAAGCATCAATTGTGCATTACGAATCACCTTTGTGAAGGTGGTGGTGAATCACCTTCTTAAATTACTGTTCGTATGGTGATGGTACTGCTAGATAGGGAGGTCCAACATTTTGTATTTTTTTTTAGAAATAATTTTTATTGAAATTTTTACAAAATACAAAATATAAACATCTCAACTTTGTTAACATACAACCGCGGTAACCCCCCATGAACAGTACCCCCCAGCTTCAAGAGCAACTTCAAACCAAAAGGAAAGAACAAAAACAAAGAAAAGAAAGAAGAGAAAAACAAAAGAGAAAAACAGAAGAGAGAGAGATAGCATCCTCCACAAACCCATGTGCACAGTTCTCCCTCCCCCCAATCCTTACCCCCCCCCCCCCCCACCCCCCACCCCCCCCCCCCCCAGGCCGCTGCTGCTGTCGGCCTGTTTCCCTACCGTTCCGCCAGGAAGTCCAGAAAGGGCTGCCACCGCCTGAAAAACCCTCGTACTGATCCCCTCAGGGCAAATTTCACCCTCTCCAATTTAATGAACCCCGCCATATCCGAGATCCAGGCCTCCACGCCTGGGGGCCTCGCATCCTTTCATTGGAGCAAGATCCTCCGCCGGGCTACTAGGGATGCAAAGGCCAGAACACCAGCCTCTATCGCCTCCTGCACTCCCGGCTCCACTGCAACCCCAAAAATTGCGAGTCCCCAGCCTGGCTCAACCCTGGATCCCACCACCCTCGACACCGTCTTTGCTACCCCCTCCCAAAACTCCCCCAACGCTGGGCATGCCCAAAACATATGGGCGTGGTTCGCCGGGCTCCCCGAACACCTAGCACACCTGTCCTCGCCCCCGAAAAACCTGCTCATCCTCGACCCAGTCATGTGGGCCCAATGCAGCACCTTGAACTGTATGAGGCTAAGCCTCGCACAGGAAGAGGAGGAATTTACTCTCTCCAGGGCATCCACCCACGTCCCCTCCTCAATCTCCTCCCCCAGCTCCTCTTCCCACTTCCCCTTCAGTTCCTCCACCGAGGCCTCGTCTACCTCCTGCATTACCCGGTATATGTCCGAGATCCTCCCTCCTCCAACCCACATGCCCGAGAGCACCCTATCCCGCACCCCTCGTGAGGGCAGCAAGGGGAACCCCTCCACCTGCTGCCTGGCAAACGCCCTCACCTGGATGTACCTAAACCTGCTCCCCGGGGGGAGCCCAAACTTCCCCTCCAACTCCCCCAAGCTCGCGAACCTCCCCTCCACAAACAGGTCCCTCAACCTCCTAACCCCTGCCCTGTGCCAGCTCAGAAATGCGCCATCAATACTCCCTGAGACAAACCGATGGTTCCCCCGTATCGGGGCCTCCATCGAGCCCCCCATATCACCCCTGTGCCGTCTCCATTGCCCCCAAATTTTGAGGGTAGCCGCCACCACCGGGCTCGTGGTATACCTCGTTGGAGGGAGCGGCAACGGCGCCGTTACTAGCGCTTCCAAGCTCGTGCCCACACAAGACGCCACCTCCATCCTCTTCCCCGCTGCCCCCTCCTCGTCCGTTACCCACTTACGCACCATCGCTGCGTTGGCCGCCCAGTAGTACCCACAGAGGTTGGGCAACGCCAGCCCCCCCTATCCCTGCCTCGCTCCAGGAACACTCTTCGAACCCTCGGAGTCCCATGCGCCCACACAAATCCCGTGATACTGCTGTTGACCCTCCTGAAAAAGGCCTTCGGGATAAGGATGGGGAGGCACTGGAACAGGAACAAAAACCTCGGGAGCACAGTCATCTTAACGGACTGCACCCTCCCCGCCAGTGACAGCGGTAACATATCCCATCTCTTAAACGCCTCCTCCATCTGCTCCACCAATCTTGTGAGGTTGAGCTTGTGCAGGGCCCCCCAGCTCCCCGCCACCTGGACTCCTAGGTACCTGAAACTCTTCCCTGCCTGCTTCAATGGGAGCCGACCAATCCCCTCCTCTTGCTCCCCCGGATGCACCACAAACACCTCACTTTTGCCCAGGTTCAGCTTATACCCCGAGAAACCCCCGAATTCCCTAAGAATCCTCATCACCTCCGGCATCCCCCCCACCGGGTCCGCCACATACAGCAACAAGTCGTCCGCGTACAGCGACACCCGATGCTCCTCCCCACCGCGCACCAGGCCCCTCCAGTTCCCTGACTCCCTCAGTGCCATGGCCAGGGGCTCAATCGCCAATGCGAAGAGCAAGGGGGACAGGGGGCACCCCTGTCTCGTCCCCCGATGCAGCCGAAGGTACTCCGACCTCCTCCTATTCGTGGCTACACTTGCCATCGGGGCCTCGTAGAGCAGCCTCACCCACCGGATAAACCCCTCCCCAAACCCAAACCTCTCCAACACCTCCCACAAGTACTCCCACTCAACTCTATCGAAGGCCTTCTCCGCGTCTAACGCCACCACTATCTCCGCCTCCCCTTCCACAGCCGGCATCATAATGACATTGAGGAGCCTTCGTATGTTGTAGTTCAGACTGCCTTCCCTTCACAAACCCCGTCTGGTCCTCATGTATGACCCCCGGCACACAATCCTCTATTCTAGCGGCCAGGATCTTTGCCAGCAGCTTAGCATCGGCGTTCAGCAGCGAAATCGGCCTATATGATCCACACTGCAGAGGGTCCTTGTCCCGCTTTAGGATCAAGGAAATCAGCGCCCGTGACATAGTTGGAGGCAGAGCCCCCCCCCCCCCCCCCCCCCTCCCTTGCCTCGTTAAAGGTCCGGACCAACAGGGGGCCCGACAGGTCCAAATACTTTTTATAGAATTCAGCCGGAAACCCGTCCGGCCCTGGCGCCTTCCCCGACTGCATGCTCCCTATCCCTTTGACCACCTCCTCCAGCTCGATCGGCGCCCCTAGTCCCTCTACCTGCTCCTCTTCCACCCTCGGGAATCGCAACTTGTCCAATAAGCGCCCCATTCCACCCTCCTCCACCGGGGGTTCAGACCGGTACAGTTCCCCATAGAAGTCCCTGAAGACCCCATTGACATCTACCCCCCCTCCGCACCACCTTCCCAGCTCTATCCATCACTCCCCCAATCTCCCTGGCCGCGTCTCGCTTCCGGAGCTGGTGCGCCAGCATCCTGCTCGCCTTCTCCCCGTGTTCATACACCGCCCCCTGTGCTTTCCTCCACTGGGTTTCCGCCTTTCTGGTCGTCAGTAGGTCAAATCTGGCCTGAAGGCCACGCCTCTCCCCCAGCAATCCCTCCTCTGGGGCCTCCGCATATCTCCTATCCACCCGCACCATCTCCCCTATCAGTCTCTCCCTCTCCCTCTGCTCCCCCCTCTCCCTATGGGTTCGGATGGAGATCAATTCCCCTCTCATCACCACCTTCAATGCCTCCCAGACCGTCCCCACTCGGACCTCCCCGTTATCGTTGGCCTCAAGGTACCTCTTGATACACCCCCGGACCCTCCCGGCCACCTCCTCATCTGCCAGCAGCCCCACCTCCATGCGCCAGAGCGGACGTTGGTCCCTCTCTTCCCCCAGCCCGAGGTCCATCCAGTGCAGGGCATGATCCGAAATGGCAATGGCGGAGTATTCCATATCCTCCACCCTCGACACCAACCCCCTGCTCAGGACAAAAAAAATCAATCCTCGAGTAGGCCTTGTGTACATGGGAGAAAAACGAGTATTCCCTGGCCCTTGGCCTCGCAAACCTCCAGGGGTCCACCCCCCCATCTGGTCCATAAATCCCCTCAACACCTTAGCCGCCGCCGACCTCCTACCCGTCTCCCCCCATGATCAGGCCCCCTGCCTCCAGGTCCGGAATGCGGCCCAACATACGCCGCATAAACCCCGCATCATCCCAATTTGGGGCATAAACATTCACCAACACTACCCGCTCCCCCTGCAGCTTGCCACTCACCATCACGTACCTCCCGCCACTGTCAGCCACCACCTTCAACGCCTCAAACGACACCTTCTTCCCCACCAGGATCGCCACCCCCTTACTCTTCTCATCCAGCCCTGAGTGGAATACTTGGCCCACCCACCCCTTCCTCAACCGGACCTGGTCCACCACTCCCAGGTGTGTATCCTGGAGCATGGCCACATCCGCCTTCAGTCCCTTCAGGTGCGCAACTACTCGGGCCCTTTTGACCGGCCCATTCAGCCCCCTCACATTCCAGCTTATCAGCCGGATCCGAGGGCTCCCTGCCCCTTTCCCCTGCCGATTAGCCATACCCCATCCCTTGCCCACCCCCGGCCAGCGTCCCACGCTCTGCCAGTTTCCCACGGCGGCAACTCCCCCCTCCAGAACCCCCTGCGTCTTCCAGCCCCTTCCTGACCGTTTCAGCAGCAACCCGGTACCCACCCCCTACCCTCCCCCCCTCCAAGGCTAGGACCCCTCCTAACCGCGCCCCCCCCCCCCCCCCCCTCTACAGCACTCCCGTGAGTCAGCTAACTTCTGCTGACCCCGGCGGCTCCCACCCTACTTTCGGCTCCTCCCAACGTGGGACTGCTCCTCCTCCATTGTGCCCGTCAACGAGTCCCCCTCCCCCGCTCCTGCGCGGGAAAAGGAAACCCGCCCCCTCCCTCTCCCAACGCGGGAACCCCGCAGAAAGCCCGCGCCTTCGCCCTGCCGGGCCCCACCTCCTCCAGGGCCACTCCCATTGTCAGTCCCCCCCACCAGCTCCCCGAACACCCCGTTTACCCCTCTGCCCGAACCCGTCCACCCGACCCCTGCTTGAAAACCCATACAGAAAACACCCGTACGACATCACCCCACCCACCCTAAGGCCACCCCACATCTTACCCTAAACCCCGTAAATACAAATACAGTATAAATAAATATAGTATTCCACAGCATCCCCCATCCGGGGGACCCTCAGTTTGAGTTCAGTTTCTCGGCTTGCACGAAGGCCCACGCCTCCTCCGGGGACTCAAAATAGTGGTGTCGATCCTTGTAGGTGACCCACAGACGCGCCGACTGCAGCATTCCAAACTTCACCTTCCGTCTGTGGAGCACCGCCTTCGTCCAGTGTGGTGATATGACCTGCATACCTGTCTGCCATTGGGCCAGAACGTCGGCTTACCATTGGCCCTGGTCGGTCATGTGCCTCTCGACCGATTGGCCGAGAGGCTGAGTTAACCACGCCTCTATTAACGAGGTATAAATGGTCAGACGCCTGACGATCGTCCTTTCCATTGTAGACGATCGCAGAGCTGTGTTCTAGTCTATTAAAGCCGGCATTTGGTATATCACTCGCCTCGCGTACAATTGATGGTACATCAATTTAATAGACTACGACTTTGAAGATGGAGTTCCGCATCAAGCCCGAATGCCTCCGCATCAGCCCGCAAACTCCGAACTCCGCAGAACTTTTCCAACTCTGGCTGACTTGCCTCGAAGGGTTCCTAGCATCTACAACCACCCACCCCCCCCCCCCCCCCCAACCGGGGCACAGAAGCTGCACGTCCTCCACTCCAGCGTGGGTATCGACGCCTACGCAATAATCAAAGAGGAAACGGATTTTGATGACGCTATACAAAAGCTAAAAGGACAATTCATCAAACCGGTCAATAGGGTATTCGCTCGACATCTGCTGGCCACCAGAAAGCAGGTCCCCGGTGAGTCTCTAAGCCAATACGCCCGGGCCCTCTATGCCCTGGGGAGAAGTTGCTCCTGTGTAGCGGTCTCGGCTACAGAGCACATGGAGCTACTGATCAGAGACGCTTACGTGGCTGGGATGCTGTCTCCCGTGATCCGCCAGCGGATGCTGGAAAGAGACGAACTCAGTTTAACTGAGACACTGACTCTCTCCGCCTCTCTGGAGGTCGCAGATCAAAGCGCTTGCACCTATGACCCTGGCCAGGCCTCCTGGCACGCTTCCCACCCGCCACCCGCCGCTCCCGACCTCCCTCAGGCTTTTGCCGCGGGACGCCCCGATAAATCCACGGGGCCCTGCTGCTACTTTTGCGGGTACGCAAAACACCCTCGCTCGCGCTGCCCAGCCCGCTCCGCCCTCTGTAAGAGCTGCGGGAAGAAGGGCCACTACTCCACGGTCTGCCAGGCCAAAACGCTGGCTGCTGGAAGCTGGACAGAACCCCCCCCCCCCCCCCCTCCTCCCGCTCCCAGGCCTCTGCGAACGGCCTGTGTGCCTCTCTCTCTCCCCCAGGGCCGCCCCAGCCGCTCCCGACTCGCGCCCCAGAGCCGCTCCACCTCACCCAGCTGCTCCCGACTCGCGCCCCGCCAGCCGACAAGCGCACCTCCCCGGCCCCTCCAGGTCTCTGCCGGCTCGCCGCGCACGTTTCTCCCCCCCGTGGGACGCCGACCCCACGTGTGGGTCCTGGGCACCGCCATCGTGGGGCGCAGACTTCACACATGGATCCTGGCCATCGACTTCCGGGACTGCCACGCAAGGTCCCTCCAGCATCGACTCGGACGGCGACGACAGATTTTCTCCACGGCTCGCGGCCGTTCAACTCGACCAGTCACGTCTACGCACGCTCGCCAAAACGACAACGCTGATCCACCTCAATGGCCACGAGACGGACTGCCTGCTGGACTCCGGGAGCACGGGAAGCTTCGTTCACCCTGACATGGTAAGACGCTGTGCGCTCCCTGTCCATCCCGTAACACACAAAATCGGTTTAGCCTCAGGTTCGCACTCTGTCCACATCACCGGCTGCTGCATCGCGGACCTCACGGTCCAAGGGAAGGTTTTTAAAAATTATAAATTCCTGTCCTCCCTGACCTTTGCGCACCGGCACTCCTAGGACTGGACTTCCAGTGCAACCTGCAGAGCTTGACCTTTCAATTCGGCGGCCCTATACCCCCCTCACTGTCTACAGCCTCGCGTCCCTCAAAGTGGACCCCCCTCCTTGTTTGCTAATCTCACCCCCGATTGCAAACCCTTCGCGACACGGAGCAGACGGTACAGCGCCCAGGACCGTTCCTTCATCAGGTCCAAGGTCCAGAGGTTGCTGAAAGAAGGGGTCATCGAGGCCAGCAACAGTCCCTGGCGAGACCAAGTGCTGGTGGTCCGCACTGGGTGAAAAACCGGATGGTCATCGATTATAGCCAAACCATCAATCGGTTTATGCAACTGGATGCGTATCCTCCCCCCCGTATTTCCGCCATGGTAAACGAGATCGCGACATACAAGGTCTTCTCCACTGTGGACCTTAAGTCCGCTTACCACCAGCTCCCCATCCGCGCGAGTGCCCGACTGTACACCGCGTTCGAGGCCGATGGGCGCCTCTACCACTTCCTTAGGGTTCCGTTTGGTGTCACAAATGGGGTCTCGGTCTTCCAACGGGAGATGGACCGAATGGTCGACAAGTACGGATTACGGGCTACCTTCCCGTATCTTGATAATGTCACCATCTGCGGCCACGACCAACAGGACCATGACGCTGGGCCCGACTCCTCCAGCCCCTCCGTGAGGCCCAGGATCCGTAGATTCTTCCTCCTCGACCGGTTGTCCAGCTCCTCGAACCGCTCCTGCCATCTTTTATGGAGTGCCTCATGCATCTCCACCTTCCCCACCACGGCCACGACCTCGTCTTCCCTTTCGGCGGCTTGCTGCTGCAGCTCCCGGATCGCAGCCCCCTGGGTTTTCTGGGTCTCCATCAGTTCCCTGTTGGTTACCTTGATGGACTCCAGCAGCTCCACCTTCAGCTCCTGGAAGCAGCGCAGCAGAGTCGTCTGCTGCTCCTGGACCCACTTCCTCAGCTCCTCGAAGCTTTCGCCGGCCGCCATTTTGTTTTTCGGGTCCCGATTTTTCTGGGTGTTTTTTTCTGTCGATTCTCTCCCTGCCCCGCTCCTGGTCTGGACCATGGGGCCACTGGGGCGACTCCTGGCCTCTTCCCCCGTCGGGATTTGCCTCCTCAGCTCCGTTGGGGGCCCTTAAAAAAGCCCCGAAGTCCGTTAATCTCGGGAGCCGCCGAACGTGCGGCTCAGCTGTGCATTGCCACCACCGGAAGTCCTCGGAGGTCCAACATTTTGACGCGGTGATATGAAACAGTGACAATATTAATTTCAAGTCAGGATGGGGAATATTTGAAGTTGGTGGTAATCACATGTACCAACTTCCCTTGCCATCCTAGATAGAACAAAGAACAATACAGCACAAGAACAGGCCCTTCCGCCCTCCAAGCCTACGCCGATCACGTGTCCCATCTAGACCAACCGCCTGTATCCTTCTATACCCCGTCTGTTCTAGTGCCTATCCAGATAAGTCTTAAAGGTTGCGAACATATCTGCCTCAACCACCTCACTTGGCAGTGCATTCCAGGCCACCACCACCCTCTGCGTAAAACAATCCCCTTGCACATCTCCACTGAACCTTTCCCCCCTCACCTTGAACTTGTGCCCCCATGTAATTTGGGCAGCACGGTAGCATGGTGGTTAGCATAAATGCTTCACAGCTCCAGGGTCCCAGGTTCGATTCCCGGCTGGGTCACTGTCTGTACGGAGTCTGCACGTCCTCCCCGTGTGTGCGTGGGTTTCCTCCGGGTGCTCCGGTTTCCTCCCACAGTCCAAAGATGTGCGGGTTAGGTGGATTGGCCAGGCTAAATTGCCCTTAGTGTCCTAAAAAATAAGGTTAATGGGGGTTGTTGGGTTACTGGTATAGGGTGGATACGTGGGCTTGAGTAGGGTGATCATTGCTCGGCAGAACATTGAGGGTCGAAGGGCCTGTTCTGTGCTGTACTGTTCTAATTCTAATTCTAATTATCATTTCCGCCCTGGGAGAAAGCCTTCAACTGTTGATCCTATCTCTACCCCTGATAATTTTATAAATTTCTATCAGGTCGCCTCTCAGCCTCCGTCTCTCTAGGGAGAACAATCCCAGTTTATTCAATCCCTCCTCGTAGCTAATACCCTCCCATACCAGGCAACATCCTGGTAAACCTTTTCTGTACTCTCTCCAAAGCCTCCACATCCTTCTGGTAGTACAGTGACCAGAATCGGACACAATATTCCAAATGTGGCCTAACCAATGTTCTGTATAACTGTAACATAATTTTCAAGCTTTTATACTCAATGGCCTGTCCTATGAAGACAAGCATGTCATATGCTTTCTTTACCACCATTTCCACTTTTAAGTGCTGCCACTTTTAAGGATCTGTGGACCTGCATGCCCAGATCACTCTCTGGATCTATGCTCCTGATGTTTCTGCCATTTATTTTATAGCTCCCACCTGAATTGGATCTACCAAAATGCATCACCTCGCATTTGTCCGGGTTAAATTCCATCTGCCATTTCTATGCCCAATTTTGCAGCCTATCTATATCCTGTTGCATCCTCTGACAATCTTCACTATCCGCAACTCCTGCAATCTTAGTATCATCCGCAAACTTGCTAATCAGACCCACTACGTTTTCTTCCAAGTCATTTATATATACTACAAAGAGCAGAGGTCCCAGTGCTGATCCCTGAGGAACACCACTAGTTACAAACCTCCATTCAGAAAAACACCCTTCCACTGCTACCCTCTGTTTTCTATGGCCAAGCCAGTTCAGAAACCATTCAGCTAGTTCACCCCTGACCCCATGTGATCTAATCTTTTGCACCAGCCTGCCATGAGGGACCTTATCAAATGCTTGACTAAAGTCCATGTAGACAACATCCACAGCCATTCCCTCGTCAATTATTTTCATAACCTCTTCAAAAAATTCAATCAAATTAGTGAGACATGACCTCCCTCATGCAAAACCATGCTGTCTGTCGTAAATAAGACCATTCACTTCCAAATGTGCATGGATCCTGGCCGGGATTCTCCGAGCCTCTGTGCCGCAATCACGCTCGGCGCGAGGGAGGAGAATGGGCGCCAGACCCGTGATCGGTGACCGGAGAATCGCCATCAATCGCGCGCGTGCGGTCGACGCAGCACCAGTCGGGGGCCACTGAAAGAGGGCCCCGGGCAACTCTCTACCCGCAGCTGGCCGAGTTCCCGCTGGCATGATTCACTCATGGTTCCACCCGGCGGGCACTCAAAGTGGTGGGCTGCGGACTCAGTCCGCGGCCGCCCTGGTGGAGGGTGGGGGGAATCTGCCACCAAGAGGGGGGGGCCTCTAGGACGGCCAGGCTAGAAACCGGGGGCCACCGATCGGCAGCTGTGTGCGATCTGGTAGGGCCTACATTGTCGGGGCCGGTCCGCTGTGTGTGCCCGCCATGTTACGCGGGGCCACCACCGCGAGCCGCAGCCACGCGCATGCGCCAGAATTGTAGGGCCCAATACCACCAGCCAGAGTTGCATGGACAACTCCGGGGCCCTGCAAGCCCCCTGCAAAATGGAGAATCACTCTGGACCTTCTCTAGGTAAGTCCAGAGTGATTCGCGTCCATTTTCTCGCAGACATAGCCCTATTATCAGAAAGTTCCGCCCCCTGTCTCTGAGAATCTTTTCCAAAAATTTCATTATCACTGAGATCAAGTTCACTGGCCTATAATTACCTAGATTATCCTTGCAAACCTTTTTAAAAATAAATTCAGAGAATCCAATCCATTTTTTCCGATTAAGGGGCAATTTAACGTGGCCAATCCACCTAGCCTGCCCATCTTTGGTTGTGGGGGCGAAACCCACGCAAACACAGGAAGAATAGGCAAACTCCACACAGATAGTGATCCAGAGGCGAGATTCGAACCTGGGACCTCGGCGCAGTGAGGCAACAGGGCTAACCCACTGTGCCACCATGCTGCCTTGCAAACCTTTTTAAATAACGGTACAACATTGGCTATCCTCCAATCCTTTGGGATCTCACCTGTGGCCAATGAGGACACAAAGATTTCTGTCAGAGGTCCAGCGATTTCATCTCTTGTCTCCCTCAGTAATCTGGGATAGATGCCATCTGGCCCTCAGGATTTGTCTACCTTAATGCCTTTTAACACACCTAACACTTCCTCCCTCGTAATAACAACCTGTTCTAAAGTGTTTACACATCCGTCTGAGACACCGCCAATCAACGTGTCCCTCTCCTTTGTGAATACTGATGCAAAATACTCATTAGGGACCTCACCTACTTCCTCTGGTTCTACACATAATTTCTCTCCTTTGTCCTTAAATGGATCAACTCTTTCTCTACCCTCTTTTTCCTAATATATACATAAAATGCCTTGATATTCTCCTAGTAGAGGTTGCAGATTTGGGAGGTGATGTTGATAAAGACTTGGCAAATTGCTGGAGTGTATTTTGTAGATGGTACACTCTGCAACCAGCATGCACTGGTGGCTGAGGGAATGGTTAATCAAAGAGGTGGATGCATTTCCATTCATTGTAATGTGTGGATAGAATAATGGGCATATTGGAGACGTTTGACATCTTTGCAAGCTACAAATTAAATATTGCCAAGAGTGAAGTGTTTCTGGTGAACGCCCAGGGAGAAGGGCAGATTTGAGTGCTTACACAGGTTGGCCAAGAGTAGGTTCAGCTACTTGTGTATTCAGGTGGCTCATGACTGGGCCACGATGCATAAATGGAATCTAGCTGGCTTGGTGGAGGGGGTGAAAGGGGATCTGAAGAGGTGGGATATCCTTCCACTATCGTCAGCAGGGATGGTGTAGATGGTCATGATAAACATCCTGCCCCGATTTTCGTTTGTGCTTCAGTCCCTCCTGATGTTCCAGCAAAAGGTGTTTTTTTGTCAGGTGGATAAGTTAATCTTCTGTGGACTGGCAAAATGCTGTGGATACTATACAAAGGAGGCGGCATGGGGTGGGGGGGGGGGGGGGGGGTGGTGCTGGCACACCCAAATTTGTTACAGTATTACTGAATGGCAAACATGGAGAACGTCCGGCAGTGGTGGGAGAGGAGAGAGTGGAGTAGGTGCAGGTGGAGGAGGCGTTGAGTGTAGGGGTGAACGTAAGGGCCCTGGCCCCATCTCGCTGGGGAGATATACGGTGACATGGGCATCATTCTTAAGGGACTGGAATCATGACTGAGTGCTGCGGTTTAGAGTGGTGGGAAGGAGCTTTTGCTATCTGGGAATCCATGTGGCACGGGAATGGGAGACATTGCACAAGCTAAACTTGTCCCGGCTTGAAGGTGGACTAGGAGATGGGACATGCTCCCTCTGTCACTGGCGGGGAGGGTACAGACCGTGAAAATGACGATCTTCCCCAGATTTCTGTTTGTTTTTCAGTGCCTCCCCATCTTTATCCAAAGGCCTTGTTTAAACGGGTAAATAGGGTGATTTTGGGCTTTGTGTGACTGGGTAAAACCCTGCAAGAAGGTGTTGCTGGAGCGTAGCCGGGGGGAGGGTGGGTTGGCACTGGCGAACCTTTGCAACTACTACAGGGCGGCAAATATAGCCATGGTTAGGAAGTGGGTAGTGGGGGCGGAGCTGTCGGAAGCTCTACATGTGGGAGTGTGTAGAGGCAGCATCGTGCAAGGACACAAGTCTGGGGGCACTGATAACGGTACCTCTTCCGTTCTCGCCGGCCCGGTACTGCACAAGCCCGGTGGTGGTGGTGGCCCCCTGAGTCTGGGGGTAGTGGAGGAAGTATAGAAGAGCAGAGGGCGCATCGGTCTGGGCCCCGATTTACAATAAGCATCGGTTCATACCGGGATGGCTGGATGGAGGGTTTCGGAGATGGCAGAGAGCAGGGATCAAGAGGATGGGATATTTATTTTGAGATGGGAGCTTTCCCTGTTTGAAGGATTGGGAGGAGAAATTTGAACTGCCAGCAGGGAATGGGTTTAGGTATCTGCAGGTACGGGATTTTCTGAGAAGGCAGGTTCCGACCTTTCCAATCCTACCGCCACGGGGGATACAGGACAGCGTAGTTCCCAGAACGGGGGTGGGAGAGGGGGCGGTATCGGATATCTACAAAGAGCTTATGGAGTCGGAGGAAACTCAGATTGAGGAGATAAAGGGCAAGTGGGGAGATGAGCTAGTGGGAGAGATAGAGGCGAGTTTGTGGGCAGATGCCTTAGGCAGAGTTAACACATCCTCATCATGTGCCAGGCTTACCCTGATACAATTTCAGGTACACATGACAGTGGCCCGGATGAGCAAGCTTTTTGGGATAGAGGATAGGTGTGCGAGGTGCGCGGGAGGGCCAGCAAATTCTGTCCACATGTTTTGGGCATGCCCAAAGCTTAGAGGATTTTGGTAAGATTTCGCTGATGTCATGTCCACGGTACTTAAAACAAGGGTGGTGCCGAGTTCAGAGGTGGCGATCTTTGGAGTGTCGTGCGAGCCGGGAGTCGAGGGGGCGAGAGAGGCTGGCCTTTGCCTCCCTGGCAGCCCTGGAGACAGATACTGTTAATGTGGAGGGACTCGAAGCCCCCAAAACCCAGAGACCTGGGTAAGCGACATGGCTGGGTTTCTCAGTCTTGAGAAAATAAAGTTCGCCCTAAGAGGGTCAATGTTAGGGTTTGTCCGGAGGTGGCAGACATTTGTCGACCTTTACGGGGAAAATTAAATGTCGGCAGAAATCTAGGGGGGGGTTAGGCTATTGTTTCTTTGTGGGGGGGGGGGGCAGGAGGAACGTGTCAGGGATGGAAATGTCTTATATACCATGTTCATGTTGTTTTATTATTATAAAATCTACAAATACCCTAATAAAATGTTTTTTTTAAAAAAAGGTCTGGAATCATCTACGGCCAACATTTTGGTGTTTAGAGTATGTCAGTGCTGGCCCCTATTTGTAGGAATCACTGGTTTGCTTTGGCAGGGATGGATGCGATGTATAGGCGGCGGCATAGGGAAGGGATGGAACGGGTGAAAGGTTGGGCAAGTTACAGGAGAGATGCCCGGTGGGGTGGAAATTAAAGATAACACTTTGGGGATTTTGTCTGGAAGGAGCTGCCCTCCTTCCCTCAGTTACCGGAGCACACTCTGTTCGAGAGGTTGGTATCGCCAGATGAGCTGGGGATGGGAAGATTGTGGAAATTTACAGATGGCTGGTTGGCACAGGGAAAGAGCCAATTGAGGAGGTTAAGCGGAAGCGGTACATGGAGTTGGGATGGGGGTTTGTAGAAAGGTTCCACACAGGGTGAATGCAATATTGTCCTGTGCTCGAAGGAGCTTGGTACAGTTCAAAGTGTTGCATGGGGCTGATACGATGCGGCCTCGTATGAGCGGGTTTTTTCCAGAGGTAGAGGATGCATGTGAGAGATGCGGAGGGAGTCTGGCAAAGGATATCCACATGGTTTGGTCATGTCCAAGGATGGTGGGGTTTAGGGGCCCAATATTTGAAAAATTATCGAAAATTGTGGGGGCGAAGTTGTCGTCGGTTCTTTGGTGGCGACCTTTGGGATATCAGAGCTGCCAAAAGTTGGTGGGGATGGGGGCTGATGTGGTGGCCTTCGCAACTCTGATTGCCTGGCTGCAAATTCTACTGGAGTTGAGGTTGGAGCTACCAGGGGTGTCGGCCTGGCTGGGGGAGGCAGCAGAATTCCTAAAATTGGAAATTGATTAAGTTCACCCTCACTCGCCGTGCTTGGGCGCAGGCGGCAGAGACGGGTGAGCATCGTGAGCAATACCATCTGGACCGGCCAGCAATGCTGGAAAAAACTGCACGACCTCCTCAGGGCGACCAGGGTGAGTAGGCAACACTGTGCCCCTGGCACTAACCCCCGTCCCACACACCTAGAACCAGACCGCCCCCCCTCCCACCCAGAGGGCGGCCAATCCCGGGTGCCTTGGCCACTGGAGCCACCAACTACCCACCCCATGGTCTGCATGCGTCAGACTGTCGAACACTGTTTGCCCCTCTGAGAGGCCGCCCATAACCACAAGGGGTGGGAGAAAACTGGAGAGGGTCTGCCGGACCTGCAGCCCCTCACCGTGGCAGGGCTGAGTGTCCTGGACATGGTCGGCGGGATGGAGGTCGGCTGTGGGTAAGGAAGTGAGACCCCGCTTATTTGAGGTTCCCCGTGACATGTGTCAACCCCCCCACCCCCCAACACCACCCTCAGCATCACTCTCACACCCACAACACCTTCATCCCCACCACCCCCAGCCCACTGTCTAATCATGTGTCTTGTCATGCGTCCTGCAGGACCTGCTGGTGGTGGGGCGGGTCAATCTGGTGTCCCCTGCCCCCACGCCCCCCCGCTAATGCCACAGCCGGAGCCCCCCCTGTGAGCCGAGCAGCGATGAGCCATTCACCGGCCCTTCACACAAGACACAGGACGCCCCGGAGCCTGAGTCCGATAATAACACAGATTTACTGTCACAGCTGTCTCCAACACCCTCCACCATCCCAGAGACACCCACCTCGATTGGACACTGTAGTGAAGAGGCTTCTGGGACACTATCTGGTGCTCACCACACAGTTGACCCGGTACAGCAGGTGGAGGTAGGAACTCCCGAGGGGGAAGATGGTCGGAGGGTGGGTTGACTCCCGGAACTAGCTGTCATCCAGACGGGTTTTGGGCTTTTGGAATGGACAGTCCATCCATTATGGAGCTGCAGTCACAGAGCCAGGGTGGTGGCAGGAGCAGCTGAAGGGGTCCAACCACGTGCAGGAGCAGGAGGTGGTGGCGACCATGCCCGCCACTCAGGCCAACACTGCACGGGTGCAATCTATGGTGGAGGCATTGGAGCAGGGTTGCAGTTATGGATCAGCCTGGGACATTCTGTGCAGGCGCTGGCTGAGGCCCAGGAGAGTGTTGCCATGTGCGAGAGCCACCTAGAAATTGCAGCGGCGCTCCTGAGCGTGGCCCAGTCACAACAGGCCATGTCCAAGAACAGCACTATCCAGGTGCTAGCCAACATGACGCAGACACAGATGGAGGTGGCCTAGTCACAGAGGCAGATGGCACAGTCACTGGCTGATGTGGCACAGACCCCAGAAGGTGGTGGCACAATCATGGGTGATGTAGCACAGTCCCAAACAGCGATGGTCCTCTCCCTTTGTTCCATGGCTGTGAACATGCAGATCCTGGTCAACATCAGACTGGGCCTCCAGGATTGGCAGCACCGGGTGGCGAGCAGTGACACCTCGTACAGCCACAGTGCATCCCCCCAGGGATGGCCACCATTGCTGGTTGAAATCGAAAATCCATTGTCTGCTGAGGGTGAACATAAAACATAGAACTATACAGCACAGTACAGGCCCTTCGGCCCATGATGTTGTGCTGAACTAGTCTGAAACTAAGATCAAATCAACCTATTGCCAATCATTCTAGTGCACTCCATGTGCCTATCCAATAACCGCTTGAAAGTTCCTAAAGTGTCCGACTCCACTACCATAGCTGGGAGTGCGGTCCATGCCCCAACCACTCTCTGAGTAAAGAACCTACCTCTGATATCCCTCCTATATCTTCCACCATGAACCTTATAGTTATGCCCCCTTGTAACAGCTACATCCACCCAAGGAAAAAGTCGCTGAACGTCCACTCCATCTATCCCTCTCATCATCTTATACACCTCAATTAAGTCACCTCTAATGAAAGGCCAACATGTTAGCATGGTGCGTACCCCCATGCCACCGGTGTTGGTGGTAATCACATGTACCAACTTCCCTTGCCATCCTAGATAGAACAAAGAACAATACAGCACAAGAACAGGCCCTTCCGCCCTCCAAGCCTACGCCGATCACGTGTCCCATCTAGACCAACCGCCTGTATCCTTCTATACCCCGTCTGTTCTAGTGCCTATCCAGATAAGTCTTAAAGGTTGCGAACATATCTGCCTCAACCACCTCACTTGGCAGTGCATTCCAGGCCACCACCACCCTCTGCGTAAAACAATCCCCTTGCACATCTCCACTGAACCTTTCCCCCCTCACCTTGAACTTGTGCCCCCATGTAATTTGGGCAGCACGGTAGCATGGTGGTTAGCATAAATGCTTCACAGCTCCAGGGTCCCAGGTTCGATTCCCGGCTGGGTCACTGTCTGTACGGAGTCTGCACGTCCTCCCCGTGTGTGCGTGGGTTTCCTCCGGGTGCTCCGGTTTCCTCCCACAGTCCAAAGATGTGCGGGTTAGGTGGATTGGCCAGGCTAAATTGCCCTTAGTGTCCTAAAAATAAGGTTAATGGGGGTTGTTGGGTTACTGGTATAGGGTGGATACGTGGGCTTGAGTAGGGTGATCATTGCTCGGCAGAACATTGAGGGTCGAAGGGCCTGTTCTGTGCTGTACTGTTCTAATTCTAATTCTAATTGTCATTTCCGCCCTGGGAGAAAGCCTTCAACTGTTGATCCTATCTCTACCCCTGATAATTTTATAAATTTCTATCAGGTCGCCTCTCAGCCTCCGTCTCTCTAGGGAGAACAATCCCAGTTTATTCAATCCCTCCTCGTAGCTAATACCCTCCCATACCAGGCAACATCCTGGTAAACCTTTTCTGTACTCTCTCCAAAGCCTCCACATCCTTCTGGTAGTACAGTGACCAGAATTGGACACAATATTCCAAATGTGGCCTAACCAATGTTCTGTATAACTGTAACATAATTTTCAAGCTTTTATACTCAATGCCCTGTCCTATGAAGACACGCATGTCATATGCTTTCTTTACCACCATTTCCACTTTTAAGTGCTGCCACTTTTAAGGATCTGTGGACCTGCATGCCCAGATCACTCTCTGGATCTATGCTCCTGATGTTTCTGCCATTTATTTTATAGCTCCCACCTGAATTGGATCTACCAAAATGCATCACCTCGCATTTGTCCGGGTTAAATTCCATCTGCCATTTCTATGCCCAATTTTGCAGGCTATCTATATCCTGTTGCATCCTCTGACAATCTTCATCACTATCCGCAACTCCTGCAATCTTAGTATCATCCGCAAACTTGCTAATCAGACCAATACGTTTTCTTCCAAGTCATTTATATATACTACAAAGAGCAAATGTCCCAGTACTGATCCCTGAGGAACACCACTAGTTACAAACCTCCATTCAGAAAAACACCCTTCCACTGCTACCCTCTGTCTTCTATGGCCAAGCCAGTTCAGAAACCATTCAGCTAGTTCACCCCTGACCCCATGTGATCTAATCTTTTGCACCAGCCTGCCATGAGGGACCTTATCTAAAGTCCATGTAGACAACATCCACAGCCGTTCCCTCGTCAATTATTTTCATAACCTCTTCAAAAAATTCAATCAAATTAGTGCGACATGACCTCCCTCATGCAAAACCATGCTGTCTGTCGTAAATAAGACCATTCACTTCCAAATGTGCATGGATCCTGGCCGGGATTCTCCGAGCCTCTGTGCCGCAATCACGCTCGACGCGAGGGAGGAGAATGGGCGCCAGACCCGTGATCGGGGACCAGAGAATCGCCATCAATCGCGCGCGTGCGGTCGACGCAGCACCAGTCGGGGGCCACTGAAAGAGGGCCCCGGGCAACTCTCAGCCGGCAGCTGGCCGAGTTCCCGCTGGCATGATTCACTCATGGTTACACCCGGCGGGCACTCAAAGTGGTGGGCTGCGGACTCAGTCCGCGGCCGCCCTGGTGGAGGGTGGGGGGATCTGCCACCGGGGAGGGGGGGCCTCCAGGACGGCCAGGCTAGAAACCGGGGGCCACCGATCGGCAGCTGTGTGCGATCTGGTGGGGCCTACATTGTCGGGGCCGGTCCGCTGTGTGTGCCCGCCATGTTACGCGGGGCCACCACCGCGAGCCGCAGCCACGCGCATGCGCCAGAATTGTAGGGCCCAATACCACCAGCCAGAGTTGCATGGACAACTCCGGGGCCCTGCAAGCCCCCTGCAAAATGGAGAATCACTCTGGATCTTCTCTAGGTAAGTCCAGAGTGATTCGCGTCCATTTTCTCGCAGACATAGCCCCATTATCAGAAAGTTCCGCCCCCTGCGAAGAAGACCCAAGGAGTTTGAGTAAAGGCAAGCAACCAGCAGAGGGCAGCAGAGCAGAGCTACTGATCAGCTGTTCTGGGGAAATTTGCATACGTGCAGTGCGGTCAGCCTAAGTCGAAGGTGAACCTGCGAAGAAGACCCAAGGAGTTTGAGTAAAGGCAAGCAACCAGCAGAGGGCAGCAGAGCAGAGCTACTGATCAGCTGTTCTGGGGAAATTTGCATACGTGCAGTGCGGTCAGCCTAAGTCGAAGGTGAACCTGCGAAGAAGACCCAAGGAGTTTGAGTAAAGGCAAGCAACCAGCAGAGGGCAGCAGAGCAGAGCTACTGATCAGCTGTTCTGGGGAAATTTGCATACGTGCAGTGCGGTCAGCCTAAGTCGAAGGTGAACCTGCGAAGAAGACCCAAGGAGTTTGAGTAAAGGCAAGCAACCAGCAGAGGGCAGCAGAGCAGAGCTACTGATCAGCTGTTCTGGGGAAATTTGCATACGTGCAGTGCGGTCAGCCTAAGTCGAAGGTGAACCTGCGAAGAAGACCCAAGGAGTTTGAGTAAAGGCAAGCAACCAGCAGAGGGCAGCAGAGCAGAGCTACTGATCAGCTGTTCTGGGGAAATTTGCATACGTGCAGTGCGGTCAGCCTAAGTCGAAGGTGAACCTGCGAAGAAGACCCAAGGAGTTTGAGTAAAGGCAAGCAACCAGCAGAGGGCAGCAGAGCAGAGCTACTGATCAGCTGTTCTGGGGAAATTTGCATACGTGCAGTGCGGTCAGCCTAAGTCGAAGGTGAACCTGCGAAGAAGACCCAAGGAGTTTGAGTAAAGGCAAGCAACCAGCAGAGGGCAGCAGAGCAGAGCTACTGATCAGCTGTTCTGGGGAAATTTGCATACGTGCAGTGCGGTCAGCCTAAGTCGAAGGTGAACCTGCGAAGAAGACCCAAGGAGTTTGAGTAAAGGCAAGCAACCAGCAGAGGGCAGCAGAGCAGAGCTACTGATCAGCTGTTCTGGGGAAATTTGCATACGTGCAGTGCGGTCAGCCTAAGTCGAAGGTGAACCTGCGAAGAAGACCCAAGGAGTTTGAGTAAAGGCAAGCAACCAGCAGAGGGCAGCAGAGCAGAGCTACTGATCAGCTGTTCTGGGGAAATTTGCATACGTGCAGTGCGGTCAGCCTAAGTCGAAGGTGAACCTGCGAAGAAGACCCAAGGAGTTTGAGTAAAGGCAAGCAACCAGCAGAGGGCAGCAGAGCAGAGCTACTGATCAGCTGTTCTGGGGAAATTTGCATACGTGCAGTGCGGTCAGCCTAAGTCGAAGGTGAACCTGCGAAGAAGACCCAAGGAGTTTGAGTAAAGGCAAGCAACCAGCAGAGGGCAGCAGAGCAGAGCTACTGATCAGCTGTTCTGGGGAAATTTGCATACGTGCAGTGCGGTCAGCCTAAGTCGAAGGTGAACCTGCGAAGAAGACCCAAGGAGTTTGAGTAAAGGCAAGCAACCAGCAGAGGGCAGCAGAGCAGAGCTACTGATCAGCTGTTCTGGGGAAATTTGCATACGTGCAGTGCGGTCAGCCTAAGTCGAAGGTGAACCTGCGAAGAAGACCCAAGGAGTTTGAGTAAAGGCAAGCAACCAGCAGAGGGCAGCAGAGCAGAGCTACTGATCAGCTGTTCTGGGGAAATTTGCATACGTGCAGTGCGGTCAGCCTAAGTCGAAGGTGAACCTGCGAAGAAGACCCAAGGAGTTTGAGTAAAGGCAAGCAACCAGCAGAGGGCAGCAGAGCAGAGCTACTGATCAGCTGTTCTGGGGAAATTTGCATACGTGCAGTGCGGTCAGCCTAAGTCGAAGGTGAACCTGCGAAGAAGACCCAAGGAGTTTGAGTAAAGGCAAGCAACCAGCAGAGGGCAGCAGAGCAGAGCTACTGATCAGCTGTTCTGGGGAAATTTGCATACGTGCAGTGCGGTCAGCCTAAGTCGAAGGTGAACCTGCGAAGAAGACCCAAGGAGTTTGAGTAAAGGCAAGCAACCAGCAGAGGGCAGCAGAGCAGAGCTACTGATCAGCTGTTCTGGGGAAATTTGCATACGTGCAGTGCGGTCAGCCTAAGTCGAAGGTGAACCTGCGAAGAAGACCCAAGGAGTTTGAGTAAAGGCAAGCAACCAGCAGAGGGCAGCAGAGCAGAGCTACTGATCAGCTGTTCTGGGGAAATTTGCATACGTGCAGTGCGGTCAGCCTAAGTCGAAGGTGAACCTGCGAAGAAGACCCAAGGAGTTTGAGTAAAGGCAAGCAACCAGCAGAGGGCAGCAGAGCAGAGCTACTGATCAGCTGTTCTGGGGAAATTTGCATACGTGCAGTGCGGTCAGCCTAAGTCGAAGGTGAACCTGCGAAGAAGACCCAAGGAGTTTGAGTAAAGGCAAGCAACCAGCAGAGGGCAGCAGAGCAGAGCTACTGATCAGCTGTTCTGGGGAAATTTGCATACGTGCAGTGCGGTCAGCCTAAGTCGAAGGTGGTTTGTGGAGGGGCTGTTGGCAACTGACAGTTAAACCCGAAACACTTTGTGAGTGTTTCCCACCCTACCTCCTCCTCTAACCAACCCCCCCACCCCACGGTGGTTGGGAAGCGGGAGCAGGGGCCTGTCGTGAAGGTGAGTGAGTGCCTTTAAATTTGCTTACCTTTCAGCGGGATCAGGGTTTGAGGTAATATCAGGTAAGCTCTTCCTTTCTTTTTCTTTTTCTTGTTTTTTTTTAATCTAGAGGGGATGTCAGGGAAGGCAGTACAATGCTCCTCCTGCAGAATGTTTGAGGTGAGGGACGCCGTCAGTGTCCCTGCTGATTTCATCTGTGGGAAGTGCACCCAACTCCAGCTCCTCAAAAACCGTGTTAGGACC